>NC_066857.1:30850327-31541577 GCF_025177605.1 Cucumis melo
ATTTATTTTGTTACTAGATTCATACTAATTTATCCTTATGTTCAAATATCAATCTATTAAAAAATATAAGAATTTATAGTACATTTTCATTAGAATTTTTTTTTAAAATTATTTTCGATATTGTGCCTTAATTGCAACATTTCATTTGTAATGAATAATTCGAGTATTCTTTTGTAAAAATTATGGTAACTAATATAGGATATATTCGATAAAATTAGTTATTGAACAATTGTGTGTTCATTTTAATTTATTTTCTTTTTTCATTTAATTCGTTAATTTTTTTTTTATCTTCTTTAACTATCTTCTCTGTTTTCATTTAATTCGTTAATTTTTTTTTATCTTCTTTAGCTATCTTCTCTGTTTTTTGTTTGATATTCTTAACGTCTCTCTTCGTCGTTGCTTTCAACTATTCTCTGTTTCAATGGAGACATATGAATATGTTATTTTTATGTTTTATTGAACTTTTTGTATACTTTATTTACTAGTGTATTTTTCGATATCATTGTATTTTTTTTCTCAGTGTTGCATGCACATCGATTTCACCTTTAATGCTTAGCATGCCTGCTGACTCCGCCTTCAATTCTTAGCATGAAGACAAAGTAGCAGGTTGCTTTCGGTAATCTTCATGGCTCCAGTTTACACTTCGAGTTTGACATAAGACCGCTACTATTAGTTCACACTATGACTTCAGCTCATCCAACTCCACTTCACTGCACACCAAATCAGATCGAATATATATACCAATTTTACTTTTGTATTTTGTTTTAAATTTCAAATTTGTATGAGTTTATTTCGAATAATTCGAGAACATCATCTATCTTATTTTATGCTTCAGTTTATCATATGTTAGCACTATAACTATATAATAGTGAATATATTTGCAAAATAACTAAATATATATTTGTGCATATATGAAAAAATACGTGAAATATATATCTTAATATTGTGTATATATTACGCAACTTATCTAAAATTTGTATATAAATATCATATATATTTTAAATAAGGCTCATATATGCACATAAAAATCACATACACGTAAACTACATTCATATGTTGCAATATACGATATATTTTTTCTTAAAAGAATATACACCATTATATTTTTTAACCGCACAAAATGTCGATTAATATACCTTCTTATACACAACACTACATATTATAAACAAAATAGTGTACTTTTATATATATATATATATATATATATATATATATATTTGTATTTTCAAGAAATAAATTACTAGTGCACAAACATATGGCAATTTTATAATATTTAATCTTATATATCAAATAATATGAGATGTATATTTTTATTTTTCATTAAAAAATAAATACTTATTATCCAACATTAAATATTAATTAAATATTTTACGATTATGAAATAAAGTCACAGCCCCCCTTCTCCCCCCAGCCCCGCCCCCAAATTACTCCATGCGATCTAGGGGAAACGTGCTATCTAGACACTCACCGTGTATCTCTCCACGAGATAGCATGCTGAATGCCTAGTAAGTAGAAAACTGCAATAACCACCCTTGACACAACTTGAATTTCAGCCTTATAGCCTAGTTCAACTTAACTTTGATAAACACAACGAAACGAAAATAACGAACAACTTCTCTTTAATAACTTAACAACTTGCAAACTAATTAGAGTACATGCTCTCTTTAGAACAAGCTTAAAACATAAATTTAAAAATACTCTAACAACTCCTTTTAACTGATTGGCCTAGTAGCAATAAGCTTGGCGCTCAGGGATGTATAATTTGTACCTACAAAGTGAAAAAACATTTGAAAGGGTTAAGTCAATAGACTTATTGAATGACAGTTTTATAAAATGTGCTCTTGAAATAGTTAATCTTTAAAGTTTAACCCTTAACATAAATAATTTAACAAATAGAATACAGTACATAGAATTTCTAAAACCTTTCACTTGGTAAACTCTTTCATTCTTTAAATAACTCTTCATGTCTTTAAATAACTCTCTCTTTAAATAGCTATTTTTATCGTTAAATAGCTATTTTGCTTTCTAAAACAAATCTCTACTTATTCATCTTTGTTAATTCCATACCTTGGAAACTCGACCATGATAGTAGCTAGATAGTAACTAGCTCGACCTACCGTGCTAATAACATCGATCAGATAGCAAAGCTTCGTTCATAATATTCTGCCTAAACTCGATCAAGATAGCAGAGCTCTATTGATCATATTATCCTACCCGAGTTTGGTAGTAGCGGCTAAGTGGTCAACATAGCTCTATACCTTTGAAATTCTGTGCATATTGATCGTCGAGATTTGGTATATAGAACCATATGATTTTCTTGCTTAAAACCTTTCTCATCAAACTCATGTTTTCTGCAAATATCTTTCTAAATCAGTAAATAATTCAATTTCAGAAACTTTAAGTATATTCATAGATCATTAGTAAAACTCAAGTCATACATAAACATGCTTAAAATCATTCTCAAGTTTAAACAACATAAACACTTTGGAAACTTGGCATAAACATGCTTGTTTGTAAATCTCATTAGTAAATTCATTAACAAATACATGCTTGTCAAAACATTTTTAAACTCATGCTTTGTAAACACTTTATAAATCAATATACTTAAGCATTCAAACATTAAATCATGCTTTAAACACTTGATAGTAAATCAGAGATAGAGATCAACTTGAAACTCGTTTTGTAATTCACAACCGATAGCTTAGATCATCGACTTGTAAACTTGTCAAAGATCATCCAATTGAAGCTTGGTGTCGAACTACCCTCTTGCATTGGCTTCAATTCTTACATGCAACTCAACTTCTCTTTATTTTGCCCTTGGAGTGAAAATAGTGAGAAATGAGAGCCTACTAACTTTAAAAACACTATTTGCGTCTGAAAAATGCTAACATCGAGCGATAGAGATTTCCAAAAATTTGTTTGTTGCACGTCCATTAAGTGATATTGGTTGAGATCGACTCGAGATCCTCTGAGATCCGCACTTTTCTCGATTATACATGTTCGAGAACCCTAATATTTTCCTTTTCTGCTTCCAATTTCGACCAAACACGACCCCTAATTGCCTAAGATCCTAACTTCTTAAGCTTTTTGCCCTTCATCTCGACCAAACAAGCATTGAGATGGTCCGAGACCCATCTCTCAAACCCTTCTATTTTTCATCTTGGTCTGCCACAGTCTCGAGATTTGCTCTATGTTTCCCATCTCGCCCGAGATTGCTAAAGTTGACCCGAGATTCTCACTTCTATCTCAATCTCAATCGAGATCTTACAAGACTGCCTCATGATTCCCTTTTCAAGGCACTTCCTTTGGCTACCACGACACTCAAACGATGTCACTTGGCCAACAACCATCTTTTTCTCACTTTTCTTCCATCACCTCATCACAACTTCAACCTCAACTTATCCATCCTTGCTTAGTTTTCCTTCTTCCCACCTACCATCTCATACTTAAATGACACTACTTGAGTTTTAATTTTCCATCTTAACTTCACTTAAAATCTAACCGTCCAATCTCTTTAAAAAACTTGAGCTTCTTTAAGGTTTAGGGTTTACAATAAATATATCTTATCTCACGTTAAATGTATTTCAATTTAAATGAATAATAACACAACCAAAGTCAAATTTGAAATCATGTTAAATGCATATCTGGTCAAAACACATATCCAAATTAACGCATTCCACTTATACTTAGCCATTTTTCACTTCCTTACCATACAACACAAAACACTTGACCTAACTTCCTTCTCCTTAACACTTCTATCAGAATAGGCCTTCACACCGACTTTTTCATTAGTCTTAACCCATCGATCATATGCTTTTTCGACTAGTTTGGTTAACATTAGAGGCACAAATTTAAGAGCATTTATGAGTTAAGACAAATCTTAAGTCATCAACTACTAATATTGTGTTAAGATTTGTTTTCCATGTCGCATAATTATTCCCGATAAATTTCTCAAAAGCTAAAAGTTATAACTATTGAGTCATTCATGCTAAGAACACAAACATATTCTATTACTGAAAAATTATAAACTCTTTCCTATAACACTTGGTTATTGCTACTTTGTTTGAAAATGTACTAAAAGTTCTTGGAAGTGTAATTCTACCATTTTTGGATCTTAGAAAAAAGAATCAAACAGTGATGTTCATAATCCAACATCACTCGAGAGTAAGCAGGTTCACTTCGACTAAATCTATTTTTTGCTTTTAATAATTTAACCTAAATTATCCAAATCAACAACCAACTAAGGCCTCATATTTCTGGGAAGGGGCGTATCATCTCGAAACGTGTCTCACCGAAAGAGCTGGATGGACTCCACAATCCTTTCATCTTCCTTGGTTTTGTTCTGAGGTGAAATCAAAATCCTCCTATTTCTCTATCATTCACCCAATTTAGAGTTGTCTAGTCGTTTTTAATCTCAATGTTGTTTATCATCAATTTCATGGAATGCTCATTTAACCTGCGAATCTGTAATTTCTTACAAATCCTATTTCTGGTTTGATGGCCTGAATAAGTTATTGGGGGTTTTAGTTTGTACTGCTTATATCCTATTTCTTTTGTTTGGATATTGGAAATTACTGAAATATGCCGGGATTGTCTGATAAAACATTAAATAAACCTTGAGCTTAAGATAAATGATTGCAAAACATGTACCCAGATTCAAGAAAGGGATTTCTAATTTTATATACTTGTTCAACTTAATAGTAATCAAGACTTGCTTCTCAAAATCCGTAGCAGACTTTAGCCAGAATTGATTGTTGCACTATGTATTTTTAGTTTGAAAGATTTGGTTGAAATGTGCTTGTATTTTTGTTGGCTAAATTCTCCGAGTGAAGTTGGGAAAATCCTTATGAAACAAAGACTTCATTTATCAAAACTTTGATACTTTTCTGAGATTAAAAATTATGTTTTGCAATTTGGGAAATTTGTTTCTTGCAGATATAAAAATGGCTATTACCTAGAGACACAACCAATAGAACGTGCTTCTAATCCATTTATTTTCATTATAAAATTTGTTCTTTAATCGCAGCCAGCAAAAACAGTTTCATTGATCCCTGCGCTTCTGTATCAATATTGTGTATGAAGCTCTTTCATTCTCTCTAATGTTTTAAAACTAGAGGAAGGTTATGATTTAGTTTTAATTCTCTCATTTTCTTTTTCTTATCCTAGTTTAATTTTGTTGGATTGGAGTTCCTTATTGTATGCCCTTGTACGTCATTTCCTTTCTTTGAATAAAAGTTCGGTTCCGAAGGAAAGGAAAAACTATCTTAGGTTCTTATGGATTTCTTGATGTTTCAGCTAGGTGGCTTTCTAAGTAAAGATTAATTCAAAAAGAAAGGAAAATCATGTCTGGCTTGATTGAAGGACTCCCTGATGCAATTTCTCTTAGATGCCTTGCTTATATCCCATACTATCTCCACCCCAAATTGGCACTTGTTTCTCGCTCGTGGAAAGCTGCTATTCGTAGCGTTGAACTGTTTAGAGCTCGACAGGAAGTTGGTTTTTCCGAGGATTTTCTATGTGTATGCTCTTACCATCCAAATAACACATGGCAACTTTATGACCCTCTTCCAAACCATTGGATGACCCTCCCTGAACTTCCCTCAAAAAGAATGCATCTTGGGAATTTTTGCACCGTCTCCACTTCTCAAAAGCTATTTGTTCTTGGTGGTCGCAGCATTGCTGTTGATCCAGTGACCGGTGACCGTGATGACAACTTTTCAACCAATGAGGTCTGGTCCTTTGACCCCATAACTCGAATGTGGTCTATGCGAGCACCAATGCTCGTGCCACGTGCTATGTTTGCCTGTTGTGTTGTGGATGGAAAAATTATAGTTGCAGGTGGCTTCACCAGCAAATCAAAATCAACTTCTAAAGCAGAAATGTACGACTCTGAGAAGGATGTTTGGACTCTATTACCTGATCTACTTCAAACCCATGATTCAACCTGCAATGGATGGGTGATTAGAGGAAAAATGCACATTGTGTACAATGGGGTGTCCACAGTGCAAGTTCTTGACAGTTTGGAAATGAAATGGAGAGTCGAGGATTACGGTTGGCTTCCTGGTCTGAAGGCTGTTGTTGGAGATTCACTCTATGTCATGAGCCTAACACAAGGAGTTGTCTTCAAGCAATATGGACGAGCCTGGAAAGTTTTTGTTTTGGCAACTCAGTTTCTCCAACGGATTGGGATGGCAGTGGTTGGTTTTAGAGGGGACTTGTATGCAATTGGAGGTGTAATTCACCCGAACCGCACCGGTGGAGATCTTACGAAACTATCTGATGTGCATGTTCTTAACCTGAGGGATGAGGAACCAACTTGGCATAGTGCTGCTCAAATGAGTCGATGCCAAGGAACTGTTCTTGGGTGCACAGAGTTGAGAATATAGGATTTGCTTGTTGCCTTCTTTGCTGTCCCTCCCCCAACAAAGAAAATAATTCAAAGTTGTTGTATATTTATATTAGGTTAATTTACATTTTGTGGTCACTGTGTATATTGAGTTCTAAAGTATCTAGTAGGTCGATAAATCTAAATTTTGTATCTAAATCACTGTGAACTTTGAAATGTGTGTTTGATATGATATTGAACTTTAAAGGCTTTTTCTACTTCTTGAAAATTGAAGTTTGTCTTTAAAAAAAGTGTCGAATATGCCAACGTTTTTTTAGTCTTTGAGCTTGTAAGAAACAATGCGTTCGGTCCTCTCCTAATCTTCAAAATGAGTTTTTCATTTTCATTTTTTTCTTTTTCAAGAAAAGTACGAATTTGGTTAATGAGTTTTTAAGAATAGTTGCATTTTCAATGTTTTAAATTGATCATTTTTATTTCTAAGTTTTTCAGAATTGGTTTAAAAGATTCATCTACAGGTAAAACCATCCAATTGAATGGATTAAATGTTGGTGGCAAGTTGACTTGGAAGAAATGCGTGTGTGTATATATGTTAACAATTTAAAAAAATGGTCGTTAGCATTCATTGAAAAACAGTCTAACAAAGACTTGATCAGAGGTTGACTAGCTATCGTCGTCAAAAAACTACCATTGGAAGTTAAAATGGTTGTCAAAAGTTTACGACTATTTTTATAAATTTATCTATATATTGATTAATTTTTATAAGTTTATAAGTTTACGACCATTTATCTATAATAGATATTAATATTGACATTGATCATTTATAAAAATTAATTTTTATAAGTTTATAAGTTTACAACCATTTATCTATCAGTGATGGTTGTTGGAAAACAATTATCGAAAGTTTGCTGACAGCAATTACTAAAAAAAGTAATTAAAAGGTCGACAACAATTTTTGGAAAATTTTAATAAATATCTAATTTTATTAATTTATTCTCAATAATTTTAAAAATGTTGGAGGTGAATTCCTTAAGCTACCAAAGGTATTGACTTAGGGGTGTACGGGAGTGATTTTGACATGGCTATTGTCAAAATCACCTTTATAGATAAAATTGATTTAAGAAAATAAAATAAAATTGATCTTAAAAAAAGTGATTATAATTATGTGATTAGCTAACATGAGCTTAGCTCAATTGTCTTTTGTTTGTACTCGTAGATAAGAGGTCTTGGGTCAAATCTTCTTACCCTTGTGTTTACAATACCTTTTCAAAAAAAGTATCTTATTTTGTTAGTTTTTTTTATTTTGTTAATTTTTATTTAATAATTAGATTAACTTAAATATGTTTTAAATAAAAATAATAAAAAAAACAAAAACGGAGAATTTTTCCTCGCAGGGATTTGATCCCCGACTCTAACTCCCAAAATAGGGAATGGGGTAGAGATGAGATGAGGAGTGTCCCTCACTCCGTCTTGACCCCATTACCAACTCTTTGATTAACTTCAGCGATCACTGCTATCAACTTATAATCACCATTTTTTAGTGACCACCATTGATCACTGTTTCCAACGAAAGTTTTTTTTTTGATAGTGGACAACTTTTTTAATAAAAACATTTTCTTTAAAAAAAATGTAAAAATAAATGAATAAAAATATACTTGTCATAATTAATTGATTCAATATTTTTAAATATAAAATATAATTTGATAATTTTAAAATCACTTTTGTAACCAAACATAGATTGAAAATCATTTTTAAAAGTTTGGAACCAAACAAACATTTGATTGCTTAGAAATTAATTTTACAAAATCAATTGTACCCATTTTTTTCCTTTCTAAAACACTATTGAGTATGACTCCCGTAGACTTCTATCACTTATATTTTGTGCTAACTTATTTATGAAATAAATGTATCTTCAATAAATGATCTAAAAATTATAATTAATCAAGAGCAATTTTCATAAATATAACAAAACACCAAAATGTTTACGATTTTGTTCACACGAGATTTCAAGAGAAATGTAATTCGTGGAATTGAACTTTGTATAGATTATGTATTGTGGATACAATCTCTAGTATTTAGTCTTTTGATTATTTCTCTCGCGTACAATTTAAACTTAGAACTTCGTGGTCCTTAATCTTTAGGAAATTGTAATTGCAAGTCGATTCGAGCTTCAATCTTCTGAAATTCTAGGAAAGTTTAATTTTCCAAGTCTTTGATCTTTCAGAATGATGATCTCGAGGTTGATAAGAACTTGCACGTCTTGAGAGCTTTTAGAAGTTTGAGTTTTTAATTTTTCAGAGCTTCAGTTCTTTCTTCAATCCAAAGATCCTAAAATGAATGACAAAGCTCTCTATTTATAGAGAAATTTCATTGGCTTTAGGTGGCCTTGAGCTCATTTCTCTGTTAGGCTTGGATTTTGGCCTATTTGCCTGTTGGGCTCAGGCTCATTTGCTTGGCGGGCTCGACCCCATTATTTCTTTGGCCCAAATTTTATATTTATGGCCTGAATTGGATTGGATAGGAGAAAATTTAATCATCCAAACTCAATCAAAATATGACTATCAAAAAGTTTGTTGTGATGAGATGGTGGAATTTAATTGGCGGAAATTTTTTGCTTTACAAATTTCCATTTTCGAGATTCGTGCACGTGTATGAGTGAGTGAATCTCGAAAACGACAAACTGAAACAAAAAATACAAGTACTTTGGCTCGCATTAAAATTGCCAAATTAATCAACTATACATTTGAATGTAAGTGTGATTAATATGCTATTTGAAGTTTGGTTAATTTTGAATTTAATTCCAAATATTTTTTTTAATGAATTTAATTGGAGGCTACAATTAGAATATTGCCAATTCATCCAAACATGATTTCAAATCCATTTTTTTTTTTCTGTTTTTTAATATATATATATATATATATATATATAAATCAAGAATAGTAAAGGAAAAATTATTTACTTTTACTTCTTTTTCTTTATATATATTTTTTTATTTTTTATATATAATTTCTTTCGTGGAGGCCATATGTTTTTTTAAGTTTTATTTCTGGAAGAAAAAAAGAAAAAATCTCTAAATATATATGGGAAACTTTCCTAAATATGGCCATATATATAGGAAACTTTCCTAAATATAACAAACTACTGAAATATTTACGGCTGTGTAACAAAACCCTAAAGTTAGTCATTTTTTAAATATTATAGGTTTGTCCTCCATCTTTTTATCGTCTCTGCGATTTTTTTATCGTCTTCATCGTCTTCCTCTGTACTCTTCTTTTTTAGTTGCGACTTTATTTTTTAGATTTGGGTAACCAAATCTATTTCTTTCTATCCTCTTTATTGTTTCTCTCTCTTTTTAGATGCGTTCATGTCTTTCTTCTTCTTTTTTCTTTTTTTTTTTCCATTCATTGCATGCATCGTATCGTCTTTCTTCTTTTCTTTTTTTACGTTTAGATTAGGTAACCAAATCTGATGGTGTATAAGAATCTTGAAAAAATTGGTTAATCATTTAAATTAGGGTAACCAAAACTAAAAGATTGTGTATAAAGAATATTGAAAAAAAATCGTTTATACCAAAATTAAAAAAAAAAATCGTTTAAATTTGGGGTAGCCAAATCTAAACGATCGTATACCAAATTTTGAGAAAAAAAATGGTTTAGATTTGGGGTAGCCAACTCTAAATGATCGTGTACCCAAATCTAAACGATCGTGTAACCCAATTAATTATACGATCGTGTAACAAATTAAATGATAGAATTGAAAAAACAAATCTAAACGATTGTGTACCAAATCCGTTACCAAATATATTATACGCATTGTTGATAGGACATTTTTTGTATTTTACACATTAGGTCTCTGGGCTTTTTCTTTTTTTGAATTGTTCTATACAGTGTAAATATTTCGCCGCTTTTTTATATTTTTGAAAAGACCCATATATATATATATATATATATATATATATATATATATATATATATATATATATATATATATATATCTTTTGAGCTATTGGAAGCATAAAAACAAGAGGAAGCAGCTCAAGAGACAGAGACAGAAGGATAAGAGGAAGAGCCATAGGCACAGCAGCTCAAGAGGAAGCTCGGTGCACAACGACAACCACAACCTCGACCTCGACCGCAAGAGACCCTACAACTGTCGACCCGAAGATGAGGCTACTTATCCTTTTCTGGGACCTTTGACTCTGTCTTTTCCATGTTTGCCTAGTCGGACAGCTTCCTCAACTTATGGGCCTCTTCTACCGATCCTACTATTTGCCTACTTCCTTTCTTCCTACAAAAAGTGAAAAACTTCATAGATTTCTCCCAAGATCAGAGTAACCTTGCTACCCGAACCAAGTAGTCTTACTCAGACTCGTCCTAAATTAGGACTTCCCTTTCTTCCGCAAGAGAGAATGAAAAGAGATGCTAGGAAAGAATGAGAAAAGGCCAGTCTCGCTTAATTAATCGACCCTCCCCCTAGCATTTAATTCTTAGTGGATAATGTGTGTCGAAGAAGCTTTTCCTTTTCTATGCTAAGTGATATGCTCTAAAATCAGACTCAATCCAGTAGTTCCTTCGCTCCTTTCCTTTTGACTTTCTTCTGAAACTTCTCAATCGAGCGAGTTTCATAAAAGAACCTATCTGGCCGAGCGAGTAGCTTCTTCACTTCTGATTCTTTGAATCCAGTCCCACGTAGTGAGAAATTATGTAAGAAAAGTAATTCTCATTATCTCTCATAAGCCGGTAACTGCTCTACCAACAACTAGGGAGAGAGGGAGTAGAAAGGTTAGCTCTTAGATTGCTTTTTCCCCATTCTCTTGACTTCTGTACTCTGTCATGAGGGTCTTGTATCTGGCTCCACTCCTCTACGAAAGCTTAAAAATCGAAAAGCGCAAATCTCACCTTCAGGTTATTTTTAGGTTACACAAAAGTACTATTTGGTCTTTCGGTACCTATTTTCTCATTTGAATTTCTCTTTCATTGAGATATTAAGGAAAAATGTGTTTAGTTGGTTATAAAAGGAATCTTAGAAAGTTCATTTTCATCACCCTTTCTCACGCCGACAAGAAGGAGAGGGTTGAAGTCACACCGCTACGTGGGATGATTTCTAAAAGACTACATGCTCCGTAGGAGTTGAGAAGAAGAACTCAAACATCCTGAGCTCATCCTATCTTAGTAGGTTTCATGTGCCATGCTCTTGGATCGATGCGATATTCTTTCAGTCCTTGGAAGATAGTCTCAGACGAAGTATGTATAAAGGCTCGAGTGAGGTGAGATGGAAGGAGACCTATGAGAGAGTTGTCAGAGTTGATTAAGAATTTAGGAGAGTTAGTTCTTTCAGGCTGGATGAAATTGAGAAGGGTGTTAACTTGAATACTAATTCGTATCTGTGTATTACTTTTGTGGAGTGCAAGAACATATAGAAAAAAGGTATCATGAAGAACCAACCAACCAACAAAACTAGATAAAACTACGAGCTTTTTTTTTTTGTAGTTTGGAAGTTTGGATGTTTGGAGCGGGAGAGGGACAAGAGGATGGATTTCTTTCCTCCTTTCTTTCGAATTCAAGACCTCTATCTACTTTCCACAAGATCTCATTCGAAGTCTTCCTCATTATTTATGGTCGATCCCGTCTTCAACCTAATACTGCTTACCTTAGAGCATCAGAGATCTTCCACCCGATCCCAATGGCAATCTTCTTCTTCCTCTTCCAGCTTCGATCCTAGGCCTAGTTCTGTAATCAGGTAATCGCGTAATGGGCTGCTACTTTCATTTCTTCATCCATAGATTCAAGAAATCATCTTTTCTCTGTCATTACTTATTCTTCTATAACTCCTTTTCTTCTCATCTCTTTATGAGACTGAGATGGAAGAAACCTTGACCCAGCCTGACCACACCCTATATTGATTGATCACTCTCATCGGGTATTGGAAAGGACTAGGATTTCAGAATAATTTGCTAAGTCTTTTGACCTTTGATTAGACTCGTCGAATCAACCCAGAATGTGGTCTTTGGGCTAAGATCTGTTGTGGCAATCGACGGTTTCGAGGGTAAAGATAAGTCAGGCTTGAGAATCATTAAGATATAGGTCCCTCAACGTAGGTTCATTCATCCCCTTCCTGAAATGAGTTGGGTTCTAGGCCTCATCTCTTTTTTTTTTTTTTTTTTTTCAGTTTGACAGAGGCTCAAAGAATTTAAGAGGACAATTCATAATATAAAGGCTCGACTTTAAGGAGGCAAAAGGTCAAAGAATTTGAGAAGGAGTTGGTCTCCTTCTTGCAAACAACTTATCCTGCAACAGCACTCGGCAAGGTCTTCCTTTCATTCATTCTTTGAAAGGAAATTCTTGGTCTTTCAACAACTTAACCTCGGATAATTTGCATCTTCTTTCTTCTCGAACTCAATTAGGAGCTGTGGGACCATCAGAATGGTGGAATATCTCAATAAGCAAAAAAGGGTAGAGCACCGTTCTTCAAGAGTAAGAAATTCCATCTCTCTCTCAAACCGATCACCAACCAACCCTTCTTGAAGAATGAAAGCAAGAAGAGAGTAGGACAGAGTCTTCCATTGAAGAAGTTAGCATTCTCCAATGAGGAATCAGAAAACTGGTAGCTTGAGCGAGGGTCAATATTTGCCCACAAGAAATCATATTACTTGCGTAGCCAGTCAAGGAATTGCTAGGATCTTCTGAAACTAGAATCCCTTTTTGCGTTTGAGAACCTCTCCCAGAACGACCTGCGTAATGGCTTCGATCGATACTAGAGTGAGAGTCTATCTTTTTCACATCTGAACCTGCCTTGGTGGGAAGTTTCTCATGTACTGCTTGGTCTATGGATTAGTCTGTAGTAGAGTTCATCCCTTCCATTTCTTATCATAATCCATCCATACTAATAATTGCTTTTCAATCAAGTGATTTCTCATAGTTACCACTTCCAAGGGGAAGTGAATACAAGCTCAGCTACTCACACTCAAAATTAAGAGAATGCTAGATTAAGAGAAAGACGGGCTAGGGCTACTAATTCATAGTTAGGGCTTGAGGGGGCATCCTCGACAAGATTGAGTTGACTGTCGAAAGACCCGTCCAGAGGACTTGTTAGTGGAACTGAGTAGGTGGGAGAGAAAGCAATAGGGATTGTCTCATTTTGAAAGATGGAACTCTTCACCCTTCCGATGATATGAGGTTAGCTGGCTGACCCTTAAAGTCTTCTTGTTCTCGAGCAGATCTGGTCAAGCATATTCATTTATTCCGACCTACTAATTCATAGTGTTTAGTTCTACGTAAATTGAAGAAAGAGTTCTTTCACGGAAAGATCATATTCTGCTGCTTATAATCCTAAAGATAGAAGAAATGAACAAGAACTCCAACTTCCCTCGATATTGACAGTCGAGCAGTTGAACCTTGATACTTTATCTTTACCAATAGTGAAGTCCTTAATTGAGCTGTCCTACTCGCTCAGTCTTGTAATTGACTCTTTCCGTGAACCCACTGTGTAGAAAGTGAATAGAGAGTCTCACTTGAAGCTTCTTAACCATCCCTTTCTACTTTGCTAGAACCGTCCGGGCACCTATATTTGACGGTCCACTATTGGAGAGCACTATTGGGCGTTGGGTTTTTGAAAAGAAGGTGGTCAGAATTAGGCCAATCTAATTTCAACAATTATAACGATTGTTCTTGTCTTTGTCTTTCAACTCTTATCCATCGCTTTGTACAAACCATACGTTGACCAACCTTAGTAATTCTTGGGCGCTAGCATTCTAAACAGAAAGAAAAGAATCCAATTGAGATTCTTCGTAAGCACTATCGAGAAATGGAGTTCTTCAGTAACTATCTGATTTTCTTTCATGCTTTTATTTTTATCGTTATTGAAGGAATGAAAAGAAGGGATTCAAGCAACTTTGACGCCTTAGAATAGGTTATTGAAGTCAAAGAGTTTAGCTAAGAATCGGTTCTTTCCTATTAGGTTATATCTTTCGTGTTCGATTTTCGGCTTTTGAGATTTCTTTTAAGCTAAAGATCCACTTTTAGATTTCCCTTATTAGTAGAGTAGGGCGGTTACCATAAGAGGTGCATTGTAGGATGTTTCTAAGCCTCTTCCATAAATTATTAGTCAATTATGGATGCACAACCCCTCATGATAATTTTTGTAATAATCTTTGACACTTACGGAAAGGAAATAGTGGATGGACGAGTTCTCCGAATCGGACCATTCTAATGTTTTGAATAGCTTTTCATATCATAAAAAAGCCTCCAGTTAATAGGTTGTTCTAACTTTTAGTAGGTGGTGTCTGAGTTGAAGAAGAGGAAGACTACTGAGTCACTTCCCCTGGATACATTCCTTTGGTCTTCCTTTTTCGAACTGAAAGCCTAAGTGGTTCGCACCTTTGCATTAGAGTTGTTTTCAAGCTATTTCTTCCGGTTCGACATCCTATGCTATGGGATCGCTGCTGAGCACCTATATAGCGACTAATGCCTTTCCTTAATGATAGAGTTTTTCTGACTCTGACTGATGAAAGAGAAATACTGCTACGTGGGCTTTTGAGAAATGGAGAAAGAAGTTTAAAATAAAACTCTTTTAAGAATTGAAAGAATGAAGTTGGTGGAGTTGATGATAGGGATGTGGGAAGTCAAAAATCTCTCTAACCCAAGGGTTTCTGATCGATCAGAAGAAGGAGCGAATGAGCTTAACCAGAAAGGCATAAAAGAAGGATAAATCACCCACGTAGCGGTGTGGATAAAAGAAGCGATAGTGAGTTATAGAAAGAGAGAGAAAGGCAAATATTAATTGAGTCCAGTGAGTTCACGAGAAAGAGGCAATATGTAAACAAGTTTAGATGAAGGAGTCGCTCTAGCCTGGCCTCTAGTGGGATCAGAGTGAAAAGAGTTCTTCCTCTGACTTTTGTCTCTCCTTTTAACCTCTTTATGTTATGAAAGTGATCCATTCTTCATGCTTGACTCAGTATATTTAGACCTCGAGAAATCCGTTCTCCTCCTTGAAGGAATACGAATAGAGGGAAGAAAAACCTATTAAACTGCAGAATAAAGACAACAACTTCCCCAACTGCCACAGAGCCTTTCCTGAGGAGCCGAATTCACTCTAAATTTTGACCCAACTAATTCAACCTTTCCAGGCGAGCGGGTTAGTGGTCGTTCGTTCGTGCAAACACCGATTTTCCCTCTCTTTGGACAGTCGAGTCTTATCATTTGAAAAGAGAAATAAATGGAATCAAACTCTAAAATAATCAAGCCCCGAGATTTATGCTTGAACGTTGATAACGTCATGGTAGACTTTCTTTGAGAGGACATGAAGAAGGCCCACTACGCGGTTCGTCTAGCTAAATGGAAAAAACTTAGCTTCTGCAACAACTAAAACTACTGGGATGAGTATTTCTTCCTCAGAGCTAGCGACCTCTTAACTGAAACCTGTGACTATCCAACTCTTCTCATATATCAGGAATCGATAGAAGTCAATGAACAAGGCTAAAAGAATTTGAGCTACTTATATCTTAGAGTATCTTCTTTCTTTCACGAGACTATTTCCCTATCTTATAGTTTCAAGAGTTATTGAAACAATTCCTACTTTCCTTGCTACCTGAGAGACTGACTCTGTCATCACAGCTTTTTCTACTACTAATGGCCCGTGGAGTGGCTTGCATACCCAACCCCTTATTCATTGATTCCTTTCTCCTCTAATTGGAATTGATGCCCTTTCTTCTTCTCATAATAACTGCAACTTGGAGTCCGAGGACTGTTTTCTGCTCCAAACCTTTGTTGAGTGACTCATTTT
This sequence comes from Cucumis melo, assembly GCF_025177605.1. Lineage (NCBI taxonomy): Eukaryota > Viridiplantae > Streptophyta > Magnoliopsida > Cucurbitales > Cucurbitaceae > Cucumis > Cucumis melo. Next base: position 30,866,451 of record NC_066857.1, read on the forward strand.
CTGACACTAGAAGAAGACTTATCGGGTAAAAAAGCTACTTTCTTTCCTAACCAAACTAGGAAACTGATAACCTTTCTAGGATAGCGGCTTAGTCCCTTCCCCTCTCGTTCTACAACTCTCTTTCCTTATTCTAACTGTGGAGAAGGAACGAACCTACGGAGTGGAAGGAAAGCCTATACTACTAAGCCTATGGGTTCAAAAAATAGAGACTTAACAGGAGTGCGAGAGATTACAAGCTACGATAAGGTTTTGATGATGACTTTGACTATTACAAAGAAAAGAAGTAGAAGACAAGACATTTTGATGATTTACTTGACGACCTACAACAACTCATATTACATTAAGCCTTCGGTTTTGATTATATTCAAGGCTATGAAAAAGTTTGAGTGAAATGAAAAAAAATAACCTACAGAAAGAAAAGTCATCTGGACCTTTGTTTTTCCACTAAATAGTCTTGAATAAAGCTTTGAAATAGTCTTACTTCTTGCAAGGTTCAAAGTGGTCATTTTCTAATGTTCCTTATCAACGATCTTTACTCCTCCTACGCGGTTCAATTCCCATGGAGCGATAGGGATGCTAATATTTAACATAGTTTTTGAATACCATAGAATGGAGTCATATTCCTTTCAAACTTGTTAATAGTAATCCTAATAATGAAATTTCCCCAGGTTTGACATAGTCTTTGTTAATCTTTTGAATAGTCTTGTAAATCATCAAAACCATACTAATTAATGTAATAGTCAAGTCAATCATCAAAACCTCTTGAGTCCTCTTTGCTTTGTCTTTGATAAATGCAGTTTGCATAGGTCGTCTTGACCCTTATTTATCCTTGTCATAGGCTCCTCAAAGGATGTGGGTATTGGCGATGACGAAGACTATTACAAAGACTGAAGGCACAAAATCTGACTCCTCCTACAGGATATGTCACACCCCCTCCCGAACTACCTGCTAGCTTAGACCGAAAGATGGCGTGAAGTCGACGGATAACGCTTTTCTTTACCTGTATCTGTCGACTCTGCTTAAAACTTTAATATGATGAACTTGCCAACCTCATATATAAACTATTATACATGCACACAACGCAGCAAATCCTAGACTAATCATATACATGCATGAAATGTATCTTAGAAATAACTAATTTCACAAGTAAACCTAGAGACATCTTAACCAAAATATAACCAACAAAGGTTTATACAACCGCAGCTTCTAAATCTTACACAAACTGTGGAGTATTTATATCATACAAAGATATATACATTATAATACAACAGACTCTATGCACAACTCTAACCACGTACTAGCAATCGATATTGAAACTTCAGCAGACTAAGGCAGTCTATTAGGCATCGGGAACTCGATCTCTACCTGAAAAAGTGTGTAAAATATTTTAGAAGGGTAAGCTATAAAGCTCAGTGAGTGACTCAGTTTAAAACTAGAAATTTAAAAGTAAGAGCACGTGAAAGCTTACACTTATAAATCTGTTTATACAAGTCGTAAACATAGACATATAATAGTAAGAATAACTTTCTTAAATGCTCAGTATATACGTCATTGAAATCTAGCAAGGCCTATTAAGTATATCAAAATATTTTAACTAACATGACAAATCTACGTTGTGTAGGGTACACCCAGTACAACAACGTTTACAAGCTCTACGATAGAGTGGGGTCCGTCCAGCACTCCCATCGTCTTTGTCGTAGTGGGGCCCACCTAGTACTTACGACAATATCGTTGTTATGGAGTACACTCAACGTCAACAACATAATCTAACCTGTGTGCACACGGTACCATATAGCCTCGGGCTCAACACCTCAGTCATGTAGTTAATAGAAACATCAGAAAAATTGTATGAAAACATTAAAACATGCCTGCTATCCTTTTCTTTCGTAAAACTTAAACTTACTTAGATTATTTGTGAAAAGATGTAGTTCTTAAAAAAAAAAACTTGGTAACTCATTCTTTGTTTGGAACACAGTGGTTCAAATAATTTCCAGACATTCAATAATCACGTGCTAGCATAAACATTCAGTAAGAATTCTAGTCTCGAAACTCATACTTGAAAATAATCATGGACTTCAAATGATTTTCAATGCTTGTAATTAAACGTGCAGATCGGTCAACCATAGTAAATATTTAGGAGAAAGAAAATATTTTTAAAAACTGGTTTTGGTCACTCACAGTCTTGGACTAGTTTCCCGATGTGTAAATCCGACCTACTTCCTCTTAGTCTGTCAAACAACCAGAATCGAGTATTAGAAACCTAAATATTACGATCTTCAAATTTTATGCTTAACATGGCTCACTAAGGATGATACTAAAGAAGTCCATCTTTAAAAACAATAAACCATATTCCACACATTTTTCAGAATTTTTCACATTCGTAGCACGAAATTCAAATGATCATAAATCTTTCAATACTTAACCAAAATGAGATTTCTCTATATAAAAATCTTCATTTTGGGGTCCTCTAAAACTTACTTCAAGACATTTAAATCTGATTCCCTGTGAATAAACTCAGATAACCCTCGAAATAGAACAACTTCAATAATTGTGCGCACACAACCCCTTTAACTTTTTCCTACAATTTAACTCATTTTTATTCGTTTTTGGTTCACGATTTCTTCATGAAAGTTGTAGTAAATTGAATAAACTTTTCAACCATACCAAATAGAGATCCTAACTCCACCAGTACTCTTAGCAATACAAGAAAAACCAGAGACCTCTTAAAATCGCGTGAAAACCAGTTGCCCTGTTTTCTTTATCAAAAATCACCCAATGAACATCCAAATTTGCTCAAACTTTCTTCTTGAAATTTGTTTCAAATTTACCTTGTCTTTCTTCAACAAAACTTCTTTAACTTAGTCTTCTTATTTTCTCAACCTTCTTCCCTGGAAACCCTCTGAAAATTTGGTGCAGATATTGAAGAAAATGATGAAGAAAATGGTGTAGCGGTGGTGGGTTTTAAAACACCAAAAACAAAACCCACCCCTTCCTTTTTCTCTTCTTTTCTTATTACTTTCTCTTTTCCTTTCTTCCTTTTATCTTATTTAATAAAAAAAATTAAACACATAATATATACATATATATATATATATATATATATTTAATTTCTATTTTTCTTTTATTCCTTTCACATTTAAAGAAAATAAATAAAATAAAATAAAATAGACCAAGAAAAAATCGGGTTTGCAGGATAGGCTTTCTTTCCTCCTTTAAGTAGGCTCTTCTTAAGTTGTCTTTTTTTCATCATTCCTTACCGCGTAGAAGGACTTGTCTTTCGGAATATTGCTCGGCTATAGTAGGTCTTTTCTTTTACAAAACATTAAGAGTTGATCTTCTTCGAACCTTCGTTCACCCTAAAATTATATTCAATAAAGCTCCTTTCTAATAACCAATTCACCTTCTGATCATGAGAAAGGGATTGTGCTAGGAATTCCTTAGAAAAGAAAGGGTAAATCGTCAATCTCGCATTTCGTGCAATGCAATAAAAAAACACAGATAGAAAGAACTCTCCTTCGTACTTCTTGAGTCTTCTTCCTTGCCTTCGCTTCCTTGTTGTGGACCTCTGAATTCTACCGCTATGTGGATTGGGTATTGTTGGGCTGTAGGCTTTCTCTTTAGCTAAAATGCCAGTTTAGTCACTTTTAGCTATAGCTGGCAGCAAAAAAGAATGAAAAATCAGTCAAAAAACATCTTTGATCGATCCTTGGCTTATATTACATTGAGCCCCTTCCGAATGCAAGAAAAAAGTAGTTTCAATTGAAAACGTCAACATTCTAGGATGAGTTGGATCCCTTGTGATTTTCTTCACACATGAATTCCTTAAAAGAAAGCCACTTCTTTATGGCATAAAAGAAAGAAATCAAGATAAGATGATGACTCACATTTGAGAAGGAGGTTCAAATTATCCTATTGCCAGGCTCACAGAGCGGTTTCGAAGGTTTTATCATGTTTAGATTCAATTTCGAGATTGGGTCTTTAGAAAGTCGACTCTTGTATGTATACACTTTCTCTCAATAACCCAAAAGCGGAATGGGAGCTAGTAAATAGCTCCCTACTTTTTGAATAAAGAAAGAAAGAGGTGTCTTTGACTTAGGCGTAAGCCTTGAACAAGGCTGACGGATGGTACATCCTATGGACGGCTTTCATTTGTATACGAAAAGGAAGACAGAATTCTTGGCTGATTGGCTTGGTAGGAAGGAAGCCCTAAACCTACACTCCTTTTAAGGAGCCATATAACACATCCTTCAAACTCGGAAAAGCCAATAGATGCTATTGACTACTAGGGAGAGAGGGAGAAAGAAGAAAGGTTAGCTGTTAGGCTGACTTTTTCACTTTTATATATTGAACTTCCCCTTTTTGCCGCATCATGTGGGATGGCTCTGCTCCTTAAAGGGAGTTTAAGTTTGCTAGAGAGCGCTGAGCTCACTGTGGAGTGGGGGTACTTTTCTAGCTTGTCTAAAGGTATTAGTTAGCCTAAAGGTTTCCAGATCTTTCTAGGTTACGCAGAGCTCACCTTTGGGGTATTTTTCTAAGTCCTACCGGAGGTACGTACTATTGGTTCCTATCTTCTCATTTGAATTTCTCCTTTTTTTCAAAAGTCAGGAAAGATATATGTTTACTTCGTTACGGAAGGAATCTGAGAAGGTACATTCTGATCACTCTATCTCATCTCAAGCCGACAGGGGAGAGAGAGTTAAAGTCACACCGCTACATGAGATGATTTTGAAAAGAATACAGGCTCCGTAAAAGTTAAGAAGGAGTTGACGTGCTCTGCCATCGTAATAGCTAAGGAAACGCATAAGGACGACTCTACATATTTGAATGTGGCTCTCTTTCATGAGAATGCCAGTCAGTAGAGTGCCGCAAAACTCATTAGGCACACATTACCCGAATGGGAAGGGAGTCAGTGCTGGGTTGCTTTTCATAGGGCATGGGGATCCCTTTGTTACTATGTCACCAAAGAAGACAAGCAACCTTATCCGATGTGTAGGGAAAGTTCTTCCTAGATGAAACTACTTCGAACGCACAGGCAAGTAAAAAGAAAAAGGTTGTTTTCTGTAGCATAAGACAACCACCCATTCAAGTGGATGTGGTTCTTCGTAGGCAATGAAACCACAATGACTGGCTCGATGTCTTAAAAGACCCACAACTGGAAAGGCGAATGTCGAGGAAATCTAATGTCTTAAGACAACTGTGGCAGGACGTCCAAAACGAAAAGAACAGGGTGAGTACCTTAATAGAAGGAATTGCCAGTTATCTATGGAACCACAACGGGTGAAAACACCCATTATATAGTATTTGGACTTAGGCGAGAAGTACATTCTCCTTGATTGGCTTGCAGTTAACCGCTCCGTGGGCACCCCAAGACCCATAAAGACCAGGTAACTCTTTATCTACGGGGAACCCAGTACACAAAAGAAGCTTTTGATAACCATACTTGAGCAGGCAAGAAAAATATACACCATGAGTTCAAGAAGAGGGTACTAATCCTCCGTAGCTTAATTTGACGTATGGGTTATAGATGAGTTTTAAGACTTGTTTCAAGCGAGTAAACTTTGAGGAAAGGTCGGGAGCCTACTGAAACCATCTACTGAAATTCTTAGATGAACAAAAATGTAGGCTCGATACCAGAGAAGGTTTTCTTGAAAAAAAAAAAAAGAAATGTGCCAATCATTCTCATAAGCAATCAATTGCCCTTTCTTTTGAAAAAAGACAGGACTGTGGGCCGAAAGGATTGCCCATCTACACTTTGTTTCCCATTTAAACAATATAGTAAAAGAAAAGCTGATTCTGACTTTATGGGCTTGCATAGAAATAAGGGCGGACATCTTCGATGCTTTGGGACGACCACCTATTTCTAATAAGTATTTACAAGTTCATTCATTCTACTTAGGGAAGGAGAAAATGCGTACTTATAACCCTAACTTTGATGTTGTTGGGCTTTGCCAAATCTGACTTGGATAGGAGCTGAGCTTACTCATTGCCATTCAAAAGAAAAGGGGCTGTCAAAATACTATTTATCTACAAATCAAAGATTTGGATAAGAAGAGAATGAACCTACTTGCACTGGCCCTAATTCATGTTCCAAAGAAAGAAAAAGAGCAAGAGAACGAAGAGTACTACCAACATAGCAGGATAGAAGGCCAATACTAGATTACATCTAGTGGCCTTTGTTTATGAAAAGAAAGCACGGAAAAGGGGCTCATGTACAAATTCTTATGGTCTTTCAAGATGCCAAAATACAGTAGGAAGTATTCGCCGTGAGACGACTTGAAGAAAAGTTTAATGAAAGGTCAGCTAAACAAAAAGAAAACCAAGGGACTCGACTTCTAGTAGGTTATGAGCATGAGCATGCATAAGAAGAGAGGACGCCTTTGGCTTTAGGCCTAAGCCTTTAACAAGGACTGAGGATGGTACGTCCTACGAACGACTTCCCCTTACCTAGACCCAAGAGTGAGCACAAAATAAAGGGGAGAAAATGTTCCTATGGACTACTTTGATCGAGGGAGCAAGGAAAGAAAGGAAAGATGGTAGGTCCTACGACAAGGCGGAGTAAGGAGTTGACGGACAAGAGCAAGACGGAAAGATCTCTCTTTTTGTTTGGATAAAAGATATGTCTCCCTCTTCGCATAAAAGATATATCTTTTTCTTCGCATATGTCTTCCTGTTCGAATAATTGGAGGTCCTACGAACTACTTTTTAGTGGGGGAGCAAGACGAAAGGAAGGATTTAGGGGATAAGGTAGGATACCTCTCTTATAAATGAGCCACCTCATATGTGACATAACCTTTCTTTTTCTTTCTCTTGTTTCTTTTCTTTCTTTCCTTGGCTGGCGATTACGTGCTTTGAACCTGAAGGAGGTCCAGATTATCCTGTCCCGTGGAGGTACTATTATATAGGAGGAAATCAGAGGATACTGATCCTCCTCAAAGCGGATTCATGTCCCAGTCACTTTGGATAGGGCTCCCTAGTTACCGGGCTTCTTTTATCGAACTTCAGACAGAGCTCCCTATAGTCTTACCTGAAAGAGGATTCAAGGCCTAGTCACTTCGGACAGGGCTTCTAAATTTGAATTCCGGATTACGAGTGCCGACTCCTTATATAAAGGCTACGGAAACTTAAAAGACTACTTCCGACTTCTCTGATTTAGCGAATTTTGGATTACGAGTGTCGACCCTTTATATAAAGGCTCCATAAAGAAATCAATATTATACTGAATAAGGTTATTATCGTGAATAAGCCGTTCACATCTTGCTACCCTTTTTTACCTAGACATATATCGAATTGAGATCCATACTTATTCTAATAACCGAGGCGGTACCGATGAACTGTCGCTTTGCCATGAATTTCGAGTGTCGAGAACAGAGGGACATCAAAGAGAAGAGGTATATCCTTGCATGACAATGTTACCTTTTTCTCGATCCGATAATCCCACTCGGATAATTTATCGAATAATTAGTGGGCTTATAACATCGCACTTCGCGTTCTCATTCTGAGACGTTGGAAATCTTCTCAAAAGCGGAAGTTTTCTTTTAGTTAATCTACTTCGGTCAACCTAGAAACAGTGCTTCTTAGTTCTGCCAATAAATCAGCGTCTGTTCTGTCTTGATTATTGGAGAAGGAAGAGAGAGTAGTACTAGTAACTGAATTAGGGAAAGGGTCAACTTCAACCTTGACGGGCCTGGGGAAGGTCTGCCTATTAAATGTAGGTGGTAGCCTTAAGGCCCCAAACGAGGTTAGGGAAGTGACACACTTGAAAAGTGAAAAATTGCACTTTCTAGTTTACCGTCCAGTTAAGATAGAAGAAGGCGCTGTTGTGTGGCCTACCGCTCCGTGGGCAGATGTGAAGATCACTGTGGTCGCGTATTACAAGTTAGGTCAATTATTCTCTAACAAGGGAAATGTCTACTAGATGCATAATCAAATCGTGACAAGATCTCAAGTTGCACTGCATCTCTTTGCTCTAACTCCATAGGTTGGTAGCATCACCAAAGGCAACTTTGCATTTTTGATCCTTCACGGTTGGATTGTTTGGCGGTCAGAGGCATAGTAGAAAAGGTAGGTCATACGAAAGATGCGATAAGGGTTAGGGGTGGTGGTCCCTTGAAAATAGTTGCTCTCTCTCATGCATTGATGATAGCTATATACATATCGTGGAAAACAAGGATCATTATGTTTAAGGATCAATGAAAAAAGACCCTTTACATAGTGGTTGGAGGGAAATCCTATGACCCTTGAGCAATCGGACCCTATGGGATCCTCTGAAAGCGTTCATTATAGTGTGAAACCCTTACGAATAGAAAAGAGGCCTTGTTCGAATGCAAGTGGCGGCTCTTAAGAAAGAGAATATATACTCTAAACCCGTGACCCACCCTCCTTTCGACATGACAATCAGTCTGAAGAAAGAAGAAGGAGTTAGTTTGTTCTTGAAAGCCTTTTCCTCTTATTCACTCTTCGGAGCCCACAAAGCAGTTTTCCATGATCGTCGATCGCATGCTGGTAGGGGACCAGCCTTATGGTAGGATTCCTCGTGCCTTCTTTGTACCATGGAGTGGGTACATATTATAGGATTTCTTAGTGATTCGTAGAGTTCATCTTACTCAAACATAAAGATATTGATCAAAATAGTTTTTTTCGACTTCAAGACCAACTGCCACTGAAGAAAGTTCATTCCACTCAACAAGACCTTAGCCGCTCTCTTAATCAGAGTTCTGAGACTCCTTCGTGCGTATGGTTTTTCCTTTATCCTCTGACCCTAAATTGAGTTCCCACGGGGCGATCAAATGGGTATGGGAGAATGTAAAAAAAGACCCAAAATGGTATTTCTTTCTTTCCACACACAATCGAAGAATGGAAAAGATTATGGTCTCTACTTGGACCTCGATGATGCAAATACATCATGGTCATAGAGCGGGTGAGAACTTCCGTTCGGACAAGACATATAGTGTAGAAGAAGAGAAGGAACTTTGAAGCGATTTCACAGAAAGAAATGGATGACTTTAATCTCTTTCGCTCCGACAGCGCCTCTCTTAAGTTGCCCGATCGACTAATCTTTCTTCATAGAAAATCTTGAGAATAAGATACAACAAGAACTGCTAAAAGAAGGAAAGCTTTAGCTTTCCCTTCCCCAACCGCTGAAGATATTGATAATAATCTTTGAAATCTCCACATAGCGGATCCACCCATTACTAACGATTGAATAGGTTAAAGTGTCAATTTAGAAGGTTTTGGCCTGCGAAACTGCGACATGGTTGATCTAATAAGATATAAGTACTTTCTTCATAATCTAATAATCTTTAAAGGGTGCGAATGTGCAAAAGAAAGTCTCAGATATTAATAAGTTTCTCAAGCTCTTCTTCTCTTCCAGTGGGTAAGCACTGATCTTCTATGCAAAAGACAGTCTCAAATATTCAGATAATTGCTTTCTCAGTCCTTAATATGGAATACAAAGTCTAGGATGCAAACTCTTATTTGTATGTAAATACTGACATCAATTCCATCTCTAATTTGAGAAAACAAGAAAATGAAGAGCAAATAATTTGCGAGAAGTTGAGGGTCTGGAGGTTATGAAATAACTTAACTGAGGTTAGGAAGGAGAGGGTCAAAGTCCTCAATCAAAAATAAGGATTTATCCTTCAAAGGAGTGCAACGAATTTCATAAAGGGTGAAAAGAATATTGACGAACAAAGGCTCTCATTATCTTATTATATCTTTTCATCTTTTCTTCTTCATATCTTCGACTTACTTGAGCTGGGGAAGAGTGCGGAGAAGAAATTTCATCTAATAGGAGTGCAAGTGCATTTTGAAATGCTCCCTATTTCAAGTTCAAGGTAGTAAACCTAAGTGACCGACCATGAGTGCACTATTACAGAAATAGTCCTCGCAGGACCTTGTTTTTGTGAGTGAGCCTGAGGGTGTCTTCCGGAATCGAGCCTAATCACTCCTCTCCAATCCACTCAAATCCAAACTAGGACAACAAAAACTCCAAAAAAATCTCAAATTCCAGAAAAGTAAAATCAACTACGAGTTTTTTTATTTATGTTCTAGTTGATTTATCTAGTTTGATTATTGTTTTATTGTTCTAGTTTTTCTGAATTTTTGTTGGTTGTTTGCTTCCTCTCCAAACTATACAATAAACTAATGAGTCTGATTTTTTTCTATTTTTTGTTGGTTGGTTCTTTTGAAAGTCCACTTCTCAATTCCTACGGAGCCTTGCCTTCTTACCTATTAGTATCGTGATTCAAAGTTGATACAGTCAAAACCAAGCGTAGGTGGTCTCGACTCAATTCCATCTCGCCTTTCTTGCTCTTTCTCTTCCCTTTCTTCTGATCCTTTATTCTGAAAAAGAGAATGAAATGAAAGAATAAGGAATAATCCCACAAGGAGAAGCTTGGACTGCTCTGGCGGACAAGTGTCGAAGAGAAAAATCATAATAGATAAGGAACTTGAAAGCTCAAGGGATGGGATGCCTGCCTCTCAAACTAATAGGGAGCTGCCTACTACTATTCCTTCTCACTTCTAACCTGACGCCTTGACCTTCCTCATCACAGGATCCCACGTATCGGGAAGGCATGGTAGCGATGGATTCTAATCAATATAATCTGCTTTCCTTTAGCATGTCTACCTTCTTGCTTACCTGACTAAAGATTGACGAGACTGAGAGCCAGCTCGGTCACATCCTCTTTCTCTTTTGCTTTCCAGAGAATCATTTTCCATTTGGGTAGAGGTTTCTCAATCATCATTCCCTTTTGTATGAAAGAGCAGACTAAAGCAGCGGTCTAATTCCCCTTCCCAGGTAGGCAATCTCTAATTACAATCCCAGGATTCAGCCTCGCGTTAAGGCATGTAAGAGCCTAACTAAAGAAGGCAACTGATTATCACATAGGCAACCTCTATCCCAATCGATTCCTCCTCACACTCGAGCTTTTTTATATCATCCTACTCATTCCTGGCTACAGATGCATTATTTCATGAGATATATGACTGGGGCCCCGTACTTCCTTTTTCTTTTGATGAGTCTATCTCGTACTTCGTCATCAGTCTATCCGGACGTGGATCAAGATTAGGTCAAGGCTTTTTTATTGATGTTGCGGATCTTCTTGAATGGGTAACTCAATTGAGTATGAGATCTTGAATGATTAAGAAAAATAAGTGAGAATTCTCTCTTTCATGGATAAGTCAAAGACTCTGACAACGAGAGAGCATATTCGCCCCTCTTTCCCTTATGAACGAAAAAAAACTGATTTAATGGAACAAGATCTCATGACTTTGTCTTTTCCTTTTTATTCAATGCCAAAATAAGACCACTCCCTCGGAAACAGATAATTCCTCTTCCCCTTTGATCGAGACAAGGTTCCGAGACTAATAAGAAAAGAATGAAAGCTTCCTATTTCTTTATGGATGTTCATCGATCAGTCTCATTGATAAGGACATGTGAACTTTTCTTTGAGCCTCTCCTTTTAGTGGTTTTTTGTAAATTCTTTACTCCTAGCAGAGGGGTTCAAACAACACTTAAAGAATGATTGAAGCGACTAAAAGTTCACCTTTTATCATCTGGAACCTCCGCTTTCAAGTCTAGTGACTTTCTTTTTTATTGAGGGCTTTGACGGGTTGGTGGAATTTGAAAAGAATTTGAGAATTCTTTGATAAGGATTCTTGCAAATTCTTTGCTCCTACTCTGCCTCTCCTCTCCTTCTTAGTTGAGCTACTTCACACCTTTTAGTCGAGCTATTTGAGTGGAATTTCATGACTCCTACGCAACTAATACTCTGAGATATTCCATAACCTATACAGTCGAGACTACTTCCTCTAAGACTAAGAAAAAGAGGGAAAGAAGGTCTCTTGTGGAGGCGGCCTTCCTACTCATGGAAAAGGATATGGTTGAAAGCACCTTTATTGGTGAGCTAGGATTTCACTTTCTTTCTTGCCTTCGGTTCCGATTTCTCAGAATCAGATCCTACGGCAAGGAAATGAATATGGAAGAAGACTACGGAGTGTGGTTTTCATAAAATGAATCAAAGGATATGACGAGAAGAAATTTGAGTTTTAGAAGTGGAAAGTTCATTCTTAGTCAACCAAGAGTGGAAGGTTAGAAGTTCCCTAGTAAGGCTAAGAAGGTACTCGAGTTGATATTAAGGAGGTTAGTTGTCCAAAATGTGTTAATAAACTTAAACTTCTGCTAGAACGGGGAGATTGATGCTGGTCCTATTCTACGCTCGTCAACTCCTAGGATTAGGATGCCTTGGCTAGACTGAAAAGAGAGGATTTGGTCAAGCAGTTCCATCCACTCCTTTTTCTACACTAAAATCTGAACTCTTGAGTGAATCTAACCTGCCCTATTGGCGACTCTTCGTCTTGAGAGCGGGTACCTTTCCCGCCTCAATGAACAAGGGTGACTTCTCTTTCCTCAATTACATCGAGCCTCATTTGCTTATTTATGATTCGACTGGATTGCAGCTTTATAACTAGCTAGGCATTTAGTGTAGTGGGATCCTGTTACGAGGAAGCAGTAGTCCTATCGTAGGGGAGTTTTTTCCCTATTTCCTTTCTTAAGATAAGAATTAGTCTTGACTACTTTATGACTTTCTAAAGCGATCGGAAGAAGGAGATCTTTCGTCAGGCAAATCAGAGCTTTCTTCTCTTTTTACTAAAATCAAGAAGCATTGCTACTTTTTGACCCCCTCCGTGGGATAAGCTTTCTCTTGTGTTTTCAGAAGAAAGCCTAGGGAGAGGGGAGGTGTGAACTAGCCCTTTGCGCTCACTCTTCATATAAAGAATGAATTTTGAATGAAACTGGAAGTCTTCTATCTCATGTAAGGCTCAAAGAATTTGAGGCCGAAAACTCAGTCTTTTTGGCATGAAAAGGAGTAAATCAAGTTTGAGTATAAGTAATTCAAAGAAAACTACTCTTTAAGATGTTCAAATGAGAGTTAACATTGAATTTTCCTGCTCCCTCCTTTATCATCTTCTCTGGCTTCTTAGATTTGAGTAGGTTCAGACTTTGGAGTCAAAACTAATTTTGAAGATAACTAAAGTGGTATAAAAGCCATAAAGACTTCATTAATCAGCGAAAGGTTATTAGCAATTCAAACTAGATTTGAGTTCCATCTTTGATACACTGTTATTGGGTTCGAAGGCTTAAAGAATTTAAGTGGTTTTCACAAATTCTTTGCCTCAGTGGCTTTTTCTTATGGGAAAGAGAAAGAGGAAGAAGTCTTGGACGAGAAGGATAAAATCAAGCTCCAGATGAGTTGAGGAGAGTGTGGAGAGAGGGTCGATGTAATTGGGCTCTTCCGAAGGGAAAGGAATGGAATTGAATATCGTATATAGCTGAATAATGGATTCTCACCCTTGTTCCTACTAGTGGATAAAAGAGGTCTTCCGGACTTTGAACATTCTTTCCTTTAGTCAATGATTGTTTAGTGAGTTTTTTTTTTATTAAGGGATTTGACGTAGCTGAATCTTAGATCATTCTTTGAGCCTTCAAGCCTTTGAATAGGGATAAGTCTTTCTCTCCCTTCAATCGAGCCCTTGTTCATTGATTTAGATGAATATGGATTTCTGACTCGTCCTACGTGGCTTAATTAAGAATTTGATCATTCTTTGAGCCTTTGAATTTGAAGAATAAGGAAGGACTCAAATTCTTTGAGCCTGCTCTGCCTCTCCTTTCAGATTCATATGGATTAAGTTAACTATCCATCCGTAGGTTATGAAATAACTTGACAGTAAGGCTTCGTTAGGAGTTGAAAGCGAAGTCCTGATTCTTTCACTATTTGAAGGATCCGTTAGATTAATAGACAGAGGATCGATGAATTCCACTAACTCGTCCTTCGGACCACTCAACTCCACTGATTTGCCACGTAGCGATGTTCTCTGGAATATTGTCTTCTTAACACTTGACTTCCAAACCTAAAAGAAATACGAAAGCCTATGGCATATAAGGCTCCATAGGTTTAGTAAAAGAAAGCCTATCTTTCGCCCCTTCTTCCTATGGTTGAGCTACTTCCATCCGTCCTTCGGAGTAGCTCCCGATTTATTTAAGGAACTCAATTCTACCGGTCATTCTTTTCGATACAGCTACTTGCTTCTGAGTTCTAGCTTTTGGGCTCACTTTCCTCTTGAAGAAAGAGAAAGAGCTGACTCAGACTCAATGAGTCAGGTCCTGCTTACAAAAACTCAAACCACCTTTCTCGCAGCTTTTTTCTTTCTGAATCCTAGGCTTTTTCCTCTCAAGTTGACTTTTTTCATTCACTTCTTTACCTAGGCTTGATCGTTCTGACCAGTCTTCTTCCTTCATTCTTTCCTTTCCTTATTCTAACCTCATGAACTCAGCCTATCTCTCTAGCTGTCGAAATGAGTTGAGGATCTTGTCTAGCTTAGCACCTCTGCTAACTCGGTGGGAATGACCCTATCCAGTCCTTTCAACGGAAACTTTCTCTCTCTATATTTCTTCTAAAACTGAACTCCTCTGGAGCCTCTAAAGGAGCAAAGAATTTGCGAAATGCTGAAAGACGGATGCCTATTTAGGATAGAATGGCTACAGAGTCTAATGACATGGCTACTACTGAGAATGAGTCATGACCTCTCTCTCCTTTCAGTCGAGACGTCTGAACGTCTTTCATTTCGAGCCCTCAATCTTCTAAAATCTACCATATGAACTTTTGTAGGGAAAGCTTCCTTCTTTTATAGCACCCTATAGGGATCTTCTTATTCTTACTTGTCTGCCACTTGATCTTATTCATTTTAGAACAGTCCTTTTGAGCTTCCTTCTTATTTTTCTCATTCTGATTTCAGTGTGACTGATGATAGGCTTTCCTTCCTTTCACTTCTTCTTCCTTCTAAACCTAAAAATAATCAGAAAGCCTATCTAACTTTCTCTCTGATGTTTGCTACTAAAAAGAAGAAAGCTATTATCCTCTAATCTCTTGTTCTTGCTTTTCTTGTCAAAGTTGGAGTGGAAACAAGCTGACATTGTGAATTCCACTCATGAATTTCGTTAATTCACATCTCCATCCCATTTTCATCCCATGTAGTGGTCAAAAGTTGACAAGAAGGATTCCAATCCAAACAAGCTAAGTTCAGAGGAAAGGATAGACTGAGAAACTCTCCCACGAGGTGAATGACCCGCACACGAAGAGGCAGATAGTTCGGCATGAAAGGCAGGAAGCTAATTTTTGTCACACAATATGAGTCTCCTACGGAGGTCTTAAGGCGGCACCCTTTTCAGTCCCAAGGCATATTTCTTCATTTTCTCTCTTTATTCCCAAGTAGTGAAAGTGGAAATCTTTCTATTTTGATACTCTAATAATAGATGACCTAGCCTCGCTCGAAGGAGACATAATATCTAAAGAGGAAGCCGAATCCCTTTCCATGGGTTAGTCAATCGGGCTACCCCTTTCTTAGATTAGAACTAGCCGTGAGAGAATTCGTATTTGATCTGAAGGAGTTGAAAGCAGAAATTGGAACATCACAAGAAGGCGTGATGAACCCACGGAACGAAAATTTGCTGAGTTTAGGGAAAGGGTCGGGTGCGGGTTCCTTTTCTAACCCGTCAACGGATAGAAGTTGAGTGACTTCTACCATTTCATTTCCCCAGTAGAATGAGAGAAAGGAATGAGTTGGAGTTTAGGAATCAGAATCTGACTCTCTTTTGTACGGCAGGAAAGTTTTGAATATCGAGATTAAGATCGACTTGAACCTGGAAATTTGTATAGTATGATTCGTCAGTTACTCTTGCTTAGTACGGGGCAGCGGTATTGGAAAGGATAGGCTTGCATAAGTGGAAATCTATTGAAATGAAAAAGCATAAGTTAAACGCTCGCCAGCACAACACATCCTCACTGAAAGAGAATTCTTGGTGCCAAAAACAAAGGTCCAGGTTACTCATTCATTCCACTAAAATGGATCGACCAAGTAGGGGTTCCAGCTTTTTTCCCTCTGAGAACTTTTTACCACTAGAATTCTATGAAAAGCTTTTTACCAGCTTTTCATAGAATTCTCATAGAAAAGAGTAATTCCCTTCGTTCATCACAGTGAAAGCCAATTATGAGCAAGGAGAGGTTCAGTGGATAGCCAGCCATAGGTTAGAAAGAGAAAGCCGCTAGAAAGAACTCAGAGGAAGGGATATCGGCCAATTCTCATTCATCTCTCTCAAGAAAGAACATCGACTGGTGAGAAAGCCTTCTTAGGTCATCAGATTCTACTACAGATCACCCCGAACCAGAACCCACTAATAGCCTTGCTTCCAACGGGTACCTCCACTAGTTCGGGAAGTGGCCTTGAAGACACCGAATTTCTTAGGCTAAATGCTCAATTTAGTCAGACCCAACCTCTACCTTCTTATTTGAGGTAGGAGTCTCCTCTGGTTCTGACTCCAAAGCATATTGAAGGCTTTCTCCTTTTATCCTATGGACCAAACCAAAAACCTTGCCTTCAACTCCCCGCTATATGGGTTTCTATCTGAGCACGAACTAGTTTTACTCTAGTCTCCAACTCATTCCTATTCTCATTCCCGATCTCAAAATTTATCTTTATTCACATTGACCCGGATTCCCCACCGATATGCCCCCACTAGATTGAGCTAATTTACTAGTGATGGGGCTTTGGATCACATCAAGGATGGACGTGCAGACCTATCCCACTCTCGTACCATGAGAAAGCACTATTCGCATACTCACTGATATACCGGTATAGAATAAGTCACCTTTGCAGGAATGCCCGGAGTCCAAAGTGGATATAAAAGAAGGAATTCAGTATTGAATACAACTGGAATCACCTCTTTCAAATCTTTGTTAAGAGGATCTCTTCTCCACCGCCTTAAAGGAGTGAATTGAGTCCGAGTTCTTAAGGCACTTTCAAGACTAATGGAAGGAGATAGAAGGCAAAGATATTTCTAAACCGTGAACTTGCCTAACAAACTCTTTCGTCTTATTTTGAGGTTTGGAAGTGGCAAGAGTGAAAGGACTTTCAGAGTCGCTTTCATCGTGGAATACTTGAATAAGAGGATGAAATGAAGAATCAGAATAAAGAAGAGAACTCCTACTACACGAGCCTTCTACGTCCTTGTACGCGAGGGAAGAAAAGGGCAAGAAAAGGAAAGCCTAAAATCAAGGTCTTGTGGTGGTTCGGTAATCTCACTCAATCTTTTCTTACTAATTGCTTTGGCCACCTTCTGAATGTGAACCACGAGAGGACCAAGCGACCTATAATTATTGCTTGCTCCGTGGACTTCTTTCTCAAGGAATATCGGTATACCGCTCCATGGGCGGCTCCTTACAATAAAGCCCCGATGTATTGCTATTGGAAAGAAAGGCCATTCACAATACATTAGATTCTTGAAGGTATAATGTTAAAGAATACACCAGAAAGTCCTCGCACTCACAGTCAGAAATAGGAAGTGGCCAAAGAGTATTCCTTAATCAAAGAACCAAGGGTCAGCAATGGGATTCGAGAAAAAATCCCATTAGTCGACCTTAACCGAGAGTTTTGAAGAGAAAGCCTAAGACGTGCAACTTTTTCATTTTTCTATAAGATAGCTCAAATTCTTTAATCCTGTCAGTCGAAAATTCATGAATTCATTGAATAAATCAAAGTTCACATCAAATCTTAAAATAAAACGAAAGAGTTTGTTAAGCAGATTTGTACCTCTTTGTCGACTGACTTTGGTTGGGTCTCTTTCCCTATTGAGTTACATATGGTGGAATCCCTTCTTCCTCTTGAGAACTTGTATACTCGGACTGAGTTATGCTATGGCTTTTATCCTACTAACTATCCACTGAACTCTCCTTGATCATAATAGAAAAGAAAGAATAAAAGAATTGAAGAAGAATTCCTTCAAGAACAGAAAGAAATAAACAAGGGCTCGACTGAAAGGAGAGAGAGCCTGATTTGACTTACTCCAAACGTGGGTGGAATTACGACTATGTGGGAGATGAGGCTCAGATTTTAGAAGATAAGGTGTTATATCTTCATGCCTTTCGGAGCTAAGCTTAGGACCGCTCCGTAGGGACACTTCAATCCTCACCTCAAGAAAAAGGGCTACATACGAGGCAGTTCTCCCAAAGGCAATGCCAGTCTGAGTTCTTCTTCATTGAGTTCTTTCCTAAGTGAATGTGAGATCATTTGGTCGTATAGATAAGGCGATAGAATAAGTAGTAGTTGAAAGAAGCCCCTTATCATTCATTCACTCATTAAGTGAGTTATTCATTCGAATTCTCCAAACTCAGTCCTAACCAGTACTCAGTTTCTTGCCAACAGGCAGATGAACAAGGTGGCTCTAAGTTATGAACCCAGATCCATTGAGGCGGTTTGATAGAAGAAAGTGCAAGCTTGGACACATAGTGCATAGCCTTGAGACGAATCTATTTCGAGTTTACTCTCTGAAGAAGAACAAAGAAAGCAAAGCAATTACCTATGGACCCGGCTAAAGAGGCAGGTTAATAAAGGTCAAGCTGCTGGACCACTTTCCCCAAGTTGGAATCTCAGATTTGTTCGTAAAAGAAAGAAGAAGAGAAAGAAGAAAGAAAACAAGACACATACTGACAAAAGCGTAGGCTCCGTAGGAGTTGAGAGAAGCTTTCTTTTCTTGTTAGTAGGTTCCCAGTCCCGCTCTGTGGGCTTGTTCATTAATCTCTTTTCAAGGGATTCCATCTTCAACCGTTCCCAGTCAAATACATAAGAAAGGGTTTAGGTCTTGCTCAAAGCGCATAGTGCCTTTCCCTGCCAAACGCTTTGACCTTCCAAGAAATAGGATAAAGGATTCAGTAAAGAAATGAGCCCCCAATTGACTCAAACCAGGGTCAGACAGCCATGGTGGTTGTGATTCAGGAAGAAATGATAGACCGATAGGGAAGAAGAATTAACTTGCTCAACCTTTAGGATGAGGAATTCACTCTACGTTTAGGAAGTTGAGAGGGAAGATGCGCCCACGGTAGCAATTCTTGGTTCTTTCCCTTTCCGCTTTAGATTTACTTGCTCTTGCTTTTGTAGTTGATAGAGTTTAAGAAGAGGTCAGAAATTAGGGGTTTCACGGTAGAAAGGAGGGGGATGGATACAATCCCAAGATTCAGAGTCAAAAGCCACGACCTCACTCATTCATTCACGACTCGATCTCAGACCTCAAAAAAGAGAAAGATCAACATCAACTTCTTCCACTCCTTCTATTGAGAATACCGGTCAATGTAAACACCTTCACCCTGTCCGAACGTCTTTCATTTCAAACCAGCCCTTGACAGAGCACTAACTCCCCACTAAAGACTTGGCTTTTCTACTACTATATGTGCCAATGAGAGGTTAATATGGTAGATTTCAGAGAAATGAGGGCTCAAAATGAAAGACGTTGGGACGTCTCAACTAAAAAGAGAGAGGTCTCGCTCTTGAACTATTCTCAAGAGAATGATCTTTCTTCTCTTTCTTTTGAGACTTCTTACTCATTTTGACGTGATCTCATTCAACTGAGAGGTGCTCAAGAGGAAAGCAAATAAAGTGGCCACCTAGAGAGGAGGCGAACCCCAACTCTTGAAGGTGCCCTTTCCGTTATCGTAGCAGTTGAGCAGGTAGTCAATGTTGTCGTGAAAGTGGAGGTTGAAGTTGTTGTGCCTACTGAGGATGTTGTTGTAGTAGCTTCCAAAGCTAATATTTCGTAATTCTGAAAACGAGTAGGACAAGGCAGTGGATTCACTACGGATTGATTCTTGAAACGAGTAGTTTATCCACGTAGCAGTACAAAAAGTTCCCACCTCCAAGCAGGAGAAAGAAACTCCCAAACAGAAGGGAGCTTCCCAACCGTACCATAGTCAGAGGCATCGATAGTCAATGCCCACGGAGCGAGAATGCCTAGGATTAAAGTGGAAGCGGCTTTCCTTCCCCGGCACCCTATCTCAATCCTAGTTTCATAGGATTAAAGTGAAAGGAAGAAGTTTGAGTTCCATTAAGAGGTCGGCTAATATATAGGATAAAAGTAGAATGAGTTAATATACCTGATATAGCCAATATCTCAAATCGAAGGACAGACTTCGGAATCCCAGAAAGAAGTGGAGACAAGAGGAAGTCCAAGAATTCAATCTCAATCACTTAACTAAAAGCCCACGTAACAATATGAAGTAGGCTTTACCTAGTTTGAGAGGTCAGATAAAAGGAAGCTTTCCCGATCGATGTAGGTTAGAAGCTGGAGAGGAAGAGTCAGACTTGGTTCAGGCTCTCTTCCAGCTCTATAGATAGGATAGATTTCATTGAGCTCCACTGGAAAGGATCGGTGTTCATATTGCGAGACTCGAAGAGGAAGAAAGTAGCTCTTGAGAGTTGGAGAGAAGAGTAGAGGGTATAACAAAATAGAAAGCTTCATTCGAATAGGGTTAAGAGCAGCTGAAGCAGCAGAGTTGGAGAGCAAAGCAGCTGAGTCAAGATATCACTATCCGCAAGTAGAGTAGATTAGAACTAGTCGTCCGACGGAGGAATAAAATCTTTCATCAGTCACTAAACTAAAAAGCAAAGGAGAGGTGTCGGGGAGAATGGGGTTTTTATAGAATACAATAAAAGGGAATCTGTCCCAACAAGGCATCCTTAGATTCAACTACGGAGGATGAGTAGTCTTCTGGAATATATATTAGTCACCTGGACCTTTGTTTTTCCATAGATTAATATGGTCTTAGTTCATATGGATTTCAGACGTAGAAGGATCAAAGCTCATTGAATAAAGAGAGAAGTGAAATATTCATATGTACTTATCAATGAGACCAAAAATAGCCAAAAGAATATTGACAAATTTGAGAGGAAGAAAAAGAAGACAAGAGAACTCCAAAAGAAACTAAGGAATAAGACTCAAAAGGAGGCTTCCAAACCTACTAAAAAGATTCAAGCCTATCCTTTATCTAAATCTTTCTTAAGTTTCCTTTAAGCCCTTTACAAGGTAAAGACTTCAAACTCAAAGAAAGAAGGTTCTTCTCCAAAGCATGAGTCAAAGAAAATGATTTTTGTATGTATCTAATGCAAGACCCATTGATAAGCTCAGGCTAGGAACGAAGGCAAATCAGTCCATTCTCTTTTTCTTTCGCCTTCGCCCTCCCGAGAACCCGCTAGGGCTAGAGGTCGCGTAACAGCTTCCCATAGAGCCTCCTACAGATCATCCGCCCGGTTGAGCTCAACCTTAGAGAAAGGTTAAGTGAAGATGAATCCATATAATAAGGCCTTTCACCGGCTAATCTCTTCCAAGGAGTATCGAGGGGGGGAAGGGCAAATTCACCTTTTTAAGGCTTGGGTCGAAGAGTTAAAGCAAAAGGCCTTAGAGCTCCTTCATTCTCCTTCCATTCCAGTGGATGAAGAGTTAAATGTGGGGCTGGCAATCAATCTTCTCTTGGAGAAGAAGATAGGTGACTACCCGTGGGATTCCTTTCTAGGGTGATTCAGGTGATTAAGAATGGCAAAAACCGTTTCGCTCCTTCCCTCCAAATCCTCGATACGCGCTCTGGTAGCACGAATGCACCCTTCTTTCTTGGCAAGATCAACTCCTATAGAGCTACTAAAAAAGAGTTTTAGCACTCTACGACCTCATCTCATTTTTCAGTTGCCCCATTCCGACAGCAATTGCAGAAAGCCTCTTTGCAGCATCCATAGCCATACGTGCTAGTACTCAATTTCTTTGATTTGAATTTGATGAGTAGCCTCACTGATGTTGAGATTCGTGAATAGTACTTCTTCTTTCATCAGACTGGGCTACTTCCCTGTCCTCTTTCAATTATCTTTTCTACCAGAGTTGTAAAGGAATCTCTCCATGAAGTAGGAATTAGATGGCTAGCCCAATTCTGACTACTATAACCACGCTGCCTCTATGAAGAAAGAAACTTTGCAGAACCCTTAAACCTAATTCGACCAATCATCCACATCACTAATTGAATGGCTGGCCCAATTCTAACTAGTTCTCTGCACTTCTTTTCTATAGTGAAAATACTCTGATGCCAATTTAGTGAAAAAACTAGCAGGCTCTGGCTACCTTGCTCCGTAAAGAAAACCCAAATCACACTGCCTAGAAAAGAGGATGAACATTCTTTGAGCCTCCTACGGTCCTCTAGACTTGTTAATGGAACTGATTATAGTAGACGAAAGCGAGACTGAAAGGTGCGAAGCAGCTCGACTAAGAAGGAGTCAGTGAATAAGGTGAAAAAAAGAGGTAAATAAGGGTTAAGACGACGGAGTGCAAATGTGTTCATTCCATCATTTTGACCTCTTGTTGTGGGACTTGTGAATGGAACTGATTTTCATAGGAAAGAGTTCTTCCTTATATGTTATCTGAAACTTTCTTCATCATCTTCTTCCCTTTTCATACCTGCCCTCAAATCGTAGGTGATAACTGCCTTCTTAGCTCAAATTCAGAAAATGCTAGTAAAGGTGCAAAGAATTTGCAAAGGAGAGAATCTTTCAGAATCTTTGTTCCATTGGTTTTATGGGACTAATTTTGACATATTCAATTTCTTCTTTTTCTTAGCTAAAATGAAAAATTTGCTAGGTTTTGACATAGGGAAGAAACAACTTTTCAAGTCAAATTTCTTGCTTTGAAGTCTATTTTCGTTAAAGAGAAACATAAGAAAAACTCACATTTTGCAAGAAAAAAGCCGCGAAAAAGCCAAGTTTGAAAGGAAAAAAGAACCTTTGAGAATTTTCTTAACACATGAATTATGTCCTTATCAATGAGGATACAAAAGTTTAGGACTCTAAAGGTAAAGGACTCATGAATTCCTTCCTTATCAATGGGACCATCTAGACCCAACCAGAGGCTTCTTATTGATGTTAGGAGCAAAGAATTTGCAAAAAACAGAATTTAAGGAGAAAGAAACTCCCAAAGAGAACTCCCCAAGACCAGCATTCTTGGATCTCTCATAAGACCCACCTAGCGAGAAAGGTGCCTCAATCCAATCACTCTATGAAGGCAAGCACGCTGTGAGAGCCAAGCCAATCTTCCCTTTCATTTCTTGCTCTAATAATGCTCGAAAGGGAAGTTGCTGATCTTACTCCTCTTTCTTTAGTTGTAGGTCTTGTAACCCATTCTACTCTGTGATCGTTCTACCAGTGCTACTTGCCCTTTTACTTCTTTCTGTGTCGGATGCCTCATCTCTTGATCAAGGCCCCTAATAATGAGATTGACTGGTCAGTTAGATACTCCTTTCTATAAGACAGTTATTCGACGTTCAAACCTCTCCTACTCTATCTTCGTACTTATTTTAGCTTTTAGCAAGTTTTGCTTCGTCTTAGCCTCCTTCTCCGTCTTATCTTGCCTTATCCATTAATTTAGTGAAGCTCTTGTTAACGAAGGCAAAAGGCTCGACTAAAGCAGAATCTATACCTTCAAAGGGAAGTCCCATCGGCAAAAGGCTCGACTAAAGCAGAATCTATACCTTCAAAGGGAAGTCCCATCTGGCTGACTTAGTGGAATCGGGATCAATTCTCCGTGAGATCGTCGTAGGCCTTCTCTATTTCAAAGACTTTTCACCCAAGTAGAATGACCAAGAGTAGCAGCACCTGAGTGAACACGAGGCCATTCTATAGAGAGAATGAGAAATGAATAAGGTTCTTGTTCTATATCCTTGGTCCTGGATTCTTCTTTCTATATTTCCCATAAGACCAACTATGCCTAGTAAAAGTTATATGGAAGAGGTATCGATTGAAAGGAGAGGACTAATTAAGCTAGTCCTCACTAGTTTCATTAAAAAGGTCCAGGTGACTAGTCTTTTTGTGAAATTAGAGAAGCGACTGAAAGTTTGGCTT
The DNA here is from genome assembly GCF_025177605.1 of Cucumis melo. Taxonomy (NCBI): domain Eukaryota; kingdom Viridiplantae; phylum Streptophyta; class Magnoliopsida; order Cucurbitales; family Cucurbitaceae; genus Cucumis; species Cucumis melo. The sequence goes on from NC_066857.1 coordinate 30,890,208, forward strand.
TGAATGTCCAAAGTGGAATATGTCCTTATCAATCAGATCTGTGAAGGAATTTAAAGAACAAAGCCTAGGAGCGCAATCAATGAACAAGGAGGCAAAAAGAGTGCTCCATAGTCAAATAATCAGCCTCCGGCCACCAACAGACTTCTGATATGGGGCTAAAACCTTTCAAACTGGCATTCCCCTAAAAAGTTATCAAGATCAAGCCTAGAGTTCAAAACCACCAAAAAAATCCGAAACTTTTCAACTTCAAAGGGAAACAAGACAAAGGCAGAACCTACTATTCGGATATAAGGAGAGGATTAATCATGAAAACACTACGCCTCTAAAGGCGCGAAGCAGAGCAACTCAAATGAAACTAGTGGAGACTTGTCTTCTTCTTATAAGGAATATGAAAGGAAGGCTCAAAAGGCAACGAAATAAGAAGATAGGCTTTCTTGTAATAGTAGAATAAAAGGATATTTTGCAATGGAAGAAAGAAGAAAGATCAATGAACAAGGCTCCGTAACAAGTTGACAACTGCCCACAGAGTGGAGAGAAAATCGACTTCTACATCCTTCTCCTCTAAGAGAAAGCCTACCATAACAAGAAAGTCAAGAAAGCACTTCGCGTCCCAAGATAAGGATGCCTTGGAGGGAATTGTGAGAATAATTATTCTCATTTCACTGTAATTGTTCTTGATCGAGTTAGAGATAATGAGTAAACAAAGGGAACTAAAACCATAGTAGGGCGCACCAATAGGAAAAGATCAAGACTACAAATGAGATCATGCAGAGGTTTGAATAACTCGATCTACTTTTTCAATTGCCTTTCATTGAAGAGGAGAAAATTCTAGACTAAAAGGCAGAGGATAAGGACTCCCCATCTTTAGTCAGCTAGACACATCTGTTTTATAGTTTAAGCAAAAGTTGAGTTTCATTCACTCATATAATGAAAGAATCTCATTCATGATCATCTCAAACTAACGTAATAAACAAGGAAGAGGGACATTCTTTCTTGATCAGGTTACGAGGTAGAGGGTGGAATCTATGCCTTTCAGTTCTAACCCTATTAAGATCTTTCTTTCAAGAAATATAGGTTGTCGGAGAGAAGTTCTTTAATTTCAATAGGGGTCATGAAGCAAGCTAAACCATTGAAGCACCCCCTTTCCGCGCAAGATCTGATCTTCTTTCTGAGATACGGCTCAAGCCCTTGTGAGTGACTAAACAGACCGAGAATTAGGCCCTGGAACCTACGAGCGACTTACAAAAGAAGAAAAGAAGAAAGCTACTGGATAATTCCACTGATAAGAAACCTAGCCTACTCGAGCAATTGACCGGGAAATAGGAGATTAAATGGGTCTTTCATCCGTAAGAACATAATCCTCTTTTTAAAGGTCTAAATTTCATGGAAGTTGATAAGAGAAAAGGTGGAATCAAGAGGTAGGCTTTCCTGACTTCCCTTTCATCAGTTCTTCAGACTCCTACGGATAGGCTTTCTTTCTCCTATTCCACTTTTATGTTGCTGGATAGGTTCTCTTGATAAAAGAGAAAATTTCAAGTCAATGAACAAGGTGCAAAGAATTTGCGAATTACTACTTATATTTTAAGCAGGTTTTTTATGATGACAAAATCCTATAAAGATTACTAATCGATCTTAGAGGTTATTAAAAATGAAAAAAGGGTATTGCATTAGGGTCAATCCTACACTGAAAGTGTTAAGGGTGGTAGTCTGTCATCTTGAACTCATACCAGTTATTAGTGGAGAGTAGAGGGGAAAGGAACTTATGCCTACACAGTTGCTTTAAGGAGAGGTCGCCTCAATGAACAAGGGTCATCAGATCTTTCGACATGAGATCGAGGAACCTACAAGGATAGACTGATCCTGATTGATCGTGTAATGAGCGGGATTGAGTACTTCTTTAAAGATCGAAAGAGCTCGACCAAGGATGGTACTAGAAAACAGATACTGGGTAAAATAAGAGATCTCAAAATGCGTCTAAACTGAGTTAATGAGTGTTGGGGCTGGGGAATCATACCCCTTTGAGGCAAGGCGCCCACAGAGCAGATGAGTCCTTTCTCTTTGTCATGGACAATAAGTACCTACTTTTGTTGATGAAAGAGACCTAGTTGGCACCAAAGCTGCAGAGTCGAGGGCCCACGGAGTGATTGCTTCTACAATTGTGGAGGTTGTAGCTCTTGAATTTGAAAATGTAATTAGAAAATGGCTAGACCCCTCATATTTCATTAAGCCTCTGAAAGAGTCATGAAATTCCATATTCACCTTATCCGTTCATTCCACTGATTGTTGCAAGACTAATTTATGGAACTCAAACTCCCTTTTCTATTACGCTACATAGGACCAATCCCTACGGAATAATAGACAAAAGAACTCCTCCTTCTCTATCTTCCTATATCCTCATATTGCTTTCATCTTCATCTTCTCAACTGCTACGGAACCTCCATTAGGATCAAAGAGGTTTAGAAGACAAGTCTGGAGGACTATTCCATATATCCTTTTCGAAACTCCTCTCAAATTCTTTGATCCTTGTTCACAAATTCTTTGTGCCTTAGTCCTCTCCATATTTTTCTATGACTTCTTATTCAACTCAATATTCTTTGAGCATCTTTGAATTCCACTAAAACTGATATCCTTTTATTCCTTGAAATTCAAACCGTGGAGTGGGAGAATAGTAAGTTCTGAGCCTTCTACGTCCTCCTAACCTCTGATTTATGGTCCTTCTACGCCCTAGACTTCTCTCTATGACTATACGCTCTTCTCGCTGCTTTCATGATCTTTTCTATAGGTATAGTATAGGTAGAGAAACTCTTTTCCATCTTGGCTTTTTCCTTCTTTTTTTCTTTTCCATCTGCTTCTGCTCAAAACCATTTGTTTGCTTTGTCAAACCCATTAGATACGGGTTCTTATCGCTCTTGGAAAGTAGATTGAGGTATGGGAATTGATCTCAATTAGGGTCTTTCTAACTAAAGCTCATCAACCCTAACTCAGACTTCGTTTTTTCGCTACGCGGAGATACCTCTGTTCAGTAAAAGAAGATACCATCTCTGACTCCTTTCGGATCCTTCCTAGCCTATCGGTGAATATGTATACTTTTAAAAGTTGAGATGATCTCTTGTATACAATTAGGGATGGAGAGTAAAAAATGCCAACGTGAATGAGCTGATGATACCCTGACTCCTCTTTGGTTTATGACCTAGCTCTATAGAAATTGGTAACTCACTTTGTTCAGTCTGACTCTTGCTGTGATTCTGCAGGTTCGAAAAGTCTCTTCCCTCTTTGCCTATCGCCCCTTGACTTAATTTGCCACTGGGATCTTGAAAATCAAAGAAAGAAAGGAAGAAGCATCTCTTCGAGCTATTCTAAACCTTCTCGCTTTCTATTTGAATTGAGCCTCGTCTAGATAAAAGATCATAAACTCATGAAGACCCTACTTCTCTGGAGTACGTAAGAAAGAACCTTTGACTCGACAAAAGAAAGGAAACTCTACTCCAATATTGCTCTCTTCATTCAATTATCGGAAGAAGATTCTTATCCTTCTACGCATTAGACTAAGACGAGTTCATCCTTTCCTGCGTGAAACAAAGGGGAAGTTAGCAAAGTTAGAAAAGATTGGAATCTCCTTCAGCTATATATATATAGAAAAATCAGAGTCACATTCAGCGAAGCATCACATCATCTTCCTCTTGTCTTGCCTTAGACCAGGGAAGATTCGTTTCTGATGGAAAAGAAAGTGATCCGATTGAGACAGGATGCTAATTCTAGCATCTTTGAATAGGTTTTTCTCTCTAGTCTGAGAAAAGAGTTTACCATCTGGACCCTTTTTAAATTCCTTTCCTAAAGTGAAAAAAAAAAAAAAAAAGAGCCATGCGAGGGAGGACAGTGAGCACTATTATATAAATGAGGTCAGATTTCTTTGCAGACCTCGTATTAATAGGTGAAAATGCTTTCATCTTCATTGACAAGTGGCTAAGCATTTCTACTTCTAAAAAAAAGTTACTAAGACAAGCTATTCAAAGGCTTAAGCATGCAATTCTTATTATATATTAATTCAGTCAAGAGTCCAAGCTTTTTTAACCTGAAAGCTAAGGCCACGAGCCCATAAAGCAGGACTAAGAAGATATCATCAAGAGTGCATGCAGTACTTTTTGACAATGAAATTCTACTTGAATTTGAGTGGCTAGGAAGACAAAGGAAAACTCGATGTGATGGAAAAAAAAAGCACTAGAGACATGTAGTAACGGAATTTAAAGGATCATGCTTTACTCTATATGCATATCTAAACGATTTAGAAGTTAACATGCATCTACTAAGTGATGGACTTAAACGAAAAGCCAAAAGGTAAACGATGTTCTTACATTTGTAGTTCTGAACTTCTTCTTTAATCCAACGCTTCTTTGCTTGAATATCACGAACAAGGACAACCACCAAGCTGACCTACTATGCTCAGGACTAAGAACGGAGTTGTGGGAGGTAAAATATTGAGAGAGATGGGGAATGTATCGTTTAGGTGTTGTTTTTCAGAGAAAAACTTATTCATTTTTCTCATTCGGTAATGAAAAGTTTTATATTATTATTAGCAAAACAATGTGAAATATGATAAATACAGGTTGGGAAATAATACAGGTTGACAAATGATTTGGCAAATAATACAGCAAACTAATACAGGTTGAGAAATACTATATTGGAAATAATATACAGATTGGGAATAAATATATTGGAAATAATATAAAATAATATATCGGATATAATATAAAATAATATATCGGATATAATATAAAATAATATATATAATATAATATACAAGTTGAGAAATAATAGATTTACGAAATAAATATCAAACCTAACAAACTATTCTGGCTTTTAAAAGTCTAATCAATTAATAAATAGTAAACCAAAAATTTAACAACAACCAATTTTAAACATAACAAATTTAAAGAGTATAGAATAAAATGACCTAAATCTAACAAATTCGAAGCACATTGAAATTAATTGGCCTAAATCTACTAAACTTGATGAACAATAAATTCAATTGACCTTAATTTAAAGTAACAATAAAAGCAAACAATAAAATTACAGTAAACCCAATTGGCCTAAGTCTAACAGGCCTAACCCTAACAAAATTAAAGTCACCTTAAAATTAATTAACGAAATTACAACAAAAATAAAACAAAAATAAATTTGAAAAACTACATTGTTATAATTGATCACACTCTCAAAAGGGAATAAAGGAGGAAATTTTAAAAAAAAATTACCTTTGAAGACCAATTGGACAGAATACTTAGCTTTTTTCAATCCTCAATGAGGGAAGGGAAAGAGAAAGAAATTAAAAAAAAAAGTTACCTTTCTTTTTTTCGACCCTTCCAATTGATCTCAAAGTACCCTCCAAAAAAATCCTCATTTGTTTTTATAATGGAGAAGGTGAGAGTGAGAGAGAAAATTGAGTTAGTTCAGGAAAAATAGGGAGAAGAGTGGAAAAGGTGGGAGTGGAGAGAAAATTGGGTTAGTTGAGAGAAAATATAGATGAGAGTGGAGAAGGTGGGAGTGGGAGAGAAAATTAGATGAGTTGAGAAAAAATAGGGAATAGACTGATAGTCATTTTTTTGTTTTTGTTTTTGTTTTTAAAAAGTAAAAGTTAAATTCAAATTCAAATCCAACTTTCAAAATAAAATAAAAATAAAGTAAAAAAAAGTAAAAAAAATAAAATAAAATAATAAATAAAAGGATAAAATGTTGTATCTACAACTTCTTAGAAGATTAATCCTTCATTGGATCAAAAAATATTTCTTGTAGACAAAGATAATTAATTGAATTTTGCACTTTAATTTTCTAAACAAAATGTATCTTGGATACTAATTAAATAATCAAGAGCAAATTAAAAGATTGTTTCATAGAGATCACATGGAATCGAATTCGTTCTTGAACAAAAATTAAAGAATCAACATGCTAAATTAGAAGAAAAATGGAAGAAACTCTCAAATAAATTGAATACCCATGATCCTCTTATCTCTTAGAAGATTACCCTCTATTGGAATAAAAGATTGATGGAATATCTTGTTGGAAGTTTTTCTCCATTGAAATAAAAGATTGTCGGAATATTTTTGAGAGAAAAATGACAGAATGAAATGGGAGAATTCTGAAAAAAAATGATAGTTAAAGAGAATTTGGGTGAAAATTGGAGTTGGATTTATGAATAGATCAAGTATAACTGATTAAGATTTACAGAAAAATGAGTTATATATAGAAAAGAAATAAAAATAACCGCTTCATGGGTTTCGAACTCATAACTTCAGGGCTAGGCGTGCGCTCAATTTGATGGAAAGGAGAGGATTTTTGGAAAGTTGTTATATATTTACAAGATTGCCATTGAAAATATGTGAGAAAAAATGATTTGCAGGCTATGAGATTCGAACACAGGACATCAAAGGCACGTGCGTGAGGAGAAGACGACACGTGGCATGCGTAGATTGGCTGAAGAGTGGAAAAGGTGCGTGAAGTCTTTCGAAAGTGGGGAATAAAGGAATACGCTCAGTTGGGATTCGAACTTGCGACCTTGAAGTGTTTTACGTGCGTGGAAGTATTGAATCTTTTTGGTTATTTACCAATTGGTCTCTGATCTTCGATTTACTCATTTTTCTTTGTTCGGACTTCGTTTTAAGTGCTTTTCATTGCATTGGATTCGTAATAGAGTCTAAATTCTAATTCTGTATAAAATGATAAAAATAATGAATAAATGCATGATATAGGTAGAGAGAGCCTAGGCTTTCGCGTTTTCGATAGAGAGAGAAAATGTTGAGAGAAAATATGCTATTGTCATATAATTTTAATTGCGTGAGAGAGGGAATTAACAAATCTTGAAATTTGAGGTTTTTTATTTCAAAATTTTTTAAATGACACAAAAATTTTGTTGATAATTAACGACGCTTTAAATGTGTCAAGAAAAATTAAATTGTGTCAATAAATAATTTTTAACGACATAATTGTACCTCACCCCTCTTTTTTATTTTCAACAACACAATATCTTAATTAGTAGTGTCATTAAAACCCATTTTTCTAGTAGCCTGGGGAGAAGAGAAATCGAAGCGGTCAAGATTCTTCGACGGCAGTCTCTTAGATTGGTGGGTTCGACGGCAGTCCCTTAGACGATGTTTGCTTGTTCGACGGTGTTTGTTTGTTCGACGGTGTGAGATTAGTGGGTTTGACGACAGTCTCTTAGATTTAGAGATGAGTTACGTTGTTTCTCGTTTTTGGTAGGGAGAGAGAGAAAATGTTGAGCAAATTGTAAAACTCTTTTCGAATGTCGCGCGAAGAGGGAATTGGAAAATTTTGAATTTTTTGTTTTTTTATTTCAAAATTTATTTAATGACACAAAGAATTTATCGTTAATTAACGACACTTTAAATGTGTCAAGAAAAATTAAATTGTGACAATAGAATTGTGTCAAGAAATAGTGTGTCACTTCTATTTTCAGCGACACATTTTACTCCCACCCGACCCCTTTTTTTATTTTTAACGACACAATGTTTTGATTTGTAGTGTCGTTAAAATCCAAATTTGTACTAGTGTAGTTGCACTCCCCTCACTATAGATATATTTATGTCCATTTGATATAACCGTGATCAGTAAGTTAATCCTTCATAGGTTGTTCGTAAGCTTGGTTGGATTGAAAAGTATTGTTTTACCACTAAGACTACATCTTGTTCCTTAAGCCCCATTGATCCACTATTGAACAATTGGTTTAAGTTCCAAACTATAAACCAAATCCCTCTCCGGCCAATGAAAGGGTGAGACCCCTTTATTCAAGACTTGGATTCAGTCTTTAAGAAACAACCTATCTACTAACCCTAAAGAGGGTAGAAGTGAATTCCGTCTTGCGCCCTATGTTTCCATTTATCCTTCCGATCTTACCTCTGAAATGGGAGGCTTATTAGGCCAACGCCAATGAGTTGCCCTCACCTATGCAGATCTAAGGATAATCTCGTGTGAACGGGAGTTCACAGTTAGTTCAGGATTAAGATTAAGTTACCTAGGTCATCAATAATCGAGATAGTCAATTTTGAATAGTAAACTGCGTTATAACATAAAAGTGACTATTTTATGCTTCTGACTTATGTAAACCCTTTACATAGGATGCCCCCACTTTCATGTCTCTACACGAACGATTTAGAATTACATCGTTTGTACTAACTACAAAGCGGGCCGCATCCATAGTATCTCTAAATAAGGTGTCCAACCTTTAGTCATATACTATAGACTATTTGGGCTATTTACTTGAACTTAATTCATGTTTATGTCTCTACACGAAATTTAAGTTTACTCAAAATAGCCTTGGGATCTTAGTTTATTGGATTTAAGATTATAGTATTCAATTTCTCAATAACGACTTTATTGAATAGAATATGATTTCAAACTATGAGTTTTAGGACATAAATTCCAACAGCCTCTTCCCCAACGGGAATGCTATACCTTATAGGAAGAAGAGGATAGAGAGCATATTCATAAAGCGTATTATCTCCTCCTACCCTTTCCAGTTCAACTACTTTTTCCTCTTTCTTTATGTTACACAGCGACTGACTGCTACTGCTTTAGCAGCCACAAGAACTTATCCAGTCGATCCTGCAAGAATCGCTCCTGGGCTGCAACAGCTAAAGTTTCGAAAAGGAAACTTCTATAACAGATGCAACAAAAGAAAGAACAACAGCTCCTCCAGCTTCTCTCTCTTGAGAAAGAAAGAATAAGATATGAACAACTTCTCCTATGGCTTCTCTCTCGTCTTTCTTCTTTTCTTCAGTTGTTTCTAATCTTTCTTCTTCTCACCTATCAGTTGAGCCTCTTCGAACCTATTTCTCTCCAACACGGTCTCCTCAATATAATCTCACCATTCTTTCTCTTTCTCTTTCTCTTAAGCCTACTACGTGATAAAGCTGATTCGAGAAACTGATAGAACTCAACCGCTACAACGTAGTTAACTCCGTTGCCTTCTATCCTTGATTTCAGAGTCTTGAAACTATCTTTTCGAGACTAAAACGAGCTTTGAAACAGGAATTTTTAAAGAGGTTTTCTCCTTCCTCATCTTGTTAGAATCATACTACATACCAAAAGATCCACCACTCCGTGGGCTTATCGAAAGGAATCTTTGGAAACTAATTTCTTTACCCAAGATAGAGCTTTCCCTCCTATACACTAGTACTTGACATAGGCCTTTCTTTAGCCTCTTTTTAAGGGAGTTCAGTACGCTAATCTGCTTTGGAGGCTAAGCAAGAAAAAGATAGACATTTTTCTGAATGTGTATAGAGAATGAAATGTCTTTTCTCATAGAGAGAGAAGAGAATCAACCAAAAGATCATAATCACTTGATCAACCTCTATTTAGCTGATTATATCTGAAGAAGTGACCTACTGAACCAAAACCTACTCAAATCAAATTTAGAAAGAGAAAGTAGAACATTTAGAACCTACGGCAAGGTGAATATGGAAGAAAGAGTCCTTCGGATAGGTCTTGAGTTTAGCTTGTAATTTTCCTAATTTTCTTTTTATATTCTGTTTTGGACAAAAACCACTCGAAAAGAGATCTAGACATTGCACTTTGAACCAAGGCATCCTTATCTTGTTCTTCATTATAGCCGATCGTAACTCTTATCGTGAGGTAAGGTTTACTAGTAACTCACTGCCCTTGTCTTTCTTATCAAAATCTTTTCCATGGGAGGGATGGCCTTAAATCTCTCTCCCTATCGGTCTATCCTTGTTAGCTAGAGGTCTAATCTTCATTTGGCGAAACAAAGCAAGAGCTTCTGAATCTGCCATGGATTAAAGAAGAACTTTGACAATGGATGACTTTAAAGCATCATCACAAAAGGGACAAGAGCTAATTCAGGCACTATCTTCTGATTCAAGAGCGCCTTTGTCTTGGGTCGTTCTAAGGCCTCGTGTGGAGTTTACTCTTTTTTTTAGTCAGTTTGGAATGCTTCTTTTGTCTTTGATAGATGGAAAAACTTTGATCATTATGGAGATTCTTGTTACTTGAGTGCATTAATGCTACATGGACTTATTTCAACTTGTCTGCAACATCAGCCTCTGCGAGAACTATGGCTACTTCAACTTCTAAAACAGAAAGGGATGCTCAAGCCCACGAAGCGGGCAACTGAACTCAACAACCTCGTAGCTCCAGAAGTGTGGTCCGACCATCAGTTAACCTACTAGTCAGATAAGAGGAAAGCCTATCGGGAAAAATGCAATCTTTGAAAGTTTTAGAGGTGCATCTTCCTTCTTTGAAATAGTGAGTTGAGAGTGTGAAAAGATAGAATGGTGGGGTGTGGGGAGATAATGAAATATTTCATATTGATTTGAACTCATTTGGAGCTTTCTTTTATCCCCCTGAGGCAAGAGGGAAGTAGTTGTCCCCGTTTCAGCCTTTCATCTTTCCTTTCTCTTGGTCGATAGGTTCGTGACCGCTCTGTGGGTAGAAAAGTGGCTTTTCACTCTGGTCGAAGGAAATCAATGAACAAGGCTCCGTAGGCACAAAGAATTTGCAAGGCTCAATGAAATTAAAGACGTTCAGACCGAAAGGCATTACCTTATAATAGTATATACCTTTTGGAGTTTGGAATGTTGTTTTCACTTCATCATCTAGAGCCATTCGAATCTAATTATATCCTGACGACCCATCCATGAAAGATAAAGTTTCATGCCTTATGGTTGCATCTATCATGATTTCCATGAAAGGCAAAGGAAAGTCATCTTTTGGGCATGCGTTATTAGGACGCAAAAATCGACACAAACACGTAGTTGAACATTATTCTTCCTTATTGGAACAATGTTAGCTATCCACGTTGGGTACTAGACTTCACGAATAAATCCAACCTCAATGAGCTTATTTACCTCTTCCTCGATTTGAGAAATGAGTTCAGATCGAAATCGTCATTGGACTTGCTTGATTAGTCGATGCTCTGGTTTGATTGCTAAGCGATGAACGGCCAACTTTGGATCAAGTCCAGACATTTCCTTACATGAGCATGCAAAGACATCTTTATATGCTTTGAGTAAGCTCACATACTCATTTTCATCATCACCAGAAAGTTGGACACTTATAAAGGTTGGACGAGGCTCTTTTATCGTACTAAGATTGACTTCTTTTAACTCATCAATCATTGATTGACCCCGTCCTCAAGTGATAATAGAGCGGCTTCAACAACTTTTTCAAATGTAGGTATAGAATTAGGTATAGAATATTCTTGTTTCTGAAGCTTCTTTTATGTAGGGAAAGCCCGAGCCTTTCATCGAATATTTTCATGTTTTTAAGCTCAGTATGAGTTGTAAAGTCATAACCCGTTTTTGCCATCAACTTATATGCCTTTGGGTCGAATCCCTCCACTATTCATCTTTCTGGAAGGCATGCCTCTAAGCCCTTTTTCTCAAATCTTTTTGCTTCTCCTTTTTTTATCTTGGTAAGTGGCGTGGTGAAGTTTTCCTTTAATATCTTGATGCTTCCGATCATCAGGTTTTTTGAATATTCTACAAACGGTGATTCTCCCTTCTTATGTCGAGATAGAGGAATATAGCTAAAACAAGGGGATTTGAGACTTCCTCTTGTGGAATTGCTATATTTTCTCTCTTTGGCGCCTCCAACTTAGCTTGGGTCGTTGGTTCATCATTTTCTTGACCATTGTGTGCATCCCCTTCATTTGATTTCTTTGTTGTGACTATTCCTTGCTCGTGTTTATAAATGCCTTTAGTCACGGGAACTTCAGTTGATATGGCTTTACTCACATCATCGCTTTTTGTGTAAAATTTTGCGTCAGCAAAGTGAGACTCGACCTTTAAAAAATGGCTTAGTATCAACATCAACCTTTCTAATTCCCTGTTTATAAAATTTAAAACATTGATGGAGCATGGAGGTTACTATTTAATTTTCATGTATTCATGGACGCCCTAATAACATTTTAGGGGCGAGTGGGTATATAGCATTTGACCCAAAATATATTAAGGATATAGCAAAAATTATAAAAAATTGCAAATATGGCAATTTTTAATAAAAAAGACGAAATTACCCCTACATATATTTTCTTCCACTTTCTTCGCGTTTCAAGCAGATTCTTCGCGAGTGGGAAAGTGCAGACGATTTCAAGCACATTGTGGAGTCTGCGTTTCATCCTCTTCCTATTTTCTTCCACTTTCTTCCTACTCCCATTTGGTTTTCCGGTGCCAGTACTATCCTCCTCTTTCTATTTTCTTCCACTTCTTCCTACTCCCATTTGGTTTTTCGGTGCTGGTGTCGTTCTGCCCTACTACTTTCTTCTATTTTGTTTTCCTTCCGCCACGCTGCAGGTACTATTTTCTTCTATTTTGTTTTCATTCCACCGCACTACGTTCTACGCTATGTTTTTCAGTTTGTGTCTATCAATGATGTGTTTCTATCACTGACTTAGAGTTTAACTTATTTATGTTGAAATGTTTAACATGCAGATCTGTTTTAGGTTTGTGTGTTAGTGTATAGGGTTAGAGTCTATCGGTGATATATTTGTATCACTGATAGTCTTGAGGGATATTTAGTTTGTTTGCATTGGGATGTTAGTAGATAACCATTTAACGGGCATTGTTGTTGCCTAGGGTCTATCGTTGATATGTTTCAATCCCTGATAGTCTTCGAAGATGTTTAGCCTGTTTGACTTGGGAAATTAGTAAAAGCTCTAGTCTAATTTAGATTTTGTGTGTTATGTTGCTTAGGGTCTGTCAGTGATAAGTTTCTATCGCTAATTAATGAATTTGGAGGATGTTTAACTGATTTATGTTGGAATGTATAACATGCTGATCTGTTTTAGGTTTGTGTGTTAGTGTATAGGGTTAGGGTCTATCAGTGATAATTTAGTTTAATGTATATTTTTAGTTTAGTGTATAGGTTTGTGTGTTAGTGTATATTTTTATGTGATGTTGTTTATGTTCTATCAGTGATATGTTTCTATCAGCTTGAAGGATGTTTTACTTTGTTTGTGTTGGATTGTTATTATATGTTTGTATCACTGATATGTTTGGGGGATGTTTAATTCATTGGGTTGATGTGTTTGTTGTAATTTTAATAGATGGATAAGAAAAAAGATATTAATAGAGGAGATTGTTAGTTTGTTACTTTCACTGACAGAAGTGGTAAATCAAAGACTTTCGCACAAATGTGAAAGTGAAAAACAATCTCAAGAGCCCTTGGAAAAGAATCCTCCTCCACCAATAAGTTTAGAAATGATTGATGCTGATGTTGATAAAGAGAAAGAGGTAAAATTATTAATAGTTCTTTTACTTTTATTTTTTCCAAGACTATTATGTTTGTGTGTGAAAAGTCTATCAATGGTAGAACTGTATCAATGATAGTCTATTCTTTCTATGATTTAAGTCTATTAGTGATAGACTATTCTGAAATCTCAATTCTGATTCAAAAGTCTATCAATGATAGGATATTGACAATTTCTATAATTCTTTTCATTGCAATACTAATATTAATATCTACAAAAGATTGAAGATAATGAGGAAACCGAGGAAGATGATAATCATCGTGAAAATAAGTCAAAAATGGTGCATGACACATCAAACAAAGTGAAGGTATTATAATAATCACATTTTGTTGTTTTATGATAGACTTAATGTATATATGTAGATAAACTCTAATTCAATATTATATATTTTCAGGTTGTTCAAGAAAAGGCAAAAGTGAAAATTATGGAAATAGCGACGAATATTGAAAAAGCTAGGCCGAAGAGACAACCTAAACCATCAAAGAAAGTGTTGGAGAATGTGAAAGAACAAAAGAATGTAAGAGGCAAGAAGAATGATTCTCCAAAACCAACAAGACATTCTCCTAGAATAAAGGATCTAGCACCTAGTTTTGATTTGCAAATCTCTCAATTATAAATAGATGGATATTGTAGTGCAGTAGTTTTGTTGATATTTGTGGTAGACTTCACATTGAAAATCTCTTAATATTTAGTAGATAGATATTGTAGTGCAATAGTTGTTTTGTGGATGTTTGTGACAGAGTTCACATTGGACCTTCATATGCTGTTAGTTGATTTTACCATATTAATGAAGAAAAAGTTTTTTGTCTGTCTTTGTTTGCATTGAGATTAGTATTTATTGAACCATTCCTTTCATCAATTATCCCTTCTAGTTCCTTCAGTTGTACATTGGTTTCCTATCATTGGTGATGACTACACAATAAAGTCTATCATTGATAGAAACTATCTATGATAGACTTTTTAGTGGATTACTTCATATTACTACTTTACAACATAGTCTTGAGAAAAAGATAGATTATTATTGAAAGGTTTGAACTATTCCTTTCATCAATTATCCCTTTTAGTTCCTTCAATTATATATTGGTTTCTATCACTGGTAGAAACTATTGGTGATATCTACACAATAAAATCTATTATTGATAGAAACTATCTGTGATAGACTTTACAATAAAGTCACTTTTACTTTTATAGTCTTGAGAAAAAGGTAGATTATTATTGAACGGTTTGAGTCAAACAAATAGAAAGTATTTACTACACACACAAAATAAATGCTCTATATGCTAAAGCTAAAAGTTTATTATAGAAAACATAATATCACGTCACTGTAAAAATGGTGGAAATTTACAATTTCTACGATTGTGACCAGCACGATGACAATGGCTGCATCTTGAGTGACTTTTCTTCTCGCCAATTGATAATATTCTTTGTTTTCGCGGTCGTCCTGCTCAACACTTGAAAGTTGGAGGTAGTATGTTATTCTCAATCCCAATAGATTTCCAATTGGCATGGTTCCCAACTGGACGAACTGATCCAGTATAAGTTGAAACCAAAGTACTTGACAAAAAATACTTGGAAACAAAAGAGTAAGTATTCATATTACGCCCACAAAGGAGATGCATCAAATCAAACTTTTCTTAATATCAAACTCACAAAATTTTCAAAAGACATCATCTCATCAACCAATACACCTGTAGTCTTGTAATTCAAGTAACTATTTGTATCATCCCACTGTCCACTATGAAACACTACTATTGGAAGCTTAATCATAATTTCAAATTACTGCAGAATTAAAAAAAGTAGTGTATTAGTGCTAGAAGACAAATTGTCTATCAGTGATAGACTTGTATCATAGTGTATTAGTGATAGACTTTTATCAGTGATACACTAGAATACAAGTCTATCACTATCATTAATAGAAAATGATAGACATGTAATTCTGCAAGAATTAAAAAAAATAGTGTATTAGTGCTAGAAGACAAAGTGTCTACCAGTGATAGACTTGTATCATAGTGTATTAGTGATAGACTTCTATCAGTGATACACTAGGATACAAGTCTATCACTATCATTAATAGAAAATGATAGACATGTAATTCTGCAAGAAGATGAATTCATATCCAAGATTACAAACAGAAAAACTAAAATACTAAAAAGAAAGAATCTAGAGATTTAACAAAACTAAAATCAAAGACTACATACCAGATGATTTAACGAAAATAAGAAAAAATCGACAATAAGATGACGACTGGTTCGAGGCGGAAGAAGTTGTGGTTGGAGACCGAAGATGACGACTGGTTGGAGGCGGAAGAAGGCGTCGTTGGAGGCGAAAGAAGGCGTCGTTGGAGGCGGAAGAAGGCGTCGTGCGGAAGAAGGCGTCGTGCGGAAGAAGGCGTTCTTGAGAATGGTAAGGCGGAAGAAGGGAAAAAATCGTGGAGAATATATTGGAGAGGGAGAAAATCACGCAGACGAATGGAGGAGGAGAAATTCGCTCCAGGATTCTTTTTAAAACAAGGGTAATATTGGAATATATTTTAAAAAAATCATCAATTTGCTATATTTGCAAATTGTTTCATGAATTGTCATATCCTTAATATTTTATACAAAAACTCTTATACATTACAAAAACTCAACATTTTATAAGTAATCCTCGAATCCATCTTGCCTGCAGATCCTCTATGGCGATCTCAAAACGAATAGTGCCTATTGCCTGTTGTGCTCCTTGATTAAAGCCTTGGATCACCTGTTTGCTGTTTGATAACTCTTCAACCAAGATACCTAATTGATTTATTGTTGACTCTGGCAGAATGTTGGTGGCAAACCATTATCAATGAGAATTTGATTGAGCTTTTTCTCTCAAACATATCTTGATACATATAAAGGTCTGTTGACCCAAGTAGCAAAACTTCATCACTGAATGATTCGATATACAATAGGAATCACACACCTTCGTTGGTGATGCAGCAATAGTCGAGATATCATCATTTTTTAATATCTTGATAATTGTATCCTTGACTTCTCGCGATAATGACAACAAATCATTTATGCCTAAAAAAAGCAAATCCTCTAGCTTGGGTGTCACCTTCATCGAATTTGAGGGGGAAGCGTCGTCCTCAGTTGTATTGATAGTGTGGCAGGAGACGATTTCCATTGGAAAGTTTTCAGGAAAGAAGTCCTTCAAAGTTATTGGTTGTCATGGTCGAGAAAGCTCCTCACTTTCTTCAATGATCAATTGAAGCTTTCTCGCATTCTTTCTTGTCTTTCTTCTTTGAAACTTACCCTTCCTCCTATACTCTCGGTACAAGCGGGATTCTTTTTGGAAGAAATTTTTTTGTGCTTCTTTTGTAGCATTATCGGTATCCATCCCTCATCAGCATCATTTAACTGCTTTTCTTCTTCCTTGGAGCAAACAGTCTGGAAGTCATTATTTTGTAAGGCCTCCGATAAAGAATATATAACAACATGCTCCAACGATCCAAATTGGATTAGACTCCCTGTAGCAGGCAATCGACTCTCTGACTGAATGATTACTGTGGCATGATTTGTTTGTGCACATCATCAAGATCTAGCTCAATCTTTTTCTCCAGAGCTAACTTTAAAATCAACTCCTTCAATACAAAATATTTTTCAACGGGATGGCTGACGACCCGATGATATTTGCAGTAATTGGGATCGTTTACTCTCCCTATTTCTGCAGGTTGTTTACATTTAGAAAGTTGAATGAGTTGCTTTTCCAATAGTTGCTCTAACATATCAGGTAAGTCAGAGTCTAGAAAAGTGTAAAACTTTTTCTTGTCTCTCTTTCAATGTCGTGCGTCTTTTTTCACCTTCATCTTGGCAATTTTCCACATTCTTTTCCTTGGAGACAAACTTTAAAGGGGTCGTGCTGACAACCATAGCTTCCTTGGTAGCACCCTTCACTACCTTCTGGATTCTCTTCACTTCTTTCTTTTCTTTTCTAATTTTCGAAACTAGTAGATCATTGTTTCCTCTATTAGCAATACTTAGCTCCATATCATGAGCTGTGGTTGCTAACTCTTCAAAGGTGCGGGGTTTTATTCCCTGCAAGATGTATTGGAGCCCCCAATGCATTCCTTGACATTTCAACTTTTGATAGTTCAGTTAGTTTATCTTTGCAGTCAAGGCTTAATGCTCTCCAACGATTAATATAGTCAATGATTAGCTCACCCTTTCGCTGCTTAGTGGCAGTTAGCTCTATCATGCTAACAATACGTCAGGTGTTGTATAAATGGTTGAGAAAGTCCTTCTCAAGTTTCTCCCAACTATCAATGGATTCAGGCTCTAAATCGGTGTACCTCCTTTGAGAGTTCGAACGAACTGTTGGGCTAACTAATCTCCTCGTGTATCAGCAGTTTCACATGTTTCGATGAAATGAGCAACATGTTGTTTTGGGTTGCCCTTTCCATCAAACCATTGGAACTTGAGTGGCTGGTATCCAGGTGGCATCCTTAGATTGTCAATCCTCTTCGTATATGACTTGGAATATAAAGAGAAAGTTTAAAATGGTTCACCGTATTAAGTTTCGATGGAGTTGCAATCATCTCTTACAACTGCTGAACAGACAATGATGTAATTGAGGTCAGATTTTATGGTTGACTTTCTTGCATAATTGTCTTCCCTTTGTCAACATTCTTGATAGTGTGTTTGTGACTTGATTCAGCAGCATCGCGACCCTTGATATGATTCTTCTGCAATGCATTCTCGAAATTCCTTTCTTCAACCGTCTTCATAAGCATATTAACCTTTTTTCGAGCGTTGCCATTCTGTCTTCGCTTGTATCCATGTCAATCACCATAACTGATATTATATTTGGATGAGGCACCTCCTCGTTTGGGCGCTCATATGACGAGTTGTGTTTGTCAATCACATGATTTTCTTTGATTATAATTCCACTTTTTGGTGGCTTGGAGATTTGTTCCCAAATATTCTTTGCGACTTCAAAGGGTAGCATATCCTTGATGATTGAATCTCCCTTGAGCGGCACGAGTATTTGGTCGCTTGCTGATGTCATTGAGAGCTTTGGAAGTATTGCTCTGAGATGTCATGATTTCTTTAGATGTTCTTCAAAAAGAGAAAGAGATGAAAGGTAGAGACTGTCCCACCGGATATGCCAAACTGTTCACACGAGATTTCAAGAGAAATGTAATTCGTGGAATTGAATTTTGTATAGATTTATGTATTGTGGATACAATCTCTAGTATTTACTCTTTTGATTCTTTCTCTCGTGTACAATTTAAACTTATAACTTTGTGGTCCTCGATCTTTAAAAAGTTGTAGTTGCAAGTCAATTTTAGCTTCAATCTTCTAGAATTCTGGGAAAGTTTAATCTTTCAAGTCTTCAATCTTTCAGAAGATGATCTCGAGGTTGATAAGAACTTGCACGTCTTGAGAGCTTTTAGAAGTTTGAGTTTCAATTCTTCAAAGCTTCAATTCTTCCTTCAATACAAAGATCCTAAAATGAATGGCAAAGCTCTCTATTTATAGAGAAATTTCATGGGCTTTAGATGGGCTTGGGCTCATTTCCCTGTTGGGCATAGGCTTGGGCCCATTTTCCTATTAGGTTCAGGCTTATTTGCTTGGCGGGCTCAGTCCCATTATTTCTTTGGTCCAACTTTTATATTTAGAGCTTGAATTGGGTTGGGTAGGAGAAAACTTAAGTATCCAAACTCAATCAAAATATGACTATCATAAAGTTTGATGTGATGAGGTGGCAGAATTTAATTGGCCAACATTTCTTGCTCAACAGACCCATGTAACAAAATAAAGAAGCTCATGAAGTCGGTCATTTTTTTAATATTCCAGGTTTACCCTTCCTTCTTTCTTTTTTTCTCTCTTCTTTCTTCTTTTCTTCCTATAATTTTTCTTTTCCTTTCTATCTTCTTTCTTCCCTATTTCTGCCATTTTTCTTTTATATTTTTTTGAAATCATGATTTTTGTTTTCAATCCTTTCCATCTTGTTTTCTTCAATTCTTCTGTAATTTTTCTTTTATATGTTTTTGAAATCGTGATGTTTGTTTTCAATCAATTACAAATCTTGTATTATTTTTTTCAAAGTGTTATTTGGTTCAATATCGTATACTAAATATAGTCAAATCTAAACGATATTGTACCAAATATAAATCTTTTAGATTTGATACATTTAGATTTTGCTATATTTGTATACGATCATTCAGAGATTTGGCTATATTTGGTGCATGATAGTTTAGAAGAAATTACTCGCACGTGGACAATTAATTGCGTGGTGACTGGAAAATTATTGGTATTTTCTATTTTTGGGCCTGTGGGTTTTTTCTATTATCAAAATTATTCTATAAAATGCGAATATTTTACCTATTGGTTGTATTTAAAAAAAAAGCCACACATTAATTAACTTTCACAATTTTTATTACTCTTGAAATTTATTTTAAAATTTCTATCATAATTATTTTTAAATTAGTTAATATAGATAAGGTAGGAGTGAGTATTTAGTAGAAGAATGAGGTTAAAAGTGTAAATTAAATTAAAACAAAACTCAAATCTTGGAAATACAATTATAACATTTTATAATTTAGAGACTAATGCTCTATTTAGAACCTCGAGATCTTAAGAGATTTCAATTCCTAATAGATTTCAAATGAATTTGGTTGTTTGTCATAGAAGATAAATATTTTAAAATCTTAAATGATTTCAAATCATATATCTACTTAAAAAGAACTTTTATAACTAAAATATGTTTACACGATTTCATATAATTTAAAAATAAATTACTTAATTAATTTCATTGTTTTCTAATTTTTAATTAACACATTATAGATAAAGAAAATTACCTTAGCAATTTTAAAGATAAATTGAAATCAAAATGAGTATTTAATAATTAAAAATGTAATATTTTGAATCTTACAAAAGTCCAAAAAAAGAAAATAAAAGACAATAAGTTGGGGGCGGCGGATATTGGCAAACGTGGCTTTCGGCCTCATATTTAGCAAACTTTCTTTTGGTAGTTTTTTGTTTTTCCGTGTATTTTTCCACGTAAGATTACAATTTTAATTTCTTTAACGATAAACTTAAATATTTATAACAAATTTTAAAGTTAGCCATTTTTTAAATATTCATGTCTTTCTCTCTATTTTTTTTAAAAGCGATTTATTTTATTTTTTAAAATTTGGGTAACCAAATCTATTTTTATCTATTTATCATTTTTTTGTTTTTCTCTCTTTTTTATATGTATACATGTCTTTCTTTGTCTTTCTTTTTTTTTTTATTTTTCTTTTTTTTTTCATTCACTGCATGCATGTATTGTCTTTCTTCTTTTCTTTTTTACCTAAAATTTGATGGTGTATAAAAATCTTGAAAAAATTGGTTAGACATTTAAATTATGGTAATCAAAACTAGAAGATTGTCTACAAAGAATATTGAAAAATTAGTTTATACCAAATTTTGAAAAAAAAGTTGTTTAAATTTGGGATAGATAAACGACCAAATCTAAACGATCCTATACCAAATTTTGAAAAAAAAAATCATTTAGATTAGAAGCTTCAAATCTAAACGATCTAGTCAAATTTTGAAAAAAATTCGTTTAGATTTGGGATCTTATAACTCAATTAATTAAATGATCGTCTATGAAAATTAAACGATACAATTGAAAAAATATTTTTTGTATTTTATATGTTGGGCCTCTGGGCCTTTTCCATTTTTTGAATTGTTCTATATAACGTAAATACTTGGTTGTTTTTTATATTTTTGAAAAGACCCCTTGTATTTAATTAGTCCACCAATTATTTACTTCCCTCAACTTTGATATTTGATACATAATGTTGTTACACATAAAAATTCAAACTTTTATTCAATATAATATATCAATTTATTTCAATAAAATATTGATAGACAAAGGTTATATTTTAAATTAAAAATTTATTTGGATAGCTAAGTTTTGTTTATTTTATATTAAAATCCACATGATCTTGTTCCTTATATAAAATTTTTGGGTGGTAAATAAGAATAATATTAGGCCACATTTACCCCAAGTGAAAAAGTAATTTATCAATGATAAATCTAAAAAGTCGGCCCATATAATTACTTTTGTTTCTTTACGTGAATTTTGTGATCGTAACAAGCTATGTGCTCAAAGGAATGGAGGATGTTCAACGTGATTGTATTGAAAATTACATGAAACTCATTACCTTTATCATTGTTGTTACCCTTATAGATATTATTATTGTAACATAATGAAATTATGAATATTGTTTGAAGCCTTGGAATGACGGGTAAAAATAAAATGTGACAAGTTCTTAATTTTAGGTAGTCAAACAAATATTTGGTCTATTAGGATCCATCCATGTATTCATATGATCTTATTTCAATTACACTAATTTTCATCCTGTTCTGGCAAAAAGTAGTCTTGAATATTTATTTAAAATTGCATGACAAAACTGCCTTACGAAACGAACATGCCGTAAAAGAAGGATGTATTTATATGGTAATTTGGTAAAGTAACCGAAAAGGTGGAATTGCTTTAATATATTCCTTAACCATATGGTCTCTAAACCGATAATAAAAAAAACTTTTTCATGACCGACTCATTCTTAAATATTTTATTCTACGTGAAATACCATATTTATCCCTGATTTTAAAATGAGATTGTTTCCTCCTTATCTTAGTTGTTCCCCTTCTTTTTTATTATCTTTATTGTGATCGTATCTCTTATTCTTTCCTTGTCTCTTTTTTTCGTTCTTCATCCCAGCTCTTCTACCATTTTAAAGACTATTTATACGCATGTTCCATCGTCCTCGCATCATGAAATGTATGTTATATTTATCCTTTAATATATGTTCTCATTTATTTGTTCCACTAAGCATGAGTCTAGGGTTTGTTGAGTTTGTCGAGGTGTGCATTGTCTAACTTTTTTTAAATGACCTAACTGTCATAAACGATCACCGATAATTTATTAAGTGATCCCCGACATTTTACCAAGCGATCTCCTACATTTTGCTACAAATTAATCTCACATTTTACTACACGATCTCCCATTGTTTACCGAGTGACCTCCTATAATTGTCGAATTTGTGAAACAATTAATCATTCACACATTTTTGTACGTTTTGGTGGACAAGGGGACATTTTGAAAGCAATTATGTTGGAGGTCATATGAAAGGTCAAAATGTTATAAATGATATAACATGTAGTGAATTAGTGAGTATCTTGTATCAACAATTGAATATCGATCCATGCATATTTGATATACAAGAAAACATACAAACAAACACTAATAACTCCTTGTACAAGTTCATCCAGGTTACATGATATGTAATGGAAAACCCATAAGATTACGTAATCAACTGTGGGGGGAGGTTGCTCAATGAATTTTGGAAGATCAGCGGGAGACCCTATAGTAAAATGTGAGAGGTGACTTAATAGAATATAGGCGATTGTTTAATAACAGTTAGAATTATTAAAAAAATTAGGTGATGTACATTGATGAACTAAATTTAGCAAAACAAAAAAAATCAACATGTACTAGAGGATTGGAGCAACATACCTTCTAGGCACAAGAATATGGAAAATGTGGAGAACGATTGGTGAAATGGTGGTGTAAAGCTATGACGAAGGTCAAAGAAGAGAGACAACAAGAGAACAAGAGATACAAGTGCACAAGTGAGAGACAATAAGATGAAATGGAACAACTGTATATGAAAAACGATATCCATTTAAAATTGAGGGTAGATATGACATTTCACATGACAAACAATAAAGTTTCTAGAAATGTGTCTGCCATATATATATATATATATATATATATATATATATATATATATATTTATTTATTTATTTATTGTATTAAAATTCATCCATGCAACATCCATAAAATCTCATTTTAATTTCACAAATTTTCATTATAATCTTGCCAAATCAGCCTAAATATATATATGAATAAAATTCATGGCAAAACTGCCTACGAAACGAACATGCCCTAAAAGAAGGATGTATTTATATGGTAATTTCAATTTGTAAAATTGACATAAAAAGGTGGAATTGCTTTAGTATTTCCTTATTAACCTAATTGTTCAAGTTGATCATCGTCTCTCTGGATCAGTGTGGACTTCAGATAATTGTTTCTTCTTCCTCAACTATCTCAACCATTTCCCTTCCATGGTTTTGTTTTTCAGGTGAATTCCTAATCACTCTGTTTCTCTTTTTCTCCTTCACTTCATTTTCAAATCATATTTACACCTAAATTACATCCCTCCCACCAAAACCATTATTGTTTATACTTGTTCATTTTTAGTCTTATGGATTACTCATTTTCTGCTTTGAATTTGGAATGTGACTTTACACCACCAACTCGTTAGTTTTTCTAGGTTTGGTTTTGTTTTATGACCTGAATGGATTGTGGGGTTTCCATTGTATCATTTATTTTTGTGTTTATCTTTGTATATTGAAATTTTGAATTATGTCCTGGGCCTTGCCTCAATTGTCTGATAAAGCATTAGATATAATATTTTAAAAATCTATCTTTTAAACTCCAGACTTGCGCCTACGTTGAACTATATGAGGCTTATACATGTACTAATATTCTGGAAATGGATTATATTATGTTATTCCATTTTCTTATTTGCCCATCTAGTGCATGAAAATATTGACACTGTTTTTCTTATTTTGCTTGTCAATTTTGTTAAACACATTGAAGACTTAGAAACTATTTTCTGTTTTTTAGTGCTAAAAGGGGATCAAAGATTTGTGGAGAAGATCTAAAAGACATTCTGTTTACCTTTTTTTTCCCTAATGTATTTGTTGGTTTCTCATAATAGGCTTTTTCAAAACACCGGGAAAGTCCTTGCATGCAATACTCTATTCATCGAAATAATTTATATTTTTGAAGATTTTTTGTTACTATTTTACAGGTTCTAGCTTCTTATACTACGGCCCTTGTTTTTGTAGGCTGGTTTTTTTTTTTTTTTTTTTTTTGTATTTCCATGTATTATTTCATTTTTATTTCAATGAAAGTTGTTATGAAAAGAAAGAAAGAAATAACTTATTAAATGGGCAAAGGTTTCATCTAAAGAAACACAATCTTTTCTCACATGCAAATTAAGGCTTTGTTTGGATTGACGTTTCAGTGCTTATATACTCTTTTTTTTCACTTAAAACTACTTTTGTAACCACTCAGAGATAAATAGAGAGATGACCAATTGTTACAGGGCTTCCTATAATTCACTTAGTTTCATTCTATACACTGAACAAAATAATTATCGGTCATTGGTCGACATCCAGCAATGAAGATTATGCTTACTCTTTATGATATCTTATATAATCTCAGATCCTCCATAATTTATATGTCCTTTTTGAGACTAGAAGAGGATGCTGATTTACTTTTATTCATATCATATTTTTGTATTTTTGTTGATGTTTGGGCTTGCTAGCTAACTAGCTAGCTACTGTGTGGAGATTGGAGACTGATCAGTACGTACAGAAGATAGTCTGGAATTGAAGATCATGTCTAGCCTGATTGAAGGTCTTCCTCGTGACGTTGCCCTTAGATGCCTTGCTTTTGTTCCATTTTACCTCCACCCCACGTTGGAGCAAGTTTGCCGTTCGTGGAGAGATGCCATTTGTAGTGGCGAAATTTATAGAGTTCGACATGAGTGTGGTAAGGCGGAGGATTTGCTATTCGTATGCTGTCATGATGAAGAAAATAAATGGCAGTTTTATGACCCTATTGAAAACTTTTGGGTCACCCTCCCTGAACTTCCAGGGGGAAGAAAGCATTATTTTGGTGTTGTCTCCACTTATCAAAAGCTGTTTATTCTTGGTGGTCTCTTGATAAATCCTATTGATCCATCAGCCGATGAAGATTTTTCATGCAACGAGGTATGGTCTTTTAACCCTATGACTCGAAAATGGTCAATACAAGCACCAATGCACGAGGCACGTTCATTGTTTGCTTGTGGTGTTTTGGATGGAATGATCATTGTTGTAGGTGGCATGAATAAAAAATTCGAAGCAACTCCGAAGGCAGAAATGTATGATCCTGTGAAGGATGTTTGGACTCAATTGCCTGATCTGCCTCGAATCTGTGATTCGGGCATTTGTATGGGAGTAGTAGTTGGAAGAAAAATGCACTTCATATACAAAGGATTGCCCATAGTTCAAACATTTGATACTGTGGAGTGGAAGTGGACAGTTGAGGATTACAATTGGTTTTCCCACATCTGGTTGATGACTGCTGATAGAGATAGAATCTACATCATGAGCCAAGGATATATCTTCCTGCAGATTGGACTAGACAGCAAAGTTGTTATTTCAGCAGATCAGTTTCATCTGAATGATGGGATGGGGATGATTTGTTTCAGAGGAGAACTGTATGTGATTGGAGGAACACTTTACACCGACCACGATTATGAATATCTGTCTGACGTGCATGTTCTTACACTGAGCAGCGATTTCAGAACATGCTGGATTGATATTGCTCCAATGAGTCGAGGATATGGAAGTGTTCTTGGTTGTGCAGCCTTGAGGGTTTAAGATTTATATGCCTTTTTCTTTGTTTCCTAGTGATTTTATGACTCAGTGGGATTTGGTATGTTGTTGTCACTAGAATTGTTATGTATGGTTGCATAGATGGAAAATAACTTGAGGGGGGATGGGAGGCTTGTTTTGGAGGATTTCACTTTGAAAGCAAATTCAGAATTACAAATTAGGTATATTGTTATGCTTTGGAGGGGGTTTTATTTTCTAAAAGCTTCGAGTGTTTTTAAAATTAGGAGCAACAGTACTATAAGCAGTTTGATTGAAGGGTTAACTTAAAGTAAACTGACTAAGTTTTCTTTTTATTATTATTACTATTAATTTCTTTTCTGGATATTTACTTGAAAGAAAAAAAAAAGTTTTCAAAAATTCATTTTTATTTAAACTTTTTTAAATAAAAACTTCAAATAAATATTTAATTAAATATACTTTTATGTTGATTTTCTTTAACATATGATTGATCTGATTGGTCATGAGTGAGTTGGTTGCTTCAAGTGGTTGTTGTTGAAGTTAGTTGCTTGAGATGCTAATGTTGATGGTAATTGTGAGAGGTGGTTAGTATTATCATACAAATTAAGGAGATATCAAACTAAGTGCCATTTTGTTAAAAGTTGATTTTAAGTGGTAGACAAAGATAAAAACTTAGAAAAGTTATCTAAATTTATTTGAATTATTGAATAAATGTACCAATTATATATGATCTTTTCATCCAAAATACATCAATTGAGGTGTATTTTAACAGTTTTTTCTAAATGGATTTTTTTTAACGGTTATTTGGTACTTTTTTTTTTCTATTGTGAAAAAAACAAGTACAAAAGCATTTTAAATAAAATAAAAAAGTTTAATTACAAATTCTTTTGGAGGATACATTTATTTTTTCTTGAATCCAATCCATCCCCTATTTGTATGATCTTATAAGAAATTACCAAGATAAAAATAGTAAGAAGAAACCATGTTAACCACCCATTAGCTTGGATTAGTTTTTAAATTACTTCTTTCTTTATTTCTCAAGAAAGAAACATTTCAAGGTTAATTTTGGAAGAAATATATATTTCATGATTCTTTTTAAGGTTATTTTTAAATAAAGAAATACTCTTTAAGTTCATTTCTCAAGAAAGAAACATTTCAAGGTTAATTTTGGAAGAAACATATATTTCATGATTCTTTTTAAGGTTATTTTTAAATAAAGAAATACTTCATGATTACAAAATTAATTCAGCTATTTTTAAACTTTCTTTCTATCTAATCTATTAACTCTTCCAAATTTTAAGTTTAATTCTTCAACTTTATTACTATTTATTTACTTTACACATAATTAAAAGAAAAATTAAGATAGGGATCTTTTAAAAAATATAACAAAACAGTAAAATATTTACACGGTATAAAACAATTATAAAAACGGAAAAAGCTCACAAACTCGCTATGAAAAATACCAAAATTTGGTACAGATCGTTTAGATTTGTTTTTTCAATTCTATCGTTTCATTTGGTTATTACATGATCGTTTAGATTTGGTTTCACAATCGTTTAGATTTGATTTCACGATCGTTTAGATTTTGTTACAATTTATTTTTTCAATTCTATCGTTTTCGTTCCCAAATCTAAACAGTTTTTTTTTTTTTTTTTAAATTTTGGTATATGATTGTTTAGAGTTTTTTGATTTGGCTATTTGGTTACTTCAAAATTTGGTCTTTAGATTTGATTTTTTTTTTCAAAATTTGGTACATTTTTTCAAGATTTTTTATACACAATATTAATCGAAAAAGAAATCAGATTTGACTACCTAAATCAAACGACGTAAAATAAATAATAAAGATGGAAGAAATAGCAGCTAAAAAAGTGAGTAAATGAGGAAGGCTATAAAAAATCACGTAAAAAGATAGAAAGGTAAACCTGAAATATTTAAAAGATGGTTAACTTTAGTAGTTTGTTATATTTATGAAAATTTTCCAATTAAAATATCAGTTTTAACTTTCCTAAATATAACAAACTAGTAAAATATTTACGGCTCGGGTAAAAAATCCCATAAATTTAGTCATTTTTTAAATATTCTAGATTTGTTCTTTCATCTTTTTCTCGCGAATTTTTTATTGTCTTCCTCTAGACTCTTCATAGGATTTCTTCCATCTTTCTTTTTTTTGTTTTTAGATTTAGGTAACCAAATCTATTTTTTTCTATCGTCTTTCTTGTTTTTCTCTATACGCGTCTTTCTTCTTTTTCTTTTTTTTCATTCTTCCTCTTTCTTCTTTTTCTTTTCATTCACTACATGCATCCTATCATCTTTCTTCTTTTCTTTTTTACGTTTTAGATTAGGTAATCAAATTAAAAAATCTTGAAAAAATTAGTTAGACATTTAAATTAGGGCAACCAAAACTAAAAGATTGTGTATAAAGAATATTGAAAAAAAATCAGTTATACCAAATTTTGAAGAAAAAAAAATAGTTTAGATATGAGACAGCCAAATTTAAACGATTGTATACCAAATTTTGAAGAAAAAAATCGTTTAGATTAAATCTAGATGATGGTGTACCAAATAATAGTCAAATCTAAACGATCGTGTAGCAAATCAGGTTACCAAATATATTACGCACGTTATTGATGAGACATTTTTTGTATTCTACACGGTGGGCCTTTGGAATTTTTTCATTTTTAGAATTGTATAATGTAAATACTTTGCCGCTCTTTTATATTTTTGAAAAGACCCCTGTGTATATTTTAATTATACTTTTAGTTCAACACAAAAGGAGGGACTCATAATCATTTTAAGACTCAAGAAATACACATAAGAACACGATTTCTTCCATGAATTTCAAAACAAAACTAAATAAAAGGTTAAAATTGCAATTTTTTATTATTTAAAAGTTTGAGAGAAAGAATATCTAAAACTATAATAACTAAAATTTGTTACAATAAATATTATTTAAAAGTTTTCGATTAATTACAATAGATATTAATTCAAACTTCCCATTCATTATCGATTTTTGTATTTGACATTTATCATTTTCTTTATTATTTATTATAGTGTTTACTACTTATTTATCAAACTAAAATAATTTACCTGCCAAACACATGTAACTAAAATAATCTATACTAAAACTCAGATTATTATAATTTAGGAGTAAAGTAACTCGTTCTCGTTAGTTTAAATTTAAACATTGAACACTTAACATTTTTTTAATAAATTATTTGATTCAAAATATTTGTGTGAATTGAAATGCTCTCATTTCTCATACTACTCCAAATACTAATATATGATTAGAACACTGTAATATAAATGTAGTTGAGATAATAGATGTAGTTGAGATAATAGGGTGTACCCAAGCTATGTATCTTAAGCAAAACAAAACATTAACCTCATGATGTGTAATGCAAGGGTGTTTTAGTAAATTCATTGTTTGAAATACAAACAATTCCCCCCAATTCTCAGAAAACCCCTAATTTGCACTCCTCCAAAACGCCCTAATTTCACTTTCAATTCACCGGAAGGATGGAAGAAACGCCGGTAGAAGAAGGAGATACCAACAAAGATGTTGAGGTTGCTCCGGCCTTAATTGCACTTCACCCAACCGAGAATTCTGTTGCCGTCGCCGTTGGCTCCGACCTGCGTGTATTCGATCTTGTGTGAGTTTCTTTTCCGGCTCCATTAATTTTATCTTCTAAAAACTTGGATTCATGGTACAATACGATTATATTCACTGTCTTTCTACTAATTTAATTTAAAATTAAAATCGAACTGTACTTGCCATTGTGGCCCTGTTGAATTCCTTTCTCGTTTGTTGATGGGTTGTTTTGAGTTAACTGCAGAGGTAATTGTGCGGTTTTTTTGGTTGATGAATCTGGGGTACCGTATCATAAAGACTCCATTAGAACGATTTGTTATGGTTCGAAAGGGCAGCTTTTTGTGTCTGCTGGTGATGACAAGACTGTTAAGATTTGGTCTACTGAGTCTTGGCGCTGTATTTATAATGTGTAAGTTTTCTTTTTCCTCTTCTGTGCTGCCTCTTTTTTCTGGGCGATTTATTGCGGGGATGTTCATTGACTGTGACTTATATATTGTGCAAATTTTATTGCTTTTTGTTATTATAATGCGTACCGTAGCTTCTGGATTATCTGGAAATTTTGTAACAGAAGCTGCGTGCTTTCTCGATTGGTTTTTCCTTGTGTAATACTGGAATTTTCGCAATACTCCTGACAGGGTTTCTGAAAAACGGGTGAGTGCAGCTGCCATTAGCTCCAATGGTCTGCACGTTTGTTTTGCCGACAAGTTTGGGGTTATCTGGGTTGTGGATCTTGATGGAGGAGTTGATGGAAATCAACCTCTGGTCAGTAAGAAGGCAATGTCATTGCTATCGCATTATTGCAGTATAATAACTAGCTTGGTAAGCAGTTCTCTGTTACCCATCCCGGTTTCTGTATTTAGTCATGTTTTCTTGGCATCTCCAGCAAACTAAGTGAACTATTTTATCTTGATTATTTCAATTTTCGCTATGGTGCATCTGTCACTTTTCTTCTCTCCTGCAATCCATTTCGCTGACTTGTCTTTATGTTTTCTTTCAATGCTTAATACTCTGACTTCTAGAATATTAATCGACATATTCTTATGTAAGGGCCTTCATACTTATATACACAGAGAAATGAACTTCTAACTTATAAATTATAATGTTTGTTTTCATTATTTCCTTCTATATGTTTCGTTTTCAGAGAGACTCAATTTTCCTTTTCTGAGAGTTAAATTGTTAAGGGAGTAATAAAGTTGGGCAGCTCATCGTTGGTCATCTCACTAAGTGGTTTGAGCTTTATCCAATGAATTGCATGGTATTAAAAAAGTTGTGGACTTGGATTAAAAAAAAATTCAATGCGTAGAGAGTGGGCAAGTAAATGACTATTTAAAGAGAGCCTTGATAGTTCTCTTTTGGAAGAAAATTTAGAGGATTGTGATTGGCGTGATCAATTTCACTTATTTGTAAGAAGTAAGGAAGAGCAGTTTATGTGAATAATATTTTCCTTTGCATGAGACTTTCTAGATTGTTTGAAAGCAAATTTATGTGGGGTTATGCATGTAGTGTAAAATATTCCTACACCAAATACCAATATGGGGCAATTGGAGGACATGGGTATCCAAACACCATCGTATATTTCATTGCGAGAAGGTTTGCAACGTAAAAGATCCAAAGGAAAAATAAATGAGATATCTTTATATGGCTTACAAGGGGATTGGTTCTTCTAGAGGAGGAATGCGTCCTTGTTGGTTCATTGCTAGTGGGGTGGGGCATTTGCTGCAAAGTAGCTTCAAAGGACCATCGCCCTTTCTTGATTTATGGTCAGGTTGCATATATAAAGCTTCATCGCCAACAATGTGGTGAGGTTATTTTGAAGTTACATTGAAATTTTACATTTCAACGTTGAAGGACTGATTTCTACGTGGAGAGCTAGGGCTTTGATGCTCCTTGATACATATGACACATAACTGGAGGATATTATGTTACAGAGTTGTTTATGGGTGCAGGGTATCAGGAGGTTCACATATATATAGTTCTTGTTTGTACGTACATATTAACTTTCCTTTTTGTGAAATTTCCTTTTTCTATTCTGTAACGTCCCAACAAACTCGTTTTTGTTCATTTTACTATTAATATTTATGTATGGTCTTGGAAAATTCAAATTATTGGGAGAACCTTATCATTTTGAATTTTCCGGTTTATTAAAGTTGGGATTTTCCATTTTTTTTTGTTATTAAGTATTTTTCTATTATTTTACTTATTTTAGTATTTAGAAATTATTTAGTGAATTATTGCTAATTGAAAGGAGGGTTAGTTGATTTTGGTGAGATTTGGAGAGAGAGAGGAGATGGTTGGTTTGGGTTATTTAAAGGAAAAGAAAAAGAGATATTGTTTTATAAAAGCCTTGGGTCTCGTGCGTAAAGAAGAAGAGATAAATCAAAGAAAGAAAGAGGGGAAAAGAAAAGAGAAAAAGGGAGAAAAAAAAATAATAATAAAACCCTAGCCGCCGCACGCCGCCGCGAACCCGAGCCGCCAAGCCTTCCCCTCTCTGTTCAGCAGCGCAGCCGAGTCTACAGTCCACCCGAGCCATCGTCGAACTTCCAGCCGCGTCGGGAGCCAGCGCCTCATGCGCAAAGATTCGACCTGGCCGAAACCCCGCTCCGCGACCCAAACCGACGCGTGCCTCCGACCCGAAGCCCGGCCCGCGCCGCGCGCCTCCGACCCGGAACTCGAGCCGCGTGCACCCGTGAGCCGAGCAGCGCCCGCGTGCGAGCCGCACGTGCGTAGCCTCTGTGCTGAGCCGAGCCGCGCCTGTCTGCACCACGAGTCGCGCCTGTCTGCGCCGCGAGCCGAGCCGGTCTTCAACCTCCAAGCCGAGCCGGTCCCTGTCCTTTTTCCAGCCGAGCCGCCAAGACTAATTTGGCTCCTCCCATCCAATTTTTGGTAATTAAATTAATTATTTTGGCATTACCCAGTAAGACTCAATGTATTTGGACACTAAATAATTTAATTTGGAATTAAATTAAATTATTTTCCTTAAGGGACGTCTTGGACCAAGTAACTGCTGCAGCGTGGGATTTCTTCAGTAGGGGCTTAGCATTGCAACCTCTTTCTAGGGTAAGTCATTTCACTGAGTTTTGAACCGTTAGTTGTTGGTGACTTAATTACGAATTTTGGCGTATTAAACAGTTAGGACCTTGTTGCTTGGAAAGCACACTTGCCTCGCGATCAGAACTCGCCAAGTAAATCTCCAGGTAAAAGAATTCTACTACTAGCTCCATGTTTAGAATTATGAGGTCACGTATACCTTCAATTGTGCATGTTGGGGACTAGGCTGTACGATGCATGAAATTAATGATAGTATGATGCGATTGATGATATGGTTATATTATAGCATGATGTGGTGATGACGAGAACTGTTATGACTGTACGACGGATGTTGAGATAGAGAGTGAAATGATGATTAATCTGTTGTGATTATATGATGATGCCGTGTGTATGTATGCTGTGATTAGGGTACCTGTTAGCTTAACCTATTAGAGTCATACCTGCATGGGTGTCCTTCGGGATCACCACCTATTTAGGACTGTGTGGTCCGACGGGACACCAGTCTAGCATGGATATAGATATGACTCGAGTGACTTGACGGGGTCCTCGCATCCCGATTGTCCTAGGTGTCCCCCGGGACACCGAAGACCAGAGTTACGTTCCTACGGGAGCGCATGTTGCACGTGTTCAGGAACGTGCCAGAGATTGGGTACCAGTTACAGGACTCTGATAGGAAGTTAACAGGCACCTAGTGGGACTAGTAGTGGGTCCCTTACTGAGTATTTTGTACTCACTCTTTTCATGTCACGTTTTCAGGTAGAGGACGAGGTAAGGGCAAAGGCAAGCTGGCGAGCGACCAGAAGTGACCGTGGCGAGCCATAGGGATTTCTGCTTCTGCTCATTCTTGTTTTTCGACTTTAGTACCCGAGTTTGAGTATTTTTCACTATTTACCATTTTTTTTAAAAGTAGATAGGGCCCGAGTAGGACTTTAGAACGAAATATCATTTTTGCATGTTACTTCGATTGGATGTTCATAAATAAATTTCTCGAACCTTATGCGTTTTTACTAAATTTTATGACTTAAACCACTTGTTCTACATTTAGTAATGACTTCGACTCAGTATAAGGAGTTGGGTTGTTACAGTTGGTATCAGAGCACAATGTTTTAGGTTCTGTAGACTGACCTACGATGTAAGTCATTGTTTTGTTTTGGTTTTACTTCACCCTATGGCTATACGGTCCTTCGGCACTCGCCAGGTATGTCTAAAGCCTTGCTAATGTTAAGATTACAATTTTGCCTGAATAGACTAGACCTAGAGATAGGTGTGTTAAGTCCTTGTGGTGAAAAGTTTTGTTGGTGAATTTTAGGGAGAATGCCGCCACGTAGAGGTGCACGCCGAGGAGGTGGTAGGGGAGGCAGAAGAGCCGGTCGTGGCCAGCCGGAGGCGCAACCTGCTGTGCCGGCGGTCGACCCTAACGCACCGGTCACCCAGGCGGATCTCGCCGCGATGGAGCAGCGTTATCAGGACATGCTGCAAGCTTCTTTGGCGCCTTTCCTCGCCGCCCAGCAGAACCAGGCCGCCCCTGTTCAGGCCCAGACCGTCGTTCCTCCAGCCCCTGAGGAAGCTCAACCCGTACCAGTTCAACTGTCGGTCGAGGCTAAACACTTACGGAACTTTAGGAAGTATAATCCTAAGACCTTCGATGGATCCATGGACAACCCCACAAGGGCCCAAATGTGGTTGACGTCAATAGAGACTATCTTCCGATACATGAAGTGCCCAGAAGACCAGAAGGTGCAGTGTGCAGTCTTCTTCTTAGAGGATAGGGGCACCGCCTGGTGGGAGACTGCTGAGAGAATGCTGGGGGGCGACGTCAGCAAGATAACTTGGGAGCAGTTCAAGGAGAACTTCTATGCTAAGTTCTTCTCTGCCAACGTGAAGCACGCTAAGCTGCAAGAGTTCCTAAACTTGGAGCAAGGCGATATGACTGTGGAGCAGTACGACGCCGAGTTTGACATGCTGTCCCGTTTTGCTCCCGATGTGGTAAGGGATGAGGCTGCCAGGACGGAGAAATTCGTTAGAGGACTCAGGCTAGACCTTCAGGGCATTGTCCGAGCTCTTCGGCCAGCCACTCATGCTGATGCACTACGTATAGCACTGGATTTGAGCCTGCATGAGAGAGCTGATTTGTCTAAGGCTACCGGCAGAGGGTCAGCCTTGGGACAGAAGAGAAAGGTGGAGACGCAGCCTGACGTAATACCGCAGCGAACTCTGAGGTCAGGAGGTGTCTTTCAGAGACACCGACGGGAGCTTGCAGCAGCCGGGAGGACTCTGAGAGAGCTACCCGCTTGTACTACCTGTGGGAGAGTCCACGGAGGTCGTTGCTTGGCTGGAAGTGGAGTCTGCTTCAGGTGCAGACAGCCGGGGCACACTGCTGACGCGTGTCCTCGGAAACCCTTTGAGACGACACCGCCCCAGCCTTCTGCTTCCCAGCAGGGGAGAGTTTTTGCCACTACCCGGCAGGAGGCCGAGCGAGCTGGTACCGTGGTGACAGGTACGCTCCCAATTTTGGGGCATTATGCTTTTGTACTATTTGACTCTGGGTCATCCCACTCGTTTATATCCTCTGTTTTCGTTCAGCATGTGGGTTTGGAGGTAGAACCTTTGGGTAGTGTTTTGTCTGTTTCTACTCCATCTGGGGAGGTCCTGTTGTCCAAAGAAAAAATAAAGGCATGTCGGGTAGAGATAGCGAATCATATGTTAGACGTGACCTTACTAGTGTTAGACATGTAGGATTTTGACGTGATTTTAGGCATGGATTGGCTGTCAGCTAACCATGCAAGTATAGACTGTTTTGGTAAGGAAGTTGTCTTTAACCCTCCCTCCGGGACTAGTTTCAAATTTAGGGGGGCAGGCATGGTATGTATACCCGAGGTCATCTCAGCCATGAAGGCTAGTAAACTACTCAGCCAGGGTACTTGGGGCATCTTGGCAAGCGTAGTAGATATTAGAGAGCCAGAAGTTTCCCTATCTTCCGAACCAATGGTAAGGGAGTACCCTGATGTTTTCCCCGACGAACTCCCAGGACTTCCGCCTCCCAGGGAGGTAGACTTCGCCATCGAGTTAGAGCCGGGCACTGCCCCTATCTCGAGGGCCCCTTACAGAATGGCTCCAGCCGAGCTAAAAGAGTTGAAGGTCCAGTTACAGGAGTTGCTGGACAAGGGTTTCATCCGGCCCAGTGTGTCACCTTGGGGAGCCCCAGTGTTGTTCGTGAAGAAGAAGGATGGGTCGATGCGCCTTTGTATTGACTACCGAGAGCTGAACAAGGTGACAGTTAAAAACCGCTACCCCTTGCCCAGGATTGATGACTTGTTCGATCAGTTGCAGGGAGCCACTGTCTTTTCCAAGATCGACCTGCGGTCAGGCTATCACCAGTTGAGGATTAGGGACGGTGACATTCCCAAGACGGCCTTTCGTTCGAGGTACGGACATTACGAGTTCGTTGTGATGTCTTTCGGCTTGACTAACGCTCCTGCAGTGTTCATGGATTTGATGAACAGGGTGTTTAAGGACTTTCTAGACTCGTTCGTCATAGTCTTCATTGATGACATCTTGATTTACTCTAAAACTGAGGCTGAGCACGA
Source organism: Cucumis melo (assembly GCF_025177605.1). Taxonomy (NCBI): domain Eukaryota; kingdom Viridiplantae; phylum Streptophyta; class Magnoliopsida; order Cucurbitales; family Cucurbitaceae; genus Cucumis; species Cucumis melo. Next base: position 30,926,193 of record NC_066857.1, read on the forward strand.
GGAGCACCTGCACCAGGTTTTGGAGACTCTTCGAGCCAACAAGTTGTATGCCAAGTTCTCCAAGTGTGAATTCTGGTTAAGGAAGGTGACGTTCCTTGGCCACGTGGTTTCCAGCGAGGGAGTTTCTGTGGATCCAGCAAAGATTGAAGCGGTGACCAACTGGCCTCGACCGTCCACAGTTAGTGAAATTCGAAGTTTTCTGGGCTTGGCAGGTTACTACAGGAGGTTCGTGGAAGACTTCTCACGTATAGCCAGCCCGTTGACCCAGTTGACCAGGAAGGGAACCCCTTTTGTCTGGAGCCCAGCATGCGAGAGTAGCTTTCAGGAGCTCAAGCAGAAGCTGGTGACTGCACCAGTCCTGACAGTGTCTGATGGGTCGGGAAGCTTTGTGATCTATAGTGATGCCTCCAAGAAAGGACTGGGCTGTGTTCTGATGCAGCAAGGTAAGGTAGTTGCTTATGCCTCCCGTCAGTTGAAGAGTCATGAGCAGAACTACCCTACCCACGACTTAGAGCTGGCAGCTGTAGTCTTTGCACTGAAGATATGGAGGCACTACCTGTACGGTGAGAAGATACAGATTTACACTGACCACAAGAGCTTGAAGTACTTCTCACCCAGAAGGAGTTGAACATGAGGCAGGGGAGGTGGCTCGAGTTGGTGAAAGACTACGACTGCGAGATTCTGTACCACCCAGGTAAAGCAAATGTAGTGGCTGACGCGCTGAGTAGGAAGGTTGCACATTCAGCAGCGTTGATCACCAAGCAAACCCCCTTACTCAGAGATTTTGAGAGAGCCGAGATTGCAGTCTCAGTAGGAGAGGTTACCTCACAGTTGGCTCAGTTGTCAGTTCAGCCAACCTTAAGGCAAAAGACTATCGCTGCTCAGCTGAATGATCCTTACTTGGTCGAGAAGCGTCGTTTGGTAGAGACAGGGCAAGGTGAGGACTTCTCCATATCCTCTGACGATGGTCTTATGTTCGAGGGACGCCTGTGTGTGCCGGAAGACAGCGCCGTCAAGACAGAACTTTTGACTGAGGCTCACAGTTCTCCATTTACCATGCACCCTGGAAGTACGAAGATGTACCAGGACTTGAGGAGTGTCTACTGGTGGAGGAACATGAAGAGGGAAGTGGCAGACTTTGTCAGTAGGTGCTTGGTGTGCCAGCAGGTGAAGGCACCTAGACAGCGTCCAACCGGGTTGTTACAACCCTTGAGTGTGCCAGGGTGGAAGTGGGAGAGTATGTCGATGGATTTTATTACGGGACTGCCCAAGACCCTAAAGGGCTATACAGTGATCTGGGTTGTGGTCGACAGACTCACGAAGTCGGCCCATTTCGTGCCAGGGAAATCCACTTACATTGCCAGTAAGTGGGGGCAGTTATATATGACAGAGATTGTGAGACTACATGGAGTACCCGTATTCATCATTTCAGACAGAGACGCTCGTTTCACATCGAAGTTCTGGAAAGGACTTCAACTTGCTTTAGGTACGAGGTTAGACTTCAGCACGACATTCCACCCTCAGACTGATGGTCAGACAGAGAGATTGAACCAGATTTTGGAAGACATGCTGCGGGCCTGCGTGCTAGAGTTTTCAGGAAGTTGGGACTCTCATCTGCATCTGATGGAGTTTGCCTATAATAACAGCTACCAGGCTACTATCAGTATGACACCATTTGAGGCTCTGTATGGCAAGTGCTGTAGATCTCCTGTCTGCTGGGGCGAGGTTGGAGAGCAAGGGATGCTAGGCCCCGAGTTAGTGCAGACTACCAATGCAGCCATACAGAAGATCCGAGCTCGTATGCTGACAGCACAGAGCAGACAGAAGAGTTATGCTGATGTACGACGTAAGGATCTCGAGTTTGAAGTGGGAGACATGGTCTTTCTGAAGGTAGCACCTATGAAGGGTGTTTTGAGGTTCGTGAAGAAGGGGAAGCTGAGTTCACGCTTCGTAGGGCCGTTTGAGATACTGGAGCGGATTGGCCCCGTGGCTTATCGCTTGGCGCTACCCCCATCTTTTTCTGCAGTGCATGACGTATTCCATGTCTCCATGCTGAGGAGGTATGTCGCAGACCCGACGCATGTGGTGGACTTCGAGCCACTGCAGGTCAGCGAGAACTTGAGCTATGAGGAGCCGCCTGTCGAGGTCTTGGCAAGGGAGGTCAAGAAGCTTCGTAGTCGAGAGATTCCACTGGTCAAAGTCCTTTGGCAGAACCATGGAGTGGAAGAGGCCACGTGGGAGAAAGAAGAGGACATGAGAGCTCAGTACCCCGAGCTGTTCGAGGATTAGAACTTTCGAGGACGAAAGTTTTCTAAGGAAGGGAGTATGTAACGCCCCAACAAACTCGTTTTTGTTCATTTTACTATTAATATTTATGTATGGTCTTGGAAAATTCAAATTATTGGAAGAATCTTATCATTTTGAATTTTCCGGTTTATTAAAGTTGGGATTTTCCATTTTTTTTTTAAAAGTAGATAGGACCCGAGTAGGACTTTAGAACGAAATATCATTTTTGCATGTTACTTCGATTGGATGTTCATAAATAAATTTCTCGAACCTTATGCGTTTTTACTAAATTTTATGACTTAAACCACTTGTTCTACATTTAGTAATGACTTCGACTCAGTATAAGGAGCTGGGTTGTTACATATTCAAAAGCCAAAAAACTAAAGTGTGATGAGGTTTTTGATAGAACTCTATCTTGGTATGGATCTTTTATTTATTTGCCAACAGTGTTACAAACAGCATTGATATGGAATCAATTCAAGAAGACTCTCTTGTTGATCTTTCTCTCAAGAATCAACAACTAACTTCATACAAAATGACTGATATTTTTCCCGCCTAACCACCTACTATTTATACTAGTAACTAACCGACTTAACTAACCATGCTTATTGCACATGCTCTTTATTCTTCCTTCTACTATAGACATATCTAATGGGAGGTCTAACAGTTTTTTCATACGATGCTATCATGCTATGAGATATTTATAAGGGCGGGAAATGTTCCTGCTATTTTTCTGTTTGTACGGTTTTCGTGCAATTACACTCATAAATAATGTCTTTATTTTTGCAGAAATTCTCACTGGATGGCCGGTTCTTAGTCAGTGCAGACCGTGATTTCAAAATTCGGGTAATCGTACTCTATCATGAATTATGACAGGAACTCATTGAAGTTCGGGTTTTTGAAAATGGTGTTGCTTTTGTTGAAGGTTACAACGTTTCCCACAAAACCTGTGAATGAAGCTCATGAGATTCAAAGTTTTTGTCTTGGCCATACTGAGTGAGTTTCCACGATCTAATTCTAATATTATTACAAGATAGAGGTGGATGGTCAGTAGTGGTGGCAATTTTAAGTGGCATTTCCTTGATTTTGATTCATATGTTTATTCCATGTGCCTTTTCAAGTTTCGTATCCTGCATAGCCTTCATTTCCAACCTGGAGTGCTCACATGGCTTTCTCATCTCTGGAAGTGGTGATTCAACTGTAAGACAGTCTTATATGAACTCCTAATTTGCTTGGTGCAATATGTGAAATATAATCATATTTTGTGGCCTCCTCAGGTACGCTTGTGGGATATTCTCTGTGGATCACTCCTTGACACTTGCGACATTGGAGATAAGGTGTTTCCGTTGTCATGAGCTTATTCTGAACCTTCAACTCTCACTTCAATAGTTTTTTAAAATTGGATTTGATGAATTCGACATTGAATAATACTAGATTTCTCTGAGAGTTATTACCTTGATTGAGAAGATTCTTGTTAACTTAGGGCCCATTTGGATTGACTTGAGGAAGAAAAATGTTTTTAAAAAAACTCATTTTCAGTTAAACTCTTTTGATAAAAATTATTTAAAACACGCTTCAAAAGCTATTTTGAGTGATGTCAAACATTCAGTTGTTTTCTTAGATGATTTATTTTTTAAAATTAAGCACTTGAAAATGTATTCCAAACGGACTCTTAAACAAGAGATTATTGTATTCTATGTTAAGATTGGGGTGAAATATCTTTGGATTGTTTGGGTTTTCTCTCTTCCGTGACTGTCACTAGAAGAGTTAACTAAAGTGTGCATCCTTCTCTTTTGTGCCTTTGTTGTATGGTTTTTGACTTCCTTGTTCACAACTTGATTTTTCTCACCAAATTACTGAAGGTAGAACTATTAGATTCCAAAGAAAGAGAGGGGTGCCATTCAGCTGTCACAAGTCTCTGCACGATAGCCGATGGTGCCCTTGTTGCAGTGGCGGTTCAAAGGCAATCTTCCCCCTCTATGCTCTTTTTTCTTCTTTGGTGGAGTCTACCATTGAACTTCTGTCCTAATTAACATTATCTACCGTTGAATTTCTGTCCTAATTAACCTTATTATTTTTCTTTGTAGCCTGCATGGAATCATTCTGCTGAACTGTGACCTGTCAAATCATACTCTATCGGTAGTCAAGGTAACTCATGGGAAGCGGGGCAATCTTTATACTTATTGTGACTGGGGGCTCTCCAGATTAATATTTTACGAACTTGTGGATGATCTACACTGATGAAATTTTTTGCCCTTTCCCCTCCCTAAAGACTTCTTTTGGAGGGGGGTTGCCCGAGTAGTTGGGGGAGTGGAAGTGGAACTCCACTCCTTGAGTAGTTGGGGGAGTGGAAGTGGAACTCCACTCCTTGTTTGGTTCAAGGAGTTCATGGGCCTGATGACTACAAAACATTAGTTTTATCTTTTATTAATTTCTTATACTGTCAGACTCCAAAACTTCTCAAACTCTTTGGATTTCATGAATTCCACGCCTTGTCTCAAGCATCTTCTTGATGTTTGTGAGCCTTTGAGTCTAGTGACGGGCACATGGCATAATTTATTTAGTCTCCATGTTTCCAGATGAAATTGATTTGTTACAATTTTGATATTTCATTTCAGGTGGTTTCTATAAGTGAGGAGACATTCATTCCTACTAGCCTATCGACCAGTTGCTCGACTGGGTATCTATGGATGGTAACGGGTGTATCCAGTTTGCACAATTTGGGGCACTCCTCTCTAGCCCGTGTTAAGGTCATGAGTGGTTTCAACAAGGACAATTACACTGCAAATGACGTATCTGTAGTAGAAGATGATGCAATACCTGGGGAAACAAAGCTACTCGAAAAATTGCAGGGAGGTGTAACATTCGACGATAAAGTGTTCTTGGCAGCTGCTGAAGCTGTCAAAACTGCAATGAGTAATTTGTTGACTAAGAAACAATACTCCATGGAGAAGCGCGACTTCAGAAAGAGAACAAGAAATGATAGGAAGCTTAAACAATGATATGAGTATTCATTAGTGTTCACATCAACAACAGCCATCCCGTTTCATGTAAAATTTGCTCTTTATTCACCTTTTTTGGCTTAACAGAAGCCTTTTAGTTCTTAGATTATATTGTGATAATGTTTTTTAATTTATTCTTCAAAAGTGACTTGACGTGCTTTAGCCGCAGTTTTCTTTGTCAAAGCCATATCAGTAATACCCAATAGGAAATTAGAAATTAAGTTTAATTTTGAAGGAGATTTTGTTCAATTACCAAAATAGCCCTCAGTGGATGAAAACTATTTTCTTTTTCTTTTTTGTTAAATAATAAATTTAGGGGACTTGAACCTCAGCTTGCAAAAGGACACCAATTTGAAGGGGGCAGGTAAGCAATAATTAACAAAAAATTTTGTAATGATTTAGAGCAATTAATTATGGAGTTTAGTTGGATTTGAAATTCCATCTACATCAAATGTCAATAATTGAGTAAATATTAAAACATAAGAGTAGGTGAAATTGAATGAGAAAAGGACAAGCAAGCAATCTTCATTTTGTTTATTTATACTTTCTCTAATAATTAATAACACCCATATCTCTTCACGTAACACCAAACTGCACTCCCCATTTACGTGGTCATCTTATATTTTGCTAGTAATGGTAGATGGTTGGATCTTCTATCCGTATAATTTTTGTACTAGAAAATATTTCACTATAACAATTAAAATTTAACATGATTGCCAATGTATTATGACCAATGAAAATCGCGAAGAATATTGTGAAGACGGGTCACTTAATCATTATATTAAATTTAATTAATAAACACAAACAGATCTGACTAAGTGGAACTTAATAATAAAAATATTAAAATTTAGGGTTAAAATTAAGATTTTATAATAATTAAAAACTGAAAATTTTTCATCAATATAACTAATCGTAAGTTCATGTAACAAAATGAAAAATTTCATATAGGTGCTCATTTTCTTTTTAAATGTTTCAAGTTTGTCGTTCGTTTTCATCATCTTTCTTTAAAATATCTATCTATATATATATATATTTTTAAACTATTGTTTGATTGTTTAATATTGTATAGTAAATATAAATGATCTTGAAAAAAACGTCAGCTAACAAGGAATTAAAAAGAAAACTCAAATCTATACAAAAAAATAATCTTGGAAAAAATTCGTTTAGTCAAACATAAAAATAGTGGGCAAAAAATCTTGAAAAAAATTTGTATATATTTAGCTACCCAAATCTAAACTACCAAATTTAAACAATGATCATGTACCAAATTAAATGAGTACAAAGAATTAAAAAAAATCATGTTACTAAATATATTATGCGACGACATGATTAATAAGACATTTTTTATATTTTGTATCATAGATTTATAGAGTTCTTTCGTTTTTAAAATTGTTTTACGCAATGTAAATACTACCGGACGCAAAACTCTAAAAAATGAAAAGAAGTGTGGGGGTAAAATTGAAATTAAGAAAGGATGATTCTTAGAAAAAGAAGAAAAGGAATGGGAATTATGTAAACCTATAAGTGCGTGCCTTTCATTCATCTCTGCGTTTCAGTGTTTTGCACGAGCTCTGTCAGAAACTCACAACTTCTTATGTTTACTTCTAAGATTTCAACATTATTATTCATTTCTTTTTCTTATTTTATTTATTTTTCCTTTTATATAAATATATATAGAACTATTTGTTATAATTTTTTAAAAACATATTTGTAAGTTGGGATAAAAATCAAACAATATATTATTCATATATCGTCAAAGTGACATGTTTATCAGAGATAATGGATGTGACGGTTGTTTTCATGAAAAAGGGGTCGATGTTACTGATATATCGGCAAAATATTATAGGTATATCTTTTAACAAATATTATTCATCGAGAAATTTACATATATAGATATATCAAAAAATGAGGTAGAAACATCGCTAAATATCATGGATATATCGACTAAGTATCGTGAAAATTATACGGATTTTAAGCAATATACTTTGTTTGATATGCCATTTTATTAATCCTTCTTTAAAATCTATCATTGTATATATTTTTTCTCCAAACATCAACATATTTCAAATTTATTAAATTGAAGACTTACCTTTATTAGATTCCAAAATTCAGATAAAATATCAATATATTCCAAAATCATTATTACCTTTGATTTCCAAAATTGCAATTTCTAATCCAAGAATTACTGTTATTAAATTGAATTTTAAAAAATAATATTTACCATGACTTGAGAACAAAATATTGTTACTACTCCATAAATTACGCTAATGCTTAGTATCTCCTATATCATCTCTTACTGTTGAATTTTGTATTTAACTTTCATTTTGTATGATCTAATCATTTAATATATAATAATTTTTATTGTTTTCACTATTATCTATAATTTTATTAAATTAAAGTTATAGTTTATTACTTCAGCAAATTTGTTTTAAGATTTCATTGAAAAATTTATAATATTTCTACAAATTTCTGTAATATTCATCATTTTTCTTTGAATATCTATTAATATCTTATAAATAATCGTTGATAAACTTATAATGATAACGGTATTTTGATCATTGGTTGGTTTTGTATTTATTAGATTGGATTCATTACTATTTTTCAATATATCAAGATTCATTTGGTGTCAAAATTAAAAGGGTAATTATATAATTTTAAAGTTAAGAAATGTATTAAATTCAAAATTATAGGTTTAGAGATGAATCCATTATAAAAAAGTAATATATATATATATATATATATATATATATATATATATGTATATAACTTTGTTATATATATATATATATATATATATAACTTTGTTATGTGTTTAGTAGAACTTTATTTTATAATATTCAAACAATAATCCAAGTTTGTTTGTTGTATTGGAACAATGAGATAAAGCAACATAGCATAGCAATATAATCTAAATTTTAGAAATTAATTAAAAAGTTAAAAGTTAAAAAGCAAATATTGTAATTTTAAAAAAGTATAGAGATGTGTTTGGAAAATAGAAAAATTGAGGGGGGCGATTTTTTATAATTTGAACAAATATATTTAGATATGTCCCCACCAAAAGATGGACTAATCTAAAAAGTGAGAGAGTGAGGACAACACTTCACGTGATATAAGCATGAGAATAAACTCTCACACTACTGCTACACGACAAAAACCCCCAACATATATTACAAACATCAAATTACTTCTTAAAATTCGAACTACAAACCTCTTGATCCGATCACGATTACATTTATATGTCAAATGAATTATGTTTTGACAAATTATCAAATTCATTAACTTGATTAACAATCACAGTTTCACAAGTTCTAAAATAGGCAGTGAGTTTCAAAAAGTTAGAGAATAAAATGAACAATATACGGTTAACCTTAGCAACAAAGATAAGATTGGTTAGTGAGTTTTTTTTTTTTGTTTTGATTTGGTTTGTTTTGGTTTCCGGGTCATTGAGATATTATATAAATAGATTAATAACCAAGTCAGAAAGTAATTAATTAAAAGAAAAGAAGTTAGAGAAAGAGAGAGAGAGAGAGAGAGTGGGATGAAAGAAAAGAGATAAGGTTTGTTTTTAAATTTGAATTAGTCTTAATAATTCCACTAATTATATCAAATTAATTACCCAACTTTTGGAGTGAAAAAAGGAGCCATTTTTGGAGTTGTCTTTTTTTTTGTGGGACTGTCTCTTCTCTTCTTTTATTTATTTCACTCTAAATCCACTTCTTTTTTGGTGTCCTTTCTCTTTTCTCCCATTTTCAACTCTTCTTTTCTTCTTCTTCTTCTTCTTCTTCTTCTTCTTCTTCTTCTTCTTCTTCTTGCAAAATATAATTCTCAAAAAAAAAAAAAAAGAAAAAGAAAAAAAAAGTAAAACTCTGTTTACTTTCTCAATTAATTTCCATGTCCATCATTCTAAGGCTTCCACACACCGTTGGATTGGTTTTGATCAACGGTGGTAAATAGTTCTCTCTTGTTCTTTTTCTTCTACCTCTTTACCTAAAACAGCCATGGAAGCCACTGAAGTTTAATTCAATATCCACTTTTTTAAAAAAGATTTTCTTCTGAAAAAAAATACAAAATTAATTGCCCACTTCCCATATCCAAAACCCAGAAAGCTTGGACTTTTTCAGGTATTTTCTACTGATTTTTTTCTGGGTTTGGTTTTGTTTAATTTATTATGAGATCTAATTTTTTTTTTTAATTTTTTTTTTCAGGTGGAAGAATTTTGAAAAATAGGGGGGAAAAGAAAAGGAAGATGTTGAGGAATAGATCTAGAGCTGTAAGTGGAAAACAAGCATTAATGGCTGATAGTCAAATCTCAAGATTTTCTTCTTATTCATATACAAAACCACTTGAAAATTCCTTGTTTGGATCACCAAAATACAAAGCTTTTTCACCAACGAAACAAGCAATTGATGATCATACTTCTGTTATTAGCCCAACTTCTGTTCTTGATTCCAACAATAAATCCTTTTTCTCTTTACAAAATCCCTTCATCAAATTACCAAATCCCAAAGTTATTGCCAAAACTACCAAAATTTCCCAAGAAATAATTTCAGGCCCAAAAAAGCCCATTGGGCTTGCTTTGATTGAGGACAAAAATGATGATTCCAAGCCCACCAAGAGTGTGATTTTTAGTGCTAAACTTCGTTTACAAATCCCTCCACCGGATTCCACAGTGGACGGCGGCGGTAATCATAATAATAATAATAATGATAATATTGGGACGTTGATGACAGTGAAGGAGATGGAGGTTTGTGAAGAGTATACTTGTGTTAAAAGACATGGGCCTAATGCTAAAATCACTCATATTTTTGATAATTTTGTGGTTAAAACCTTGGTTGATGATTATTGTCATTATGGTTCTTCTTGTAATTTTTCTATGGCGGATCGGAGAAAGAAGAAGAAGATGAACAACAATGACTTTCTTAGATTTTGTTATACTTGCAAGAATGATCTTCAACTCACCAATGATATCTATATTTACAGGTAAATATACAAAACTTATATATTTCGTTTCTTATTTTTGTTTTTATTTGATAGATCTTAGAAAATATAGAAGATTAAAGTTGTACGAAGAAAAGTATTGTAATTAAAAATGATGAAAAATTAGTATAATTTTAAATCGACCATTACCATTTTTTCAGTAAAAAGTACAATTGTGTTGAGTAGTAGTATATTATTTTGTTTTATTTTACTTCCTTTGCACATGGAAATAAATTCTACATAACATATATTTAAATTTTAATTTATTGTTTTTATATTTATTAGGAAATTTATAGGTAAAATTAGATATAATAATACAAGTTAAATAATAAAATCTAGATTTTTTTTCTAGATGAGAAACTAAAAATGTTAGCTTATATATATGAAAAAATTAATGTTATATATGTATGATAGTTGAATTTGAGTCATAGAAGATAATTTTACCATTAAATTAATTGTTAGTATTGATATAGTTTCAATTTTATATATATATATATATATATTATAAAGAAAAAAGAATGGATTTATTTTTACCGATTATCGTTACGAACAGAAATTTTTTGTGGCTATGAATTATAAAATATTTATCCCGCAATTGTTGTTGTGAATTTGCAGAGGTGAAAAAGGTTTTTGTAGCCATGAATGTCGCAACCAAGAAATGCTTTTGGATGAAGAAGATGAAGATTCATCTTGATTATAATCATTTTTCTTCTTCCATTATATTTTCACAAAATTCATGATTTTTTTTTCTTTTTTGGGTTTTGTTTGTTTTTTTTTCCTCTCATGCAGATAGAGATAAAGAGAGAGAGGTGTTTGTAGAGAGAGAGATAAATTATGGTTAGAAAAATATGTTCAATATTTTGACTAATATGATTGCTTGCTTTGGCTCTTTTACTAAAAAAAATATTTGAGTTATTTATTATTTTCTAAATAGTATTTGATAATGTGGAATTGAAAGCAAGCCTAACTTTTGTCTACTTTCACTTTAATGATTATATGTATGTATATATATATATATATATATATATATATATATATATATATATATATATATATATATATATTACACCTTTTGGGACCATTTGTATTTTTATTACATTGGGGGAATAAGATTCCTATTTTTCATATCTTGATGACTTATCCTTTCCTTTTGTCATTTTTTTAATTGGTTTAAGATTAATTAATTAATTAATTACCAAGTTAAGTACACCTTGGGGTTTAATGACTAATTGGGTGGGGTCTCTGTTAGTTTCAACTGTATTAGTTTAGTTAAAATTTTCTTACCTTCTCCAGGTTGAGGACTTCACATAAAAAAAAGATGATATTACTTTAAAGTTTTCTAAAGTTATATCTAGATTATTCATTTTCTTATCAATTTTTTCTTTTAAATAACTCAATTTTTATCTAATATGACATTCGAAGTGAGTGTTTAATAAAAAAATTATACTGAAAGTCGAATGATTGGAAGTTTCAAAATCATAAATATTTAAGTGAAACCTAAAACTCTATAGTCGAAAAAAATTGAAAATTTGAAAACTATCGAAATAAGGGTTCGTTTTGATTAAACTTGAAGCAAAAATATTTTTTTAGAAAACTCATTTTTATTTACGTGGTTTTTTAAAAAAAATATAACAAACAGTAAATTAATTTTTATTAAATTTTTTTTTGATAAATATTGTTTAAAATACACTTTAAAACTATTTTAAATGGTACTGAATATTCTGATTTTTTTAAAAAAGAATTACTTAATTAAATTAAGTACTTTAAAATATATTTCAAACAAACCTAAGATTAATTAAAAAGAGTAAATAAATAATTGAAATTTGAAACTTCATATTTTGACCAATTATTACTGGAATGAACTTTATTAATTTCCATAAGCAAATCATTTAAAATCTTCCTTAGGATTAGTTCAAGATTTTACAAGTGAAACAACATTGGAGATTAAGAAGCATATAACTTGAATTTTTTTCAATGTTTAACCTTTGTAATTTTAGAAAAGAAAAGAGGGTAAAAAAGGAAACTTGGAGAAAAATAAAAACAAATTTAAAGTAAGACAAATTGAGAGGATAATAATGGTTTTTTTCAATTTTTTCCCTTAGTTTCATCCCTAAATTCAACCCATCTTTTTCATTGGTCACTATACAACTCATTTAGTTCCAAAGGGAAAAAGAAAAGGAAGAAGAAGAAAAAAATAGATAACATTAGGGTTTTTTTTTTTTATATTTTATATTTTATATATTTTTTTTAAATTTAAATTTGAAATTAAATTTCCTTCCTTCACAAGTTTTTCAACGTATTGCATCATTATAATTATATTTTGTTAGAGGGAAAATCATATAAATAATTCTTTTAAAAATTACAACAATCGATAAAACCACTCTATTGAACGAAACCATTGAAACATAAAATTAATTATGTTTTATTTTTTATAATTTTCCTATGATAAATTGTATTCTCTGTTTTGTATTTTCGAATTGGATTTTTAAAAAATATTATACTTTTTAATTATTAGTAAAAATAAAAAAAATTAAACAAATAATGCTGTATAAGTCCTTAAACTTAAACTTATAATTTTATATCTAACCATTCTTTGAATGGTAAATTTTGATATAATAGGACTTTTAGTATATTAAATTTTGCAAAGATGATCCATCTATTATTAAATGCAAAATTGAATTATATGTTGAATTAAACCTTAAACGGTTGTTCAGAATTGATCGTATGAAAAAGTGGTTTTTGAAATTGGTCGTCATCAGAAGTGGTGGCTGAAGGTTGGACAAAGTTTGTAAATAGTAGTGGCCAGGATTTATCATACAATATAGGGAGAGATTAATCATTAAAATACTCAAAATTAATTTTTTCTAAATATTGATTTCAAGTGTTCATTCTCCACAAATTTATTTTATAAACTCATCCTTCTTTTTCAAAATCCATTATAAAGGTTTTCTAAACACACACTTGATTTATTTTTTATATATAAAATGATACATTTTTTTAAATTAAACACTTGAAAATATGTATTTTAAAACACACACCTGAATCAATTCAAAGCCAATTAAATTAATTATATCACTTGTAATAATTCCCCTTCAGGAAAATTAAGTTTTCTATGAATGTCTTACAAAATGAAAGTGTTACTAAAATAAGTTTAGCAGTAGGGGACATTGTGCCCCTACATAATGATAAAATTTGTGGAAGGTTGGTATTTCTCAATAAAAAAGAATTTGGATTTCATGAATATGACAAAAAGGGAGAGCTTAAGTTCTTTTTCTTCATCATCATCATCATCTTAATGATGTGTGTCAAAGAATGAAATTGAATTTCTTTCCTCAAAGGCATTACCTTTAGAACTAATGCTTACATATATTGATAAGGAAAATGTCTATTGTGTTAAAGGAAACATATTTTTTTGTTAGAAAAGAAAACTCATGGTTAACTTCATGTTTAATTTTCTTAGAATTATTATTTTTTTTAGAAAAAGAGAATTTGGTCTACTCATCTTTTGGTTTTAAAATGAGCAAGAAGGTATAGTGTTTTCCTTTTTTTTAATGGAAAAAAAATATCATATAGTTATCGAATAAGACTTCAAAAATCTATTGAAAAGAATTCGAAGTACAAGAGCAAGAGATAAGTTGAGAAAAAAGTTCTAGCATGAGCATAAGAACATACGCTTTTTATTCAAAAATTTGAAATACGTCATTTATTGATATGTATTATTTTTGGCAAACAACGAACAAAGGTAGTATGAATAATCTAGGTTGTATTATGCACAATACCTCTAAATTTCTATACTATGTATAAATACCTTTGAACTATAAAAAAGTAGAAAAAAAATCCTTACAGTTAAGTTATGCACAATACTCCTAAATTTTAGTATATACGAATAGCAAACGATAATAGTCATTAAAAAACATAATTGAACTTTTAAATGTTGTGTCAATACTCTTAGTCTTAAATAAATAAATAAAAAACTCTACTAAAAAAATTTACTTTACTTGGTTATTTTTACATACTTGACGTTTTTATTAAAAAAAACATTAATACAAAATCTACTTTATTTGATACGAAAATGTTCTAATTATTAATATAGTGATCAATTTATTTTAAGCTTTGATTTTTCGAGAACCAATTTTACACCAATTTTCTCACACAAAAACTTAAATGAAATCTCGATAAATTTCATGTTGAAAGGTAAAGATAACCAATTTTCTCTTTCTTTTGATATACCCTTTAAACTTAAACTCTTCAATGAAGTGTTAGACAATAGAATGAAGTATGGAAGAGACAAAATGAAAGAGGGAAATGATTGTATGTATGGTAAACACATTCTATTTCAATAATTTTCTTTTTAGTTAAAAGATAATTTTTGAAACTTTTGAAAATTAAAAGAGTATTTTGATTTTCAAAATTGAAATGTCGTATTTTCTAAACAAAGCTCATCAGTTTCCTTTTAAGATTAATAATAAGAGTGGTTAAAAATATATATATTTAGGAAAGTTGAATATTTTAAAACTTTTGACAATTCAATAATATTTTTGACATTTTAGTCTAACTAAAAAAACTTCTACATAAATCTCAAAACTTATAATTAAACTAAGTGATGTTTATGTAAGGAAAAAAACATAGTAAATTATAGCCCATTTGATTATTTTTGTTTTTTTACTTGTGTTTCACGTGGGACTCACCGTCAAGTCTATAATAAAAAATACGACCTGATTAATGAGTGAAGGGTGACTAATTCAATTGGATTTAGAAAATTACTTGGAATCTACTAGCGAATATCGTTATCTTTACAGTTAAATATAATATAAGAATTATGAGTCGTCCCTGCAACGACCCAACCCTTTATACTAAGCTGAGGTTATTACTAGTTAAAGGAAAATAAAATTTCTTAAATTGACTTGGAAGATAAAACAAAAGTTCACGGCAAAACTTCAAATACTCATTTAAAGTCATAAATAAATAAATAAATAGAAATAAATCTCTAATTAACAAAATCCTAGTTCAGACCCTATCTAGTTTTAAA
Source organism: Cucumis melo (assembly GCF_025177605.1). Lineage (NCBI taxonomy): Eukaryota > Viridiplantae > Streptophyta > Magnoliopsida > Cucurbitales > Cucurbitaceae > Cucumis > Cucumis melo. The sequence continues at coordinate 30,941,487 of NC_066857.1, forward strand.
AAGTAATAATAAAAGTACCAGAAATACTAAAAACCAAAGTAAAATCATAATGGTGGAAGCAAAATGTTTCTTATGGCATGTCACAGTCACTTCTTGTCATTCGTTAGCTTTCCTCTGCTCTTATCTCTACCTTTGCTTGAAAAAAATTAAAACATAAGAGAGTGAGTATAAAAATATACACAGTAAGAGACTTACTACTAGTCCCGTTAGGTGGCTGTTAACTTCTTATTAAAGTCCTATAAAGTGGTACCCCTAACTGGCACGTTCCCGAATACGTGGAATCTGTGATCTCGTAGGAACACCTCTAGTCTTCGGCGAATCCAAGGGAATACCTAGGACAAAACTTGTCTTCGGTGAACACAAAAAACACCTAAGACAAACTGGTCTTTAGTGAATCTCGAAAGAAACACTAAGACAATCGGGCTGTGAGTGACCCCATCGAGCCACTCGTAAACATATCATCTCATACTGGACTAGTGATCCCGTCAGACTACACAGTCATAAAAAGGTGGTGATCCAGAAGGACACCCATGTGGGTACGACTCTAATAGAAAAAGCTAATGGTACACCATATCCATAGCATATAGCATAACATAACATCATAAGCATGACATGAATATTAATCGTAGTAGTCTTAACCATGAGATTAATAATTCATGCATAAACATCAACATCCATCACACACGATTATCATCAAAGTACCATGTCATAACTAACAGTCAACATAAACATAAACTCTGCCCTGATTATCAGTCAGCTTAACATAAACTCATTATGCATCTTAGATATATCAATGCATAATGGAAATAATTACATGCAGGCTCTTACTTCAATTTAAAGGTCTAGTAGGAGAATCTCTTACCTGAAGATTAGCTTAATTCACAGAAATACAATCCCGATAGCAAAGTCAAGCTTTCTAAGAAAATCCTAAACAGTAAGGATAAAGACTGAGATGACAACTCAATTTTCAGTTAATTTAGGATCCAAAAATCTAGTTAATTCAACTTACCCAAAGTTGAGGTCGGATCCAACTCAACCTTAAAATAGGACAAGGTTCCACAACTCATGAATTCCAGCTAAACTCTAACTAATTTAAATCAAAAAATTTATTTAATTAGAGTCCAAAATTAATATTTGTTGGGTATGCCAAAAACCCAATCAAACTTACCAAGGCTTACCGAAATATGGGGAAAAAGGACAAAAAATGGCTCAAGATGGCTTGGATAGAGAGGAAATAGCTCGGCTAAGGTAGGGAAACGACTCGGGTAGGATGCAGAAATGGCTGGGCGCTACGACTCGACACTGCGGGCGGCTCGGATCTGCGTCTCGGCTAGGGTGTGCGCGCGACTCGGGTACACCTTGCAGGGACACGGCTGAAGACTGCGAGCGACTTGGGTTCCCAGCTTCAGACGACTCGAGCGAAGGTGCGACTCGGGTTTGTGGCGATCTTCGACGTGACTGGATGGAGCTTCGACGATGGTGCACGCAACGACTGACGAAGACGATTCATTGACGGCGCTGTTGCATGGCGGATGACGACGTGGAGCGAACGGTTGGCTGTGATGGAAAAGATGCGACGGGCGACGGTGTTTTGCGGTGGCTGTCGAACGAAGACGACCGATGAGTCGAGTGCGGAGAACGACGTAAATAAGCGGTGGAAGGGATGGCTAAGGTTTCTTGGTTGTGTGATTAGGGTTTCTTAAGGAAGATGATGAATGGTGCTTTTCCCAAAGAGCCTATTTAATGCATTAATAATAATAAAATTATTATTACTTTTCTTTTATATTTTTCTTATTTTATTCCAAACAAAACAACTCATTCTCTCTCTATTCATTTAAACCCCTCAAATCTACTTTTTAAACTTAAATCTCTCTCTAATCAAATCACTTTTATCTTTTCCAAAATAAATATTCTTACATAATTATATTGCCTACATAATATAATTATTTCAACTTCAAATTAATTAATTATCTAATCACATATAATTAATCAAATTTCTCCCAAATATAAATCTCTTAAAACAAACAACTTTAAAATCAACAATTCTAACTTTAAACAATTAGATATTTTCCAAAATAACTAATAAATTCCAATTTCCACAAATCAAATATTTCAACAATTAAATTAATTAACACCCAAATTAATTTCAAGATTAGTCAAAATTAAACTTAGGATAATTAAAACAAATTACCTTAATTCGGGGCGTTACAGTCCCTTAATTATTGTTACCATTATAGATGCCACCGATCTTTAACCTTAAACAATAAATAAAAACATTAACGATAATGGTAATAACAAATGATTATGATTCACTATCCAATTACATTGACGATTGTGGTTTCTTACAAATAATCTGTTAATAGAATCTCATTACGACTAAATTAGTTCTTGAGTACATTAATTTTGACTATAGATCTATCAATGACCTAAAATAAAAAACAACAAAGTAAAATAATTAAAAAGAAAAGAAAAGAGAATAATGATTGAAATGTGGGATTCGAAATCATTTTGGAAATGAGCAAAAAAAGGGAAAAGAGGATTAAGGGGGTCTCCCCACTAACAATCGTCGATTCCCTGTCTCTTTCTTCCTTTTTTATTCCAACACCAAACTTATAAAATCCAAAATTCTCAACCTCCACTTTTATATTTTTCTCATCATATTCATCATTCAATTACCTTCATCACAATTTAAAACTTTAACATTTTTATCTTCAATTTTTGTTTGCGTAAGAATTGTCATTTTCATGATCAAGATATAGTTAGTATTGCATAACATGTAATAAGCATTCTTGGTCTACCTTGATCTTACAATCAGGTTTGCACATAGATTGAGTTAGACAAATGCTCTTTTCGGTCAATCTAAAAATTACATTGGTTTGATTGACTACATGAATAATCTGAACAAGGCTCCAACCCAATTTTTAAAATTCGAATTGAGTTAGGTTATGATGAGTTGTCTAGCTATTTATTTATTTACAATTTTTTATTAATTTAAAAATACTCACATTTGTGATCTACACATTCTAATAACTAAATTTCATTAAACTCAAATGTTAGATATCAAAATTCAACATATTTATTACAAATTCAAACAAACATCATAACAATATATATGAGTTATAATATACAAATATTTTCATAATATTAGAAATTTAGGTTGGGTCAACCCGAAATTTCAAAAGTGTAACCAAAACTCAACCCAACAAGAAAAAAAAAATTCAACCAAACTCAACCCGAAATTAAAATTAATCCAACCCAACATTAATAACTTGGGCATGCGTAATCTGGATTATATTGTTCGATTGTCGAATTATTTATATACTACTATACAAAAATAAAGTAAGATAGAACACACAACTAGACTTAACAAAGTAGACGAGAAAACATATTCTAGTAGTGTGTAGTGAGAAAAGCCATACAATAGTCGTAGGGGAGGCTAGTTAAAGCTTCATTAAATAACAACTCGATTAGATACTTAAGATGGACTATCTTTTTTTGAGATAACTTCGAAGATTAGCATCTTCAAGTATAGGAAATGAATGACACGTTTTTTAGATATTATGATTTTCTTGTGAAGTTAGACATGGTAGTAATAATAAATTAATTATCTATTAATGATTCTATAAATAACGAAGCTTAAGGTCATAGATGTACCTAAATGTTTTCCTTAGCTTGCTCGACTTTGTTTGATTCTATCTTTGACATAATGTAATATAAGTAGGAAGAATGAAAACCACACACAAACCTCCAAATCGATAACAATTTAACTCAATTGATATCCGTGTACACTAAGAATAAAATTTTTTATCCTTCAAATCTAATTTGTACCACAAAAAACCTTCAAAACTAACAGAACTTGTAACACTTTAGAGTTCTCACGTAAAATAAAAATGGAATCTTAATGAAACATATAGGCATATAGGGAAGGCATTTTAGTTCACAAAATTTAATGCATTTTATATTAAGTTTGAATAGTTATGGAGTCTTTAATTATACTTCAATTATTCATATGATGAGTTGTAATATATTAGGAAAAAAAAATCTATTAGATTGAAAAAGATGGTACAAACTTAAATACAACTTCAAGATGTCAATTAGGTTTGTTGTTAGGATGATTATCCCAATTTACAATCATATTGAATGTTTGGATAACTGTTGTTAGAACCCAATTTTAATCATAAAGTTTAAATTTGTCAAATGTAAATATAACTCAATTGGTTTAGCTTTCGATTAAATGGCCAAAGATTTGAATTATCCCTCATGTCCTCGTGTTATATGACTAAAAAAATGAAGTGTTATTTGATTACTTAAATTTTAGACAAGAAAATATGTTAGGTTATATGTTTATTTCCTTGAAAATGTAATCATCAATGACTAAAAATTAATGGACACAGTTTGGTTGTGTTTGTTATTGTTTCTCTATGTTTTGTAATTATAATGAAATAACATCCTACAACCAAATTCGTAATAAACAAACACAATCCAATTTTCACAGCTAAAAATAGTAATAACTTGATTACGTTTGAACATTAGTAGGGCTCACTAACTTTTCTAAGAAAACCATTGAACGATGTCCAATTTTTTCATCAAGTACCATTTTTTTGTTACTGTTACAATTACCATAGAAGAATTATGAATTTGTCATAGTCAATGTTATGGTTACAAATACAATTACCAAATGACCTTAAATGATAACATTAAAAATGGACTAATAATACTAGCTAGAGTAAACAAACTGGTTCAAAATCAATTTACGTTCACAGAAAACCTAAATAAACATGGATAAAAGCAATGTAGTTATGATTACGATTGAGATTCATAAACTAAAATATGAAAATAAAAACATCCTAACCCTATACGAAATTGACAACTAAGTCAACAATGGCGTAAATTTTATATATTATTCAAATTCACGATCTTTACAAATTTAAAATTTAAAGGTTAAATTCACTAAATGCATAATGAAAAAACATCAATATGATGTCAAAAAGATATCGAAATTTCAATTGTTAGGAAATATTAATACGGACAAATTAATAAAATGATTGATAGATATTTCTTGAAAATGTTTTAAAAATATATCTAAAATAATAAATACTCATGAAAAATTATATTTACATTAGGGTCTTTTAAAAAATATAACAAAACAGCAAAATACTTATACTGTATACAATAATTCCGAAAACGGAAAAAGTCTACAATGGAAAATACCTCATCAACCAGGTAGTTATCTACACGCGAAATATATTTGGTACACGATCATTTTGGATAGCCAAATCTAAACGATTTATTTTTTTAATTCTATCGTTTAATCTGATTACATGATAGTATAATTTGGTTACAAGATCATTTAGATTTGGTTACATGATCGTTTAAATTTGACTACATGATCGTTCTAAACAAATTATTTTTAAGATTCTTTTGCTACACAATCATTTAGATTTGTTTACACGATCGTTTATTTTTTCAAAAAATTTTTGGTACTTTAGATTTGGTTAAACGATTTCTTTTTAATTTTTTTGGTAGACGATGATTTATTTTTTTTACTCGATCGTTTAGATTTGACTACTTCAATTTAAACGATCTTTTTCAAGATTCTTTGTAGATGATTTTTTAAATTTCGTTACTTTAATCTAAACGACATAAAAAAAGACGGGGAAAAGAAGAAAGATGATGAAAGAAATCAAGGAAAAGAAAAAAAAAAAAAAGAAATCAGATTTAATTATCCAAATTTAAAAACATAAAATAAAGAAAAGCAAAAAGAGTATAAAAATGGAAGGACAAACTTGGAATATTTAAAAAATTACTAACTTTATCGACTTTCTTTACTAAGTATTTTGTTATATTTATGAAAATTAACCATTACGTTACTTTTAACATTTTCTTTTTATATTCTTTAACATTTCGTCAAATTTTGTATGGTATAACAAAAATGTCGTATCAATAAAAAAAATATCAACCTGTCAGAAAATTTTTAATACTAACGAATTGTTATTTAATTGTTAGTTACTCTATGAATGATTATTTATGCTATAATAACAGTAAACCATCACTGGGTTTACATTTTTTTCAAAAAAAAAAGAAAAAAAAGAACAGAGTGAACATATGATAATATTTAGTTAAATAGAAGGTGAAAAAAAAGAGGAAAATCGAAATGAAAGAAAATCTGACTAAAAGCATTTTGGCAATGTCAAATAAAACAGGGATGAGTCACAGTGGCATTTCATATAAAGCTCTCACAATCAGGCCAAGTTTGATGGACTTTACTATTGAGGCCATAACTATGTTTAAACCAAACCTAAACCAACCACAAATTTTATTACATGGGTGGTGATAAAATTCTTTTTAAAATACAATAATTCAAAGGGGGAAGCAATTTTACAATACTCCTAAAAGTTGGAATTCAAGAGTATATTTTACCTTACCGAGAGGTCATTAGATGAACTTTATCGATTAAAAGTCTAAACAAACAGTGCAAAGGGAATCTAGCATGGTAAAGCAAACAGAGTAGAACGCAATAACATGTTATAATTTCTCTTGCCATCTACTTCTCTTCAAATGGTGTATAAGATGAAAAACGTCGAGGACCGACAGAGGGGTGAGATTTTGGGACAAAGCAGATATTCAAATATAGAAATTGTGAAAGAAAAAAATTAGACTGATACATAGTTAGATATAGACTATCCTTAGAACAAGATGGGAGATGAACAAGGATCATCAACAAAGTTGAAGGAATCGAAATGAAACCTCGAATTCTTGCAAGCTACATTTCATTTCGTTTTGAGTAGTAGTATCTAAGTTTACAAGCCTATATCAGAGCTCTAAAGTTGTATGATGAACAAGAAGAATAAGTGAGAAGATAAGAGTACAGAATTTACATTCTCTTTTTCTCTCTATCTTCTTTTTCTAACAAGTTTAAGGTACAGGTGGATTCCTTGCTGCTTTACTCTTGTTCTGTGCTTGAATCAACCTCCATATCTAAGCAACCATACGCAGGCTTTAAGACGCTTGAGATCGAATAAAACTGAGAATATTAACCATCAGCTACAAATCCCACTTCTCAAAAACTACAAAGGAGAATCAAAATTCTAAATCCTACCCATATCAACCATGATTTTTCATTATATTTTTACAGACATACACTAAACCGCCTCCCCACCCCCCCGCCACATCAGAACACACAAGTGAGCTTGATACTCACTAAAAACATCACTCACTCAGAGTTAACATCAAGGTTAAGGATTCGTCTAAGTGTTCTTGTAGCAGAATCAGCACAATGACATGGCTCTCTTGAAGAAGGATGAGTATTGCCCCTAGTTGGGGATGGTGGTGCAGATTTCACAATTTGGTGAACTTTTTCAACTGAATTTGTGGGTGATTCGAGTGATACTGTTCTATTTCCTCGGATTGAAAATTTGGGGATTGGCAATGAACTTGCAGGGGGTGAATTTGAGTAAGTTGGTCCAGCCCAAAGCTCAGGAAAAGATAGTCTCTTATAACAGCAATGTTCATCAAAATCAATGCTCTCGTCAACACAAATTTTTCCATTAATCGGAATCGGAGCAAAAGGGGGTGGTGTTTTGGGGGAAGAAAAATAATAAACAGGAATTGAAGAAATCTCCAATGGGGTAGGGCGAAATCTCAATCGATTATGATCTTTAATCGTCACATTCCCAAATCGACTCGATTCTAAAGGTTTGACCCGATAACAAAACTCATCTCTGTACTGTTCTACAATCACCAATGTTTCCATAGCAGAACCAAACTCCAAAAGCATTCAATTGTAACCTCAACAATGAACTCGAGAAATCCTTAATCTATCTAAAGAAACAAAAAGAAGAAGAAAGAAATTACAACACAGAAATGGTTCAAAACAGAATCGTAGAAAAGGAAAATGGAAGTGATGAAACATGAACTGACCTGAAATTGGTAATGGGGTTTGTGGGTTTCATTGATAAATTGCTGTTTCTAGGAGCGACTGAAGTGGGAAGTTCAATGAATCGGGGGGGTTTGTTCTTCATCTTCTTCATCATCGTCGGAATTTAAAGAAGCCATAACCGGGCACGGCTTTTTATGAAGTTTACGGCATTTGTCCTTCTTTTGACTGAATTTATTCATTATAGGTGGCAGGATTGGAAGGGTATATTTGTCTTTTTTTTTGTTTCTTGATTTGCAGTTGGATATTTGAAATTTGAATGGGAAGTTTGTTTGTAATAGTAAATTTCTTGGTTTAGTTATTTCATTTGTAATATTCATTGATTTGCATGAATGATGAGAAAATATTGTAATTTGCTAACTCTTAGATAACTTTATAGTTTATTCTTTTTTCCTGCCTTAACTTTAAAATTCAAATGATATTTAAAATATTGTTTCCTACTATCATTTGGCTCTAATCTAATGTGATTATTATTATTTCAATTTTATACTTAAAGTTCCATTCTTTTAAACTTAGATGATCCATAACATTGTTTATGATGCCTTAACGTATTATCATTTGGCTCTCTCTCGTCTTTGATGAATTTTTCTTTCAATTATGATTAAGAATGAAATTTTACTTTTGAGGTGTGCTTTTAAATAACATTTTTAGTCCATATTTTTTTGGTACAATGAAAATGAAAAAGAAAGTAAAGAAAAAAATAAGTCGAAAGGAAGAGAGGAAACAAAAATAAACTAGTCGTCGATGATTGCTTGAGGGTAATCGATGATGATTGATGGCTAATGGGTGGTGAAGAGAAAGACAAAAAAGGCACCAACGATCAATAATCACGGTTGGTCAATCATCTGTCACCGTTGATCAAGCTCGCCAGTTCCTTTTCATTGATGTTATGACAAACGATCGTTAAAGGTTATACAATCATATGCGAAGTAATTATCTGCAACCACACGATCAACCATTAACAACTCAAGTAGTTGATGTATGACGACAGACATTCACACGATCACATGATCATTGACGATCAAACAATTTAAAATACACCAAAATTTTGTTTAACATGAACATAGAGGTGATAATAGTATTAGATAATTTAGTAAAGTTGTGAAATCATGTATCTTTGTTTTAGATTTTTCTCTTCTTTTATGTAAAACTAGAGTTATAAATTTCGCTATTACCTCACTGTAAATGAGTCTTTACCTCCACTCATTGGAATCATAAAATGTAGAAAAGTGCAAAAAGAAAAAAAAAACTTAAATATACATTTCATTTATTTGATGAAAGAAATTAAAATGACTAATGTTTCTTTTAAAATTTTGTTTCTAATTATTTAACCTAACAAAATTATACACTATAAAGACAATTAAGCCCTAGCTAGCTAGCTCGAGTTGCACACATATAAATTTCTTATTTATCAATGTATATCGACTATAAAAACTAATTCTGAGCTCTTTCCTAAGTCAAGAAACATAGAAAATAAAAGGAAAATAAAAGATCAATATCCAAGAAAGATATTATTAACCAACATATATTTAATTAGCCAGAGTGAAAGAAGTTCATTGATATGATCAAGAAATAAGATTATAAGATAGTTATATAAAACTTCTTATAGTATGTATGATTTCAAGGTTTCAATGCCCTATGCCTCACTCCATAAAAAGAGAAGATGGTGGAAATGATATTAAATTAAAAAATGTGAAATTAAATTTGTGAAATCTTAGAGAAGAAGCGAAACTTTATTGGGGATATAATTGATTATCTTTATTAATACAACCTTGCTAATTAACTAAGCAAGATTAAAAAAATATACAAATCAATAATCTCTCCGAAACAAACTAATCTTTTTCTTATCAAATAATTTTAACAATTTATCTTGTTTAACTTTTAAAATTATTAAATATTTAATTTTTATAACTAAGTAATAATTAGAACAATCATGGTAGTTTTATTTGTTCAGCTCGACTGAGACTAGGACGGTATCTAATTGTCTTCAAATCCCAACTTTTGTTCTTAATTAATAAAAACACTCATGGGAAATGAACTTTCATAGTTGTTCATCTTTCATAATCCAAGAATTTCACCTCTGACTATGAAATACAAATGCTCTCACTGTCTTAATCGACCAAACACCCTTTGTGAAATCTAGGTTAGTACACAATTAGGCACCGTAACCCGGCATGCCAATTCTGCTTACAAAAATGGCCCACTTGGAGCTATCACCTCACGCAATGGAAGTGTCGTGTCTCATCGACCCCTTTTTGTCGGCATCCATCTTCGGGTGAACAGCGAACCCCATAGCCAACATCACATTCTACCTTGGCATCTTTGGGTGTCGTCGTGGCCCGCGTTGCCCAAACACACATGTTAGACTCCTTGGTTCGTGTTTTAAGATGGGTCAATGGGAAGCCTACAGACCGATGTCAAGAGTGCGCAGTTGCCAAAGCCTGCCAGAAGCACGCGTTGTCAACCACGATCCAACCTGCATGCATGTAGGCATTTGTATGGCATTAGAGCAACGCGGGGAGCGAGTGTCATTCATTCTAGCAGTAAGCAAAGGTACAACACGTTCAAGAGACTTCTCGAGCATATATGCCATCAAATGTACTGCACCCGACAGAACGAGCACCAACAACGTGGGCTGCAACTACACCTGAAGATGCAAAGGCGGAGCACAATGCAAAAGAGAACACAACTCATAAATATTGTCTTATTAAATACTTCTCCATCGAAGTTTTAATATTATATTATATCTCAAATGATAAAATAAATATTTCATTTAAGAATTTTTGACTAGAACAGTTGACAACCTTTTTAAACTCTAAAAAATATTTGTAATTTTAATTTTAACATTTATATATATTTTTTGTGGAGATGAACTTTTTTTTTCCTATTATTTATTAGAAAAATAGATTTATTTGATACTTTACAAATTTTTATAAACATCACAAATCTTTTTATTTTCCATTTGATTCAAAAAGTTAATAACAAAATTTATTTAATATCAATTATAGAGCTCAAAAGCAATACCTAAAATTAAAATTATGAAAATCTTCTATTTCATTAATTAAAGAAAATGTAAAAAGGGTACGTATGACCGTATAACAATAAATTTAATCTATCAAAATAAATAAAAGTGAAATCTAAAATATATAATGAAAATGAGATGGATGGATGTACTAATTGATTATAGGAAAGCTTTGGAAACTACCTAATGAAATATGGTATATTTCATAGGTACACAATCGTATATTTAAGTAACATATATGTTGTTGCACTTCGGTCTTCAATTTACGGTTCGGTCAGTTCAACAAACTTGTATGTAGAAATTAGAACAACAATAGTAATGTAACGCACCAAAAATTTAAAGAACTTATTATGGGTATTACATTAAGTAGAATTGGAAGTTATAGAATTTATTTGGTGTTAAATTAATTAAAATTAGAAGTTAAGGAATTTATTTGGTGTAATGAGTTAGATTAATCGAATATATATATGGGTATGTCTATTTAGCTAACGGTCTTGGATTTTAGTAGAAATTGTAATTAATTATGACAAGAGAGGCTAGTATCCCAAGTTGTTTAAAGATTAGAACTTTCGAGGACGAAAGTTTCTTAGGGAGGAAAGATTGTAACACCTTAAAATTAAGATAATTTTGGAGTTATTTATCTTAGCTTTGTTTAACTAGATTTAATTTATTAGACGTTATTTTGTATTCATTTATTGAGAATTATTTGATTTTGCCAAAATTAAAATTAATTAAATATTTGTTGGATGAATATTTAATTAACTAGAGGTTTTGACTTATAGTGTTTGTTGAGATTTTGATTAACTGTATGTTATAAGGATTGAGTAAAGTTGGGGATTTTTAAGTGATGTTGAAATTGAATTAAATTAAATAATTATGCGTGTTATTTAATTAAATTGTAGAGGAGAAATTTTGTTGGAGATTTGATAGTTATATGTATATGTGGAAATATAAATATAATTATTGTGGGAAAAGAAAATGTAATTATATTTGTTGAAATATAATTATTTAAGGATAAGATAAAGAGGTCGTTTCAAAAATATGATAAAGCGGCAAAGTATTTACACTATATAGAATAATTCCGAAAAAAAAAAACACAGAGGCCCACCGTGTAAAATACAAAAAATGTCATGTCAACCACGCCGTCAAGAAAGCACGCGTAATATATTTGCGATCGATTAGATTTGGTTATTGTTTGGTACGCGATCATTTAGATATGGCTACAATATATCTTTTCAATTCTATCGTTTAATTTGGTTATGTTTAAATTTGGTTACACGACCGTTTAGATTTGTTTTTTTTTTCAAAATTTAGTACACGATTTTTTTAGTTCTTTTGGTACACGATCGTTTACTTGTTTTACACGTTTTACACGATCATTTAAAATTGGCTACTCCAATCTAAATGATTTTTTTTCAAGATTCTTTATACACGGTCTTTTATTTTTTCTACACGATCGTTTACTTTTTTTTTACACGATCATTTACATTTGGCTACAATAATTTTTTTCAAGATTCTTTATACACGATCTTTTATTTTTTTTACACAAGCGTTTACTTTTTTTTACACGATTGTTTACATTTGACTACTCCAATCTAAATGATTTTTTTTCAAAATTCTTTATACACGATCTTTTAGATTTTGCTATTTTTTTGTATACGGCACCCAAAATTAAACGACATAAAAAAAAAGAAGAAAGAAAATTGAAAGAAATCACAGGAAAAAAAAAGAGAAAAAGAAGAAATACGATGGAAAGATTAAACAATGCAAAAAAAAAAAAAGAATTAGAAAAGAAAAAAGACGATAGAAAGAAATTGTAGCAGAAAAAAAAGAAGAGGCAAAGAAGAAATACGATGGAAACAAATCGTACCAAAAAAAAAAGAAGAAAAGAAGAAAGACAATGAAAGAAATTGCGAGGAAGAGAAGAAATATGGAAGGGCAAATCAGGAATATTTAGAAAATGACTAACTTTATGAGCTTTGTTACACGGGCTGTAAATAGTTTGTTACATTTATGAAAATTTTTCTAAAATGATTGTATTTTGAAGAAAAGATATTTATTAAGGGAGAAAAAGGAAAATATTTATATTTGGGGAAAATATAATTATTTGTAAAATGATAATTATTTTGGAGAAAGATAAATAATAATTAATTATTGTGAAAGATAATTAATTATTTTGAATAAAGATAAATAATAATTAGTTATTGTGGAAGATAATTAATTATTTTGGAGAAAAATAAATATTGATTCTGGAAAGAAGTTGATATGATTGGGTAAATAAGGAAAGAGAAGGAATTGAATTTATTTAAAAGAAAATTTGATAATTATATATTGAAATATAATTATTTGAAAAAGAATGTAACATCTCAAATCTTTAAGTAGCTTTATTAATTATGTTAAATTATTTGGGTGTTATATTAAAGATTGAAACTAAAATTTAATTTTTGGGTTAAGATAATTCATGTTGGAATTTATGAGTGATTTATTGGAGAAGATTTGGTTGATTAAAAGAATTGAATATTTAAGTTAATTTGAGATCTTGGAAGGAAAAGTTGGTTTATTTAATTAATAATTTGGATTTTTTGTGGAATATGATATTAATTATTTTGGTTTTGTATAAATAATTAATATGGAAAAGTGAAGTAAATTAGATGACGGAATATAATTATATTTGTTTGGAAAAGAAAATAATTCATGGAGAGAGATGATTGATTTGATTGGACGAAAAAAATGATATATTTATTCACTAGTAGAAAAATGACCTATGATGACAGTTAAACGCTGTCATAAAAAGCTTTCGTGATAGTTTTTTGCAGTCATTGATGCGGCAGTAATGGAAAGTATTTTATTACAGTTCTCCAAAACTATCACGAAATGTGGTTTTTCATGACATAGAATAAATGTCACGAATTCAATATCTTATGACAGAGTATAACTGTCATTATTTATTTTCGATGACAGTTAATAACTATCATTGTTTATATTTTATGACATCGGATAACTGTCATTATTTACATTTTATGACAGCAAATAACTGTCATTGTTAGTATTGTATGACAGATATTAAATGTCATTATTTATCTTTTATGACACTTATTAACTGTCATCATTTCACTTTCCATGATATTAATTTACTGTCAATATTACTTTTTCGATGACAGTTTTTTTTTACATTTAAATGTCATAATTTTGTTTTTAGTCATTGTTTTTCTTGCACTATTTTTTATTGAATCCTTTTTTTCACGTTGCCCTACCATTACACAGATAAATACAATCACATATGGAAAGAAACGGTGGACGCTTTAATATAAAGAAACATACACTTTATAATATCGCTTTAAGTGTTGGTACATATATGGTTTGTTACGAACAAGCTATTTAAATAACTACATTTAGACTAGAAATTTTCCTACCAAACCTACAAAAATGCCTATACATCAATGAATTGCCGCAAATATGACTTCACTGCTCCAATGGATTTTGACAAAACCTAGTAAGAAAGTAAAAGGAAATAAAATTGATTCAATACTACAACACATTTACTTCAACAACACAATACACATTCACTTCAACAACACAACACATACATACTTCAACAATAGTAACTTCTAAGCTTGACGGTAAGTTATTCTTTTCTATAACTTCTAAGCTTGGTATTGGAAATATAGAGGGTATTCAAATGGAAAGCCGTATACGCATCTTAAATATGACTATCTTAAATATGATCTTTCTCTCTTTGTATGACGCCAGGAGATACAAAAAGTGGAAAATAACAAGACAAAGAAACGATAATATACATCCCTACATTTAGTCATTTAAATGATAAAAATGAAAAGAGACGTCTAGATCTTTTAAGTTTATAAACATGGTCGTTTACAGTTCATAAAGTGTACCTTAATTGTGAGTCTAAAAGGCTGTGGACACATAAGAAAATAAAACAAAACCAATTAATTTCCATATGTAGATATAGTGTAATTTTCAACATAGATTCTAAAAATCTAAATAATAAGAAAAAGAATAAGTATAAGCATTAGTAAAGAAAATCATAAACAATGATCGTGTATCTCAAACAAGAAAGTCCAAATCCTACTAATCCACATTGAAATTGAAACATGAACATGACCACATGCTTGTCACTATTGACTATAAATTCGATGCAATCATCATTTCAATGGTTGAAGAACCGAATAAAGACAGACAACTAGAACTAAATACCAGTTTTTTAAGGCAGGTCAGGATTCATCAGATCATATTCTACTGAGTATACTATCTATGAGCTCTCCATTATATTATCAGTACAAAGCACAAAAACGCCAACAATGATCGGTTTAAAATCCATTTAAAGCCAAGCCTTTGATGTAAAACAACAGAAAATCAGCACTGCAGTAAATCAACACAACAGTTGGGCACTTTTAACCATTAGTCACATCGATAAAATATTTTACTTGTGTAAATGAAATATTTTACAGCTCAAATATTTCCATCTCAAATACGCCCAGCAGACAAGCTTTTCGACCAGAATTCAATAGTTTTATCGACTAGCTAGTGCGTTGAAAACAAAAGAATCTCACTATTGAAATGGATAGTAAATCTCAGGGCTGCTGCCATTCACCTTTAAATTGCGCAATAGAAAAGTTTAAAACAATGAACAAATATTCAGTTTAAATTTCACCTAGAAAATTTATGTATAAGCTATTAGGTACAAATATTCATTAAATAAAAATAAAAGAAACTTTGAAAAGAATAAATAAATTTTGTTTCCTTTTGAAAATACAGAGAGATCGTAAGATTTTCCTTCCTTTTTTTTTTTAAACAAATCTTAACCATGGAGGGAGAAGTTATCAAAATAACTTCCCCTTATTTCCCACGTAGAATAACTCCCTTGGAGTTATTCATTTTATTTAATATATATATATATATATTAATTAAATAAAATAAAATCAATATAAATTTAATTAAAATATATTATATCTCATATAATATAAACTTTATATTATATCATATATAATATAACTAATGGTTTAGATCTCTCATATAATCTATAGTTCTAATATGAATCGAATTCAATTTTAACCTATAGTTTATTTATGAATTTTATTCATATTATTATTATTATTTTAATCATATTCAAATATTAACTTCTCTTATAAAAACTTTACATTATAATATATCAAATACATTATATTAATTGTATCATATACAATTTATTCCC
The DNA here is from genome assembly GCF_025177605.1 of Cucumis melo. NCBI lineage: Eukaryota > Viridiplantae > Streptophyta > Magnoliopsida > Cucurbitales > Cucurbitaceae > Cucumis > Cucumis melo. Next base: position 30,957,657 of record NC_066857.1, read on the forward strand.
TTTAATCAATTTGAACAATTCAAATTAAACCAAAATAAATTTGATTCTCATTTATCCTTATTGAGCTAACAAGGGGACCTTATGGACTTACAGATTGAAGCTCCAATGAAATGAGATTAATTAATTAAACTCTTTAATTAAATTAATCTCTATTCATTAACTATTAGTCATTCCACTAAAGACTAATAGTTGTACTCTTCTTACTGTAGATATATTTTTGTGTCAATTAGATATAACCAATCAACAGTGCAATGACCCTTCACAAATTGCTGGTAAGTACAACTAGGCCAAAAATTACCGTTTTGCTCCTATAGTTACATCTAATTTCTTAAGTACCACTGATTCCTCTAATGAACAATAATTATACTCCTACTATAACTGAACTCCTCTCAGACCAAGAGAGGGTGTGGCGCCACATTGTTCAAGCCTTGAAATCAACCCTTAAGAGAGCAATTTCTCTACTTACTCTATCTATAGAGAAGGAGTGAATTCCTTCTTGTGTAGCTGTGTTCCCAACTCCCCAATAAGACGAATCCCCAAAATGGTAGGCATATTGAGTCGGCTACATAGGCCACTCTCACCCATACAAATCAAAGGATCGCCTTCATAGGCAAGAGTTCACAACTCACTTAGGATTCAAGTCAAATCACCTATAGTCATCCTGGTGAAATGTAGTCTCAACTAATAACGGTGTTAATAAGAGAGACTATTCATTTCATGGTCTGGTCTTATACAAACTCTTTGTATAGAATACCCCCGCTCTAATGTCTCGACATGAATGATTAGGATCAAATCATTTGTAGCACTTTAGAACAATTGTAACAACTACAAAGTAGGCTGTATTCGTAGTGTCACCAAGATAAGGTATCCAGCCTTATCCATTTACTACATACCATTTAGGTTATCACTTAAACATGATCCACTTGTATGTCTCCACATACATGTTTAGGTTACAAAAGATAACCTTGGATGTTAGTTTATTTGTTTTGTGTGTTAATGCAACTAAATGTCAAATAAGATAAATAAAAAGTTTGTATAATATATACAATTACAAACTACAAGACCACGAGATTTAGGGCATCAACCCCAACAGTAACATCCTGTATTTTTCGACACAGTTATTAAAAGAATAATGCGGACATGCATTACCATTATAAACTTTTACAACTTACACAAATCTTCAGCTGCTTCATCACTACAGCCATGTCTTTCAGTGCACTGTCCACTCGATCATCGACATTTATTGCCACCCAAACAGAGAAACAGTCCTACTCGGATCTTTTTCTATCAACTGCAGAAGCAAAAATGACCAAATACACTAAGTTCTGGAAACCAAAGAAAAATAGTTTTTAAAAACTTGTTTTTGATTTTGGAATTTGGCTAAGTGTAACTCTTTCACTTACAAAAATGGAGGAAATGGCTAGCTTCTCACTATGTCTAAAAAAAATACTTTCCTTCTCTTCTTCATCAACATCAAGCAAAATCTCATTTTAAATATCACGATAAGAGGATAGACAATCCCTTTTCTTTGCAGAGAAAATAGAGAAAAGATATAGAGAATACAACATGAAGTAATATGTGCTTGCATTAAGTAATCTAACTAAGCAATATAAAAATAACCAACCTGGAAGAACATTAAAGTCATAAAAAAAGGGACATTCGGCGAGAGTTTAGTCAATCCAGATGACACATGAGAAATTAGATAATGCTAAATAATCCCAATGCACTAACAAATCCATACTTATTTGATGAAAATTGTCATTACCAACAATCCCAATGCACATTATCAAATTCTTTGGTGAACAATTGCAGCAGGCCAACTAGATACCTAAACTGGAATTCAAATTCACAATCACCAACGATTTGTAGATCATACTGAAAGGTCAAACCAAAAGCATTGAGAAAATCAATGAAAGAAATTAAATGACAACTATTGTTCTCTGATAAGGCAAACCACAGATTTGCAAATCGGATTATAACTGAAACCCTAAAACTAAAAGATGAAAACAAATAGAAAGAAATTCCATAAACTAATAATTCAGCTTCAGTGCAGTAAATTGTTACCATGTGTTGAAGTCATTATACACTCTCGTGTGTGTCTTCTAATAAAATTAACAAAACTAACAACAAAAAAGTTGATCCTAAACCATCACTAATGTTCGGACTTGAAGTACAAGATGGAAAAAAAATGAACTACTAAAGAAAAAACGAATTGGGAATAATAAGCAAAGTTTGGTTCTGTTGTTTGTGCCTAACGTGAAAGAAAACAGAGAAGTTATGGTGCAGCAAGCCGGTATTGAAGCTTTGATTGAAAGGAATAGGTGAAAAATGAAGGTAAGGACAAGGAAGTCAAAAGAGGAAATGAGTTCTATAATTGATAAAATTACCATGGAAATAGAGGGTTGGCTTTAACTATAGATAAATTGAATGGAAAGCGAGGGATTTGATAGAAGATGTAAAGTCATTCAAGAAAGAGATTGAACGAAAGAAGTTAATGAGCATAAGGAAGCCAAAGGAAGAAAAAACTACTTAAGGTTGCAGAATATTACCAAATTTGGTGTCTGAATGAAAAATCTGTTTGTGGAAAGTCGAGTATCCTTTTGGTTGAGGTTGAGTTAATTTTGATATCTTTAGGAGGTTTCTAGAAAAGTGTCATGTGGGGAAGATCAGATTATCTTCAAGTCTTAAAAGAGTTTGGAATATATGATGCAAAGCTTCATGATCAAATGTTTAAAGATTTTCAATTCAGAAGGGACGACCACTATGATTAACTTTCCAAGAGATACATGGAAGTAAAAAATTCAAAGATTCATCAAAGTCATAGTATGATAGAAGTTGAAGTAGAGAGAAGATATTGCAGAGCATACTCTGGAAAAGATGGTGCAGGTTTTTTGTTGACGATGGATGTGGTTCATATTCAAGAAATAAGTTAAAACGTGAGCGACTGAGGCAACAATTTTCATCTGCAGCATTAAAAAATAGCATCCTTAGGAAATTTAATTTCTAGCTAGGTAAGAGCAGCAAAAGACATAATTTTTCCCTGCAAAGAAAGATAGAAAACCCATCCTTTGTTTGAATCTAACAAATTTATAAGAAAATCACGTCTGTCAGTGACTCAATACTACACTACCGTACTCAAGTGCATTACTAAAAGCACAATTCATCAGCCTAGTCTGCAATAATGGATAACATTCCTCAAAACTCAAGAGAATGATCAAAGAACAACATCATTTAAAAATAATAAGAAGAAGAACAAAATTACACAGTAGAAATGCGTTAAGCTCCAAATAGTTAATGAGAAACAAATAAAATCAGACATGTACATAAAAATCAAATTTCATCGCATATTATACTTTTGAGAACGATACATATACATAGGATTAACCTAAAAATTGATAGAAACAAATCAAACCAGGACAGACATCGAATCTAAAAATACAAAGAAATTAACTCTATTTGTCTTACCTGAGGAAATAAGAGAACAACGTAAAAATAGGATTCCTAAGTCTTAAAAACTACTTCAGGTCGTAGGGTGTAGAAAAAAAATCTAATGTGTTTGCTAAAAATTCCCTCTACAAATTTCTTCTATTTAATCACAAACTAGTGACCTAATTCCATCTGTCTAACCTGAGGAAAGAAGAGAACAACACAAAAATGGGATTCCTAAGTCTTAAAAATTACTTCAGGCCACATGGTGCAAAAATAAATAATCTAATGTGTTTGCTAAAAATTCCCTCTATAAATTTCTTCTATTCAGTCACAAACTAGTGACCTAAAGCATTTATATACAAAAGTATAACTTAAACAAAAAATCAACAAGCCATTTCAGCACAACTAGTATGAAAATCACAAACCCTTTCAAAATTTCAATAATACTTCTTATTAGAAAAACAATATTCATCAAACAATAAAAACAATCAATAGAGAGTTGCAACAAATACACATAACTTACAGTAGCTCTCCTCCGCCCTGCTGCAACAACAAGTGCAAAAGCAACGAGATAAAAGATAAACACCACAGTCAAAATCGGTGAGGTACAGATAAAAATAACTAGTGAGTTCATAAGTATACAGACATTAAAAAAATAATTAGAAATTAGTTAATGAAAGCATGGAGCGAAAGCACGTGAAAATTGAATAAACAAAAAAAAGCAAAAAAAATTTCCTCATTGATTGATGAAGCAAGAAAAATGGAGTGTTATTTACTTGAAGGCATAATAAAAGAGGAATGAAATGGCTCGAAGATCTTTACTTACCGATTTGGGCAAACTAAGCTATTCCGTTGGATTTTTTAGGCGTTTCTGTCCTGAAACCCCAAGTTCGTCGCTACTATTTGAATTCAGTGCAGAGAAATAGCCTGTGGAGAGCATTTTTGGTCAGATTTTCTAGGAAGCAGGCGTAGGGGAAATCTACAATCCAACAAAAGAAGAACAAACGAAAGAGAAACAAAGTGATGAGAACTAAGAACAACCACCCTGAACAGTGAACACAATCACATCTCTACTCGTAATTTGATAAAAAAGACGAAGAAGATGAATAAAAATTAATTGAAATGGCCATGGATAGGGTTTTTGGTCGTGAAGAAGAAGGAAGAAGTCGCATAGGAGAGGCGTCGGTGGCTTTGCGGCCGCGAAAGAATCAACCGTCGGTGGCTTGGCGTCCGCAGAAGAATCGAAAGACTACTGGTCGGTGTCGGTGGCTTGGCGTCCGCGGAAGAAACATATTTCTACTGGTCGGTGTCGGCGGCTTTGCGTCTGTGGAAGAATCGAAAGAGTAATGTCGGCGTCGGCGACTTTGCGTCTGCGAAAGAATCGAAATAGTAGTGGTCGGCCGTCGGTTGATGAGCGTCTGCGGAAGGAATGGAAAGACTAGTCGTCTGCATCGACAGAAGAATCGAAGGAGTTGCAAATGAGATTGAAGATGAAGAGAAAAATTAGGGATTTGATGTGCTGTTTTTTTAATAAATTTGGGTTTTTTTATTTAAATTATATTAAAAAATCCTATACCCTTTTATGACACCAAATAACTGTCATGGAAAACAATATTCGAAAACAACGTCTTTTCCCACCAAAAAAGCGCATTTTCACATATTATGACAATTGTTTCTTCTCTCCTCTCAAATTTTTTTTTTTCTTTAGAAATGTCATGGAAAGTCACTTTTCTTGTAGTGATTTAAAAGAGAGAATGATGGTTTAAATAAATAAATAAATAAGTATACATATATGTTTATATTTTGGTGAGATTATTATTATTATTAATGGTTATAAATGCTTAAGATTTTGTACATTTAAAAAATTTATTGAGAAAAGATAATGAGAATAAAAATTTATGTGTATATTTGGTATTATATATACATATATACTAAAAGGAAAAGCAAATAATAATAATAAATATTATTGTTATTATTTGGGTTTATAAATAGCATTGGAATGCTTAAGTTGTAAACAAAAGAAAAAAGAAAAAGGTTTTTAATCTTCTTCACTAAGATAACCCTCTGTTGCATCCATCTCATCGGTTTTAATTATGATTGGTCCCTTTGGCAAAACTTGAAGATTTAAAATGATGAATTTTCTCAATAAGAGATTTTCTCAACCTCCATTTGAGTAAGCTTGGTAAGCTAAGAATATTAAATAAATAATTTGTTAATTTAATTTTGGATATAATTGAGGTTTCTTTAAATGTTCAATTGGTTAATTTTTGAAGATTTAATCTTGGATTTTTTCCGTTGAATTGGTTTCAACTCCAAGTTTTTTGGAAGTTAATTAATTTGGAAGAATTTTTTTATCATAGCCAATTGCTAATTTTATTAAATAAGATACTGAAATTTCTTTTGATGATTAGGATCAAATTAATTAAAGAATTTTTACTGTTAGTAAGGAGTACTTTGTTTGGCTAAAATCTCTAGGTAAGAGATTCTTCTACTAGGCCTTCAAACTGAAGTTAAGAACTTGCATGTAATTTTTCATTATGCATTGATGTAACTAAGATGATGTTGATGACTGATGATGATGATTGGTATATTAATCACATGATTAAGGACGTTAAAATTAATATTCATGTCATGTTTATGATGTTTATGATATATTACATGTTATGGATGAGCGTTCTATTAACTTTGTCTATAAGAGTCGTACCTATATGGGTGTCTGTTCTCGGGATCACCACCTTTTTATGATTGTGTGGTCCGACGGGATCACCTATCTTATGAGGTGTTATGTATATGAGTGGTCTGATGGGGTTACTTATAGCCCGATTGTTCTAATTAAGTGTTTCTTTGGGTTCACTAAAGACCATTTGTCCTAAGTGTTCTTTCGAGTTCATCGAAGACCACTTTTGTCCTAGGTGTTTCTTTGGGTTCACCGAAAACCAGATGTGTTCCTACGGGATCACTAGATTACGTGTGTTCAGGAACACGTCAGTTTAGGGGTACTTCCTTACGAGACTTTAATGGAAAGTTAACAGACATCTAGCGAGACTAGTAATGGGTCTCTTATTGAGTATATGTTTATATTCACTATTTCTATGTTTAATATTTCAGGCAAAAATAAAGGTAGAGAAAAGCTGGCGAGCGACAAAAAGGGACCGTGACATGTCATATGGAGACTCAATTTTGCTTCCGCGTCTATGTATTAGTGTTTCAATATTCTGTTTTTAATGAAAATTTAGTCTTCCTCTTTTCAAGAAAGTGTCTCTTGTTATTGTTTCTTTTTAAAAATGACCTCAATTTAGTATAAAGAGTTAGGTCGTTACAAGTAAAGTAGATCAATACTTGAATAGAAGCTACAAAACAAAAACAAAGTTAATGGACGACTGAGTTGCGGAACACGCTCTCTTTAAGATGTTTCGTGACTCTGTTTTGGATTGTCAAATAGATAATTGTCTGTCGTCTTCTAGATAAAACAACCTCTCGGTCTTCAATTGACTTTGCACAGAAATCAACTGATAATAAAAAAACACTAAATAATGATAGGCATACTATTGCTCGGGATGCCATAGAATTACATAAGAGAAGAAGAAAGATAGAAAAGTTTGTATTTATTATTTAAAAATTTTGGTAATTATAATGTAAATTAAAGACATATTGTAGAAGGATATTTGCATAAAATGAAGTGATGTGTGCTATCAAAAGGTGTGATATTTGACCGTATAATATGGTTTGACGTGGTTGCAAAATCGAAAACATTAAGAAGAAAATAGTAATCTAGAAAAAAGATAAAGGCAGAATGGAAAGTAGAAAAATCTCCGTATAATAAGTTTGACTATCATATTTTATTTTTATTTGTTTTCTTATTGGGGTTGCTATGGGAAAGACGATAGTCTTTCAGTTTTAGAATTGTAAGCTCTATTTTTCGAGTTAGATCGTGTAATAATATATATGTAATGTTCCAAACAGATTAATTATTAATAATTATGAAAATCATTTTTGGTTTGTTTCTTCTCTTGAGCGGTCTAACTGGTTTATTAAGGTTGGCTTCATTTTGGGGTAGGAGGTGGATTCTTCTTCTTAATTTGAATACAATTTCTGTTTCCTTCTTGTTTTATAGTCTGTTTATATCCGAGCTTCTACGTTTTTGTTGAGCTGAGGGTACACTGAACAATTTTATTTTTGTTTTATTTTTTTAGTTCTAGTAAACATGTTTTATATACACAATGTAACTGATCATTCCTCCATTAAAGTAGGAGGATATAACAATGCACCAATAATGATGAGTTTACCATCGGAATTAAAAGTCTTATCAGTAATCAATATCCGTTTGGGAGAATGGTTGGGTTATGAGATTTAGGTTATGATAAACTTAACTTTAGGATAAATCTAGAATTATGATAAAATGTGTTTGGGAGAAGGGTTATGGAGGAAGTGATATGATAAAATATGTTTGAGATAAAGGTTATGTGAGTAGGGTTATGATAGTGTTATGATAAGATTTATTTGGGGAAAGAGTTATGTAGGTTAGGACATGTTTAGAGTTTAGGGTTTAATGAAACTCATGATGATTAAATGAGACCATATATCTAGCAGTCATACCGTCAGAACTTCGTTTAATTTTTAAACCCTCATTTCCAACCAACAATTTCCTTGTTACGTGGTTTATGAACTAATTTTCATGTTTTTTTTGTTTTTAACGAACGCGTGTTGTTCTCGTTCTTTATAACTTGTTTATAACATCGTTGATTTTGATTTTTTAAAATCAAGACATTAGTTTCTTAAAGCGTTGAGAGTCTTGAATAATATAACAAATAATAATTATCATAAGAAGAATTGTATCACTTAGTTCACAACCTAAATACCATTGTGATGTAAAATATTGAAAAAATAAATTAAAAGTTCAAATGACGTTTTTTTTCCTTTTCTTTCGCGTTTCTTAGTAAAGTCACACCTCACGAAAAAAAGGAAAAATTGTTAGAATAAAATACTTTAAATTTATATAATAGATTTATCCAAGATCATTCATGCCAAATTGTCAAGAATATAAATTACCTACCAGATTTTATTGTCAAGAATAAATTACATACCAGAATCCATCTCCTTGAATTGATGATAACTATAAACTGATGGCTGTAAAATGGCTATTGTCTTCCTCAACTAAAACCTTGAATGCGCTTAGTGAGATCATTCTCTTAGCTTGATGGGATAAAAGAAATATTAGGTGCTTATTGTTTTGATATATTGGGGATCATAGCCCTACGTTCTTTATATACTAGTTTAGTTAGGACCCTCATTAAATCCTAATCAATCTACGAATATACTTTTTCCCATTTAGTCCATACTTAATTAGAAATCATGAGCCTTAATTAAATATAGAAATAGTTAGACAAAAGACCTAATTTGACTATGGAATTTCATAAATATCCTAAAATAACATTTTTTTTTTACTTAATTATGAATTCACATATTTTTAGAACAATTTTATCCTTATAATTAACATTAATTATATAAGTAATTCATAATTAGTAAGTATTTTTACCTTATTTACATTATATTTATTTACATTATATTTATTATTATTGTCTAAAGTATAACTTCCTTAATTATGTTTTTAATTAATGTAAAATATTTATTATTCCACCAGAAACGTTACCTTATATAATTGATTTTAAATTATAATCAAATCATATATTTAATTATTTTATAATATATCTTTGAATATGGAAATATTTTTCAAAAGTCTATTTGTTAACCAAATCATCTCCACTTAACTTCTCATCTTCGTCGTCCGTCGCCTGCACATTATCTAATTTCTTCACCAATTCTGTTACATCATCTGCCAAAAATCAATTGAATTTCTTCACCAATTCCATCCAGTTTCGTTATTTCATTCGTTTGCGTACACATTATCTCAACATTTTCACCAATCCCATCCGTCGGAAATCAATTGAATTTCTTCACCAAATCCATCCGCCTGCACATTATCTCAATTTTTTCATCCTTTCGTTCGCCTCATACATCCGGTTAGTTGTCTTCCTCAATTTTTTATATTTTTATGTACTCAATTAAATCGTAATATTCCTAGAACGTTTAACATTTTATTCCTAAAGAATTGTTTTAGACATATACCACTTCATATATATAACAATTCATATATAACATCGTAGATTTCCTAGAACATTTTAAACTTTGATTCCGTAATATTGCATTTAGATATATACCACTTGATATATACAATTTATATAAATATATGTTGACATATAGTTTCCAAAAAAAAGATATATCGGTTCTGTTATTTAGTGTATATATACCCCTACATATAAACTAACTTACATTTGTCGAAAAATAGGATATGTTAAATTGATTTGTGAATAGCATATATGAAATAATACATTTTATATTTTATGAATGAAAGGTTGTGTTTTCAATTTGTTAAATTGATTTATGTATTTTATTTCAAATATTCATATTATATGTAAAAAACAATAAGTTATGTTTGAAACAATAGTGATTATGTATAAAGAGTGGTATATTAAATATAATAAATTAAGGAAATTTGATTAGTGCGCTGAAAATTTATGGAAATAAAATAATTGAACTAAAAACTAAAATATGAATATTTCAAATAAAATTCTGAAACAATATACTAAAAGTCTAATAAAAGAAGGAAAAATTAATTCAATAAGAAAAACTTGTATCTCTTTCGGTTATTGCCAACAAGTCCATAACGGCCACATTTAACGCGTCTCTTGAACTCTATTTTAAAAGGAATTCTAATCTTCTTTGGTCGATCAACTGAATGTTTTACATTCAGTGGAAAAAGGACAACTTCAATTTCTGTATTATTGGATATATGCAGTAGTATATTTGTAACAAATCACAGAACATAAACGTATTATGTAGTAGCATATATGTACGAAATCAAAGAAAATACTAATCAAATCGAGAAAAATAAAGAAAACAATACGAAACATGAAGGAAAAAGAACTTAACTATATGTGTCACTAAATACCTGTTATTGTATATATACAGATGTATATACTGATAATATTATCTATGTATGTAGTGATATACAATGAAATTCAACTACAATTTATGTATTATTGAATATATGTAGTAGTATATATGTAGTAAATCATAGAACATAAATATGAATAAAATGAGTATATATGATAAAACACATAATAGAAGTAGATTAAGCAATGGTATATAAATGTATATATTGTTCACGAAAACTTTACTAAACAAAAATATGAATAAGATGATCGGAACATGCAGTAATTACTGAATATATGCAGTAGTATATAAATTGAGTAAGAAAAAATTACAGAACATGAGAAAAAATATGTGTATGAGCATTATTGAATATATGTAGTGGTATATATGTAACAAATCACAAAACATAAATATATTATTCAGTAGAATATGTGAAAAATCAAAATATGAGAAACATTACCGGAATATATGTTACGAAACAAGGCAAGAAAGGACAAATTTTTTAAGAAAAAAAATATATGCTACGAAATGGAAGAAGAAAGAACAAATTTTTGAAAGAAAAAAAAACATATGCTACGAAACGGAAGAATAAATAATATAAAAAAAAGACTAACCGTATCACAAGAAGCAAACTGAAAGGGAAGAAGAAAGAACAATTTTTTTTTTTTGTAATTGAGATCAGAGAAGAATGTCGATGTCGGAATTCATGATCGTGGGAAAATAACTTTTGGTTGGACATGAATTTGAAATTATTTATTTTGCAGGATAATTAAAATTATTATTACCATATAAGATAATAATTTATACCATATTTAAATCATTCTAAAGGTAATAAATATTACATTAATAAATACAAATATATATGTATTAATAATTAAGGAAGTTACAATTGATATCATAAATATGGTTGTTGATAATTAAAGAAAATATTATTCAAGATTAATGAAATTTAGGTAATAAGATAAATTCGCTCATTCTTATGTGAAAAATGTTGGCTCATTTAAGATTTTTATGTAATATATTAGAAAGAAAGACTCATTCTGTAGTATCATGTAGCAAATTAGGCTATTCTAGTTAAAATCCCTTAAATATACCACATAATAGGTCCAATTAAATAAAATATCCTAATGTGATAAATTATTAATTTACATATATAGTCCATACTTTAATTATACGTATTATTTAAATACGTCTAACAATCTCCCACTTGGGCTATATTTGTATTCTTGATATAATCAAATCACATAAACTTTAAGTGCGCATAAACATGTTATTTCAATAATAGAATTCCTCCTTAGTTCAATCTGGTCCATCTCTAGTATCAGCAAGGAACCAAGGCAGCTTTTGTCACTATCCTTGTAACTAAACTTTCCTTGATCACCAATTCCAATACATTCAATGACATATATCAAGTATGGATGGATAGCATGGAAACTACATGCAAGTGATCTAGATCATGCCTATTTCCAACTGATCCAAATTCTTTAGTGAGATCATTCTTAAAAATCTTTATGCTAAATCGCATATGCAAAACTGCGTGCATGATAAACAAGTTCAGATAATAAAACATAATCCATCAACTTTATTCTAGAAAACAAACAAATTAAGGTCAAAGAACATCCTTAATAACAAACTCCCACTAAACTATGGAATCAAAAAATTGACCAACACCAATATGAGTAGCATGCTCATGGAAAACTTTAGTATTGTACTTTTAGTCAATGGATCAGTGGCAAATGGATGTCAAGACTGCTTTTCAGAATGACAATCTTGAAGATGGTATCTTTATGTCTCAGCCCTAGGGGTTCATAACCCAAGGTCAGGATAAAAAAGTTTACAAGCTGAATCGATCCATTTATGGGTTGAAACAAGCATCTAGATATTGGAACATTAGGTTTGATACGACAATCAAATTCTACGGTTTTGACCAAAATGTTGATGAACCTTGTGTATACAAGAAAATCAACAAAGGTAAAGTAGCTTTCTTAGTCTCTATGTGGACAATATCCTCCTCATTAGGAATGATGTAGGATACCTAACTGACGCTAAAACTTGGCTAGCAGCCTAAATTCCAAATGAAAGATTTAGGAGAGGCACAATATGTTCTTGGGATCCAAATCATAAGGGATCGTAAGAACAAAGTGCTAGCACTGTCTCAAGCAACCTATATCAACAAAATGTTGGTTTGATATTCGATGTAGAACTCTAAGAAGGATTTATTACCTTTCAAGCATGTGACTCATTTGTCTAAGGAACAGTGTCCTAAGACACCAAGACACCTCAAGAAGTTGAGGATATTAGACGTATTTCCTATGCTTCAGGTGTGGGCAGCTTAATGTATGCTAGGCTTTGCACTAGGCCAAACATTTGTCATACAGTGGAAATAGTCCGTAGGTATCAGTCCAACCCAAGGTTGGACCACTGGATGACGGTGAAAAGTATTCTCAAGTATCTTAAAAGAACGAGAGACTAAATGCTTGAGTATGGAGCTAAGGATTTGATCCTTATAGGATATACTAACTCTGATTTTCAAACTATTAAGGATTCTAGGAAATCCACGTCGGGATCAGTGTTCACCCTGAATGGGAGAGCTGTAGTATGGCGTAGCATCAAGAAAGGATGCATTGCAAACTCTATTATGGAGGATTAGTACGTCGCTACTTGTGAAGCAGCAAAAGAAGCAGTTTGGCTCAGAAAGTTCCTACATAATTTGGAAGTTGTTCCAAACATGAACTTGTCCATCACTCTATATTGTCATAACAGTGGGACAGTATCCAATTCTGAAGAACCTCGAAGCCACAAACAAGGAAAACACATAAGGAGAAAGTATCACCTGATACGGGAGATTGTGCAACGAGGGAATGTTATCATCACCAAGATCGCTTCGGAGCACAACATTGCTGATCCATTTACAAAGACTCTCATGGCTAAAGTGTTTGAGGGTCATCTAGAAAGTCTAAGTCTACGAGATATATACATTAGGTAATCTAGGGCAAGTGAGAGATGTGTAATAGGTATGATGATGCTCTAGTTTATTGTATTTGTATATATACATATATATACTTGTACATTTTACCATTTCCAATGTTTAAGGATTACTTTGTTATGTACATCCCATAAGGACTAGAGTTTTAGTCCAAGTGGGAGTTTGTTGGGTTTTATATCCTAAAACTCGTAGATAGAAGTAAATATAATCATAAAACTATTTTATTATTATAATTTCAATAAATGTTATTGATTATATTATTAGTTTTTTCTTAATAACCTAAATCCAATAAACTAACATCTTAAGCTGTTTAATGAATCTCGAACAGTATGTAGCGACATACGAGGATCAATGTTCAAGAATCAACTTAAAGGGTCTATAGTATAGGGTTAAGGCTAGGTACCTTATCATGATAACACTATGGATACGACTCACTTTGTATTTGATCCAAACGCATTGATCCAATGCGTTCATGTATGCGACATGCGAGTGAGGGTATCTTATGCAATGAGTTTGCATAAAACCGGACCATGAAATAGTAATCACTAGATGTAATAACTTTGTTAATTAGTTGAGTTTCTATTTCATTAGAATGACCTGGGTAACTTAATCTTAATCCTGAGTATATTATGAACTCCTGTTTACGAGAGATTGTCCTTTGATTTTTATGGGTGAGAGTGGCCAAATTTACGACTCAATATACTTATCATTTTGGGAACAAGACCGAGTGGGGAGCTGGAAACATAATCACACAAGACAGAATTCACTCATTTCTGCCTTTAGGGTAAGTAGATAAGTGTTCCCTTAAATGGTGTCTCCAGAACTTGAACAAAGGGCCCTACCCTCTCTATGACACGAGAGGGATTTCTGTTTATGGTCCAGGTTGGACCATAAACAGGTTGTTCATTAAAAGAGCACTGATATTTAAGTACTAGAAGTAACTTAGGGGTAAAACGATAATTTGACCTAGCTGGTGCTACGAACACTTGCAAAAGACTAACTTACTGATATTGGTCTATATCCATGGACACAGAAATATATCTAAAGTGAGAAGAGTTCAACTGTGAGTCTTTAATGGAATGTACACACAGTTAACGAATATTAATTAATGTGGTTAATGAATTTAGCTAATTAATCTCATACCGTTGTAGCTTCTGATCTGTAGGTTCATTAGGTCCTCTTCCTAGCTCGTAAAGGGTAATGAGATTTATTTATATTGGTTGTAATTTGAAATATTCAAATTTACTTTGGGAACTAATATAATGTATGGTGATACATCATAATATAAAGTTTATATTTTAATTAGGCTTTAATATATAAATTTTATTTTGGATATAATTCAAAATTAATTTGTGAGAGAATAAAATATTTGAATAAGTTCAAATATTAATTTAATGTGAATTAGATTCATACTAAAAATATATGTTAAAATTTAATGTGTATATGATACATATTAAAACTATAAGTTATGAGAGAAATTCATATTTGAATATTATTCAAATTTGTATTAAATTAAATATAAGATATTTAATTTAGAAATTAATTAATTGGAGAATTAATTTATAGTCTAGTTTATTTTGATTTAATTAAATTTGATTTAATTAAATTAATTAAATTAAAATTATAGGTTATGCGAGATATATTCATTAAATATGATTTAAATGAAATATTAATTAAATATGATTTAATTAAATTAATTAATTAATTTAATATTAATTTATTAAATTAATAGGGAATGTGGGTGGTTTTTCCATGTCCCCATTTTTCTCTCAACTTTCCTCAGAAGAGGGAGTTAATGGTACACATACACAGAACGTTTTCTTATGTGAAAAAATTTCTCTCATTCTATCTGAAATTTTTTTTCTCTAGAAAAATTCTCTCTTCCAATTTGGTTCCCACAAACCATCTCAATACAGAGAATAGAAAGGTTCCAATTGGTGGTGCTCCAAATTGATGTTTGGTAAATTCAGAAACGTCAACGATCATAAATTCTTCTCTGTATTTTTTTTTGAAAACATGTTTAGCCATAATTAATTTAAATTTTACCAATGTACTGGTATTTTTAGGTTCCAATTAAAATTGGGTTAAGGTATCTGTAATTCTTTTGTTGTGCAAAGGGCTTTCATCCCTTCAGGGTTTCCCTGGCATAGTGTATTGCGTGATGATTCCACATTCCTCTAGGTATTTGGAAAAGGGTCCTAGATGTTGTTCACCTGATCCATCATATCTACCGTAGTATTTACCACCATGATCGGACTTGACAGCCTTAATTTTCTTTTCAAGTTGAAGTTCAAATTCACCTTTAAAATACTTGAAAACGTCCAAAGATTGAGACTTCTCATGAATTAAATAAATTATTGTTGTCCATTCTAAGAAGCCGTAGGGAATGGGCCACAAATGTCTGTATGTATTAGTTCTAAGACGTCTGAACATCTGTTGGCACCTAATTTTCTTATGTTTGTCTGTTTTCCCTTAATACATTTCACACAAACTTCAAATATGCTTAAATCAAGCAAATCAAGAATTCCATCAACACAAGTCTCTGAATTCTCTGTTTAGAGATGTGACCTAAACGCTTGTGTTACAACATAGCAGAATTTTCATTTATTTACGCTTTATCACATGATTTAGACAACAGAACCTTGTTAGATGAAGCATAAGAATCAAGCATATATAGGTTATCAATTAAAGAACCGGTACCAATAAGCTTGGAGTTTTGAAAAATACTAACTTTATTATTTCCAAAAGAACAAGAAAATCCAAATTTGTCCAAATTGGAAATAGAAACTAAGTTTCGTTTAAATGACGATACAATAAAAGTCTCATTCAAATACAAAAAAGAACCAGTTTTTAAAAGTAATATAAAATTGCAAATAGCTTCAACTTCAACTGCTTTGCCATCGCCCATATAGATGAATCTTTCAGCATCATTTGACGGTCGGCTCCAAAGGCAACCCTGCATTGATATATTTATGTGAGTAGTAACACCAGAATCTACCCACCAAGTATCTGTAGGTACAGAAGCTAAATAAATTAATTCAGAATGAACCAAAGTAAGAAGTTTACCCTTCTTCACAGGCCATTTGGCGTACTTAGGATAATCTTTCTTGAGATGACTTTTCTTTTTACCATGAAAGTTAATTGTCAAGTGAACACTTTTTGTCATTTCTCTCTTAATTCTATCTTCTTTTTGCACACATTGTGAGATAAGCTCATTAATACTCCATTTATCCTTATGAGTATTATAACTTATCTTAAACTGCATGAACTATGCAGGAAGAGAGATAAGTACCAAATGTACGAGAAAATTTTCATTTATCTCAATATCCAGTGCCTTTAGTTTACTAGCGAGATTGGACATTTCCATAATGTACTCTCTGATGTTTCCAATGCTCTTATACCTCATGAAAGTTAAAGTTGTCAAAGAGACTACTTGCTTCTCCTTTTTAATTTTTAGCAAAATATTTTCAATTTCAACAAGGAACTTTTTTCGCATTTTCACTTTCAGTGATAAAACCCCAAAAAGAGTCTGGAATATGTTGCCTAATAATCATCAGACCCATGCGATTTGATCGTTCCCACTTCTCAATATTAGTCATATTCGACCGTTCCTTAGTAGAAGCAGGTTTATTGATCCTTAATGCAAGGTCTAGATCCATACACCCGAGAAGTATCTCCAAGGTTTCCTTCCAATCATGATCGATTAAACTTGTATTCACAACATAATGAATATCCCAAAAATATTCATCATTCAATTAATATGCATTAAGGATCCTTGAATTAATGCAACATAAACATGTGAATATCCTAAAAATATTCATAATTCAAGTTTAATCCATAGGTCTATTAACCTTGAATCAACAATATGATCAATTAAACTTGTGAATACAACATAATGATAATTAATCAAATCTTGAATATACAACATGATCAATTAAACTTAAATTCACAACATGATTAAGTAATCAAATCTTTCAATCTAGAATAAATAAACTTAAAAAAAAAAAAAAAAACCCAATATGATTAATCAAATCTTGAATCTAGAATGATTAAACTTAAAACCACGATATGATTAATCAAATCTTTGAAACCACTATATCTTAATCATATCTTGAATTAAGAATAATTAAACGTCAAACCACAATATGATTAATTTAATCTTGAAACTACAACATGATCACAACATGATTAATCAAATCTTGAATCAAGATCAATTAAACTTAAAACTACAATATGATTAATCAAATCTGAAAACTACAACATAATCCCAACAAGATTAATCAAATCTTGAATCAAGAACCCAATAGAAAACAAACAAGTTCCAATAATTTTACATGAAATTCATGCTCCAACACCACTTGTTAGAATAAAATATTTTAAATCTATATAATAGATTAACCCAAGATCATTCATGCCAAATTGTCAAAAATAAGTTACCTACCAGATTTTATTGTTAAGAATAAATTACATACCAGTATCTATCTCCTTGAATTGATGATGGTTATAAACTGATGAATATAAAATGACTATTATCTTCCTCAACCAAAACCTTGAATGTCTTTAATGGGATATTTCTCCCAATGGAATAAAAGAAAGACTGGACGCTTATTGTTTTGGTATATTGGGGACCATGGCTCTAGGTTATACTAGTTTAATTAGGATCTCATTAAATCCTAGGAATAGGCTTCTATCCATTTCGTTCATACTCAATTAAGAATCATAGGTCTTAATTAAATAAATCATATAACAGACCTAATTAAATAAAATAATCTAATGTGATAAAGTATTAATTTATATACATATTTCATATTCTAATTATACGAATTATTTAAATACGTCTAACAAAAACTATCCACGTGGATTGACTTAAAGAATGAACGGTGTTATTTAAACTCTCCTCTTTAGATTATACATTCATATTTATAGTCATTAATAACTGAGTAACAATTATGTTAAACTAATCTTTCAAAAATATTATAAAATTGAATACAATTTTCAATTCATTTCAATTTTATATTTAAAAGAATCACACACAAACACATGTAGATTATTCCATGGTTTAACCTCTTCATCAATTCCAAGTGTCAATTAGCCATGTTGCCATTTATAGTTCTCATATCCACATGTAAATTCTTCCAACCATTCTCTAAAAGCTTCTCATTTTCCTTTCAACACTTGTAAGACCCTTTCCTCTCTCACACTCTCATGTGTGTATATATATTATACTAAACTCATTAAATTAATCATTACTTCCAATAAACAAAAAAAAAAAAAAAAAAAAAAAAAAAAGAAAAGAAATGAGTCAAGCACAGCCTCAAAGGCCTGCCGAAGATAACCAGGATCCGATCAAATACGGCGACGTTTTTGACGTCTCCGGCGAGTTGGCCTCCAAGCCCATTGCCCCTCGTGATGCTGCCACCTTGCAGGCCGCTGAGAATATGGTCCTCGGCCAGACTCCTCGTGGCGGCCCTGCTGCGGTTATGCAGTCCGCTGCCAATCTCAACGAACGTGCTGGGCTTGTTGGTCACTCCGACGTGACCGATGTTGCTGTAAACGAAGGTGTGAATGTGACTGAAACAGTCGTTGACGGTCAACGATTCGTGGTTGAGTCGGTGGGCGGGCAGGTAAATTTTAGGTTTTGATTTTTATTTTAATTTTAAGTATTTGATTAACGTGATTTTAATTATGTGTATTAACATATTGATTGGGTTATCTTCTGAAGAAATTTAATTGGATGTGGTTTGCAGTGTTATGGCACTTCCACTCCGATTAACAATTGATTTGATTATATTTGAATTATGTAACGATTTTCTTTTTTTTTTTTTTGTTTAGTAGTATTTTCAACCTTTTTTATTCTATTGGTTAAAATATCATTTAGTTATTTTGATTTAGAATTCATTCAATTTTAATCATTATATTTTCATATATTCAATTTATTAATATTTACTAAGTCCTTGAATCGCACATAAATTTTAATAATTTATTCAATTTTAGTAAATATTCAATTTAAAATTTTTAATTATCTATAAATTTTAAATTTAGTCCCCGCCCTTAATTTACGTACTTTATTGTAGCTTTATTCATTATTTTTTATTTTTTATTTTTTATTCACATTTTCACTCCCATGTTGGGTTTTTCTTTGCGCATGAAATTTGTTATAATTATTTGGTCAATTTTGAATAAAAATTAACCTCAAACTAAAATTGAATATTAAAATTAAATGACTAAAGTGAACAAATATAAGAACTAAATTGAATATTAAGATGTCTGAGATTGAAAAAGTTTTAAAAAGTAAAATTAAGATGATTATTTGGAGAAGTGATTCTCGTTGGATGATTATTTATACCTACCATTTTCTTTTTCATAGATTCCTTGCAAATGGCTTTAATTTCTAAGAAAAATATAAAAATAAAAATAAATAAAAATAAAGAAAGAAAATCCATTTTCTAAAATAGAAAAGAAGTGTAATCAAACATTGACCAAAATATTTAAAAATTTTGAGCTAGTGATGAAAAGAAATCAAGTATATCGATTGATAGTTGCACTTTTTTTTTTTCTTAAGGTTGTGGGACAATTTGTCCAGCCAAATGTTCCAATGAGATCTCCTGGAGCAACACTCGACAAAGATTCAATCAGCATTGGAGAAGCTTTAGAAGCCAGCGCAGTCAGTGCCGGAGACAAGCCGATTGATCAAAGCGACGCGGCCGCAATCCAAGCGGCCGAGCTTCGTGCCACCGGGGAAAACAAGATAATCCCAGGTGGCATTGGAGCGGAGGCACAATCGGCTGCCACCCTCAACACTCGAGCCATGCGCAACGAGGATAAGACAACACTTGGCGACATTCTAACTGTAAGAGAACGTGTTACCAATCAAACCTGCTTCTTTTTAGACAATGCCTTAACGAATTATTGAAGTGTGTTTGATAAATTTGATAGGATGCGACACGTAAGTTGCCAGGAGATAAGACGGTGACAAAGGAAGACGCAGAGAGGGTAATAAGTGCGGAGATAAGGAACGCCCCAACAATGGCTACCACCCCGGGAGGGGTGGCAGCGTCGGTGGCAGCCGCAGCAAGGCTTAATCAACGACAGGGGTAGCATAGCAACGACAGGGGTAGCATACTATATTTTGATCATATAGTAGTAAGTTCTTCTTTTGCTTTATTTCATGGAGTCGAGAAGTTGTCAAGTGGTTGTTTACTGGGTTGTTATCTTTTTTTTAGGAGGTGTGTTTCTAGTGTGTGTAGTGTTATATTTTATAATTAGACTTTTAATAGTGGTTTTGAGAGGATACGTATGTCTTTTTTGTTGGAACCAAGTTATTGTATATCTAAAACTATTTCTTTCTTTAAAAAGGAAAGGTAAAGGCAAAGGTAGAAAAATGCATGGGATTAATTAACTTGCAAGTGTACTTGGAATGCATTCTCGATTTTTAATTCAAAAATGAGTTTTTGTTTCCATTTTTTTTAGAAAAAAAGGTTGACATTCTTTTAAAGTTATATCTGAACAAACTTTAAATTTAAATTTAACAATGTCAGCAATTTCTAATTCTAATTTCTATGAGAATGTAACTATTCTAAAAAAAATAGTGAAATCCACCAAACCTTCAAAACCTTCCGTTAAGTTTTTTTTTTTTTCTAGAAACAAAAATATATGAGTACATAAGGAGTTTACTTATTTATTTATATTTTTTAATCATTTATTTATATTTTTTAATCAAGGTGTTTAAATGAGGATGTAACTCTTGATTGTCTTTAATCATTTCAAATTAGCCAGAAACAATTAGCCAGAAACAATTTTCCATGAAGAAGATGATTTACATTAATTGAAAAAGGACTAAAAATAAAATTTTGACAGACACATATGTGTGTGGATTGGACTGTAGTCTCATTGTTGGGCTAATTTCATGGAGATCCATATTTTATGATTCTGATGATAGCCTTTCCATTTCGTATTTGGAGACAATTTCTTGACTGTGCCTTTCAACTTCGCTATATTTTTATATATATACACACACATCAAGAAAAGGTAATGGGAGTGGGATTTAAGAGTGGAGAGCTAATTTTACAAAGTACAAAATGTATAATAATTATTAAAGTACAAGTGGAAGCTTTTTGTAGATTCCCATTTTAGAACACACAAAATTGTAGAGTTAAATAATGAGCGTGTTTGCGAAATGTGGTTTGTTGTTCCTTGTTCCCAGTAGAGAGAGAACAAACAAAATAATACAGCTAATATCTTAGATCTTGATTTCATGTAATAATTCTCACTATCTGTTTCTGTGCTTGTATATATTTTATTAAAAAATGTTCTTTCTGGTTCCTTGGAAACTTCTCAGTTTTGTTGTATATATGTATATATTATTCTCTTTTGGGCTTTAGCTTAGCTAATATGAATCTTAATCATTTGGGTTTTGGCAAATGGATTATCAGATTTGGTCATGTTCTTCTCTTAGATTAATTAAATAATTATTATATATGTATGTATATTTGCCCCATAAACTTATAGATTTCAACACAATATAGATGTTTAAGTCATGTCTTTAATTTTAGGTTATTAACTCTAGCTCACATAATAATAATAATAATAATAATAATAATAATAATAATAATAATAATAATAATAATAATAATAATAATAATAATAATAATAATAGAAAGAAGAAAGAAGAAAGAAGAAGAAGGTTTAATAACGATACAATACTGTGAAACAAAAAGTGTGGAATTTGCAATAATTTAAATAAATATATCAACGTGATATATATTTTCAATTCTAGCTTAAAAGGATTTTAAGCTTTTAGTAGAAAGCAATTTTATGTCAGGTGAATTTCTTAAAAGAAATTCTTCTAACCTAGAAAAATTTAACATAAAAAATGAGCATGTAAAATAAACAAAGTATGTGGATAATAATACTTTTAGAATATGTGTGGATAATCTTATACTTTTAGATTCAATAAAAACGAATAAGGTTGATTGTAATACGGTATAAGTGTCAAATCGAAAATTTGAATTTTTAACATGAGACATTTAGAAACAGTGTCGGTCGAATTTATTTATTAGTTTAATGTGACTTTTTGTAATTATGATTCACAAAAAGTGAGATTACAATCTATTATTTCTTTTCTAGAGGAGTTATACAATATAAGATATTGGTTTTCCTTAATAATCACAGTTCGCTATTACAGTCAATATGCCATCACAGTCGATATTCTTTAAGGTTTTCAAGAAGAAATCATAATAAACGGATTTGAATAGAACATTATGAGATTTTGTTCTCTTTTTTCTGTTTTTTTTTTTTCTTTGGACAGATTAGATTATGTTCTTTAATAATTAGATAATTAAAATAAACAAATAAACACACATTATGTGTGTATATATATATATATATGCATTGAAGCATAATTTTGTAAGTGTTGCTTATCAATAAAAATAATGGAACACGTTCCGTATAACTTGGAGATAAGACTTTCCTTTCTCTTGTTTCTATTTCCGTTTTTCTTTTTCTCTATTTATGTGTTTTATTTATTATAGTTTTTTGTCTTTAAAATTATATTAGAGTTTTAAATATGGATCTTTTCAAAAATATAAATTAGAAACGGCTGAGTATTTATAGTGTATAGAACAATTCTGAAAATGGAAAAAAGCCTAAAGGTCCAATGTGTAGAATACAAAAATGTCTCATCAACAATACGTATAATATATTTGTTAACGAATTTGGTACACAACCGTATAAATTTGTTTTCAATTGTATCGTTTAATTTGTTACACGATCGCTTACTTAATTGAGTTATACCATCGTTTAGATTTGGGACTATTTTTTTTTCAAAAGTTGGTATATATTTAGATTTGGCTACACAATCATTTAGATCATTTAGATTTGGGTCCAAATCTATTCAAAATTTGGTACAAGATCGCGTAGATTTGGTAGATCCTTTAGATTTGGCTACTTCAAATTTAAACGATTTTTTTTCAAAACTTGGTATAAACGATTTTTTTCAATATTCTTTATACAACTTTTAGTTTTTGTTACCTAAATTTAGATGTCTAACTAATTTTTTCAAGATTCATACGCCATTAGATTTGGTTACCTAATCTAAACATAAAAAAAGAAAAGAAGTAAGACATGCACACACCTTAAAAAAGAAAGAAAAAAACCAGAAAAACTATAGAAAGGAATAGATTTGATTACCTAAATCTTAATAAAAAAATTGAAGAATAGTACAGAAGAAGGGCAAATTTGAAATATTTAGAAAAATGGTTAACTTTATAGATTTTGCTACCCATACCGTAAATATTTCACTAATTTGTTATATTTAGAAAAGTTTTACTTTCAAATAATATACCCTTCAATTATTTGACAAAATTTTATAATGTATATATATAAATATATATTTGATAAAACTAATATGAGGTGGCATATCAAATGAGGTGGTATATCAAATAATGTATGTTTCACTGAACTCTATGCAATCTCAATTATGGAATGGGATATATGTCTATTTATATTATATACAACTGTTTTTTATTTGTTTATGGCAAAACTAATTGCATTAAATATTTTCTCACTTTTTTGATTCGAAATTATTCCTCTACGGATAACAATTGTCCATATATAAATACAGTGTATTTTGTGAGATCGAAAAATCAAATAAAATATCACATATCACGATTAGAGTGTATTTGTAAACACACCCACTTATGATAATTATTAACTAAATCAAAAAATTATTATATTCTTTCATATATCCCTAAACATATTCAATTGGTTTCAATATCCCCTAATTATCCCGATTTTTACCTTCACTTAATGAAAAATAACTTCAAGTATTTAATATTTTATCCAAAGTATTATAGATTCAAAATTATATAATGCAATAATATTATGATAAAAAAATAAGAAATTAATGAAAAAGAGTTTCAAATATTCATTTTTGTCATTTTGGAATTATACATTCAAAAGTGGATCGCTCGCTAAAATCATGGGAAAGATAATCCACAATAATTAATTATTAACAAAAATATTAAAAAATTAACGAAAAATAATTTAAAAGATTCAAATTTTAAACGCACGTAGATACTGATCATTCCCTAAAATCAAATATAATGCAAATAATTATATTTGGTAAATTAGTTAAGTTTAGATTCAAAATTCAACCCTCCCAAAATCATGTCAAATACAATGCAAATATTAATTATCTAGGATAAAAATGCAGAATTAAGGGAAACGAAATTAAAAGATTCGACGGAAGCAACGCATGGAAGACCATATTGACAATCAACTGAAACGCTGATGGCTGCAGAAACGAAAATTTGAACCAAGAACAGAGGAAAGGATATTGTTTTCGAAAATTTAACATCTTTATTGTCTAAATTACTTAAAAAATAATTAATCTTGTCTTCCTAAGATTAGATTCATAAGATTATGTCATATACATCTTCTTCCTTTGCCTTAGTCTACCATATCTTCTTAATACCCGATCAAATAAATCAATCATTCCCCTAAAATCATGACAAATATAATGCAAATAATTATCTTTGTTAAATTAGTTAAGTTTAAATTCAAAATTCAACCCCTCCCTAAAATCATGTCAAAATTCAACCTTCCCGTCTCATCATTTTTCATTTTCTAAATTATTTACCAAAAAAACATACATAATAAATTAAGTTTACATTCTCTTAATTTTAACATTTTTATTTTCTAAATCATTTATGAAAAATCATTAATTTTGCATTCCTAACATTAGATTCCTAAGATTCTGCCATGTCGGTGTATTTGTTGAAATAAAAAAAATCAAATAAAATATCACATATCACGAATACAGTGTATTTGTAAACAATAATTCTTAACTAAATAAAAATATATTATATTGTTTGAACAATCCCTAAAGATATGTCATATGTCATTAGTTTTAACATCCCTAATTATTAAGATACAAAATACGGTGTATTAATTTTAGATTCTTAAATTGAATTCCTAAAATTATGCCAAAGATAATTACAATCTATTAATTTTAGATAATTTATTTTGTTGAGTGTTAAAGTTATTTAAGTTTGGAAAGGAAAAGAAAAACTAAAAAAAAATATAAATTTTATAATATTATAATATCATATAATATATAATATGAATTATATTATTATTATTTTTAAACCCTAAATAATTCATCATCATCTTCATCATCTCAGCCGCAACCCCTCCCCCCCCCCCCCCCCCCCCGCCCTCTCATCTTCTTCTTCTTCTTCGAAATCACACTGTCGCCGCTACCCCTGCCTCTCTTTTCTCCATCGAGATCTTTGCCGACAATCTCCCTCCGTCCATCGAAGCCGCCACCATCACCTTAGTTCTCCTTCAAGCTTCTGTTCATCGTTAGCCCAAGCCGCCACACCCCAAGCCGCTCCCCTTTCCGTCAGCCATCTCCTCTGTGTCGCGACGTCCAAATCTGAAGCGAGTGGATTGTGTCTGCTCCAACCGGTGTTTGTCCACGAAGCTTCAACCACCGTTGTCGCATCTCCACGAACCCAGCCGCCACCGTCATGATCTCCCATTCACATGGAGCTTGTTGCACCATCCATCCTTCTCCGTAGCACGCTGCCGCACTAGGGCATGCGCTCCTCGCCGTTGAAGAAGCCTCCATCCTCGAGCAGTCGTGACTAAGTGTGGGTGCATAGTTTATATTAATTATAGGGTATTTGTGGATGTGGGTTCACATTTGTATTAATTATAGGGTATTTGTGGATTCTGTTACAAATGTATTTAGAAATCACATTTGTTAATTAGGTATGAGCATTTAAGGCATTGTTTTTCCATTTATTATTTAAAAATTTTATGTTTTGCTATTTTGTAAATTTAAAAATAAAATTATCATTTATACAAAGTAAACCTCTAATTTTAATATTCTTCTTATCAACCCTTTTTAAATATAATAAAATAAAATTAGCATAAAAATATTTGAAGACAAATGTGGATGAATTCAAATTAAATCTTCGGTCCAAATATGTAGAAATAGATTGATCCAAATTACAAATATTTTAGTCATTATTGGATTTGACAATTTAATAATAATAGAAAGATTTCTATTATTAAATTGTAAGAATCAATGTATTTGAAAAGAGTATTCGTTTTTTTCTTCGATCTACACATGAAAATATAAAGTGTAAGTTCATATTAAAAATATTTTAAAAAATAGCAAAATTTATCGATCTCTATAATCTATTTATGTTTCTTTTTATTTTTTTATTTTTTTCTATATTTTATAAATAATTTCTAAAGTCTTCCTAATATATACCCTTTTGAAAGATTAAGAAAACATGAATTAGCAAATTGATTAAAATAGTGAAAAATATAGAAATAAAAAGTAAGAATAATTTTTTTTAGTCAAAATATATATTTAATAAAAACATATTCAAATGTAGCAAAAATGTAAAAAAAAAAAAAAAAAAAAATACAAAATTTAGCATTTTTGTTATTCATAATAAATTTTTTCGATTTAATATAAATTTAAAAATAAAATTGATATTACATAAAGATGAGATTGATAAGACTAATAATGATATAACGATAAAATCATTAAAGAAAATGTAAGAATAGAATTAGATTGAAAGATTGAGGGTAATAGTGGAACAGATAAGTAGTCAAATTTGGAGGGTGCTAAAACTGATATTTTTGGTAAATGTTGACTTTTATGAAACTTTGTATGGAAAAGAATGGTATATGCTATAATTACTTTTAAATAAATGTGGAGTGAAAGTACAATAATGGGAGAGATGTAGTAAGGTGACATTTGATTAAAATATCAAATCACCAAAACTTTTTTGTTGCTCCTTTCCCTCTCATTTCTCACATCACTTCTGTTTATACAGTACTATTTTTTTAGTACAATCTCTTTTTCAAGTCTCATCATTTCTACCTGATCCATCACATAACTCAACAACAACAAAATATATAGGTAAGTAGATATCAAATGATTGTTGAATTGTCTATTTAAAATAATTCATTTCTATTTGATAATTATTTAATTCTTTTTTATTTGTAGTTTTTAAAAATTAAAAAGTTTATAAATCGGAAAAAAGAAGTTAATGAATGATCTTAAATTTGCTTGGCTTGTAGTTAATGGGTCAAGGGCCAATCTATTATTTTATAAATTAAATTTTAGTTTATAGTATAAACTTTATGAATTCTATACTTATTTTTAAGTGTTGGTTAGATTGTGGTAGAAAATAAGATGTATTTTCAAACTTCAAAATTAGCATGGTGTGAAAAAGATAATTTTGGTAGTGAAAATTAGTGTGGTTATTGGGTAAAATTAAGAGAGAGCAATAACATTGAGTTAATTGAGCAGTGGTGTTTTTGTTCTTATTCAAACACATGTGATGTATTAGAAAGAAAGAAAATTTAGTAATTTTAAAGGATCTAGTCTCTAAAATATTTATTTTAAAATTTTTATAAAAGATTAATTTGTTAGAATTTAAGATAGGTACATAAATAAAACGGGATCATATATGAATTAGGAGAAATCTATATGAGAGTATAGTTAAAAAATGCTTAAAATTTTTGGAAGCTAATTTATACCGAGACGATGTATTATTTTTTTCTTTTGGATCGATAACTTAATCATAGAAGCTCTAAAATTAAGTGTCCTTAACACGAAGTTCAGAAAATGCATAATACATAATAATGTTTAGAGACCATCAAATGTTGTCGAATCTGGTGAAATATATTCAATAAAACATTTAACTAAAAATACTAAATTGTTATATAAGTTTCACAAAGTACAGAGGCACCAGGAGTGATAAAAAAAAATATTAGATCAAAGACTAGATTATTGAAAATCTTAAATATGCATCTATTTTATAAAAAAAAAAAAAAAGTTGCAGTGTTTTATTGAATGCTTAATTTTAATTCTTTATATTGATCTTCAAGATTTTCAATGTAAATTATGACTCAAAGCAATATAGTGATGACCTAAAGTAATTCAGTAATCTAAAATTTTGTTAACTTTAAGAACGTTTTTAAGTCTCAGTTTTTGTTTGAAACTAAAGAAAAATAGTTTTGAAATATTTAAGAAAGATCAACGATGGTATTGTGGGTTTATATATAAGTAATTTTAATACAAATAGTAAAATTTAGAGTTTTAGATCAGTTTTTTATATACTAAATTATAGAAAATGTCATTGAACTTTATCACTAATTTCAAAATTCATTATATTCTTCCATTAGTTAGTAATATTATCTCTAAATTTTCATAAATATTTTAAAACTATATTTAGAATATAATTTGTTAAAAATTTTAAATAAGGGATCGAGATTAGTTACATGGTAATACAATTCCATCTTAAATTGCTATCACACTATTTCATGTGTGAATGATAAAGAAAATTTTGAAACATCCAACTTACTTTTGAAAGTACTGAGGATACCTTTCAAACAAATGATAAAATCTTAATCAAAACAACTAAATTATTATCTTCCAGAAAAAGGGTATAAACTATATTAAAAAAAATAAAATAAAATAAAATAAAATAAAATAATAAAATAGGATTGTGGAGAAAAGCAAGCAAATTAATGAGAAAGGAAAAGAATAGGTCCAACCACCACTCTTTTGCATGTGCGCCCTTGCTTCCGTTCTAGAGTAGTTGTTCATTTCACCCCACCACCACATTGTCGCGTGTATTACTATTACATTCATAGATACACCATTTAACCCAAAGCTGGCGGTGGATATGCATATGAGTGCGCGTGGAGTTATCTACAGATGAAGTTTTGTGGAAGAAGGTATTATTAAATGATGGGGTTTGACGCTCACACCTTGTTTGGTCAACACACTTTGTACCTTTGAACTACTAACTTACAATTCACTTCATATATCACCTCAAATCCTAATTCCAATTACTGTTATCATGGTTGAATTTCACTTAAAATCTTAAAATTAAGACTCCATAAAATTGGATTCATCATAGATTATTGTTCAACACTTAAATCGACATTGAATAAGAGAAGTCACAAACATCTCAATGTGTATGTTCACTTGGCTCTTGGTCATGGCTTACTAGACTATGGTGCACTTTATTGATGAAGGGATTGCAAATTGCAGACTCATGAGCTACGATAAGTTTGATAAACTCAAATGTGTGACTCTTATCATTCTAATCCGATGAGTAATAAAGGAAAAAAAAAAAAAAAGAAGTCTTTAAAGCAAGGATTGTACAACAATTATATGAAACTTGTTTTCTCATTTGTGAGTTGATATGGTTGGATGATCAAACAAATATATAAACTCTAATATTTAGACTTAAATAACCCTAAATTTTAATTAGTTACCATCTCACATTTATACATGTTTTTTTCCCTCTTTTAAATCAAATTAAGGATGAAAAGTTAAAAGGTGTATTTAGTAGGTAATTTAAATTATGTTTTATATTTGTAAATTTGGATTATATTTTTGAATTTTATGATTCAAACAATACAAATTTTGAACATATTTTTTTTTATATTTTCTTACGTATCCAACTTTTGTTTAAATTTAAAATTTAAAATATACAACTATATCAAACAAAAGCTGTTGAAAATATAATGTGTTAGGTTATAAACTTTTAGTTAAAAATGTATCTTATAAATTATATAATATAACCTAATAATAATTACTTCATTTTCTCAGCCTAAAATATGTTTATAAATTAATTAATTATATTTTAAAGTACCAAACATTCACTATTAAATATAACTAGTTTTATACTTTATCTATAAATATTGTATCAAACACACAATTAAATTAATTATTTTAATGATAATTCATTTTTGAAATATATTACAAAACGCATAACTAAAAACGTGAAATACAATCCATTTTATTGAATTCTATGTTTTCAAATTTATTTTTTTAAAGTCTTTTAACACCTAAGCTTGTAAATTGCACTTCGTGGATCATGCTCATGCTCATGCTCATGTTCATGGTTATGGTACTTTCTGATACCATATTTATATGGCTAAATTAAATATATAACTTAGTCTTTAGTGTATATATTTTTTTATTTGAAGTTTCACAATAAAGGAAGGAGAGGACACATTTCTTTATTCAAATAAAATGTTAGATGGAGATTCAAAATTTTCGTCTTCTAATTAGTTAAATATTACATCAATGCATAAAATACTTCTTAATAAACTATTACATCAAATACGAAGTGGAAGAATTATTCAAATCTATAATCCCTCTTAACGAAGTCTTAATCTCTCTAATATTTTGATTTTTTTTTAATGTTTTTTTATAAGCATTTTTATAATTAATGGGTTTTTTTTTTTTTAATGTAAGTTTTTACTCTAAAAAACATTGTAATTAGCTCAAAAGTTTTATGTGTAAAGTCAAAATACAAAACTTTATGTTTTTAGTTTCTTCATAAAATATAGATATCCAACTCACCAAATAAAATTTAGAACTTACGAATTCTTTTTATGACTTTTAACGGTGGACTGTGTTAATGTGTTAAACTTGATTTAATATTAATTACATCTTTCTATTGTCTATTAGTCTAATTTAAATTAATCATCACTTATCATTTCAAAATTATATGGTACAATCAGTTACCTACTTTGATTAGAAAATGTTTTTTTTTCTTGAACCAAATTAAAAAAAATTAAAAAAAAAACATTAAGAACTCGCATATATATTTTAATCTAATTTTAAAAGTGAATCAAGTGGTTTAATTTTAAGATACTATTATATGTGATATATATATATATATATATTTGAGAATCTCATATGAAAAATACTTGAAGAAAAATGTAATATTGATGATCTAATGGGCATACTTCTTAAATTGACATCACCAAGTTTTCTAAACTATAAATCAAAAGTGTTACATAAAAAACTACCTCCTAAACTATGAATTTTGTTGCAATCATAATTTCCAATTTTCAAATAATCACTTCTTCTTTTTTTAGAACTGATATTCAAAATATTTATGAATTATAAATTTCATTCCATATAAATTTCAATACAACACATAATTATAATGATAATAAAACGTTTACAGTATCGTCAAACGTCTATTAAACACTATTTTAAATTTTAAAAAACTAAGTTTCAAGTTTTCGTTTATTAAAAAAAAAAAAAAAAAAAAAAACTAAATAGATCACAAATGGTATTTAAATGTTTAATGACTTTTTGAAGTTGATGATATTGATATAATAGAGATAAGTAGAAAAAATATATTATTATATAGAGATATGTCGAGTCATCGTTATCTCTTCTTTGAGAAGAATATAAATAGATAATGTATGTAAGCTTATAGAAGTTGGAGCATTATTGGAATCTACAATTAAGCAGAGAAGTGTTGATCTAGTAATTACCCCCCAATTAAATTTGAGTCTTTGATGTGTTGGAGATATTGTTAAACTCCTGAAGGTCATATCGATATTCCTTTCGTTGGAAATAATGTGTTATCGATGTTATTAATTCATTTTTGTTGTATCTCTCGAGAGATTGAACAAAGTTATTGGTTTTACTATAGATTTTAGCCTCCTCTTAGAACAATGTTTTCTTTTTATTATTTGAGAAGATGTATCCGAGATGTTCTTCACTTCCTCTTGATTTGATTTGGGGCTTGGAGAGAGTTTGGTCTAATTGATTGCCTGTCTTTTGCCTAAAAAAACAAAACAAATAATGTAAGCGAAACAAAACATATAAATCTCTTATCACTTACCTTATCATTTTCACTCTCTCTCTTCCAATAATAATATAAAAGAGAGGAAGTCCTCTCATTGGCCATTTTTGAAATTCACACACAAAGAAAAAAAGAAAAACAATGCCAACCAAACTTGGAAGAAACTATTTGAACCTTTGTTTTACAAAGATCAAAAACCCTCTCTCCGCCACTCAATCCTCTCCCCCCATCACCCACACCCCAGATCGCCGCCGTCAAACCACCCGTTCCTTCTCCTCCACCGCTGCCGCCTTCATCACAAACTACAACTCCCTCTACGAGATCACCACCACCACAAACTCCGACTCCAATTCCCCCCTTTTCGGCCTCGCCAATGACATTGGTGTCGCCGATCCCGACGCCTACGTTGCCGTCGATTTCATTACCGCCTTCACCTCCCATCGTTTCTTCTTCTCCTCTCCTGGCAGCTCCAACTCCATCATAGAATCCACCACTCCCACTACTACCGAATCCACGACGACCATGTCATTGTCGTCCGAGTACTCCGCCAGGTACGAAGGCAACGACGACGAGTTGATGATCTTCAACAATAGCCATGTGATCCCCACGTACTCACCGGACCCTTACATGGACTTCCGACGGTCAATGCAAGAGATGGTGGAGGCGCGTGAGAAAATGACGACGGCAGCAACGACAACAACGATGAAAAAGTCAAGTTGGGAATTCTTGCATGAACTTCTTTTATGCTATCTTGCACTCAACCCTAAAGCCACTCATAAACATATCCTTAAGGCTTTCGCCGACGTTGCCACGGTAATAAAACCGCCATTGGCGATGAAGGAGACGGAGGAAGAGGGGAATAATGTGGATCGGGAATCTGAGTCAATGGTGGACGACGGGGGGGCCGGGCGGTGGCTGTGAGATCTCCGGCTAACAAAATGATAGAGATTGATGCATATATAATAATTATTAATTATTAAATGTGGGGTTCCATTAAAATATTGATTAGATTAATCATAAAGTTTTTGATATGATGATTTTGAGTTTATGAATATGAATATGAATATATATATATATATATATAATATAAGTGTGTAGAGGGGAGGGAAGAAGAAGAGGTGGGTCCCACATGACTTTGGTTTTTGTCACCTTAATTAATTATTAGATCAAAACCATTATCTTTTTTACTTTTTTGTTTCCTTAACATTTTTGCCCCCACATCTTCTTTTACATTTTGTATCTTTTTTTGTTCATCAAACATTGTTAATGCCAAAAGAATTGGACTAATTTATCTTTTTGCTCTTTTACACCGTTTCACCTTCCTTCTCATTCCTTTCTTCTATTATAAATTATTTATAATAGATCGCAATAAACTATATAATATCTTTATTACGATAGTCATTCTAAAAATTACACAAAATCATTCCTCGATAACTCTTCAAATAGATTAGGAACTTAGATAAATTTAGACGCATGTAAAAGTTTAAACATTAATTGTGTCATTTATTTAAAATTAAATTCTGATTTTAAAAAATGAATAAAATAAAAATGAAATGGAAGAGTACATTAAGTTATCCATTTTAAGTTTAATATAATTTAACATTGAGACAAAATTTAATCTAATAATTATGTGTTAGTCAAAGTTGTGTAGTGTATTGATTATTTAACGTAAAGGCTAAAGACAAATTTCTTATTCAAGGGTTATGGATTCTTATGATTGAGGCTTTCTTGGTTTTTTCTATAGTTTTTTTTTTAACACCTTTTACCTAGATGGTATAATTTGACATGACCTAGTAAATAAATGGTGGAAAAAAAAAAAAGAATAGATAAAAGACAAGAAAACGAGACGACAACTCAATCATGTATTAAATATAGACGGATACTTTGATACATCTTAAGATATACCGTCTATATACATCTTATAATTCTCATTATATACCAAAGTTTAAAATATCAATATCAATAGATATATCAAAATCTTAATTTTATGAAAATTTCGATGAAAATAACAATAAGAAGATGTTTTTGAAAACAATTATAAAACAAAAAGTTTTTAAGATTAAATTTAAATTAATAAATAAAAAAAAAATTTATTCTCGAATAAGCACACATGTTTAATTATATTATATTTATATTAATTCATTCTTATGTTTATTTTTTGTATTTTGTGGATTTTCCTACGATGTAATTGAAATATTGATTCGCCACATATTGATATTGAACTTATAAAAACATGAAAATATCAAAGAAAATTTATTACCATGTAAAAAATGATTAAGAAAATTTTAGAAAGAAGAAGAATTGGAGTGTGGAGGGAGAAGGATGTAGTTCGAGATATGCTAAGTATTTTTCTGAAAGGATGGATATTTGGTATCCTTAAAAGAGGATAATTAACTCTAAACCATAGGAACTAAACTCTAAAATTCTCAAACTAGTTCTTTAACGGTTTAATAAAACTCTCTATATATACATATGACAAGGTGGATAATAAAGACAATATATAAAGATGAAAAATACAAATTGGCAATTAGGAAGCAAACATAAAGATAAAATTGTAAGAGCCCCAAAATATTTCTGTGAAATTTGATGTGAAGCAACACATGAAAAGCAGCACTCACACTGTCATATAGATCAACATAAAGCAAATCATAAGAAGAGATGATGCCTTCTTTCTCTCTCTCTCTCTCTCTCTCTCTCTCTCTCTCTCTCTCTCTCTCTCTCTCTCTCTCTCTCTCTCTCTCTCTCTCTCTCTCTCTCTCTCTCTCTCTCTCTCTCTCTCTCTCTCTCTCTCTCTCTCTTTCTCTCACAAATTCTCTCACTTTTCTCCCCATTTCTCAAAACCAAACGAAACCCAATTTCCATAAATTTTTTAAAAAATAAACCACATGGGGGTACACACAAAAAAACCATATCCTCCTTCTGCATAACACATGCTCTTATAAGAAAGAAATTAAACCCTAATTTGAATGGGCCACATGGAACCATATATTCCAAAACTGCCCTCTCACTCCCATGAAAAAAGACAGTTAAAAACAATGATAAGTTACTGTCATTAAAGGACAGTTTAGAGAAAACAAAATAATAATAATAATAAGAATAAGAATAATATTGTAATTATATATTTTAAGATAGGGTTGTCCAATGCTGTGGAGACAAATGATGGTTGTACTTAATAACATAACATTTGGAGGCCAAATGGGAATCTTTGGATTGTAAATATTTTTAATTTATCAATGCAGCCAAATTGGGGGAATCTTTATTATTTTGTCTTCTTTTTTATTTATATATATATATATATGTATATATTTGAGTCTTTATGTGTTATAAGTTTGAATGGGAGGGGAAGACTAGAAGTGGGTGGGTGGGTGGATTCATATGCACTCATGAGATTCAGTGAATTTTGCTTTAACCAAGTGGAATACTTTAAAGCTTTTTATGTGGAGTACTTCTTACTTAAATTCTATTTTCCACTATTTTTCATGTGGTGGGTTTCTTGATCATAGTGTAATTTGAGTAACATGAAATTACAATTTTGGTGCCTTATGATTTTGGGGGAAAGTTAATTAACTAAGGGTTACTAATTTTTTATGACTGTATTTGTGTTTGTTATTATAGTCCATGGTTGTTATAGTATGTGAATTCTAATAATTTGTGTTTGTGTTATTTATTATAGTTAATGGTTGTTATAGTATGTAAATTATAATAGTTTGTGTTTGAAGGACATATTATTTTAATTTATGTAGAAAATAGTTAATAGGATAACAAAAAAAAATGGATAAAAGATGGAAAACTTTCGTAAATGTAACAAAATAACAAACTATTTACAATACAATGTAACAAAACCCATAAAGTTACCTATTTTTTAAATATTCCAGGTTTGTCATTCTATCTTTCTTCCATGAAATCGTCTTCCTCCGATTTCTTTCATCATCTTTCTTTTTTCCTCTTTTTTCTTTTTTTTTTTTTTTTTGCAATTTCTTTCTATCTTTCTTATTTTTCAATTCTTTATTTATGTCGTTTAATATATCTTCCTTATTTTCCTCCTCTTTTTTCAATTTATTTCCATCGTCTTTCTACTTTTCCTCCTTTTTTTTTGCTGTAATTTCTTTCTATCATCTTTCTTCTTTTTCTTTTTTTACGTCGTTTACATTTGATTAACCAAATCTAAATGAGTGTGTACAAAAAATTAGCAAAATCTAAAAAAATCGTGTATAAACAATCTTGAAAAAAAATATTTAGATTGAAGTAGCTAAATGTAAACTATTGTGTAAAAAAGTAAATAAAAAAAATAAAAGATCGTGTATAAAAAATCTTGAAAAAAAAATCATTTACATTGAAGTAGCTAAATGTAAACGATCGTGTAAAAAAAATAAAACATTGTGTATAAAAAATCTTGATAAAAAAAATCATTTAGATTGGAGTAGCCAAATGTAAATGATCGTTAAAAAAAAAGTAAAATAGAAGATTGTGTATAAAAAATCTTAAAAAAAATCAATTGGATTGACTTTAAAACGTAAACGATCGTGTAAAAAAAAAAAATCATCGCTGTATACCAAAAGAATTTAGAAAATCGTGTACCAAATTTAAGAAAAAAATCATTTAGATTTGGGTCCTCAAATCTAAACGATCATGTAACCA
Source organism: Cucumis melo (assembly GCF_025177605.1). Lineage (NCBI taxonomy): Eukaryota > Viridiplantae > Streptophyta > Magnoliopsida > Cucurbitales > Cucurbitaceae > Cucumis > Cucumis melo. The sequence goes on from NC_066857.1 coordinate 30,994,356, forward strand.
AATTTAAACGTAACCGTAACAAAATTAAACGATGGAATTGAAAAGATAAATTGTAGTCATATCTAAACGATCGCACCAAACAATAATCAAGTCTAAACTATCGCAAATATATTATGCGCGCGTTGTTGACGACGTGGTTGATAAGGCATTTTTGATATTTTACACGATGAGTCTCTGGATTTTTTCCGTTTTCGAAATTGTCCTATAAATTGTAAATATTTTACCTCTTTTATATTTTTGAAAATACTCGATAAAAAACAGTAAATACCGTAAGAAAAAAAATTCAAATAGTTGAAAACACCCACTATTATACTTATTTAGACACTTAGATAAAGTAAGCTAGCTCCACTCAATTGAAGTATGGAATCCTAACGATTCTTCGGATTTTAGTTCATGTGCTTTTAAAAGTTAGACTTTTATTGTTGTTTTGTTATTATTATTAGTTCATGGTTTGTTATTCTGTCCGTTTTTTTCTTTTTTTTATATAATGAGTCTTTACAGATTCAAGATTTTTATTAAAATTAATTGATCTATTTAATGTGAATTAGAATTTTGTGTCCAATAAAATCCACAATTTTCGATTTGAACCTAGTAGATCAACAAATATAAAAAAAATTGAAACAATACTTCATTAAAACCTAAAGCTCGAGGGGCAAAAGGAGGACACAAATCAAGGTTAATTTCATCCAAAAACCAAAACTAAGGAAACAAGAGTCTCAAGCCTTTCCAAAATCAGTGAGACTTAAACCCAACTGCATAGAGAGCTAGAAAACGAGCAATCCGATTTTCCTACACAAGGACAAAAATAGAAACATTTCCTAACCAACTCACCATCACAACAATCTCATCTACTCACCATCACAACAATCTCATCAACTACATTTTTCTCTGAGACTAAACTGGTAATATTGAAAAATTTAGACATAAAAACTTGAAAATTAAGGCAGTAAATCTGTAATTTTACCAAAAGTTTATCTTACCAATTTAGCAGGCACACAATTTCCACGGTAAGTAACTCCTTTAGCTCATATTACTGTTCTACAGCACCTATAGAAAAGAAAATGTAGGAATTTGCAAAATCTTCAAATTTACCAACATTCCAATGATCTAAAATTCACCAACCTATTTAACCCAAATTTCTCATCAAGATGAGAAGTTTGGCTTAGTACAAAGAAGAAGAGAACCCAAAACTATGATCTATAAGGATTAGTTAGAATAAAAAAAAACAAGAATAGAATACACAATTCCAGGAGAAAGTTATTCTATACCGCTTATAGCTCAGATACTTGCATTAAAACCCTTTTGGTAAGAAGTGCCTGGAGCTGCAGCCACTACTTTATTTATATACTAACTATGAATTCATTTTGTTTAAAACCATAATTTTTAGAATAACCCTAAACTGATTCCAAGTCTTATCTGTCACAATAAAACATAACGATGAATACACAAAAGAAGAAAGGATGTACAAAGGCAATAGCATTTCCATAGTAGACCAATTAAACTTTTAATTTACAGTAAACAAGGAGGTTTCAAAATGAACAGCCCTTTTGGGCAATTTTAGTAACGTAAGAAGAAAACTTACAGCGCTCTCCAGAACTGTATGCCAGAAACAAAAACGGGATGTACAAACCGTTTTACCCCCAAGGTTAAATGACATGAACATAAGATCAAATTTTCCCTAAACACTTACTCAAAATGCACCATAAAAGAATCTAGAAAATATTTCTTTTGGGGGGAATTAGGGGGCGGTGGATATCATCATCCATCCCAAAAATGGCACTGGTTAGTAAGGCCAACAAAAAGAGTTCTGCAGCATGAATTCCTGTAGTGGTAGCCAACGAAGATGCAAAGGTTTGAGATCAAAAGGATATTAGTAGCTTGGTCTGCCAGGATCATACTTGAGGGTTACCGCAACAAAACTACATTCAGTTGTGCAATGGCGCAAAGAAAAGCCAAAGCAGAAGCTAAGTTTTAGTAGAAGAGTGATCTATTATACAGTGTGGCATGTGTTAATCTGTGAAGCAGACTCCTATAGATTTGGTAAACTGCTCATCTCAATTCTCCTGCTTCAGAGGTGAAGATTTGATGATGCTCCAATCATCATTTCTTATCATCCTCCCAGATACTTGCTGAAATCCCAGTGATTCGTAGGACATCCGCCTACGACAAGACATCCTCCGTTGGATGGCAATTAGAAGAAACTTCAGCAGATACACAATGAGCATTACCCCTATCACCTTCAGAGGGAGAACTAGTTTTATCGTCCATATGTAAAGTGGCATCGCAACCATTTGCAATTTCCAAGTCAAAGATGACCGCCTGCCCATCATGTACCGGATCAGTCTTTGGGAGTTTACTAGAGCTGATTGTCTCTGGCTGATTTACATGCTCGTCCTGAGTAGACTTGAGTTTGTCACTATGATTACCAATTTCTGCTGCAGTTTCCTGGTAATCAACACTTGCAGTACCTTTGGGAAATTCCAGACTGGACTTTTGATTGATAGCTTTGCTTCCATCCAATTGTCCATTTAGTTCAGACTTCCGGTCTTCAGGGTCTGAAGTGGTAAAACCAAGGGACGTTGTATGGTGTTGGCCAGCCTCTTTATCCTCCTTACATGAAAGGCATGTAGAGTTCAATGAATTCTCAAACTTTTGGTTCCTTTCCCCCAAATTATTATCAGCAACATCAGCACCATTGGCTTTGACATCCTTAGTAGGATTATCAATATCACCATTCGAAACCCTATCATTTGGTTTCACACTGGATTCAATAACTGCAGGTTCACCAGAAATCCCCAATCCATCTTTTGCATTGCCCTCACTGCATGAATTTAAACAAGGACAAGGAGAATGTGTCTCTTCAGGGGAGGTTGCATCGACCTCTGACGTTTGATGTTCTGAAAGTTCAGGAGACTTGGATATGGATCCTACAAGAAAAATAATAATAATCTGTAGCCATACGAATTCGATGAGTGCACAATGAGCACAATCTCTAATAATTAGATACCTTCTCCAAGAGTTGTACACTCCATTGAAAGATGATCCTTCAATAGCGATTTCTGCAGCATTTCAACACCAGGAAAGACCAACAGACTCATTTTCCTCATCCTTTCTTTGGTAGTCTCTTCAAGGGGCTTAAAACCAAAGACAGAAGTCCATGTATCTCTTACTTCAGATATTGCAGGAATGACCAACTTTTCCACATTTAGAGAGGACAAAGCCTGACAGATAAAGGGGTAACAGAAGAAAAACAGGCATGTATCAGTAAATCAAATAGCACAATGATAGGAATTTTAAATGAACTTAGTATAAGTCAGCTAGGACCCAAAAAAGTCAGATATCTGTTAATGCACACATTTGAATAATGACTTTCGCACAATAATATATTAGTACCTGAAGTAAAAGTACCGGATGTCATCAAGCCTCTCCTTAGGAGAGGGAACTACTAACACGAGGAACTATTTACATTCAACTCAGATTAAATGAGACAGTATAGAACTAATATAAGTTACAGTTGGCAAGGGGCGTAGTCACTTGAGAATTCCTTTATGCCGTAGTATATGTTAAAGCACTATTTTGAAACTTTGATCAAGATGACTACTCCAGCCAGTAACTGAGAAGACAATATACAAGATCCTTCACTGATATTACCCAAGTCCATAAATTTATTTGATACGTAAAATTTTCAAAGCTTCAAAGCTCAAGTTCTAACCAAATATATTTTAGAATTTTATTTGATAGCTAAAAAGTTTCGAAAACTTTCAGTTCACCAAGTTCCAATCTAACACATTTTCATATTGAGGTAGCTCGCTACAAATTTTGACTTATGGCCGCAAAGCTAATTCTAAACCTATTTACTGTTATGCATCTCTGTCTATGCTGCAACCTAGTAGGAAAACAAGAAACAACCAAATGAAACCTAGAAGATTAATCAATACTAGTAATTTATTGGAGCACAAAGAATACGCGATAGCATGAAGATACAATAAGATATAGAATGCACAATAACCTACCGATTCAATTGCACTAAGAAAGCGACGGCACATTCCCTGACGCCTATACATGTAACGAGTTCCAATGAAAGGCATCTCCGCTAATTCATGTCCATGGATCCTATTTCATCAACCAGGACAGAATTTCAATGTTAGTGTTTAGAAATTTATGGGAGAAACAAAAATGAATAAATGAACAAATAAAAAGAGTATTCTCTTCCACAACTAGAAAGCATGTATAAAAAATACTGAGTTCATACTCTTCCATAAAACTTTTTTAAAGTCAAGTCTCAACCCTTTTGATAGGTTCCAAAGTACTTCCTCAACCACTGAATAGTTGACAAAACTAGCAGACAACCTGAAACTAAGGGCTAATTTATAAAGCCATGCAACTAACTTAGGACCATCAAGCGGTAAAAGATACAGAAAAATACGTAAGCCCTTTCCCCCTCCCTTTAGAATTCAGATCAATCCCCAATATGGTATACTGAACAAACTAGTCTGGTGTACAGATCAACTACGTTAAATGTGGGGATGACAGAAGACTTCTTGATGCCCTCTTGCCCAGCTTGCAAAATAGGTTTGAAAATTAGAAAATAAATAAATAAAGTAAAAAAAAAAAGGGGGAATTGTTATGGATAGCAAAAAGAAAATAGAACTATTTACAAAATATAACAAAAAAACATAATTGTACTATAGAGTGTTCGATAGATTTTGCTAAATTTTGTAAGTAGTTTCAATATTTTGCTATTTCTGAAATTGCCCCTAAAAAATATATATTAAAAAAACATGAAGATGTAGCATTGATTAAATAATAAAATAAGATTGAGGTTCACAATATTTTAGACGATGAGAGCTATGTATATAGCATCCAAAGCACTGTACAGAGCCTAGCCTTTCGTAGAAAAGAACCCACAACCAAAACCAATAAATAAATAAATAAAAGGTGAGTGATTATGCACTGTTCCTTTATAAACATTTGAAGGACTGCAAATAACAAGTGGTATACAACATAATTAACATGAATACACACGAAGTATGATTATGAACTTTCCATAGGACAGGGCCAACAATTTTGCACTCACTTGATCAGGAAAGAATACTGTCCTACCCTAGAATAAATCCAAAGGAGCTTCCATTTCTTACTCTCGCTCATAAGAGCTTGTGAGCACAAGAAAGATCACAGCTCTAATAGTGAGGATTGTTCAAATAGCTGGTGGTCCCCTTGACCTTAGTGAATCACACTTCAAGTAAAGTTTGCATCTTAAACAAAATGCACCAACTGTATTTCAGACAATTCCGGGTGGTTTACTTCAATGAGATCTTCAAATAATAAAAACCTGGATTCATAGTTAAAATCCATCTAGGTTAACTACATATAGGAAAAGTGTTCTGGCTGAAACGGACCAAGCAATTGAACTAACTCCACCTTAAACAAGGTCCAAGAAACTGCTGGAGAAGATGAGTAAGAGTGCCATGCCTTCTTAAACGCAAAACTTATAACCAACTACCACCTCCTTTCACCTCCCCAAGCATTAAGACCACACATCAGCCGAAGCTACCTACCACCATCCTCATAAAGGCAAGCCAAAAACAATAGAGACAAGGATGTCTTTACTAATGGACCAAGAGACAAGTCAAAGCATGCCCTACCGATGACATGCCAACCTGTAGCTAGGAACCACAGGCCCATGCAAAGACATTCTTGAGCTCCTCCATTGTTGTTCATAGAAAATACTTCCCGAATAACCTGTATAAAATCAGGAGAGCTTTACAAAAGCACATTAGTGACCAGAATCCATTCCTAGCCAATAGGGTCCTTTAAGAGATCTGAAAATGAAGAACACACCAAATGCTCAAGAAACTCAAAGAGTATAGTATAAAGTTGGATCTTTCTATCTAAAGTATACATCTAAGACTTTGGAGTCTGGAGCTGCCCCAAAAGGAAGGTGGCATACCCTCCTTACGAGGGCTAGATTAAAATTCAAAACTTGCCACTAATAGGAACATTCCAACAGTTTAAGATAAATACAATAGTTTTTCCAAAGAATTCAAATGAGATTTAAGCGCAAGATAAACTAGACACATACCTTAAGGATGCAGCACATATAACCTCGTCATCCTTTTCAAGAATTGCAGTGTAAAAGCCACTAAAATTTAGACGAGTAAAATTTGACCTGAAAAAGGAATTTAGCACTTGTAAGTACACATGCCTTGCTTCCATTGCTTTAGTAATTAATACAGCAAGCACAGAAATCGAAAGAATTGAAGGTATTCAGAGGCTAAAATACATGTAAAAAAAAACTACAAGTCATTGTACTTAAAATTGGGTTTACACATGAAAATTTTATGAGCAATTTTTAATGCTTTTGAAGCCAGTCATTTTATCTCAGTTCACCATATTTACATCCATATATGTCATTATGGAAGAAGAAAAAATGACAACTTCTCTGATGAAGGATAGATGGCTTAACCAGACAAAATTAAGGTCCTACCAACATAAGACATTCCAGTCCTAAATATTATGCTATTCACTATCTTCATGCACTCCTCCCCATTACAGAACCCTCATCCCTAACGTGAACCTTTAGGCCGCTTAAGACTTCAGAGCCAAGATATCTAGCAACAAAAGTGATGCTTTTGTAATACAGTTTCAACTTGCAACCCCTTAAACAAAAACTATCATCCTGGAAAGAGATGTCAATTGCTTTGTGGCTTTGTGGGATATCAAACCTAAAGCACTTCGTATTTATCCCTTCACTTTACTTCTAACCAACTCACAAGCTCTTATATAAACCCTACTTGTATTTATCTTCCCATCAATGCATTACTCAGTTTCTTATCATAAAAGTACATATATTCCCATCATTTTAAGCATCTCAATGTGTGCATCAGAAGAACCTAACTACTAGTAACAGTTGTTTTCTAGAATAAGTTTGGAAAAGCTTGAATGTAAAATTAAGTTACCGCTCAGCTAGAATTCTACATTCAATAGTCAAGGGACCAGCAACTCCTCGGTGAATAAACTTTTTGATGAATAGACTTGTGAAGAACAAAAAAATTCCATGGACATTCATCATTCTAATAAGTTGATATTTTCCACAAATTTAGAAACCAAGTAATTGATGAAAGTGTGTCCATTAATGTATCCTACAACCTCAAGGATTAGTTGCTGGGAGGAAAACTATGTCAGGTAAGGAGAAAAGGAAAACTAAACAACTCGTGCATGTTTTGAATACAGACAAAAAAATGTAAACAACTAATAAGTTACTTAGTGTTGTAAGGCACTTACCCACAGTTATAGAGAATGTTATGAATCAAATTAATGCCACTTCTGTGGTCAATGACAGGCAAAAAGCACTCATCCATAACAAACAAGGCAACTGCAAGCTCAGAATTACATTTAATCTTCTGAACTACTTCACTGCAGAGACTAAAATCTGAGCCAACATCACTTCTACGTATAAGAGTCCATGAAAATCCTTCTTTCATATCCTGCTTAACCCCAAGAAGCATTTGTAGCCTTTCATGTAACTGGAACATCATATAGTTCAACTGAGTAAGTGAAAGCACCATAAATAAAAATAAAAGAAAAAAACAAAAAAAAAAAAACTTGAGTAAACTAAACGGTTTTTTTTTTTTTACACATTTGAAAGGAACGAATTCAAATAATTTGCATTCCAAAAAAAGAACCCATGACACATGACCAAGAAACTTAGCCTTGTTCCCATTCAAAGAAAATACAACCATGCAAAGGTATAATTTAACTTAAAGCTGTGGATAGATAACTGATGAATTGCTACATGTTGACACAGCCACTTTACCAAAATTAAGAATACCAGAGGTTTTTAAGTATCGTAGTGCCAGGGATAAACATCCATTTCCAATTCCAAACTGTGAACTCAAAAAAAGTTAAATATTTCCAACTCTGATTATCATAACAAATAACTGAAATATTACCATTTGACATTTCTTCCCACAAAACGATGGGTTATCCACGTCATCACCAGAAGCATTATTCATCTGAACACATATGGGATGATCTGCAAATAATAATTGCTTATTCACAATTCTGTTTACAGTAATATAACAACATAAGCGTTACAAAAGAATAAAACAAAGAATCCACGGGAAAAAGAAATCTAAGATTCATTACATTTTTCCTACAGAGATGGCATTTACATAACACATCTGCAGCTGCCTCGTGATGATCATCCCTTGGATGTAACTCTGTCGTGACTTGTCCACATAATTTGCATGAACAATACAAACAGTGCCAGGGACCAGAAGGAAAGTTCTGAAAGTTATACAAAAAAACAAAACAGTTAATGGCTCAAGATTTTAAAAGCAAACTATTATAAACTTTGGTATATCAAAAAAAAAAAAAAAAAATCAAACGCCAATTAATGTAGCCAGAGGAAGGACATGGACCCAAAAGGATCGCTTGATTGCATTTGAATGTAACTCACACACACCAATAATTGATGAACCCTTACCTTAATATCCAGGCAACTTTGATGAAACGTAGATGGGCAACTATCACAACAAATCAAGTCTCCACCATCTCCACAAATTCCACAAGTATCATCATTAGGATCTTCGACGTCAACATCTACAAAATTGTACCCTTTACATGGTGGTTCATTTTGTTTATTCCATGATTCCAACAGGCATTGGAGGAGGGAAGAACCAGTATGTACGTATATATTTTCAAGTGGCTGACCAACTCTGCTTCCTGCATGCATTTCAAATTTTGAAATTGTAATAACTTCATCACAGCAGTTGCAATGAATTCCATCTCTTGTAAGTCTACCCTCAAGCTTCACCCGTGTCTTTCTTTGGTTCATGTACTGTACCTTCTCATCAAGTGACAAAATCCCCAAATCTATCATCCAAGCAAGTAGTGTCCGCTTCCCATTATATAGCAAATAACCATCATTGGAAGAATCGGCAGTTTCCTCTGTATTCCGAACTAATAAAGCACATCGCTTTCTATTTTGTGTCCGAAATGAACTAGGAAACCCCTTTTCTAGGCTATTATGATCAGAATTATGAAGGTCGTGATGCAACAAAGCTTTTTTCCTTTTCCTCTTAGTGGACTTGGAAACTGGATTTCTTGGATAACTTGCTTTCTCATTACACTTCATATTTTCAATGATCCCTCTTATTTTAAAATTTTCATTTCTCATTTGTTTCTTCAATTCTCCATCCTTCTCCCTCCCTGCTCTTCTAACCCTTGTTAGTGTCATGATCTCTTCATCTGGTATTGGAGTAAATATAAAACCAGTCTTATAAACTGTGGAATCGCCATCGCCTTCTTCATAGTGCCTTTTAAGCACATTATAAGCCAGGGTGATTGACCAGTGAGTTCGTCCCTCTGGACTTACATAAACTGCATCCTTGTACTCCCGATTAAATCTGGGTCTATACTGAATTGTCCAACCAGCAGTTTTTAATATTTCAGTAATCCTCTCTCTCAATAAATTCTTCGCTATTGATCTCTTGCATTCATCTGCTTCGATCTTGCGCTTTTTTACTTTCTTCGCTTCCCTAGTCTTCTCACCACAAGTAATTACCTTTGAACTTGCTGTTGGTGTTGCTTCTGGTTCCAAAATTCCCTGAGATAAATCATTCCCAGCTGGCAAAGTTTTCTTCATGTGTATTGCTTTCCTAATATGCCTCTTATCTGAGGAAAACCGATCAGTTGGCACATTACTTCTCACCCTGTTTCTCAACTTCATACTTAATTTTCTCGCTAGTCTAACCTTTATTCCTTCAGTGTGCTCATTCTTCAACGCTCCATTGCTTTTTTGCAACTTTGGTGGCCTTCCTCTTCCACGCTTGGGTTTTAAGGTATTCAATGTATTCAATTCACTATTCAATTCACCAAACAATGAATTGTCATTTTCCTTATCAATCTTGCGTGGCCTTCCACGCTTCCTTTTTAACTTCTTATTCCTCAACTCACAAACAAATTGATGGTTCTTTTCACTCTCCAACTTGGGTGGTCTTCCGCGCTTACGTTTCAACTTCTTCATGGGGCTAACAACTATTTTTGGACTAACAACTACTTCCTCAGCTTCCTTTTCAGCCTTCCGTGGTCTCCCACGCTTTCTTTTTACCTTCTGATCTCCAGAGAACAATTGTTGTTCACTTCCTTGTTCTTCACTTCGCCTCTCCAACTTCATTAATTTCTTGCCATACCTAGTGCTCCTACAATTCTGCACCTCCATATTACTATTATTCTCTTCACTAGCAGCTACACTATCGCACTCTACCTTTACTCCAAAACTCGACCGCAAAATTCGATCACTACCCCGTAGTTTATTAGCCATAAGTTTTCTTTTCACTTTCTCCACTACCTTTTTACTTCCACCTTCAATGTGGCCATCATCCACCTTTCTCCTTTTCCTACTCCTATTTTCCACTTCAGCATTTTCCCCATTACCCTTAAAGACATCCACCACAACTTCCTCAACTCTCGCCTCACATCCCTTCTTGATTTCCAACTCCAGCGACTCTCTCTCAGAATCACAACTAACTGAAACCGAAATCAGATTTTCCTCACCACCTACATAAAGATTCCTCAACCCTTGAGTGCCCTCCCCATCCAAAACTCGATCAAAATCAAAATCTTCCTCTTTCCCCTTCCTCAACAATTTCTCGGCACCCGTTTCCTCTTCCATAACCCCAAAAACACCAAAAATACCAAAATGCTCAAACAGAACCCCCTGAACCTAACCAAAATTCCCACAACACAACACCCATAACACAAAAAACAACTTCCACTCCTCCCACCGAACCCAAAACTCCAAAACGCAAAATGATCCAAACCCAGATCAAAAAACCACTTAAAAACAAGAGAGAGAAAACACACACACACAAAGTACTGAGAAAGGAAAAGAAAAAACTAAAAAACAAAATAACGGATCAAACCCCGAGTATGGCAACACCGAAGAACAAGGCTCCAATGCAGCAAATTCCAAGAAATTAGAGAATCGTGGAAGTCGAAGAACGCCATAGAGGTCAACAGGTGCGTGATTGGGTAACAAAACTCTTCATATTTTGGAACGAAAAGAAATTGATTTTTGTAATTTTGGGTTTAAAATGAGAAAGAAAGAAGGAAAGAAAGAAGACGGGTTTTAGTCTCTAGAAGAAAGGGGCAGAGTCGTTGAGTGCCTTTTTTATTAAAATCAGTTCATTTACAAGGGTAGGTTGGTACGTAATTATTAGAGGTTAGGAGGGCTAAAATAGTGATTTTGCTATTTACGATTTCTAATTTTCCCTCCACAAAGTATTTCCAAATTAAAAAATTATGTACGTATAACTCCCAACAAATTGGGGGACAACAATTCAATTAGGGCTTTCTTTTTTTTTTAATTATTGCCTCGCGTTTCCAATTACCATTTTACTTTTACCCTTCCTTTTTTGTTTTTTTTACATTCACAAATAAAAATCTTTTCTCTCTTTTTTCTTCTCTTAAGTTGTTTAAAATACAAAAAATAAAATAAAATAAAATGCATTCGGTAATATCTTCTTTTTTGTATTATTATTTGTAATTTAACCAACAAAATACTTTAATATTAATTTAAGTTAATTTTCAAAATTTTAACCCTTGGTTTTTCTTTTTCTTTTTCTTTTTTTCTTTTTTTTGTGGTATCATCCGATAAAAGTTAGAATGGAGTAGCAAGCCAATCTAAAATAAGTAAGAACAAAAGTTGTAATTTTATTTAGAGGTTCTTTAAAAAATATAACAAATCGTTAAAAATATTTATATTGTTTGAACAATTTTGAAAAATGAAAAAGTCCACATATTCACAATGAAAGATACCAAGAAAATTCCTCAGTCAATACGCGATTAATCGGTTACACGCGCGTGTGTAATTTTTCTTCTAAACAATCATGATACACGATCGCATAGGAAATGATATATGATTGTGTAGTTCATGATATACGATTGTTAGTTCATAATAAACGATAGTTTTGAAAAAGCCCTAGTAAACGATCATGTAGATGATGATACACGAACATGTAGCTTATGATAAAACAATGATTTTGAAAAGCACTAGTACAATCGTGTAGATCGTGATACACAACCGTTGTACGTAGTTCATGATACATGATCATGTAATTCATGATAAACGATGATTTTGAAAATCCTATAGTAAACGATCATGTAGTTCATCTATGTTCACGATCCATTGAGAAAAACAATACAAGATTGATGACGGATTGAAAACAAATATAATAATATCAAAAGATTAATGAAAAAGAATAATAATAATTGTAAAAAAATAATCATTATTTCAAAAAAAATTGCAAAAGAAAAAGAAGAGAAAGGAGAATACAGCCGTTGAGAAGAAGATGGAAGGGAAGAAGAAAGGAATTGGAGTCATGCAAAATTCAAAAACGGCAAAAGCAAACCTGAAATATTTAAAAATAAATGATTGGTTTCATAGACTTTTTATTTTATTATATGGACCGTAAATATTTGGGTTTTTGTTTCATTTATGTATTTTATTTATTTCAAAAAAAATCTTTTAATTTCAAAATAAGTATATTTATAGTCTATGAAGTTTATCATTTAGTGCCTGATTTATAAAATCATAAATAATTTAATGTTTGTAAAATACTAAGAAATAATTCTTATTTTAATTTTAAATTGTTTTTTTAGACTATGATTATTATAACTATAACTTATTATAATTTAAAATATATATATATATATATATACCGAAAATAGTTGCAAATATAACAATTAGATTCAAAATAATTAACTAATTAAGTATATAGTAACATTTAGAAAAATTATAGATATAGCAAAATCTATTAAAATTTATATATAAGTCTATCACTGATAGATCATGTGATAGTCTATTACTAATAAACCATGAAAGTCTATCAACAATACAAATATATCATTGATAGATTTTGATATATTTACAAATTTTTTAAATATTATTATATACTTAACTAATTGAAAACTCGTGAAACTAAATAAGAAAAAGTAAAAAGGAGAATGTGGATGATCAATGCTTTGACATATTATCTATAAAGAGGGTTTTTATTAAAAAGAAAAAAAAAAAAAAGAAGAAGATTAAAGGCCAAATGAACTTTAAAGCCTTTTAGAATTATATATATTTTTCAATGGGTAATGGATTAGTGGGAATGTTGGGATTATTCTACTCTAAAAGTCATGTGATCTGTAGTCATCCTCTCATTTTCTAAATAACCCCCATCCTTTTTTATTTTTTATTTTTTAAATTTACATGTGTTGTTTTATGTGTAATAGCCACGTAATTCAAAAGCTACGAGTGTCTATTATTAATATAATATAAATTTTTACTATAATTAAATTCTATAATTCAAAAGTTAATGGATATAAAAAATGTAGTTTTATTTAGATGTATATTTAGAAAGAAAAGAAAAATAACTTTTGACATCAACGTACACAAAGAAAGTAACGAGCAAAAGTATTTCAATTTGGTCTATCAAATTATTTGTTGCCTTAATCATATTGACTCATACCACAAATTGGACAGTAACTATTAATTTGACTTTGTTTAGAATTATTCTGGTCAAATTTAAATAACATAGGAAGTTAAATAAGTAAATTACTTTTTTGAGAACATCCATGAAGTTTTAGCCGAGGTATTTTAATTATTCACTTTTAGTAAAAATATGCTTCATAATAAATCACTTTGACATTTTGATTCTTACATTTTTAGAAGTTTCATAGTTTAGAAATAATATGCTTCATAGTAATTAGTACTCTTGAAATGCTTCTCCAGAGAGCATTAAATTTAAGAAAGTATTTAATTTCCATACAAAAGGTTTCTAAAAGAAATAATGGTGATTTTGACCTCTTTCAAAACGTTCTATATATATATATATATATATATATATATATATATATATTATTTCTAAACTATGAAACTTTAAGGAAATGTTTATTAGCCATGATATAAAGTTTTTTACTTTGCCAAAAATAATTCGAAAATACACCAATAGTGTTTTCTATAAGAAAATAGCTCAATGGTGTTTTTGTTATATATATAGTTTCCTTTTGTATGGCTTTCATTTGTTCATGAATATGGTAGTTTTTAAAATGTAAGGGAAATACTAATTTATATCGCTAGATTTTTGGATTAGATTCAAAAATAGAAAAAATTGACAAATAATTTAAAATCAAGTATAAATATTTTGCCAAATATTTTTTTTTTTTTTGACAACTTCCCTATATTTTTAATACATATAAATATATATCGTTTAATATTTATATTTTTGAAAATTACACTTATTTTCCCTCATATTCTTAAAATAACTTTCATGTTTTGTAAGTAAAAAAAAATAAGTTAAATTCTTAACTAAATTTCAACATGTAGTTTTTAAATATGTAACAAAAATTAAATTTTTATCTAAATTTCAACAAGTAGTTTTTAAATATGTAATAAAATTTAGAAAGTATAGTAACACAATTTTAACCTATTTATATGTTTTAGTTTAATTTCTATTTAATGCATAGGTTTCAAAATATTATATTTTCAAAATATTTTTTTCCTTTAATCTAATACCTATGCCCCAAATACAGATTTGTGGATTCGCAACATTGTTTGGGTCAACAGTTCTAGCGATTTGATAGTGCTTTCTCTTCTCAATCGTTTTAGTTTTCATGTCTTTATATATGTAATAAACAATAATATTTTTATGATTAATACTTTTGTAGAGTCAACTCTATATCAACATGAAAACAAAAAAAACTAAAATTTTATTGGATATAATAATTATCTTATAGCATATATTTAGAAAGGTTTATCGGATAAGTTAGATAATAGAGTTATTATTAGTTAAGGTAAGAATGATTATGATATGTATTAATTAAATTAGTTAATGTGAGTGTACTCTTTTTGTCCCTTTTTTACAATTTTATATTACATTGTATGTGAAATTTTTGGCTTCGACAGTGTATGGTGGGCTATAGGGGTGTACATAAACCAGACTGGAGGTGAATTATGGACCAACTCGAGGTCTTCATGTTGAAAAAAATTGAATCCTACAATTCAATGTGCAATGGTCAACCCAACCCAAATAGTTGTTTTTTTTCTTCGTAATTTAAACTATTTTTTCATTCTTTCATTTTCTATTTAAAGATAAATTCTGTTGCAAATAAAATGTCATATTTATGTAAATGATCTAAATATATTAGGTAAAAATTCAAAAAAAAATTATAATCGAACAAACAACAAGTAAAGTCCGAATGTTTACCCTCAAATACATAAAACCTAGGTTTACGTAAAATCCAAGTCTACATATAAATTCATTCAAAATAATAAGTTTATATTCAAATTCAATCAATATAAAATAATAATAATAATAATAATAATAATAATATCGAGTTGGGTTGGGTTGACCGAGTTACTAAATCCTATAAATAACCCAACCCGAAATATATATATATTCTTAATTTTGCTACCCAACCCAATCATTAAGGTGTGTTTGGGGGAATGGTTGAGTTATGGAACGGTTAGTGTTATGATAAACCTAGTTTTATCATAACCCTTGTTTGGAAGAAGAGTTTAGAAATGTAGTATTATGATAAGAGGTGTTTAGGGGAAGAGTTATGATAGTGTTATGAATAAGATGTGTTTGAGGGAAGGGATATGGGGATTTTTATGATAAGATGTGTTTGGGGGAAGGGTTAGGTGGGTACGTTTATGTGGAATTTATGATAAAATTTATTTGGAAAAAGCGTTATGTGGGTTGAGTTATGAATATATTTTTTATGTAGTAATTTTTGTGTACAATAGGAAAAAGAAAAAACAGTCAATAACATAGTGGAAGTCAAGTAAGAAAAAAGAAAAGCAAGCCAGCGAAGTACAAACATAAACTATCTGTAGATGTCTCATAGAATGACTCTACAAAAGCTCTCCCTCTCATCCTCAAGTATCAGTACTAAACCCCGCATGTCGTCCATACGAGACAAAAAGTGCTTTTGCAACAACGCCCTATTCAAACTCGTTAGTTCTGGCATCTCACGCAATATGCGAAAGAATTCCTGACACATATGGTTATCATTGGCAAGGGCGCGTGCAGGCCAATCCGCAATCATCCTAAATAGGTCGTTCGTACACTCTAGGGCCATATGTATGACTTCAAGCTCTGCCTCTCATTGGCTTCCCTTTTTCCTTTTCGATCTGCTCGATCTGACCTTACCCTCAGACGTGCGAGAAGGTCGTGATGCACGTACATCCTCCTAGGACATGTCAATCCCCTGACTGTACACTGATGGAAACGACGGGCAAGCCGAACCCCTCATACTTGACAGGCTCGTTAGACCCCACGTCCACGAATGTCTTAGCGAAGCAATCCGTTGCCCTATCGCGGCTGAACACATATGCAAGTTTATCGTAATAGGGAAAGAGTTTTTTAAGGAGCCCCTTCGTTGCAGGATGCGTGTATAAAAAAGAGGACCACTTACATATACTTAAATGAAATTTGTGAAGTAAATGTACACTGGACAAGTAGCGGGACGTTTAATTTATGTTTCTTACCCTAACCCAGTTATTGAATAGTTCCTTCTTCGTAATTATGCATTTTGTCTCGTTGTTCCAACCGAATCCATTGCATGCTGGCCCCCACATTTCTATCATGGTCTGGAATGTTCGTTTCAATGTCTTTATTATGCAGTCGATTACAGTGGTTGCGCGAGCCTGACATCCTGGTAATTTCTCGGCCATTATGTGTACCAGTTGTACCAGTTAACCTGGCCAGAACCTACCATTGTCGGATTTCCATCCCTCCATGACAACCAAATCCACTGAAAACTCTACAAGAGTGCCCTCCTCCTCCTTAGTCCATACATGCCTCGGGGCACGTGATGAGGTAGCCATATTGAGAATGAAAAGCGACAAACAATTCATGGAAGCCATTAGTAATTTTAAATTTCTACATTTACGACACTTAAACGAAGAGGAAACGATATTATGACATATACTATATGTAACAAATGCACGGTTACATTACATATAAAATAAGAACAAAGTAACAAAGTAATTTACATTGCCATACAATTGATGGACCCTAATTTTAAAAGCTTTTTACTTCAGCATTACGCAACTGCCATTTGGTGAACATTACTTCAGCTAATTCATCGCGACAGTTTGACCACTCGGTTTTCGTCTCAATGTACTGAATGTCTTATGTAATGGTGGTGGTGGCGTATGTGGAGTCCCCCTTGTCGAGTTCATCCATGTCGTCGCAATTGACCATTTCTTTGTTTATCAAATTATGGAGCAAACAACAAGCTAGGATTGTGCGACACTGCATTTGGAGTGGGTAGTAGGACTTCCACGAAGTATTGCCCCAACGACCCTTAAGAACACCAAATATCGTTCAATCACATGTCTTGCCGAAGAGTGTTTCATGTTGAAGTATTCCTTTGCAGTTGTTAAGGCATTTCCATCATCTCGCCACTCTTGCAAGTGGTAGCGCTGGCCTCTGTATGGAGCGAGGAATCCCTCAGCATTTGGATAACCCGCATCGCATAGGTAATAATATCCTGTATCAAAAACTGATACTCTATGGGCATTCCATATGTAACTTCGAAAATAGCAACGAAAATGAAAATTGTAAATACCCTTTCGCACTTGCAGTCCATTTTCTCGGCAAGGGCATCTTGGAGAATTCGTGAATCTACTACGGATCCTTTCCAACCGATGAGGACATAACAAAATCCCCTTTCGTGTCGCAGACGTCGAGTACATTCGTCGCAATTTCCCCCTTCCGTGTTCTGAACGAAGGTCGATCTACTGTGGGCACGTTCACCTTTATGTACGTCACATCCAATGCCCAAGACAATTCTGCAGGTTTATAGAAAGAGGCTTACATTACTGTGACGTTCTGATACATGACAAACTTACCACATAAACTACGTGCACCTCGAAACGCTTTCAACATTGATTAGTGCAGTTGTTTGATACCAACACAAGTTTCTTTATCAATTCGTCGTGGAGTTGTACCAAAGCCACAAGGACGAGGTTAAAATGTAGCGAGATTGTCTCGCCTGATCGTACAAATTTCCGTTAAATTATGCGGTTCTTCACGTCATACGCAAGGACGTGCAAGAACACCGCAACCGTTTCCTCAACATCGACAATCTCTGTCGATCAAAGACCAGCTACAGTCCTAAGTAAGTGACATAGAATTTCAAATGTGCACCTGTCCATTAGGGTGCTTTCGTGACACACAAGATCAGACTCGTGTATCATTCGAAAGTACGCAAGCTGCCTAATTCTATGCCTTGTATCGAACGATGTTTGTGGGAGACGCTTATTTTCGTTCATTAGTAGCTCCAACGTTATAAGCATCTGACGATGGACAAACGTGAACGCAGTTAGAACTCCAAGAAGTGTTTGTTGATCCATGTGAAATGAGCTTAATCATCGTACAAAATATGTGCCTAAGTATGTTATTAGAATGCTCATATACAATGGACATAAAATTTAGTATATGGAAATTAGTAGCAAGTATTCGAAGACAAACAATGTGAAACCATGCGAATAGAGGTTTGCATAATGTATCAAATAACTATCTCTTGTTTACTACATATAAAGTGGTTCATGTTTACGATAATTGAAAAAACCGTCATCGAAAAGAAAGACTTTTTTTCGTTAAAAGTTATTTTCAAAATTATATGAAAAGTTACAGTAAATTGATTTTTCAATTAAATTATGTACAAAAATAGGGGTTAGCTTTGTAAAAAAAAATTATACCATTACATTTGATAATGTATTCAATATTTTCTTCGTAATTAAAATTACAATTAAACGAACCGTGAATTTGAAAACTTCTTTTTACACATGTGACAATATGTTATTTTAGCCAGTCATGAAATAGCTTAAAACTATTATAAAGACATCAAAAATTACACTAAAAACTTGTTTGAAACAAATGAAAGAAAAAAAATTCAAGTTTAATTTGAAAACTTCAACATTCATTTGACATATTCTTTTCATGGTATTAACTAATTACGAACAACTAATACGTGTAAACTTTATGCAATTTTTGTTGTTACGAAATTGCAATTTTATTTTATTAACTCTGTAACATACTTGGACCCCTTATTTACATGTTTCAATTGATGGTGGTTAGAACTGATTTAAATTGGTATTTATTATGGAAAGTAAGATTTTACGTTAATTAATTTTAAAAATAAATTACTCTATTATTGTGTTATATGTACCCTCGTTCCCGTTATACTAATTTAATTCCTCTATATAGTAGTTAATTGCATGATATGAAGATAGACAAATGTTGAAAAACATATATTCATCTTTCATATGTAAAAACTACGTAAGGAAGATTTTTAAAGTAAACAATGCATACACCTTATAAACCAAATAATGTTTAAGAAAATGTTCGTAATAAATTTATACAAAACCCAAAAAAATAAATAACAAAAAATATTGAAGTTTGTAACAATAGAAAAGAAATTACAAATCTTATTGTATGTGACCATAACATATGAAGCTAAACAAAAGAATGCCTACAAACGACCATTACAATAGTACCTCTTAGAAGAGTATACTCGTGAATGGCGACATCCTACATAAGATAAACAACCTTATTAACATTTATACATAAGACACGATATAGAAGGAAAAAAATGAAAAAATATTACGTGTACATACCTTCTATGATGACAAAAATGACCCGAAATCAACATTGAATGAGTAAAGGCATTAATAATCAACATGGAAAGCATAAGAAAATGCAATTTTTTTAAAAAAAAAATTGGTAGCCTCGAAGTTTTGAAATTCATTCAACATAATGAATGAAATTTCATAGTAGTAGAAACATCAAATGCGAATGGAAAAAATACAAAGAAGATAGACGAATAAACAAAACACGCGTAAATAGAAAATAACAAAGAAGAGGATGGACAATGATAATACATTAAAAATATGAAACAATAGCAAAAAAGGAGGACATAAGCATATAAGGTAAACATCAATACAATAGATGAATATAAGTACATACAAGAGAGTTCCTAAGTGAGAAAGGAGGGCAGAAGTTAATTGCAGAAGATAGAAACAGAGAGAAGAATACAATAGAGGAATTAATGAAATAAAAAATAAGGCAGATTAAAAGGATAATGAGAAAAAAAAAAGTAACTTATGAGGAAGAAGATATAAATAGAGAGAACAATGCAGTGATAGAGAAGTGAAAGTGATAAATGAAAAGAGGAAACATGGTGTATATATATCGGAAGATGGGGAAAGTTAGGACTTTAGTGAAGGGAACCCAAAAAATAAAGAGGGAAGTAATACACTGCAAGGTATCCATCAATAAAATCAATGACTGAAAGATAGGGAATCTCTACTACAACTGACTAAAAGCATAGAAAAGTCCAAGCAATCAAAGGCTATGTACTGGAAACTATACCAAAAACATACAATTTGAATAGATGGAAGAGACAATACAATGTTGAACTCAGTGATTCTATGTAGCCACATATTTTTAACCTAAAGATCAGTGATACAAGAAAAGTGTGTAAAAAGCTTGAAACATATTTTGTAAATCCCAAATCAGGCAACAGAATTGATAAGAAATGAAGGGTTGGGTGAATATAAAGAAACATAGAAGTCATTGCCGACATACATTTATGAACAACACAAAGTAACCAAGAAGACAGAATGGAAGGCCAAAATAAAATACACATTACCTAAATTAAAGCACAACAGAATCGACAAATAGGTCTACATACATATATGGAAAACAAAAGTCAGACATGATAACAAACAATGGAAAATCATGGCAATACCGAAAGTAAATTATTATAACAGAGAACGGAATGCACACAGATACATATATTAAACAAAATCAGTTTTTATTCAAAGGAATGGAAACTCATCATCGGCTAAAAAAATTGGATTCAAAAGATTCAAATACCTCTCTACCAAGCTCGATCGGCAACCATTGGCAGGTGTGAAGTGTCTGTCTGTGAAGGAAATTACAAAACGGCAAGCGAAACACCCAGCCACAACAATGGAACCTCGAGCGGCAAGGAGAAAATTAGAGGGTTGCCTTCAACAAAACGTGTTTGGAGGCAAAACCTTAGATCCAAAAAGGAAATTGTGTTTAAAGCCAACGTCGTTGAAGAGTCGGCTTCAACAAACACGAGAAAACCTTTAGGGGACTGAGAGAGATGGATGAGAGAGATGTAGATAGAGATTCGACATCACGAAACGAGGGATCATCAGCAAAACGCAACGGATGAATGAAGGAACAAAATATAAAGAAAATGCGGGTTAGGGTGTTACGAAAATCAGTGAATGTGGGAAATAAATGGCCATGGTTTGAACAGGGAATCGGGGAAAAGATGGGCAGATGGGGGTTTATGAAACACATTTGAGAATCGAAAAATGGTAATAGAGGAGATGAGGGAGACAACACAGAATGAAAGAAGGACGACGAATCGAAGAGGAGAACCGAAAATGGTAATAGAGGAGATGAGGGAGAGAACACAGAAGGAAAGAAGGAGTAACCGAAGGGGAGAACCGAAAATGCAAATGGATATGATGAGGGAGAGAGCACAAAACGAAAGAAGGAGAAATCGAATAGGATGAAGACAAATTGAGCGTGAAGGGTTAACGCAGGTTGAAGATGCAAATGGAGGAGGAAAATTGGTGGATTGAGGGGGAGGTGTTTGAGGGTAAAACCGGGATTAAGGAAACACGTTTCCTTAATCTTGGGCATAAACAGGGGTTAGGGTTGAGCCAACCTAAGCCCACAGTACTAACTCTAACTCCAAACGGGCCCTAAGTTTTGAGTTGGATAATTTAATTAGATTGGTTGAGTTATCGGTTTTTTTGAACACCATCTAGTGGGGCATATAATTGTTAATAAAATTTAATAATTTTTTTCTGTAAGACTATGACTATCCTTTTCCAATTTCTTTATATCTTCCCATTTGATTAATGATATTCATTAACACCAAGGTCGTAGAACTAACATTTTTTGTAAAGTTAAACTTAACGTGTTAATGTTAATTTATATAGCTATGGTTCAATCTTTAGCATTTATCTTGTGATTCTCTTTGTTACATGTGTGCGTTTGATACGAGGAAACACATGAATGTTGTTTTTAAAGTTCAAGTCTTTGAAATAACGTTTGTATTTTCAAAGAGTTTTAGTCTTGAAGTGTGATTAAGTTTGAAGAGCTAGGGAATGTGAGAAGAAATGCTTTAATCTCATTTATAAAATTTTGGTGTGGACTTTGTGGTTGGATCCTGGGCCAATTAATTGAATGTTGAGTTTGGTTGACCTTTGTACTAAACTATTTTTATTTAACCAAACCAATAAAACGAATAATTATAATAGATAACAATTTTATGAATGATAGTTAAATATATAACAAATATTGTTTTAAAAATTGTAAATGTAGCAAAATCTATCGGTGATAGATTTTTTTATCGTTGATAGACTTTTATGGTATATCAATGATTAACAAATATTTGTAACATAGTTTAACTGTGATAAACTTTTATTATTGATAAACTTTTATCATTATAGACTTTGATATATTTTGCTATACTTACCATTCTTTTTAAATATTGTTGTATATTTAATTATTTTGAATCAAATTGGTATATTTGCTACTATATCCTTAAAAATATGTAGTCATCAGAAATCTATCAACTAATTTTTTTCAATTTCAATTTGAGATACGGGTAAGTTTTTTTATTAGTCCTAAATTTGACGATTTGTGATTTGGTCAATAATTTGAGAAATTGTGTGATGATTTGTGATTAGTCTAAGAATTTTCATTCAACAATAACACATTTGAATTTCTAGCTATATATATTCCAAAATCAAAAACTCGAGCCTTTTTATAAAAAATTTGGCATGAATTCTGAAGCTGACATTGTTAGCGAGGTAGTCGATAAACCAAAGAAATTTACGAGGACGATATTATTTTACTGGCTTAATTTTAACAAATAAAATAATTCTCTTGAAAAGTACTAGGACAAGTGCTCGATCAACCCTAAATTGAGAATGATCCCCTCCTATTGATGCATATTCTTGAATCCCTACATAATTTTAGTAGATCGCATGGGAATTGGTAGCCAAAAAAGTCTAAGCTGATACCAATTGGATTATTGCTTTATATGCATATTCTATATAACCAATTGTGACCACACATATAAGAGTCACATTACACTAGGTCATTATTTTCTATAGTAATACTAGCGTTTTCAACATTTTTAAAAGATCCCTATGCTTATTTTTTTATTAATTATATAATCTACAAATGAGACGCAAAATAAAATTGTACTTTTTCTTATACATAATAACTTTTAAAGAAAAATATCAATTTAGACTTTATAACTTCACGTTTGTATCAATTAATCTCTTAAAAATGGGTAATTTAATTACAATCAAATTTGGTTTGAAAAACATGTTGCAAGACTAATTAATAATTATAAATTACATATGAAACCTTCATTCATGGAAAAGACAAAAGAGAATAAATTATTATTATTATGATTTAAACCATATTTTTCTGAAAGTGTGAGAATATGTGTATTTAATATACTTGTTGATCTGTAAAATAATGTATATTTCCATATGGTTAATCTCGTAGGAAGGTGAAGAAGAAGAAGAACAAGAAAGAAGTCGAAAGAGTTTTACAAAAAGCGTCTAGTATGATGGGTTGATATTCTCTATACAAGATCGCCATCTTTTTGGCAACGGACAAAAGCTCGGCTTCACGACGGTAATGGTGAATTAGGAGGAGAGCCAGACTGAACAAGAATGGACCAAAGCATTTGCACATCTTCACAAGGGCAAGACTTCACATCTTTATACAAAATGTAGATTCCTTTTCCTACGTAAAAGAATAATAAAAAGTTACCAAAAGTTCATGGTGAGTTTGCATTGAGGTCAGATAAAATTTGAACATTCTTTCTCTACCTTGTCTGTCAACCAAATATATGTTACCATAACTATATCGAGCTAGGTTCGATACTTCTTCTATCGTTGAAAAAAAAACTAAATTAATTAAAAGCGCTGAAAGTAAACATTTTGGTCCCTATTATTATGGTATTTTATTTGACCCTTTAGCTCCTATTATTTCAAAAGTTTCAAGTTAATCTTCTCCCTTGTTTTAATTTCTTTTAATTCAGGGAGAAAATGTCACTATAAAAATTGAAATCTTCCCCAACCATACAAAATTTCAAATTTTATTTACTAACCATTTTATTTTTAGTTTTTGAAAATCACAACTATAAACATTCATTTTACCTCTTTTGGTTTCTTTCTTTAATTTTTATCAACTTAATTCTACAATTTTAAAGATCTATCAAACCAAGTTTTGAAAAAAAAAATAAACAAGTAGCTTTTAAAAAAAATTCTAATAAGTTGGCTAAAAATAACTTAATTTTATACTAAAAAAAAAAAAGAGATAGAAATTATGGTAAAAAATTGAGAGCAAATAGACTTTAAGAAAAAGACCAAACTATGGAAAGGCTAAATTAAAACATTATTTGAATTGGCAAAGAGACTAAAGTTAAAATAAAATAAAAATAAAACACATATGAAGAAGACTACAAGAGAGATAACGAAGGAAGTAGGTTTTGTTTGGATTGAATTTCTATGCTTAGAAAAAGTATTTTGAAACAAAATGAAATTTTTTTTATTTTTGAGCTCTAAAAAAATCATTTCAAACAAATTATTCATACTAAATCGTGTTTTTAAAAGAAAAGAAAAATTCAGCTTAATCCAAAGATACAACAACCTTCAATGGACGAAGCAATACATTGGAAAAGAAATATCGCAAAATAGTTAGATATGAATCAATCAATGTCGACGACAAAGATATAGAACAAAAACCGACTAGGATGATGAATTAAGGATCGAAATAGATGATTACGGTTTGATCTATGGGGGGAGCTGTGAAGACGATCCCAAAGCTTCTTGAATGGTGAAATGAGGAAGGATTTGAACCATCCCATTTGAGGAAGAACAAGAGATTTGGGGCTGTGAGATATGAATCTCTGAAAGTTCCCAATTAGGTTTGGTTCATGGTTGGTGAAGAAGGTGAGAAAATTAAAGGGAAAAAAAACAAAGAGAAAGAGAAAGAGAAAGAGGTTTTTAAAAAAACTACAGATCTATGGTGAGAGTTTGCTTAGGACTTAGGACTTAGCTTTAATGCAATCCACATATATATTTATATATATGTAAGGACACATGATTTTCATTGTTCACATTTTTTAATCTCCATGTCCAATAATATGGTGGCATTTTAAATCAATGTAACAAATTAAAATTAGTAGTATAAAAAATTGGGATATTTTAACTTTTATTATTGAGTATATATATATATAAGAGGTGAGAATTATTCCACCAATTGAATGTTTGACCTATAAAAGAGTAAAGAGAGAAAAAAAAAATCTTTTCAAAAAAATAGAAAAGAATATGGAAAATTGTCAAAAATGATAAATTATTTACAAAATATAGCAAAATTTCATATTCTATCAATGATAGACATTGATAAACACTGATATGTTTCCACCAGTCATATTGATAGACACTAATAGAAATCTATCAGTGTCTACCCCTAATAGAATCCTAAATTTTGTCATATGTTGTAAATATTCTAATTTATTTTACTATATTTAAAAATGTTTTAAAGAAGAACGTATTTTTTAGTTCTGAGTTTTGAAGAATATGTGTGCATGGCTTTTAAGTTTTCAAAATGTATCACTTTTTAGTTTTGAAGTTTTTAAGAGCAAGTATATTATATTTGTAATGCCCTGAGTTTAGGAGGAGAAAATGAATAAAACAATATCATATCTAAACGAGAGAGATGGTGAGAACATAAAAGTAAGGTTAAGAAAGTCTAAAGAATTAAAAATATGGGTAATAACCTATAACCACAAGATGTACATTTTTTTAGTAGTTCAATCATAAGAACTAAAATATTTGATTCTTAAACTTTTAGAATATGTCTCTTAAATTTGTAAGGATCGGTTCTAAAAATCTAAAATATCCTACTATTATTTTAAATAGTTATATGAATTCTTAGACTAAAAAAATTAAATTTACTTAATGATCTTTAGAATTAAAATAGTGTATCCCACTCTTATTCTTAAAATTTGGGACTAGAAAATTTTGTATTTTGAAAAATCAAGGATTAATACCCATATTATTCAAAATTTGAAAAATCTAAAAAGTAATTTCTAGAAAATAAATAGTTAATAATAAAAAAAAAAAAACAAACAAAAAATTAGTAGAGGACAAAAATTTACCATACTTGACTTTGTTAGATATTTTGTCTACTTTTAAAATTTTTAAAAAATAAAAAGGACTACCAAATATATAATAAGGATCACAAGAAAATTTTTATGGAAAAGGAAGTCTAGGAAAATTTTGTATGGAGGTATATACTAATTAGGGATAGTCAAGAAATTAGAAGAAAGACAATTGCTTCTTTTTTTTTTTTTTTTTTTTTCTCTCTCTTTCCTCATTTTAGATTATCTAAAATAAAATTAAAGATTTTATATGAAATAACATTTGGAAGGTCTTCTTTCATTTCTTCCCTATTTTGTAAAATTAACAATTCTGACTTAACCTATACTTTGTTCAAATTTGAAATAAAAATATGTCATTTGGAGGAAAATATTTGTAAGGAAATTATAAATTAATTTTTTGACCGTTAAACGTTACGAAATTAATTTTTTGACAGTTCGACCGTTAAGAATTAAATTAACCGTTTACGAAATTAATTTGTGACCGTTGTGAATCCGCCTACACTATAAATAGATCCCTCACTCTCATTCTCAAAACATACAACAAACATTCTTCTCATTTCTTACAAAGTTTCCCGAGCTGTGTTCTTTTTTTAGCGCTTCGGTTCCAATTAGTTTCTGTGCAAAACTAATTGACGAAAAAGGAATTGTTTTATTCTGAGGACAACGAGGCATAATTTCGTTTGCACGATTTAGAGCAGAGTCGCGAAACGTCTTAAAGAGAGTGTGTTTCGCGACTTAGTCTTTTACTAATTCAATTTCTGTTTTGCAGTCTCTGTTCCTTTTAAGAATTCGTTCGATTGCTGCCTCGTTTCTTTCACCACTATTTTTCGGGTTTGGACGATTTTTTGCATTGAAGACCGAAGTGCAACAACATAACATATGTAATAAAAGAGTTTATCATTTATTAACGGATTGATTGCGATAGACTCTTGTTTTATTATATTATGTTTAGTCTGGTGGTTAGATTTGTAACAGCTCTTAAAACGAATCTTAGAAATATTTTAACATAAATATTAGAAAACTCGTATTTATAGGGAACTAAATTCAAAAGACTTTTTGTCCGAGAGATATTATTGATATAATTATTATGAGGAAATTATATATCATGCCCCAATTCAATAACTAAATGTGGCGTTTTATATGTATTATGTGGAGTCTTTAACGACCAATTGTTGAGCATTTAAATATTAGAAAATTTGTCTTTTTAGTCCTTTTCATTATGACTTTCAACGTTTAAAATGTATAATTTTAGTCCTCGAATTAATAAAAATTTATATCTTTCATCCTTCTCCTTTTTTAAATTTTGTGAAAATAATAATTCAAAATAGTAAAAAAATTAGGTTGAAAAACACTTTGTCCCGAAACGCTTTCATGAAAGCAATAATTTAATCTTTGAACTTTGTGTTGCAATAATTTAGTCCATGTAGTTTCAATTTTATAGCAATTTAAGTCTTTGAACTTTAGTATGTTCACAAGTTATAATTTCGTTGTAACTTTTGAATTTGTAACTATTTAGCCAACCCCTAACGTAAAAAATCATAGAAAAAATAATATGTCAAAATTAATAATTATTTTATGAATTAGATTTTGCATTTAATAAAAATATTGAGTATCAAATTAACTTATTAATTAGTTTATCTCACAACTCTCATTAAATATCAACGAAATCTATAACATAAACAAAATCTTTACAAAAATTAAATTGTGGCATATTGAAAGTATCTAAACTAAATCATCAGAAATCAAAATTTATAGATTGAAATGTTACTTTTACGAGAGTTTACGAACTAAAATTGATTTTTAACCTCAAAAAATTGAGAACAAAAATAGTTATATTTTGAAGACTAAGAAAAAAGAACGTACCTATAAAAAAACAAAAGAATATGTGTTTTAAATACATAGAAACTAAGCACACATATTCTTGAAAGTCGAGTAGCAAATAAAGGCTCCCTAAAACATATAATTAACAAGGTAAGATTGTCGGTTACATTATTATAATCATATGATCATATGAATTATATTAAAATTAGGATGAATTTAAATCTAAACCAATGTAATATATATACCTTACAACCAATGGTTGTAGGAGAATGAACCACGTGAGACAAATAAATATTGTGAAGAGAAGTTTGGGATGATAGTACCAATTATTTATTTCATAAT
The DNA here is from genome assembly GCF_025177605.1 of Cucumis melo. Lineage (NCBI taxonomy): Eukaryota > Viridiplantae > Streptophyta > Magnoliopsida > Cucurbitales > Cucurbitaceae > Cucumis > Cucumis melo. The sequence continues at coordinate 31,022,823 of NC_066857.1, forward strand.
ATTAAATGGGGTGTATTATTAATGCATTTAAATACAACCAAAATGGTATCTATTAATTAATATAATTGCACTACACCAATTTAATATTTGTGCTAATTAAGGTCCATCCCCTAATATTTTGGTAGCAATAACGGTTCCTATGTTTCTATTTTAATTTTTCCTTTTCTACTTTAACATTTCTCATTCTTTTTTTTCCCCTCTATATTTAATAGTAATAATATGAGTTAATAATTGAAAAATAGTAATTTTGGTTGTAAATTTGGATCATATTTTCTGGTTGTTTTTTTACTTTACAAGTTTACGAATATATACGTTTGACAGATAATCTAAATTAATCTATTTTTCAATATTAATATTTTATTTTATAATTTAAACTATGTGAATTAGGCAAAAAAAATATTTTTATAAGATTTTTTTAGTTTAAAATTTTTTAAATATAAAATTATATTAAATAAAGATGAAAACATCTAAGAACACACTATTCTATTCTACGTTGAAATATAGTTATAAAAATGAGGATTCAATCTTTATATTAAAGATTAATTTGTATGTCTTTTACAAATAAATACCCATGAAAAGCATAAAAAATATTATAACAAATTTCAAAATAGAGAGAAATATTGTAACGCCCCGAATTCTTCGAGGTAATTTTTATTATTTTATGTAAATTTTCGAAAATTTAAAAATTTTTTTGTGTTTATTTTTAGTTGATTTTGAAGTGAAAAGAAAAAAAAAAGAAAAAAAAAGGGAATGGTATGATTTCTTTTATATAATATATTATGGTAAAAATTAATATAATAATAATTTAATATAAATTATATTATAATTATTATTATTAATTATTATTATTATTGTTATTATTATTATAATTATATTATTATTATTAATTTAGATTATTATTATTATTATTATTATTATTATTATTATTATTATATATATATATTTAATAAAAAAAAATTTAAAGAAAACCCTAACCGCGCGCGACGGCCCCCCCTTCTGTTTCTTCTTCTTCTTCATCGTCTCCAGCTCCTCACGAAGCCGCTGCTGCCCGTTGCTCCATCTTTCTCCTCCGTTCGCGCACTCATCTGTCTCTATCTCCATCTCTGTCTCCGTCTCCGTTTCCGTCTCTGTGGTGGTACCCGTCTCCGTCTCCGTCGTCGGCGGTTTCACAGCTCCCACGTTCATTTGTCGCAACCCCTTCCATTTCCGATCTCCCTCTCGGTCTCACGTAACCGGACGCCGCCGTGCGTCCTTCATCCGACCACGTCTGCCGACGTCAAGCCGCCATCCGCCGCGTCGTTCGTCGAGCAACCGACGGCAAACCTCCATCAGTCGCGGATTTTTCCCATCAAACCGACCCGACCCGAGAACCCTCATTCAAACCGACCCGAGCCGTGAATCCAAGCTGAAGATCGAGCCGAGTGTGAGCCGCGAGTCGTGAATCCCAGCCGAGCCGCGAGCCGTACCCGAGCCGAAAACCGAGCCGAGCCGAGGACCGAGCCGAGCCGAGGATCGAGCCGAACCGAGGACTGAGCCGAGCTGAGGACCGAGCCGAGCCGAGGACCGAGCCGAGCCGAGCCGAGCCGAGCAACGAGCCGAGCCGATCACCTCCAAGCCAAGCCGAGCTCCCTGTTCACCGAGCCACCTAAGCCTTCCTTCCTCCACTCCGGGTCACGGTGAGTCTTCGGTAAGTATCATTTTGGTAATTTACCCAGTGTTGCCATAATCATGTCGAGTTTGAATATTAGAGTAAAACTGGGCCCTATCTTTCGTTCCTTGAAGATAATAGGGGTTGACGCTCAAGTTTACGGTCCCACGGCAAGTTAAATTGGAGATAGCTTTCCTTTCCTCGGGTAAGTCAACGGATGTGCTTAGGACCATTTTAAAATGACTTCTGCTAGTGTCATCGATTAAAACCTTCGTGTTTTCGTTTAGGTGGATCCGTTGAGCGCGGACTCGATCGAGGGGCATAACCGAGTATCAGGTAAGGGGTTTTCCTACTACTGGACCTCGGATCGATGCTGGAAACGTAGTAATCCACAGGGGATTACACGTTAGTGACTGTACTGAATAACTGTATGTGTGTTGACTGCTAAGCACTGTTATTATATTTTGTCTAATGTAAAGGTACTGTGACTGCTAATTGTAGATTGGGATTTTATGTTGATGGACCTTGAAGTTACGGTTCAGTATGTAGTAATCATTGGTCTGGATGTTGATCATGGATTTTGGACCGGGAAGGACCGTGAGTCCGGTTTTGGTTGGTTAGTTGATTGGGTCTAGGGTTTTCCCTAATGGTGTGCGAATTGGTGAAGCGTATAGCAACTGAGGGTGTAGTTGTTTAAACCTATACTATCTGACTGACAAAGCCTATGGCGGAACTGTAATATGAATGCCGTTGGGGTGTGATTGTTGTAGACGATTTAGTATGGACTGAGGGGTAACGGTTAGCTTCATCTATGGGGTAGTGTGCCTTACGGATATGTGCATCCTTCGGGAGCACTAGACTGATATGTGCATCCTTCGGGAGCACTAGACTGATGTGTGCATCCTTCGGGAGCACTAGACTGATATGTGCATCCTTCGGGAGCACTAGACTGATAGGTGCACCCTTCGGGAGCACTAGACTGATGGGTGCATCCTTCGGGAGCACTAGACTGATATGTGCATCCTTCGGGAGCACTAGACTGATATGTGCGTTCTACGGAACCACTAGACTGTTATGTAGGGTACCCCCGAATAGGAAGTTAACGGTTGTCCCCTAACGGGCCCAGTAGTGGGTCCCTTACTGGGTATGTTTATACTCACCATTTTCTCTTCTTTAACTTTTCAGGTAAGGGCACAGCGAGGGGCAGACCGACGAGAGGCAGGAAGGATGCGTGAAGGCCATATGGACGCGTCTGGTTTTCTTATTGCTTCCGCTGATGTTTTTTTGTTAGAATATGTGGTTTGGTGATTTTGAGTTGATGACCTGAGTTTTTATTTGAAACTTTTGTGACTGTGATTTAAAATAGGGCCCGATACTGTTTTTTTGTAATATTTCTAACGTTTTAAGAAATCGTAACCGGTTCGTTATGAATTTTATGTTGTGTGGTCGAGTTTTGGTATTGAGTAGTGACCTCAGCTTAGTCCGGAAAGTTGGGTCGTTACAGTTGGTATCAGAGCCTAAGTTTTAGGTTCTGTAGACTGACTTATAATGTGAGTCTGTGTTTTGTGTCCTTATGGCTAAAACGATCCTTGCCACTCGTCAGGTACGCTCTCATGAAAATATATGTATAACTCTATATGCATTACCTTACCTAAGTTAAACTGCAAAGTTAATTACCATTTATGACTAAAGGGATCACTGGTGGTTGTTAGGGAAATGCCGCCAAGGAGAGGTGCACGTAGGGGTGGCCGAGGAGGCCGAGGAAGAGGAGCAGGACGCGTTCAGCCTGAGGTACAGCCTGTAGCCAAAGCCACTGACCCGGCTGCGCCAGTTACTCATGCGGATCTAGCTGCCATGGAACAGAGGTTTAGAGATTTGATTATGCAGATGCGGGAGCAGCAGCAGCCTGCCCCGCCAGCTCCAGCACCAGCTCCTGCTCCAGCTCCGGCTCCAGTACCAGTTGCGCCCCAGGTTGTGCCGGATCAGTTGTCAGCAGAGGCTAAGCACCTGAGGGATTTCAAGAAGTATAATCCCACGACATTCGATGGGTCTTTGGAGGACCCCACCAGGGCTCAGCTGTGGTTATCGTCTTTGGAGACCATATTCCGATACATGAAATGCCCTGAGGATCAGAAAGTTCAGTGTGCTGTTTTTATGTTGACTGACAGAGGTACTGCATGGTGGGAGACTAAAGAGAGAATGCTAGGTGGTGATGTGAGTCAGATCACGTGGCAACAGTTTAAGGAGAGTTTCTATGCGAAATTCTTCTCTGCTAGTTTGAGAGATGCCAAGCGGCAGGAGTTCCTGAACTTAGAGCAGGGTGACATGACAGTGGAACAGTATGATGCGGAGTTTGACATGTTATCCCGCTTCGCTCCCGAGATGATAGCGATCGAGGCGGCCAGAGCTGATAAGTTTGTTAGAGGCCTCCGACTGGACATTCAGGGTTTGGTTCGAGCTTTCCGACCCGCTACTCATGCCGATGCACTGCGCCTGGCAGTGGATCTCAGTTTACAGGAGAGGGCTAACTCGTCTAAGACCGCTGGTAGAGGTTCAACATCGGGACAGAAGAGGAAGGCTGAGCAGCAGCCTGTTCCAGTGCCACAGCGGAACTTCAGGTCAGGTGGCGAGTTTTGCCGCTTCCAGCAGAAACCTTTTGAGGTAGGGGAAGCTGCCAGAGGGAAGCCGTTGTGTACCACTTGTGGAAAGCACCATCTGGGCCGTTGCTTATTCGGGACCAGGACTTGCTTTAAGTGTAGGCAAGAGGGTCATACAGCTGATAGATGCCCGTTGAGACTTACGGGGAACGCGCAGAATCAGGGAGCAGGTGCTCCACATCAGGGTAGGGTATTTGCTACCAACAAGACTGAGGCTGAGAGGGCAGGCACGGTGGTGACAGGTACGCTTCCAGTATTGGGGCATTACGCCTTAGTTTTGTTTGATTCGGGATCGTCACATTCTTTTATCTCTTCCGCATTTGTGTTGCATGCCCGCTTAGAGGTAGAGCCCTTACACCATGTTCTATCAGTATCTACTCCTTCCAGGGAGTGTATGTTGTCGAAGGAAAGGGTGAAAGCATGCCAGATTGAGATAGCAGGCCATGTGATTGAAGTAACGCTGTTAGTCCTGGATATGCTCGACTTTGATGTAATCCTGGGTATGGATTGGTTGGCCGCTAACCACGCCAGCATAGATTGTTCCCGTAAGGAGGTAACGTTTAACCCTCCCTCGATGGCCAGTTTTAAATTTAAGGGAGGAGGGTCAAGGTCGTTGCCTCAGGTAATCTCAGCCATCAGGGCCAGTAAACTGCTCAATCAGGGTACTTGGGGTATCTTAGCGAGCGTGGTGGATACTAGAGAGGTCGATGTATCCCTGTCATCAGAACCGGTGGTGAGGGACTATCCGGATGTCTTTCCTGAAGAACTTCCAGGGTTACCTCCTCACAGAGAGGTTGAGTTTGCCATAGAGTTGGAGCCGGGCACGGTTCCTATATCCAGAGCCCCTTACAGAATGGCCCCCGCAGAGCTGAAAGAACTGAAGGTGCAGTTGCAAGAATTGCTTGATAAGGGATTCATTCGACCGAGCGTGTCACCTTGGGGTGCGCCAGTTTTATTTGTTAAGAAGAAGGATGGATCGATGCGTCTATGCATTGACTATAGGGAGTTGAACAAGGTAACCGTAAAGAACAGATATCCCTTGCCCAGGATCGACGATCTATTTGACCAGTTACAGGGAGCCACAGTGTTCTCTAAGATTGATCTTCGGTCGGGATACCATCAGCTGAGGATTAAGGATGGGGATGTACCGAAGACAGCATTTTTTCCAGATATGGACACTACGAGTTTATTGTGATGTCTTTTGGTTTGACGAATGCTCCGACAGTGTTTATGGACTTGATGAACAGAGTGTTTAGGGAGTTCCTAGATACTTTTGTGATCGTGTTTATCGACGATATCTTGATATACTCCAAGACGGAGGCCGAACATGAGGAGCATTTACGTATAGTTCTGCAAACACTTCGGGATAATAAGTTGTATGCAAAGTTCTCGAAATGCGAGTTTTGGCTGAAGCAGGTGTCTTTTCTGGGCCACGTGGTTTCTAAGGCTGGAGTCTCTGTGGATCCAGCTAAGATAGAGGCAGTCACCGGTTGGACCCGACCTTCCACAGTCAGTGAGGTTCGTAGCTTTCTGGGTTTAGCAGGTTATTATCGACGGTTTGTGGAGAACTTTTCTCGTATAGCTACTCCTCTCACTCAGTTGACCAGGAAGGGAGCTCCTTTTGTTTGGAGCAAGGCATGTGAGGATAGTTTCCAGAACCTTAAACAGAAGCTAGTTACCGCACCGGTTCTTACTGTACCTGATGGTTCTGGCAGTTTCGTGATTTATAGTGATGCTTCCAAGAAGGGTTTGGGTTGTGTTTTGATGCAACAGGGTAAGGTGGTCGCTTATGCGTCAGTTGAAGAGTCATGAGCAGAACTACCCTACACATGATTTAGAGTTGGCAGCGGTGGTTTTTGCTTTAAAAATATGGAGGCATTATTTATATGGTGAAAAGATACAGATATTCACGGATCATAAGAGCTTGAAATACTTCTTTACTCAGAAAGAATTGAATATGAGACAGCGAAGGTGGCTTGAGTTAGTGAAGGATTACGATTGTGAGATACTGTATCATCCAGGCAAGGCAAATGTGGTAGCTGATGCTCTTAGTAGAAAGGTATCACATTCAGCAGCACTTATTACCCGACAGGCCCCATTGCATCGGGATCTCGAGCGGGCTGAGATTGCAGTGTCAGTGGGGGCAGTCACAATGCAGTTAGCCCAGTTGACGGTACAACCGACTTTGAGGCAAAGGATCATTGGTGCTCAGAGTAACGATCCTTATTTGGTTGAGAAACGTGGCCTAGCAGAGGCAGGGCAAGCGGAGGGGTTCTCCATATCCTCTGATGGTGGACTTGTGTTTGAGAGACGCCTCTGTGTGCCGTCAGATAGTGCGATTAAGACAGAATTATTATCTGAGGCTCACAGTTCCCCATTTTCCATGCACCCGGGTAGTGCGAAGATGTATCAGGACCTGAAGCGGGTTTATTGGTGGCGTAACATGAAGAGGGAGGTAGCAGAATTTGTTAGTAGATGCTTGGTGTGTCAGCAGGTTAAGGCACCAAGGCAGAAACCAGCGGGTTTATTACAACCCTTGAGCATACCGGAATGGAAGTGGGAAAACGTATCCATGGATTTCATTACAGGACTGCCGAGAACTCTGAGGGGTTTTACAGTGATTTGGGTTGTGGTGGACAGGCTTACCAAATCAGCGCACTTCGTTCCGGGTAAATCCACCTATACTGCTAGTAAGTCGGCACAGCTGTACATGTCGGAGATAGTGAGATTACATGGAGTGCCAGTGTCGATTGTTTCTGATAGAGATGCCCGTTACACTTCCAAATTCTGGAAGGGTTTGCAGACGGCTATGGGAACGAGGTTAGACTTTAGTACAGCTTTCCATCCACAGACTGACGGTCAGACTGAGCGTCTGAACCAAGTTTTAGAGGATATGTTGCGGGCGTGTGCATTGGAATTTCCAGGTAGCTGGGACTCCCATTTGCATTTGATGGAATTTGCTTATAATAACAGTTATCAGGCCACTATTGGCATGGCACCATTTGAGGCCTTGTACGGCAAATGTTGTAGATCCCCAGTTTGCTGGGGTGAGGTGGGTGAGCAGAGATTGATGGGTCCTGAGTTAGTTCAGTCTACTAACGAAGCGATATTGAAGATTAGATCACGCATGCATACCGCTCAGAGTAGGCAGAAGAGTTATGCAGATGTGAGGCGGAAGGACCTTGAGTTTGAGGTAGGGGACAAGGTGTTCTTAAAGGTAGCACCTATGAGAGGTGTCTTGCGATTCAAAAGGAGGGGAAAGCTGAGTCCCCGTTTTGTTGGGCCGTTTGAGATTCTGGAGCGGATTGGCCCTGTGGCTTATCGCTTGGCGTTGCCACCATCACTCTCGACAATTCATGATGTGTTCCATGTTTCTATGTTGAGGAAGTACGTGTCAGATCCATCTGATGTAGTGGATTACGATCCACTAGAGATTGATGAAAACTTGAGCTATACAGAACAACCTGTTGAGGTGCTGGCTAGGGAGGTGAAAATGTTGAGGAATAGAGAAATTCCTTTGGTTAAAGTCTTATGGCGGAATCACCGGGTTGAAGAGGCAACTTGGGAGCGAGAAGATGACATGAGGTCCCGTTATCCCGAATTGTTCGAGGAATAGAACTTTCGAGGACGAAAGTTCCTTAAGGAGGGAAGAATGTAACGCCCCGAATTCTTCGAGGTAATTTTTATTATTTTATGTAAATTTTCGAAAATTTAAAAAATTTTTTGTGTTTATTTTTGGTTGATTTTGAAGTGAAAAGAAAAAAAAAGAAAAAAAAAGGGAATGGTATGATTTCTTTTATATAATATATTATGGTAAAAATTAATATAATAATAATTTAATATAAATTATATTATAATTATTATTATTAATTATTATTATTATTGTTATTATTATTATAATTATATTATTATTATTAATTTAGATTATTATTATTATTATTATTATATATATATATTTAATAAAAAAAAATTTAAAGAAAACCCTAACCGCGCGCGACGGCCCCCCCTTCTGTTTCATCTTCTTCTTCATCGTCTCCAGCTCCTCACGAAGCCGCTGCTGCCCGTTGCTCCATCTTTCTCTTCCGTTCGCGCACTCATCTGTCTCTATCTCCATCTCTGTCTCCGTCTCCGTTTCCGTCTCTGTGGTGGTACCCGTCTCCGTCTCCGTCGTCGGCGGTTTCACAGCGCCCACGTTCATTTGTCGCAGCCCCTTCCATTTCCGATCTCCCTCTCGGTCTCACGTAACCGGACGCCGCCGTGCGTCCTTCATCCGACCACGTCTGCCGACGTCAAGCCGCCATCCGCCGCGTCGTTCGTCGAGCAACCGACGGCGAACCTCCATCAGTCGCGGATTTTTCCCATCAAGCCGACCCGACCCGAGAACCCTCATTCAAACCGACCCGAGCCGTGAATCCAAGCTGAAGATCGAGCCGAGTGTGAGCCGCGAGTCGTGAATCCCAGCCGAGCCGCGAGCCGTACCCGAGCCGAAAACCGAGCCGAGCCGAGCCGAACCGAGGACCGAGCCGAGCCGAGGACCGAGCCGAGCCAAGGACCGAGTCGAGCCGAGTCGAGCCGAGCAACGAGCCGAACCGAGCGTAGCCGAGCCGCGAGCCGGCCAACCCAAGCCGCGAGCCGAGCCGAGCCGAGCCGATCACCTCCAAGCCAAGCCGAGCTCCCTGTTCACCGAGCCACCTTAACCTTCCTTCCTCCACTCCGGGTCACGGTGAGTCTTCGGTAAGTATCATTTTGGTAATTTACCCAGTGTTGCCATAATCGTGTCGAGTTTGAATATTAGAGTAAGTCTGGGCCCTATCTTTCGTTCCTTGAAGGTAATAGGGGTTGACGCTCAAGTTTACGATCCCACGGCAAGTTAAATTGGAGATAGCTTTCCTTTCCTCGGGTAAGTCAACGGATGTGCTTAGGACCATTTTAAAATGACTTCTGCTAGTGTCATTGATTAAAACCTTCATGTTTTCGTTTAGGTGGATCCGTTGAGCGCGGACTCGATCGAGGGGCATAACCGAGTATCAGGTAAGGGTTTTCCTACTACTGGACCTCGGATGGAGGCTGGAAACGTAGTAATCCACAGGGGATTACACGTTAGTGACTGTACTGAATAACTGTATGTGTGTTGACTGCTAAGCACTGTTATTATATTTTGTCTGATGTAAAGGTACTGTGACTGCTAATTGTAGATTGGGATTTTGTGTTGATGGACCTTGAAGTTACGGTTCAGTATGTAGTAATCATTGGTCTGGATGTTGATCATGGAGTTTGGACGGGGAAGGACCGTGAGTCCGGTTTTGGTTGGTTAGTTGATTGGGTCTAGGGTTTTCCCTAATGGTGTGTGAATTGGTGACGCGTATAGCAACTGAGGGTGTAGTTGTTTAAACCTATACTATCTGACTGACAAAGCCTATGGCGGAACTGTAATATGAATGTCGTTGGGGTGTGACTGTTGTAGACGGTTTAGTATGGACTGAGGGATAACGGTTAGCTTCATCTATGGGGTAGTGTGCCTTACGGATATGTGCATCCTTCGGGAGCACTAGACTGATGTGTGCATCCTTCGGGAGCACTAGACTGATCTGTGCATCCTTCGGGAGCACTAGACTGATAGGTGCATCCTTCGGGAGCACTAGACTGATGTGTGCATCCTTCGGGAGCACTAGACTGATATGTGCATCCTTCGGGAGCACTAGACTGATGTGTGCATCCTTCGGGAGCACTAGACTGATATGTGCATCCTTCGGGAGCACTAGACTGATATGTGCGTTCTACGGAACCACTAGACTGTTATGTAGGGTACCCCCGAATAGGAAGTTAACTGTTGTCCCCTAACGGGCCCAGTAGTGGGTCCCTTACTGGGTATGTTTATACTCACCCTTTTCTCTTCTTTAACTTTTCAGGTAAGGGCACAGCGAGGGGCAGACCGACGAGAGGCAGGAAGGATGCGTGAAGGCCATATGGACGCGTCTGGTTTTCTTATTGCTTCCGCTGATGTTTTTTTGTTAGAATATGTGGTTTTGTGATTTTGAGTTGATGACCTGAGTTTTTATTTGAAACTTTTGTGACTGTGATTTAAAATAGGGCCCGATACTGTTTTTTTGTAATATTTCTAACGTTTTAAGAAATCGTAACCGGTCCGTTATGAATTTTATGTTGTGTGGTCGAGTTTTGGTATTGAGTAGTGACCTCAGCTTAGTCCGGAAAGTTGGGTCGTTACAAATATGAAGATTAATAATGAAGATCTATCTCTTTAACTTAATTTAATGGTTAAATTAAACTAATTATTAGTTTAGTTAATTTTTTAAATCTTTTGTTTATAAGATATCAATATTAAAATTAAAATTATGATAAATTGGGTTTCTTGTCTTCCTAATCTTTTAGAACACCAATAAAATTTACCCGACAATCATGTTTTAAATTTTTTAACATGCAAAGCTAATATCAAGGATAAATGTGTTTAAAGAAAAAAATATGAAAATTTCCCATTAAATCTCTAAAAAGTCAAAGTTAATTTTGACTTTTTTTTTTTGGTAAAAAAGATAAAACAAGAGGGAAAATAAACAAGAATTGGCTATATTTTTATAATTTTTCATTCTCTCTATTAAGAAATAAAATAAAATTAGAAGCATCATTTTACAAAAATGGCCATAATTCACACACCTCTATTCAAGATAAAATTAGAAAGTTTCCATAATTAAAATTATCATATTTGCTCAGAGAAATATATTACCAAGAGTTAAAAAAAAAAAAAAAACCTAAGCTCTTATCGACGTGTTTAATTTATTTTCTTAAACCTTTTCTCTAAAAAAGTGAGTGACGGATAAGAAGATAAGGTGATCGTGTTTGATTCGTGATTCATTTTCATTCTTATGTTTTCAGAAATAAAAAAGAAATAAATACAAGAAAAATAATGGAAACGTGCTCAATATAATTATTTTCAAAAATAGTTTTAAAAAACAACCCTTGAAATATCTTATTTTCAATAACCATTTATCGGTGTTTTCTTTGTTTTTGAATTTTATTTTCAAAAGTTATAAACATGAAATACACTATTGTATTTTCAAATTCATAATCAAACACACATTCTGAATTTTGAATTTAAAATTAAAAGTTTTACTTTGGAACCAAACACATACAGGAAAAAAAAGAAGAATTTGTTTTTGTTTTCTAAAACTATTTTTGAATCACGGTGTCTGAGACTTTCAATCGTTGAATCAACCCGAAGAAGTATTTTTGCTTACAAAAAACACCTACATTTTACTAATGTTTTAAATAGATAGTAACATTTTACCAAAATGGCCCTCTTTGAAGCTTGTACTCTAACAATTATTTTTCTTGCTAGTCATTCTAACAATTTCATACATTATTCTTGCAAGAAAAACAAGCAAATAATTTTGGTCTTGTGTCTTCATCAAAGATTGTATGTGTGTATGTGTATATATATATTATCTAACCCAATTTTGTAGAAAAACAAATGGGTATAGATAGCACAACACACCATATATATATATATATAGTATAGTATAATATAATATCCAAAAACTTTGGATTTTCTTTCTTAATGGTCTCTTACAAGCTTCATTTGTTTAATCATTTTATCAATACTAAAGAAATCAATTTATTTATCTATGTCGTCAAGCCATCTCTTGTATATATACATCCCTACAATAATGAACTTTAAGGCAAAATATAATATTCATCAACTTTTTTTAAATCATGTTTGGTGAAGGGAGGGATTGACATCAAACGTTACAGATTAATCGATATTTTCAATCTATATTAAAAATAATGATGAAAAAAATGTTATTAATATGAATATAAATTTATAGTATTCATCACGAAAGGTGGTGAATATGAGTGTAATTTAATGAATAAGATACGTTATTATTTGAAATATTGATGTAATATTTTTCTTAAAAAAAATCCATCAATATCTTTTTGAGATTTTCAACATTGAATATATTGACATCTACGATTTGATCATATAATAAATAAATTCAAGTCGTTAGGGTTGTTATAATTCATTCAAATCCAATAATTTGTATTTATTGATCGATTTAACATAACAATATAAAATATATATATATATATATATATATAAATAAAGGTAAAATATTTCATTTTGAAATATATGATCAAGAATGTTTCTTTTACATATGTTTATTCTTGTGTTTCAAGCTACAAAAGATGTGAAATTTCAACTAAAAGTTTAATAATAATATTCATATAGCTTCAAGCAAAAGAGTTTTGTTTTTTCCTCTTGTGATGCAATGGTTCAATTAAATGGAATATATATGTATATATTTATTGGTGTAAAGTCTAACCTTTTAAAGACAATGGAAAAAATATAAATTTGGTGAATTGGTCCATCATATGAAGGTTGGATTTGTGACTTTTTACTCTCTCAATATAAACTAATTCATTTTCAAAATTTGCCTAAAATTGAATAATGAGATGTTGATATATGTCAATCAAGGAAATTATTGTTGCATATATGCAAACATTTTTTATATGAATAGGTGCATAGATGAGACGTGTGGTTATTAATCGATTCATTCTTTTATTATGAATAGTGTATTTATTGAGGTTTAGTGATATAAACGGATATATTTTATAGCGTTTCTAAAAGTTTAATTAAACTTATTTATTTTGAACTACGTGCTTGTTTTGTCAAGAACACTTTATATCACTCTAATTGCAAAGTCGTCTTCACACACAATAGCATAAAAAATGTGCCTATAGAGGATGATATAGATTGTAAGATCTACATGTATTTTCGTACTTGAGAAGCTAAATTATGAACAACTGAAATTAGATGTACAATTAACTAATACAAAGTCTCGAGTAAAGCTAGGAATAAGATCAATAGATGTCATAAAATATGAATTAGTTAACTGTACAGTTTAATTTTAGTCTAGATATGAAATATCAATAGAGGTATAAAAATCGATAAAAGTTAAGAATAAACATGAATAAATCAATAAAAATTTGAATGTTAATTAGTTTATTGTCATTTAACATTTTAATTTTAGTCTAGATATGAAATATAAACTAAAAGGGATAAAAATACAAGTATGAAATAGCTGTAATACGGTAAGATAAACGACCTTAAAATAACGTTGTAGTTAATCGTAGGTTATAATAGTTGAACATGCCATCTATTAAACTTGGAGACTCAAATATTGTATAACTATTATAACTCACTCCACTTATTTGAAGTTCGGAACTCAAGCACCCCTTAATGTTTATGTTTGCTTTGGTGGCCAAGAATTAACTTAACACATGCGTAAAACATTTAGGTTAAAAATGTAATCCACAAAACTTTCATAAAACCAACAATTTAGTCTTAAATATTTTGTTTGAAATAATTTAGTCCCGAAACTTTTAATTTTGTAACAATTTAGTCTTTGTACTTTAAATTTTGTAACGATTTAGTTCCTAGTGAGTGAAACTTTAATGAGATTTCTTGCATAATTAAAGCGATAAACTAATTAAAGATTCGATAATCTCTATAAAAGACAATGTCTACCTCATATAATAGTAAAAATTGACCTCAAATTTTATGGGGACTAAATTGTTACAAATTTGAAAGTAAGGACTAATTGTTACATGCCAAAGTTCATGGACTAACTTGATACAAAATTAAAAGTACATGGAATAAATCGTTAAAAACCAAAGTTGAGTAACTAAGGGCTTATTTGGTAACGTTCTTGTTCCTGTTTCCTGTTTCTGTTTGTATTTTTTAAGAAACAGAGGTGTTTGATAACGTTCCTTGTTTCTCGTTCTAAAAAAAAGTAGAAACGTTTCTCATTTTATAAGGAATTATTGAAAACAAAAAAAGTAGTTTCTTCTGTTCGTTTCTCAATTACTTCTATTGGTTTCTTTTTTCTCAATTTATTTCTATTCGTTTCATTTTCCTTTTTCTCAATTATTTTTATTTGTTTCCTTTCATTTTTCTCAATTATTTTTATTGGTTTTTTTTTCTTTTTCTCAATTATTTTTATTGGTTTTCTTTTCCTTTTTCTCAATTATTTTTATTGGTTTTCCTTTTATTTTTATCAATTATTTTTTATTTATTTTCTTTTCCTTTTTCTCAATTATTTTTATTGGTTTCATTTTCCTATTTCTTAATTATTTTTATTGGTTTTATTTTCCTATTTCTCAATTATTTTTATTGGTTTCCTTTTCCTTTTTCTTAATTATTTTTATTGGTTTCCTTTTCCTTTTTCTTAATTATTTTTATTGGTTTCCTTTTCCTTTTTCTTAATTATTTTTATTGGTTTCCTTTTCCTTTTTCTTAATTATTTTTATTGGTTTCCTTTTCCTTTTTCTTAATTAATTTTATTGGTTTCCTTTTCATTTTTCTCCATTATTTTTATTGGTTTCCTTTTCATTTTTCTCAATTATTTTTATTGGTTTCCTTTTCATTTTTCTCAATTATTTTTATTGGTTTCCTTTTCCTCTTATCTCCATCGTCTTCCCCAAAAAATCATCATTTTCCTCTTCACCTCTCATCATCTTCCTCGACAACTCAAACTCTTCCTGTTCCTCTTATACATAGTTTTTGTCATCCTTTTTATGCCAATCTAGGTTTTCGTTGAGGGTTTTTTTCTCTAAAGCATCATAGGTAGTAGAGTTGTTAAATTTTGTTTTGTTTATTTCAATTCTGAATATTGAAGACATAATAATTTACTTTAAAATTAATATTAAATTCTAGATGTCATGAAATAATGATGAGGTTGTTAAAATTGATGAATTAAGAAGTGAGTCGACATCATCTAAGAGAGATGACCCGAGTGAGAGATGATATTGCCAATCAAATTTGACAACATTTGAAGGACAAATACAATTTTATGTTTATGTTATTATTTTTATTCGTGCACTGATACTT
This sequence comes from Cucumis melo, assembly GCF_025177605.1. NCBI lineage: Eukaryota > Viridiplantae > Streptophyta > Magnoliopsida > Cucurbitales > Cucurbitaceae > Cucumis > Cucumis melo. Next base: position 31,038,028 of record NC_066857.1, read on the forward strand.
CTTCATATTAAATGAATAATTTTTGATAATTTTATTTTTTATATTTGATGGATAGATCTATATTTTTGTTTAATATTTAATTGAAGTAGATGTGAAAAATAAAAAATAAATTTAGAAGAAAATCAATAAACAGTTATCAAACACATTTTTTGTTACTGTTCTTTTTTTTTCGAAAAACAAGAAATAGAAACAGTTATCAAACGTATTTTTGTTTTTTGTTCTAAAAAAGAAGAAACAATAAACCGGGAATAAGGAACAAGAAACAGAAAATAGGAACCTTACCAAACATGCCCTAAATTGTTACTTTTATGAAATTTTAGAAACCATAAAATAAATGCGAGAACCACAGCTCCAGATTCTGACTTCATATCAATATATCAGCTAAGAGAAGATTATAACCACAATGGAAGGAGCCTGTTTAGTTTTAGAGGGAAATCAAAAATCTAAAAGCTAAACATTTTTATAATAAAAAGATACATTTCCATTGAGAACAAAATGAAGGAAATACAAGGGAAATTTTGAAACAAAAGCCTCCCATCAGGGAGCCCAATTACCCCCTAAAAGTGAGTTCCTATTAAACAAAATAAAGGCATAGAAGGATAATTACAAAAAGCCTCACAATCGGATACCCAAAGAGAGTACGATATCTAAACTGCAGTGGCTGAGCCCGTACCTAATGGTAATTATGCAGCAATGAATGTCCATTGAACCTGCGATCCCCGCCTGGTAACGAGAGCCCAAGTCCATCAGGAATTGTAAAAGGTCGTTTCTCATCCCAATTAGACATGCTTCATTTTATTCTTTACGGATATCGTTTTACATTTTGCAACCTTCACTCCATTAGTGCTATCAAGTAGGTTATAGTGTTGGCTGCACAATTTCAGCATAAGCAAATGTCTCCGTAAATTCCATCCTTGTTATGATGGCGTAGACCTATTCGGTCCTTAAACACCTGAAAGAACCACACCCCAAAAGCTAGCTATTAAGATGGGAGAGCCAAGTCACTTAAGTACCACATATGTGGGACAAAGGCATCCCATAACTACCTTGGTTCCTAACAATACCCCATTCATAGAAGGCCAACATCTTGGTGGCTACTTCTGTGGTACTTCACTCAGGGCCACACCTGGTTAGAACCCTTCGTCAGTTCCACTCCAGAACGTCAACAACCAGCTTCATACCACATTGTTAGGTACTTAAGCACCTTGGAGAACCACAACTCAAAAACCAACTATTGGGGTGGGAGAGCCGGGTCACTTAAGTACCATGATGGTCATCTCATTCTAACCAATGGGACAAAAACATCCAGATAGCTACCTTGGTTTCTAACAAGATCTCCAACTACCAAATGAAGAACCGAGGAGAAAATGACCTCTAGAGTTGACATGACAGCACCATTTTTTACTGTTGCCCATAGCAGATTTGTCTGTCACAAAAGTGAGTTGAGAGCAAATATTTTCACCATAAGTGCAAAGAGAGGATAATTGAACTCTAGAAAGCACAAGGCAGTTGTTTGAATTAAAATAAAAAAGAGAACCAAGCTCTAGAAAACTATAAATGGTTCTATAGTTATATAGAAAAAAAAAATCAACTTTATTAAGCTTCCACTTGAAAGCATGAAACTCTATTGTTATGTGCACTCTCCAACTTCAAATGTCCAGAGAGAGGTTAGTAACATGCACCTTCCAAGATAGAAGAAGTTGACAGTTGAAAAGGTGAAAAATTAATGGGTTACAACGTCAACCAATAGATATAAAAATACATAGTTTATATGTTTTTTCAGAGAATCATGCATAGTTCAAGAGGAACTCACTCATAGCATAAAACAAGTGAAACTAATCTAACTCAGCTATCATGCATGTCAATTTCATTAACAATAACATTTAATCATACTTACTTTAAAAGATCATAAACAATATCAAGTACAAAACTACACGCCATTGAATTTAAGGCATGTTGCAGTCCAGATATCATTCACTTACAAGTAGAGTAAAAAAAAATAATGATAGTAGAAATGTTTACTTGATCATATACATGTTAAGGATGTCTACTTTATCAGAAAATTTAAGAAACGCACAAAAATATGTTGGTGATATATAATTAAATTTGCCTTCAACCACAGTTTAAGCTTTTGAGTGAATTGGCAGTTTAATATATATATTTTTTTTCTTTTTTTATAACATATTAAATTGCTAATTCATCCAAAAGCTTAAGTTGTGGTTGGAGGCAAATTTAATTATATATCACCAACAAAATACATTGTTGCAATTCAATTTAGCTTGACCTAGTTGAAAATAAAACTACAGAATATGAAATTATTGTTTCCATAGTTGCATATAATTTCTACTCAATCAAATCATTTCGCTCACTGAATGTGTTCATGCAAAATGATATTGAATTGTTTTGAGCAGATATCAAAATGATTCGACCTTGCCATAGAAACCACAATGCTTCTACTATCAATGGTTGACAAAAAGGAATCAAAAGTAGTACCCCAATGAAAGAGCCAAGTTGAACTCTGAACTTGTTTCACTGTAAAGACCTGCCAAAGCATACAATATGAAACAACTGGTTAAATAAAATGTTCAATAATGAAGGAGGAATTTGAGTTTCATCTATCATTAACTTACTGTACATTAAGTGATCATTATAACAAATAATTTATTTGATGATTCACAAGACTGTGGATGAGGATTCAAATGCAAATAGTAAGAGAAAAATGAGTTCATAAAAAAATATACCTGGATAGACATCACCCTTAAAAGAAACCAAGTTACTTAAGTGCAGAAACTGTGATTGGTTGAACAAGCTTCCTCAGTATCAAAACTATTGAAAATAGAAACGAAAAACAAACACAAGTTTTATGTGGAAACCCTAGTTTAGGGAGAAAAACCACAGTTCAAATCTCTCTTATTATTTTCTTATGTTAACAAATGATACAAGGGGGAAATAAATAGGCTACAATGAGGAATTAAAAAAAAGGAAAGAATATTAGGTTAAATATTCCCTTGAGCCAAGCCCACTAAATCTAACAAAAACAATAATCCGGCTCAACAATAAAATCCATAGGGAAGCCACATCACCAAAAATCATTACACGAGCAAGCACCATTCTTGAAATGGTGAAATCTACGAACATCACGAACAACTATCTCTTGATGGGTGATACTTGATATATGCTTCATGACATCGTGGCAATCTCCACAAATACGTAAATTTTTAAAAATACGAATTTTTTTCTTTGAGCTAGTACTTATAAGTGCAAAACCAAGGGCCAGTCTTTCACTGTGAAATCGAAGGTTTTCCTTTTTTCCTGTTTCTCCAACATTATGAAGCACGTATTCAGTTTTAGGCGCATATTGTATAGATGCCAACTCTCTATCAAGCTCATCTAGCTTTAGATGTATTTCCTGAATTTTCGGATGTGAACAATCATGAGACACAAATGTGTGAACTTGACCATTTGCCTCAACCCAACTGCACCCTGGTTCCTTTTTAACTCCTTTACTAGACATCAAACTCCGAACTCTTTTGACATCCTCCCACCTTCCTTCTGTCGCAAAAATATTTGAGAGTAGTATATAACTTGACTCCTCCTCGGGTTGAAGCTCAAAGAGTTTGTTTGCAGCTTTCTCCCCCAGTACTAAATTGTTATGTATTTTGCTTGCTCCAAGGACAGTCTCCCAAATAAGTGCATTTTGTGATAGTTGCATTTTCTGAATGAAATCTTCAAGCTCATCAAATTTTCCCACCCGGCCTAGAATATCAACCATACAAGCACAATGCTCCACGGTAGGAGAAATACCAAAGTCTCTGTACATAGAGTTAAAATGTTCTTTTCCCTCTTCAACTAATCCTTGGTGACTGCATGCAGAAAGAATGCCTGTGAAGGTGACCTCATCAGGCGATATGCCTTCATCTAACATCATCCTAAAGGCCGTGAGAGCTTTATTGCCTTGCCCATTTTGTGCATATCCACATATAATGGTGTTCCATGCAATTGTATCTCGCCTAACCAAAGCTTCAAATAACGCTTTAGCTTCTTCCATACAACCACATTTCCCATACATGTCAACAAGGGCACTACCAACAAACATATCACTTATGTGTCCACTCTTGAAAACCATAGAATGAAGTTGTTGTCCACCTTCTAGAGAAGCCAAAGAGGAGCAAGCACTCAAACAGCCAGCAAGTGTGAACTCGTTTGGCTTTACACCTTCTTGTTGCATTTGGCTGAAATAATTAAGAGCCTTTTCTCCCTGGTTCGTCTGTGCGTAATTAGTAATGATAACTGTCCAAGTAAAAAGATCCCTAACACTCAACCTGTTGAAAGCTACATCAGCATCTTCCAAGTACATACATTTGGCATACATGTCAATCAGAGCTGTATAAACAAAATTATTATCGTCCAGCTGGTTTTTAATTATATGTGCGTGCACTTGCCTCCCATAGTGCACATCAAAAAGACGAGAACATGATCCTAAAATACTAATAAAAGTATACATGTTCGGAATAAAACCTTCCTCTAACATGTGATAAAAGATAATAAGTGGACGATCATACATTCCGCAATCATGAAGACCCGATAAATATGCATTCCATGAAATCAAATCTCGATCAACCATTGACTCAAACAACTTAGCACCCTCATGCACACATCCATTTTTCATGTACATCGTGACCAATGCATTGCTGATTGATACATCAGTTTCAAATCCATATTTCCAAACACAGGCATGGATGCTTTGGCCATATTGCAAGTTTCCTGTATTTGTAGCAGCACTTATAAGGCTGCAAATAGTATACTGATTTGGTCGAGTATCACCCGATCGCATTAAGTGAAATAACTTCATTGATTCCTCACTTTGTCCTTGCTGATCAAGGCATGTAATCAGGGCACTCCAAACCACTATATCAGGCTTTTTAATCTTCTTAAATACTCCTATTGCATCAATTGCAAGCCGACATTTTGAGTACATATCTACCAATCCACAACCTAAGAATTCATTGCCTTCATACCCACATTTGATAATCAAGGAATGGATTACCTGCCCTTGTTTTAAATTTTTGGAATTTGCACAACCTTTGAGAACAGTAGTTAAAGTGAACTCGTTACACTTCACATCTAATTCCATCATACTACAAAATAATTTCAAGACTCCAATCCCATCACCCCTTTGAGCATAACCATTGAGTAGAACATTCCATGTCACATCATTTTGCTCAGGCATACCAATAAACACTTTAGATGCAAGTTCAATCTCTCCGCATTTAGCATAAAGGTCAACAAGTGCAGATCCAACAAACAAATCTAGTAACAATCTTAGTTTAAAAGCTTGGGCATGCATCTGCTTTCCAAGATCTAAAGCCATGCATAAAGAACATGCTTTTAATCCAGTAGCTAGAGTGAACTCGTTGGGCATGATTCCTTCATTTTGCATCTCCTGAAATAAATAAATACTATCATTAGCAAATCCTTCTGCTACAAGACCTTGAATTAATGCCGTCCAAGAAACAACATCACGATCAGGCATTTTAGCAAGCACTAATCGAGCATATGCAGAGTACCTGCACTTTGCATATACATTCACCAACGAAACCCACAAATGGGAATCTGGATTAATTACATTCTTCACAATAAGCCCATGAATGGCTTTAGCAACACCCAAAGATCGTTTTGATGCACATTCACGCAACATACTTGAATAATATTTCAACTTCTTCTTGCTACTCCAGCATACTTGATTTCCCTTAGCATCTTCAGTCTTTTGGTGTTCAAAGTTACATCTATATGGGAAATTATGAACCACATTTTTAAATTCATGACCAAATTGGCCTTTTGACATTGAAATTCCAATAGAGTCAGAAGGACACCTGGGATCTAGTTGTACCTTGAAACTACTCCGTCGAATGGGAAAAGACAAAAATCTAGTGGTATTTTGAAGCTTGTTGGAGAATTGAGGCGAACTGTGTAACCAACTTGATATCAACAGATTTTGAAACCGAATAGGTGAACCATGAATTCTCATAGCAATGAAGTTTCGGTCCATAACAAAAAGAACTCCTCCTACAACAAAACCAAATTCAGTAAACATCCATTTAAAGAGGAAAAATATCAATACTTTGAAGCTCAAGTACAGAAAAAACAATGACATGTGAGCAACTAATGGTGTTTTAGGGTTCTATTACAAAGAACAACTTTACTTGTACCAACGCAATCATACAAAATCCTTGTTAGAAACGATGCATGATCGTGTCTATTAAGTACCGTGGGTGACAGAACAGACCAAAGCTATTTGAAGTGGGTAAAAAGAAAAAACACCATTCTTAAAAGACATAAATCAGATATACTCTCCAACAAATGCTTCTCGACAACAGATTGCTTAAGCCCAAAAAATCAGAATTGAAATGTAATGATGCTTCTAATTTATAAAAGCTTTCTAGATAAATACCTCATACACTTCAAGGAACACATATCAATGTAAAAATAAATCAAAAAAAAAAAAAAAAAAAAAAAAGCCAAACAAACGTGTTTGCCACATCAATACCCTTTCCTGAATCCAAAAACCATTCATTTTAAATTGTAAAACTGAAAAACAAATAAAGGTAAAAAAAGAGAGGGAAAAAAAACACTTCATTGTAGGGTAAGAGAAAGCTCATTACTGGAAACAGCAAACATTCACATAGTTGCAATACTTTTCATAGCAATAGGAAGCTTTCAACTAAGTCTAAACAGTCTCGAGAGAAGAGGTAGAAGATTATCTCCTTCGTTATGACTCCAAAAACCCAATAATGAGAAGTGACATAAAAAACAGGATTGTTCAGAGAAACCAGACCTCCACGGGAATTAAAAAACCCTTTGGGAGACTTCAACTCTGAATTGAAGAAAGAGTAAGCTGTAAATGGTGAAAAAAGTGAAAAAAAAAATTGTAAATTTAACCAATAAATTGTAAATGAAAGGGGGGCAGAGACCAAAATTAGAAATTGGGAGAATCAATGAAGCAGAAACTAATGAAATAAAAAAGTTCAAAACTTTAAGCTTACCAGTAAAGTAGAAAAGAATGAGCAGTGAAATAAGATAATGAATGCCTGAGAAGTAGTATTATTATCTATTATGCGTATGAGCCGCAAAGGCTCAAAGCTTAGATGGAGAAAGAGAGGGAAAGGAATGCATGTTTTGAAGAGAGAAAGAAACATCAGGAAGAATATCAATTTCTAAAAATTATATGCTTTTAATTAGCTAAATAAATTAAGGTTAGTCCAAATGCTAACACAATATTTTAACCTAACAAAAAAAGGAGAGAGAGAGAACCGAACTAATTTTCCAAACAGACCAAACGGGCCGGTTAAATTTATGTTAAAACCAAATTAAATTCTCACCAGGTGTGGCGAAACTGGGTGTGTATAAGCGATATCAGGACTGTAATATTGGAGAGAAAGAAGGGGCTCGTACGAACAAGGATTATCCGAGAAAAATATAACCGGTAAAAATTGTGAAACGGGCGGCTGAGGACGGCTTTGAGGAAGTATCCTTGGAGGGAGCTACCATCCACGACGACGACAGTTTCGGCATGGAACAGCAACGTTAGGCGGTTGATGGCAGGAGGAGGAAAAGGAGGTTGGGGGGATTGTAGCTATAAAAATTAGGTTTATTATTAAATTTAACTAACAAAAGTTATATAAGTAAAATATTAAAATAAACAAAATAAACATACCTAAATTATGAATTTGGAATAAAGTCAAATTAAAAAAAAAAAAAAAAAAAAAACTATTTATGAAATAACTCAGAAATAGACCAAATGGCCAGAGGGGGATTTCCACGTTTTGAATTGAAAAATAAACTTAATAGTGTAAATTAAAAAAAAAAAAAAACTTAGAACCAAAATTTAAATTATATACTTTCAAACGCAACAATTATATTAAAAAAAAACATCCAAAACTTATCAAAATTGGCTCAAACAATATTAAAATCAGCTTGGCTTGGGAGGAAGAAGACCGCCTGGGCTGAGCATGGGAAAACGGCTCGAGCGGAAGGGACGCACGGTTCAAGGCTCCAAGAAGGGGGCGCGGCTCACAGCTCGGCTAAAGGGGTCCGGCTCACGGCTCGGCTGAATGACACGGCTCGCGACTCGGCCGAAGGGAGTGCGGCTGGCGGCTCGGCTGAATGACACGGCTCGCGGCTCGGCTGAAGAGATGCGGCTCGCGGCTCATGCGGAAAGAGGGCGTGGCTCACGACTAGGCCGAAGGGGTGCGGCTCCCGGCTCGGCTAGAGCGGTACGGCTTGCGGCTAGGCTGAATGACACTGCACACGGCTCGCGGCTCGGCTGAAGGGCACGGCTCACGGCTCATGCGAAAGAGGGCGTGGCTCACGGCTCGGACGAAGGGAGTGCGGCTCGCGGCTCCGCTTTAGCGGTACGGCTTGCGGCTAGGCTGAAAGACACGGCTCGCGGCTCGGCTTTAGAGGAGCGGTGGGGCTCGGCTCACGGCTTACGGCTCATGCGGAAAGGGAGTCGTGGCTCACGGCTCCGCTGAAGGGGCATGGCTCACGGTTTTTCCATTTATAAATAATAATATTATTATTATTATTAATATTACTTTTCGTTTTTCTTTTAAATACATCATATTTTTCTCTTTCCTCCTAAATTCCAATCCCATCAACTTTTTATATTCTCCAAATTTATTATCATTTTTTTTAAATAATTTTATCTTTACCTTTTCTACGCTATAAATTTTTAACGTGCAAGAACTTTGAAACTTAATTAATTTTTTTTTTTAAAAAAAGAAAGGTTTCATTGAGTATGTGGGTGGGTTTGGGTTTTTTATTTTCTTTTAATAATCAGCACATAAAAAAATTATTTAATAAGAACAATTTATATCTAAAATCAAGATAATAGTAAGATTTAAGGTTTCGACAAATGGGTAAAATAGTTAAAAATAAAATGATTCACCTTTCAATTAATCTCGAAGATAAATTGTGTTTTTTTTTTTCCGAGAAATGGGTTAATATAATCATGTAGAACAAATTAAATATAATAGATTTGACTTCACAATTGGTAATATATTGTTTATCGTTTTCTTACTCTCTTACATACAAATTAAAAAAGAACTAAAAGTATTATCGGACTTGATTTCACAAAATTGACATTGCATCATTTTTTTGCTCCACTATATGCATATCTTTGAATCTTCCCTAACATTACAAAGTATTGATAATACTCCAACATAAAATTAAACAAGATTAGAATGATGTTAAATTTAAACCATCATAGAAATTATAAGGCTAAGAGTGAATAATAAAAAGAAAATTAAAGAAAGCCTAAATAGAAGAGAATATTCAAATGTTTGCAAGAAAAATGGTTAAAGAGAGTTTTTTCTATTGTTGTCACAAATAGAAGTTTTAAACCTTAACTTATATGAATTACTCTAATAATCATTGAAATAAAGATTTTTCATATTTTAACCTCTTTTATCTATTAAAATCTTTATAGTTTAGCTTATAAGGCAGTGAGAAAGTAACTAAAGAATAATGAATAATTAAGATTTTTTATTTTATTTTATAATAATAATAATAATTAAATTATTTTAGCTTTGATGTGTCGTAAGAATCTTTTATTTTATTTACAATAATTAACAATAATTAAACCATTTTAATCTTAAGTAATGTTTTTCTATTTGCTTTACAATAAGGCTCATTGCATCGTGAACGTGAGTGATTTTTTTTTAATTACCACCCTACCCTAAAATATTCAATACCAACAATTTTTATGTTTAAGAAAAATGTTATTATTGTAAATGTAAGACTAAATTTTTTAATAAACACATTGTTAATTAATTCTAAAACTTCTTAAAATAAGAATATAAAGTATTAAGCAAGAATGAAGTACAGTTTTAGCCATTTTAAAAAATAGGTTTGTAAGATGTTAAAAGTATTTTATGTTTAATTTTTTAAAAATAATTACATGCTATTTATTTTTAAAAAAAATAGTTTTAGATAGGATATAATTTAGAAGTTATTCTTCTAATTCAAAATGTCATATAATTATTTCAAATAAAAATATAAAGTTATTTGAGTAGCCTTTTAAACATATTTTAAAAAACTCAGAGCCTAAAAAGGTACGTATTGAAAGCCATAGAACCAAATGTGTCAAATCTTATAAACGAGTGGACCAAAAATATCTATTTTTAAAAATCAGAGACCAAATACACATGTTCATCAAAACCTAACGAATAGAAAGGTTTTTTTTTCAACTTTTTACTACCAATCCTTCTAGTTCAAGGTTCGATCCTCTCATTTCACATATTGTTAAGAAAAAAAAACATGTATAATAGGAAAATATGAAAATGAATCACGAACGGAAAACATTACCTTAGTTTATTTCTATAAAAAAGAAAAAGAACTTTCATCAGTAAAATGAATTTCATATAATTTAAAGGTAAACTATTTAAATCCTTTTTTATAACCACTTTTTTCTATTTTGATTTTGGTTTTTAGTTTTTGAGAAGGAAATCTATAAACAGTATCCATATCTAAATTTCCATGTGTTTTTTATTTAATAGTTTTAAAAACAAAGCCGATATTTGAAACTAACCAAAGTAGTCTTTTTAGAAGGGAAGTTTTCAAAAATATAACAAAACATCAAAATATTTACGGTTCGTGTAACAAAATAAAAAACCCACGAAGTCGGCTATTTTTTAAAATATTTCAGGTTTGCCCTTCATTTTTCATCTTTTTAACTATTATTTGGTTGTTTAAAATTGTGTACCAAATATGAAATATCATGAAAAATAATCTTTATCTAAATGATCGTGTACCGAAAATAAATCTAAACGATTGTCTACAAATAATCTTAAAAAAATTGTTTAGATTTGGCTGCTCAAATTTAAACGATCGTGTACCAAAGAATAGTCAAATCTAAACGATCTGTCTATCAAAGAATCTTGAACTACTGTTTACCCAAATTTTAAAAAAAAATCGTTTAGATTTAGCCAAATCTAAACGATCGTGTAACAAAAATAGCAAAATATAAACGATTGTTTATCGAATATAATACGAGTGCTGAGTGTCAATTAATCACGGGGGCATTTTTATTATTCCCATTGTATGCATGTGGACTTTTCCATTTTCGAAAATATTTTATGCAGTATAAATATTTTGTCGTTTTGTTATATTTTTTAAAATACCTTTTTTAAAACAATTTCTTTTGTTTGTAAAATTTGACTAAGATACAAAAATCATAAGAATTTGGAAGGAAATATATTTATTATTCAAAAATAAAACATAAAAATAGTTATTAGATGGATGTTATTTAACTTTATCATATTCTTATTTTAAATCAACGAATCATAATTAAAAGTAGGAGTGTAAGTCTAACCCAGACTACCCAACTCATATATATATATATAGAGAGAGGTTAGATTGTATTAGTTTAAAACGTGGGTTGATTTTAGTCTCAAGTTAGGGATTGAAAAAATGGATTCAAAGATCTATCTATATATAATAAAAATAAAGTTAGGAGTATTTTGTTAAATGATGGTCATGAAAAATTAACTTATCTTATAAAAAATAATTTGCAGTGTATTAATTACTATTTAACATTCTTTTCTTATCCTGGGATATATTTTGAATGCAAAAGAATTTAAAATCGAGTGAATTGATAATTAAAATGACTTTATCTTATACTCATAAATTACATTAAAATTAGTGAGCACAAAGTCCAAGTAAGCATTTGGTTTTTTATTAGTGAGTATTCATTTGATCTATGTGTGCGCTTTCTAAGTATTCAGGGAGCCATTCAAATTACAAAAATAATCTACTACTATATAAGGTTGAAAAATTCGATTACCAAAGTCAAACTAATCAAAAAAATATTATTTTTAAAATTTTTAAAAAGTAAAATTTAAAATCGAACCGAACCACGTTGATTCGATTTAAATCAACAAATCGATTCTGTTCGGTTTGACTTACTGAACCGAATCGAACTGTTTTCATCTCTACATGCATTACGTGTCAAATGACACAATGATGGCAAAAATTCATTCATCTTTTTGTTCTTTTCTTTAAAATTAAACAAATAACACCCAAAATTAAAATTACCAATTTTTATTGATTTTAGGACAAGATATATTTAACTTTATGTTCGACCATTTTCTTTTTCTTTTTCTACCTTTTTTTCCAAATCGTGGAAAATAAATATGTTAAATTACCTTCACTAGCAAGGATTTGAAATATGGAAATTCCATAATTTTGTTGAAATTACAATTTTGATGAAGATCTCGAGAAACTTTACAGAAATTAAGATAACTTTTTTATATAACTAGTTAAAATAAAACTTTTACTGTGGCTTATTAATTATTTTTAATCAAATAATGTAAGATATATTGTAAATGCCTATGTAGATGTTGGTGTGTATTAAAAAAAAATATGAAAAATAATTATAAAATAATATAAAATTTAAGAATATCGTGAAATGGAGTGAATGAAAATTTTAAATGGTAAAAGAAAAAAAAAATCACATCAATTTATTTAATTTAGGACGAAATTATGCGAAAATTAATGATTTTTTTTAATTAAATTTAAATAAACTTAATTTTTTTAATTCAATTTTTCTTTATGAATGAAAGTTTGGTTATTAATATTGAGTGTAGCTCAATTTAATATATTTTTTATATTATGGACCTCGAGGTTTAAGATTCGATTCTCTCACCCATAATTTAATTATGATATATTTGAAAAAAATAATATGAAAAAGTAGCTGAATGGGAAAACTTCATCGTTAGTCACAAATGGCATTATTGTGTAAAACAACAAAATTGAAAGAAAAAAAAAAACTTGAACAAAGCCTATAAAATTCTTAGATGCTTAAGTGAGTTGGCAAAACTATATGGTAAAGAATTATTAGGTATCGCAACAATATACATCCACTAAAGTGAGAGGACAGGTAATATTAATGACATTACTTTTTACCATAACTAACCCTACCTATATGATATAGATAATACACAATACAATATTAATTATTCTACAAGCTTAAGAATATGTGTCATCCTTTTGACTTGTTGAGTATCAAAGAGTTCTCTCGAGGTTATTTGTTGTCATTTTCATGGACAATAAATTTGTTTTGAAGAGAGTGGATCAAATTCTTTGTATTGGTGTAAACGAGAGAACACAATGTTATGTGTTAATAATATCTCTCGCTATAATCGTCAGTCTTCATAAATGTTCGTTTTGCTATATGTTGTTATCTTAAAAACCAACCAGTATTATATATATTAGATAAATTTGTTCAACTTGTATAACGTGATTGTAAGACACCTCCATTATTGTTGAGATTTATAGGTGCTTTTCAACTCTTGTACATCTAAAGATGAGTAAGAAACAACTTGTCGTATTAAACACCATATATTGTTCTTTAAACGTGTTAAGTTATTTGGGCTAAGTGGACCTCCGCACATCATAGTTGATAGGCATCAAATTAACATCTAAAATATTTAAAACTTTTACTTACAACAATGACACAAATTTGAATGGTAAAAATATACTCATCACTTTTCTGATATTGTATATATACTTTTTAATTTCAACTTTTTAAAAGTGCTTCTTTTTTATTTTATTTTTTTTTTTTTACTTTAAAAATAGATACACCATAACCACAGGTAAGTGATCCCTTTTTAACAAACTTTTGGATTAAATAAAAGAAATATAAGTGGGAGTGGGAATCAAATTAAAATTTCAAATTCATATCCTTTGATTCAAGTTGGGAATAAATCTCAAATCAAACCCTTTTCCATTATCCAATCAACATTCATCCACTTGTCATAAATACGAGATAAATTCTCCTATTTTGATCATATAACCAAAAAGCAAAAACACTAAACAAGAAGAAAAAGAATTCTCACAATAAAACAAAACATGAGGGGATAGGGGAAAAAACACCAAAAGAGGAAAAGCACAAGATCATCAAAATCATATGTCTTCTAAAGAGTAATGAAATTAATTTAGTTTGACCCGAAAAAATGTAAAAGAAATCAAAGTGAAACAAGAAAATATGACCAAAAAAGAAGAAAAAAAAAAACATAATATTTAACTCGACTTTTCACACATTAGAGACATATATGCATGGAATTGACCCAAACCCAAGTTGTGGATTGCCACAAAAGGTAATGGCAATTGCAAAAAGAAACATAAAAATGGATGTATGAGATATTATTATTATTATTGTTATTGTTATTATTATTTAAGCAGAGAGGCCATCCCTTGAAGATGAATTGAATGTCACATGTTATGTTTGAAATGAGAGAGAGGAGTTGGAGCTTTCATTCACATGACAAACCCACATGTGGTATGAGCTGTTTTGTGTATGAAAACAAATATTATGGGGTTGGGGGAAGTCTATAGGCTGGGGCAACTCCATTGCAACTTTCAAACCCTTCAATTAATTTGTAGTTTTTTTTGGTTGGGTCCATAATTTTCATTCTCTCTCTCTCTCTCTCTCTCTCTCTCTCTCTCTCTCTCTCTCTTATGTTCCTTATGATTTCGGTTCAAAATTTGTTCGATTACAAATCTTTCATTCATATCTTCAAAATTTGATTTGTTTTGGTGGTTGATCCATCTAACTGGTATTTCTTGTTGTTGTGTTCATTTTATAAGAAAGAATCATATTTAATTGTAGTATTGTAAGATTGTCTTCATATATATATATATATATATATATATATATATATATATATATATATATATATATACCTACTTCTGTATGTTAGTCATGCTCATTTATTGTCACAATATATGCTATACAATATATATATATACCTACTTCTATATAGCACCATTTAAAATTAATGTGGGCCCAAAATTAAAGTAAAAAATTTTAGGATAGATAATCAAATAAGTGGTAAGATTTGAAATAATTAGTATATTTTGTTGTAATTTATCATATTTTGGAGAGAATGTGATTTTTGTACTCCTAATGAAACTTATACTCTTCGTCCTCACCCTAGCTAGGTAGTTAGTCGAATTTTGGATGGTAATAATTTTGTTTGTTGTTCAAAATGGCATGTGGTAGCTTTTGTTGAGAGAACTGACGGTAGCTTTTCTCTTTGGGATGACTTTTTAATTTTTTTTTTTTTTTAAAGTTATGTGGTGTGTAATTCAATTTTTAAGTCCATCTTATGTTTTTAGCTCTTCAATTTTGGCTTTTGTTGATGTTTTGACTTTTAGATTATGAAATGTAATCATGTAATTCAATTTTTTTATAAAATAATAACGATAGTAGGCCAAATTGTGAATGGAAGACAGTACTTACACAATTGAAATCAAAATTTTAGTAATTAGTGAAATGTGAATCTATAAAAGTTTTCATTATAAATAGCTTAAATATGTTTTTATACATTTATTTATTTATTTATTTATTTATTTATTTATTAAAAAGGGGTTATATTTTATTTTATTTTATTTTATTTAAAAAAGAGATGAGGGTTCCTTGAACTTAAAGAGTAAAGGAGGGATTTTCATGAATATGTGAATGATGGAAGACTTTCTTGAATATGAAGAGTGTTTGTAACTTTATGCATGAGAGATGTTTAAATATACAACAGTCTCCAAAATTGATTGTGTTTCATGACGATATTCCCAAACATAAATAAATGATTAATCAATTTTCAAAATGGAATTCTATTTTCTTAAAATTTTTATTTGTAAAAAAAAAAAAAAAAAAAAAGAAGGGTTTTACTTACTTGGAATTTGCTTATTTTATAATCTGTCATCAAAATTATGTTTTTTTTTAAAAGTACAAATGAGACTAAGAAAAACTCCAAACAGAGTTTTTTTAAAAAAAAAAAAACTAAAAACTTATTTTATTTTCTTAAAATAAAACTTAAAAAGACCAACAAATCTAATATATATATATATATATAATTTCTTTAGGATTCAATTTAACGATTCTAAAAGTTTTTTGATTGTTGTTAATCAAAGTTTAAAAGTATAATTACGAACATGATGGATAAAAATTAGGCAGATGTCATCAATGAATAGTAGGAATAATTATTAGGTTTGAAGAGAAGGTTTAGGGAGAAAAAAAGGTATTTTTCTTTGATTATGTGTACTAATTGAACCCCACATTGAATTAATTGAATTGGTTGAATAAGGGAAAGGGATTTGAAGGATATGGCCCAATTGAGAGTGTTAGATGGAGAGAAAAGAGGTCACTGTGTCTTCAGAATTTAATGTTGATGTTTAAGGCTTTATGTTCATTTTCTAGAGGGAGAATGCTTCATTTTTATTTTTCTCACTCACTCGTATACGTAGATGATATAATCAATTGATGTTAAGAGTTGGTCACCTATTGTCGAGATCATGTTTGAACCGTGTTTTAGATAGTTTTCTCAAACAAGATATGTATACCGACTAATAATATATATGTAATGTGAAATTTATAGTTTTAGATTTGTAAATATATTGGAAAAAAACTAAAAACATTTTAAATTAATGCAAAGGGTGGTTTACATTATTTAAAGAAAAAAAACGTGAATTTAGTATGTTCTGATTTTTTATTTGTCAAAACTAAAAGGATAATTTAAGAAAATGGACAAGAAGTCATAATCTTTTTGTATGTTGTGATTGTAATTATTATGTTTTTTTTTTTTTTTTTTTTACCTTAACTGGGAAACCATAGAAATGATTACATCTAATGACAGATTATTAAAACTTCAAAGGGTGGGAAAATGATAAACTCTTCTTTTTCTCTTTTAGAATTATGACAAAAGAAGAAAACCAAAAACTATTTTAAAATTTATTATTCAAGTTCTAGTATTTTTATTTATGGAAAAGAATTGAATTCTTAACGTAAAAGTGATAAAATAAATTTTATAAATATATTGAGCTATATTTTAGTTGATAAAATTAAAAAAAAAAAAAAGTGTGAATTAATTGAATTTTGAAAACAAAAAATAAAAAACTTAGATGATTGATTGATTGGTTTCGTATTATTGATTTTGCCCATTTGAGTCATTTTGGTTGTCAATTTTATACACTTCAATATAGCCTGATTTTATTTTTGGTTCAATTGACTTTGATAGCTCTATTTAACTATTTCCTAACTTATCTTCAAAATAAAATAAAATAAAATAAAATATTATATTATATTATATTATATTATATTATATTATATTATATTATATTATATTGATTTGATGAATTTAAATTATAAAATAAAATAAAGTTGGTTATTCCAAAAATTGAGATTAGCTAATGGAATTATAATAATAGGTGGATTAGGGTTTTATACAGTAAAAGGATTTGAATATGAAATATGCGTTTATTAGGCGCAGGCTTTAAAGCACTGATTTTGAAGCCTTTTAAAAAATTCCATGTGTTAATGTCAGTTAAAGAATGTTCATAATCATTCCATTAATTATTCTCAATATTAGTTTATGTTATTCTAATAAATCTTAAATTTATTTTTTATAATAGGACTAGTTTAAAGTTAATCATCCATTTGCATTTGGATTATAAATTTTAGGGTTAAATTATACAAAAAAGAAAAAAAAAATCTTAAAATTTTGTAATTTGTATGTTTAAAAGTTTCTAAAACTTTGGGAAAAATTGGGGAAAATCCCAATTCCTTTTTGCTCCCATTTCCCCTTCACTTCATATAAATAAATCCCTCTCTCTCTTTCTCTCTCTCTCTCTCAATCTCTCCCATGGCTGGTGGCTGAAGAACCCCAAATCAGATTCAACAAATCCACATCCTAATCTTCAACTAATTCCCCCATTTTCAACTTCATTTCATCAAACCCACAACAACTACATTCTGAACATTTCAACTATAATCTCGTTATCTCTCTTGTTACTATGAAGGATTTTCCTTCTTGTTTCGGCGAAAATGGCGTCCAAATTGCAGATTCATCATCATCATCATCTTCCAGTATCTCCAAAGCCGCTCAAAACTTAGTCACCTGCGTCTACCAGTGCAAATTACACAGTCAATTAAGCTTCATCGTCTTAACATGGACCAAGCATTTGATGGGACAAGCCCTCTCTCTTCAGATCCAAAATTCCGCAAATCAATCCCTCTGTAAACTCGATATCAAGCCATGGCTGTTCTCCAAGAAGAAAGGTTCTAAAATTTTCGACATCCATTCCACCAAAATGGAGATACATTGGGACTTAACAAACGCTAAATTCGGCTGTGGACCAGAACCAGAGGAAGGATTCTTCGTCGCTGTAGTATTCAATCGAGAACTCATATTCTTCGTCGGCGATTCACCATCCGAAGCTTCAAAGAAAACGGCGGCTGCTTCCACCGCAGCGGCGGTGTTTGTGGCGAGGAGAGAACATGTATTCGGGAAGAAATTGTACTCGGCGAAGGCGCAATTCAGCGAGAAAGGGGAAACGCATAATGTATCGATTGAATGTGATACAAGTGGGGGTTTGAAGGAACCGAGTCTGGTGATACGAATTGATAGCAAAACGGCGATGCAGATCAAGAGATTGAAATGGAAATTTAGAGGGAATGATAGGATTGTGGTGGATGGGATTCCGGTAGAGGTGATGTGGGATGTTCATAATTGGTTGTTTGGGAATTCTGGTGCTCTGAGTAGTGCTGTGTTCATGTTTCAAACACACAAGAGTAGTGGAAGCCATAGCCAATCATCATCATCATCATCATCATCATCATCATCTCTCTTAAATTCTTCTTCCTCATCTTCTTCATCTTCTTCTTCATATTGTCAACAACAGATTAAGGATTCAAAGTTGCAAGGTTTAGATTTCTCCTTGATTTTATATGCTTGGAGGAATGAGTGAATGAATACAGAAAATAGTTTTATCAATCACCGATAAACAAAGTGGATTTGGGTTATAAATTGTTTGTACACCTTAATTAAATGGGGTGTGTTTGTGTTATACTTCTCATTAATTTTTTTTTTTTTATTTACTCCATACATATGATATCAAAAATTGCATACTCTTTATTCTAATTTGGGTTTAAATTGCATAACAAAAGTGCATCTTAAGCCACATTTTCACACCTTTTTTATTTTAATTTTGAGGTTTGGCTTATTCACATGTTTATGAAAATTTAAAATCAGAATAAATTTTTTAAAAATACGAGAGAATGGTAGCAGATAGATTACAATTTCAAACTTTTTGTTAAGGTATATTTTATGCCGATTGAGTTATATTAATATGGAGCAATGCCTATTAATTTAATGGCACCGACAATTATTACCTCAAAAATCAAGAGCAATTTTTTTTTTCTTTTTTTTTCTTTCTTTCTTTTCTTCATCTTAAGCTGCGGGCTCAAAAGTTTGAATTGTTGAAGAAGAAAAAAGCTATATTAAGACACTTTTTGAAGCATCCATCATCAATTTTCTAAAATTAAGTTGGAAGGTGTAAATAAATATATCAAAACAAAACAAGACACATAAATATCCTAAACTTTTTAGGCTTTGGATAAATTTGAAAATTCATTTAGATCAGATACAATCAATATCAAAAAGGTTTGGAAGAATCTTTTTAATCACATTTAAAGATTTTTTTCTCATCTTTTTCATCACATTTAAAAAGTCTTTTCCTCGTAAATACAAGGCCTGCTTGGCTTAAGAAAATTAGATAAACATAAAAGAGTCTTAAATGAGAGTGAAAATTATTTTTTAGAACAAAAAAAAATGATATTTGATTGCTTTCAAATATAGTAAAATGAAAGAAACAATTTAATATCTACGATAGGTCCATAAACCACTAAACTACTATCCATGTAGTTTCTAAAAATTAGAAAGTAATACTTTTATTATTATGAATTTGTAAAAAAAAATCAGCAATTTTATAATTTAAAATAATTTTTAAAAAACATTTGTACTTCTTTATGAAATAATTTCTTTAACATAATTGTCTCTAATTTTTTTTATATAAATTCCTTCAAATAAATAAATAGTATATAGTAGTAAATTTAAAATATAACAATATTAAGATATAACATAAAGTTTAAATGAGCACTTATTTATATATAATGTTTCTTTTTTGTTATATTCCCAACATTTAAATTTTTATAATATTTTCCTTTCTCTATAACATTGTTAAACTTTTTGATGAAGGCATTTTATAGACTAATTTGACTTTTTTTTATGTCTTACAAAGAAAACATATTACATTTTGTATATTAAGTAGATTGTTGTATAAATATATATTTTTAAGTAATAAATGTGAGGATGATACAATATGAAAAGAAAATAAATAGTTAATATTTATTTTATTTTATTTTTATATTTGATCAAATAATAAATCATTTTAACTTTTATGTGCAATAAAAAAAGTTTCATTGAGTATGTGGGTGCTGGCCGGTGGGTTTTTTTTTTTTTTTTTTTTTTTCCTTCTTCTAATTACCGACGCATAAAAAGACTTAATTAATAAGAACGATTTAGGTCTAAAAACAAATGATAATAGTAAAGTTTAAGATCTTAACAAATGAGTAAAGAGGTTTAAAAAAAAAAGATTCTTCTCTTAACCAAATTTAAAAATAAAATTGTGTTTTTTTTTTTCGAGAAATGGGTAAATATAATCATGTAAAACAAATTAAAATATAAAATTACAAAATTCAAGGCTCTATTGGACTCTTCACAATTGACAACAGATTGTATATCATTTTCTTACTCTTTTACATACAAAAATCAATGGTTGTAATCATGTACTGCAAATTAAAAAGAGATAGCTAAAAGAATTATCAAAACTGAATTACACAAAATTGACTTTGCATCATCATTTTTTCTCTACTACATGCATATCTTTGAGTTTTTCCTAACATTATAAAGTATTAACAATACTACAACATAAAAGCAAAGTTAGAATGATGTTAAATTTAAACAATCATATAAATTATAAGGCTAAAAGTGAATAAGAAGGAATAAAATTAAAGAAAATCTAAAGTAGATGTGAATATTCAAATGTTTTCAATAGAGATACATTTTTCATGCTTAACCTCTTTTATCTCTTAAAATCTTTATAGGTTAAAAAGAGCCCGAAAATGTAATTAAAAGATAATAAATAATTAAGTTTTCATTTTATTTTTAATAATAATAGTAATTAAATAATTTTAACTTTAATGTGTCATAAGTAATGTTTTTTATATTATTTTTAATAATTGATAATACTTAAATCATTTTAACCTTAATATATCATAAGTAATAATTTTTATTTGTTTTAAAAAAAGACTCATTGCATTGTGTACATGGATGAACCTACACTAAAATATTTAATAACAACAATGTTTATGAACCTACACTAAAATATTTAATAACAACAATGTTTATGCTTAAAAACAAATGCTACTATGGTAAATTTAAGATTAAATGTTTTAAAAATCGATTAAATGTTTTAAAAATCATGTTATTAATTAATTCTAAAACTTCTTAATCAATAAGAATATAAAATGTTAATATAAGCAAGAATGGAGTAAAGAACATAATTGAAATTAGAGAATTATCATTTAGATAAAATAATTCAAAAATTATTGTCCGTATTATGTAATAAGATAAAATAAGATAGAGAAGATAAATTGGTACAAAAGTAATACTAAAAATGTATATGTTTTGTAATAATTTTCTTAACGAATAAAAACCTTTTTATACAACAAATTCATATCATAAACTAACAAAAACAAAAAGATATTTTCTTAAGTTGACTTTCAACTTAATACATAAATAGATTTAAGAAAACAAAGAAATTGAATATAAGATTGAGATATACCTTGAATCAAAGTCATTTGATACAATTCTTTTTTGGTTAACAATAAAACTATTAGAAATATGTGAAACTATTTATAGGGATGGAAGAAAAAAATAAGCCTTATTCAATTTGTTGTAGAATTTGAAAAGTTTAAGAGAAAATTTAGAAGGTTTAGAGTGCGGAGAGATTCATTCATTACTTATAAACATAATTATAATATAATAATAATAAGTCCTTTCAATTGGTTTTGATAATTAGGGAGAATGTATTCAATTACATTGTAACCTTTTCAATGGCCTATTATTAAGTTATAAAGTGGATCGATATTAATTGAAACAACCTACATAGACATATTTGATTATGGTTAATTATGATTGAAAATTTCAATATACTAGTAAAAAGATACGTAGACATATTTGATTATGGTTAATTATGATTGAAAATTTCAATATACTAGTAAAAAGATACGTTGCACGTATAATGTATAGCTTTAGATTATATAAAACATCGCATGTATATGTTTAGGGTAGGCTAAATTTAGAGGTACGAAATTCAAAATCTAAAAGAATTAGATGTACATGGGAAGAAGTTATAATAACTATATTAAAATAAAAGAATTTAAATGTAAGATTTTTGTATATCAAAAAATGATTTTTTTTATACAATTTGAAAGTAACTTATTGTCATCTATGGGTTTGATCTAAAGTGAAATTCCTCTAAATGATTTTTTTATACAATTTGAAGGTAACTTATTGTTATCTATGGGTTTGATCTAAAGTGAAATTCCTCTAAATAATGCAACATAAAGTTGTTGATAAGAAAACACATTTTTAAAGAAGATATATTCCAACGTTAGAAATTGTTTGTCCTTATACTTTGTTAATTGTCGTTGCAAACCATAAATGAGTAGATATCCATTGTCATTTGGTGGGCTTAATGGTATTGGTGGAAGAAAAAATTGTTTCAGCATGTACAATATTTTTGCTAAATGATCGACATATCAATCTTGTCCTATTACACGATCCATTAGAAGGATCCAAATTTCTCAATAACAACATTGGTAAAAAAAATAGAAAAACCTTTTATATAATAGAAAAAAATGCTACAACACCTTTTCAACTTTTAAGTCTTTAAATTTATATTGTTAATTAGAATTAATAAGATATTTAATTTGTAACTAATTTCTAAAATGTAAATGAAAAACCATTTGTATTACAACTTTTTACATCCTATACTTCAATTCAACTAAACTTAAATATAATTAATTAAAACGCATTGTGCATGCTTTAATTCCATTAAATTTAAGTATGAATTAATTCAAAAAGCAATGGAAGAGGGGATACCTTTTATAATTATATATATTACAAAAAAAAATTAAAAATGAATTTACTTACCATACGACAGTGATTTTGAACGTAGAATTAAACTCAAAAATATAATGGAAAGAAAAAAGTTTCTCCACATTAAGACTTTTATATATACTATAGATAGGAAGAACAAAGAAGACAAAAAAATGATTCTCCCGAAACCATCCTTTTAACATAGATAGGTTGTTTACTCTAAAAAGAAGACTTAACTATATGTATGAAGATAACACTATAGCTTCATTGTTCTCTCTCCAAATATAATAATATTTTTAATTTAAATATCATTACAATGTTTAAAAAATAAATATATTTCATAACAAGGTATGTTTTTTTTAAAAAAAAAAAACTAAAAGTATGTCCCATCCTATTTTAGAACCCAAAATATGAGCCAATGTATCTCAAACGTCTTGTTGAAATACCACGCTGTTATTAAACTTCTAAAAACTTCTAAGTTTGTAAATAACATAGAATCATTTATTCGGTGACTATACATAGAAAAGTTATTTGCAAGCATTCCTAATTTCTTCAAATAAGTACTGCCCAATTTCTGTCTGATTCTGAGCTAAGAATGATTTAAAATTACAACTTTATTATAGCTTTGCTGTTTTTCCTCTACAAATACAATTAATACTAAGAATATGAAACTCTTTACCTGTGTTCTTAGTATATACAACTGCCAGTGGAATTGATCAACGATGCCCAGTTGTTGTCAGGTATATGACGAAAACATTATTCAGCATCAAATTCACATGGAAACGAACTTTCTCTGTTAGATTTGTTTCTTTAACTTGCCTCGGAAGTTAGATATGCAAAGATGATGAAAAATATGGATGTCATGGATCTTGAACCCAAACTCTAACTGATCTGTCCCCATCAAGTCCTGCAGATGCAATTTTGTTCTCAGTTGGATGGCAAGACACAGAAATGACAACATCGGTGTGACCTTCGAGTTTCTGAATCATAGTTTTCTGCTGTAGATCCCATATATAAACACATTTGTCCTCCGATCCGCTAACGATGTATTTTCCATTGGTGACAGAAAATGTGGACACAACACAATGGACTCGATTTACATGTCCTGTATATATCTTCAAAAACTTTCCAGCTGAGTAGTTCCATAGCTTCTGCACCCACAAAAACAAAAATATGAAATAACAGAAAATGTGAATTTCTAATAAGAAAAGGCATAGATGAACGTATTCAAAATACGAACATGAAGTTGCATGTAATAAGTCTAAGAATATAAACAAAACCATGTGATGACATCCTCACCCAACAAAATTTCATAGTTTTTCCGCGCCTACTAAGTTGCAAAGAAGAGCTAAATCGATCTAGGCAACAGAACATTCCCAACTCTGAATTAATATTTACTTCCATGAAGGTCGCAAGCCCCTAAAATTTTTCTAAAAAAATATAAAAAGAATAAAGTTAGCCATCAAAAACCAAATAGTCTGAGTTTTCCCCTCTTATACTTCGGAAAAAGCCTATCCTTTAGGCCTGGGAATTCTGGATTGGAACCCATTTTTTGTAAAATTGGTTTAGTTTCTGGGTGGCTTCTTTGGTTGAATTTTGTATATTCTTCTATTTATCTCCACGGAAGCTGGTTTTCACATAAAAAAACCATATAGTTTTAGCTATGTACTGCATATAGTTCATAGGCTCTTGTAGCACAAATTAAGAAGACGACTAGAACTAACATAACTGCAAATCTTCAAATTGACTAAAGACAGGATAAACTTTAGCTAGATATTATAGTGTTGATAGATTTAATATTCCAAAAATTGTCTATCAAATCTATAGAGTATGAAAACGCCAGTAAGTTTTCATAATCTCATACCTTGCAGGTATAATAAGTTTGCAATGATTCCGGAATCTAATTAATTCAGGATTTTCAAACATCCTACTCCTATAAAACCTTACTATCCTAATTCCTAGGCTTCTAATTTGGCTTATCATCAAGAATACAAAGGGATTACTCTTTCCAAAACCCCAACTTTGTCTGTACTACATCAAAACCTCTGATCTTAAAATGCCACAGTAAGACAACTGGTTTGATCAACCACACCACTATATAATTTTTTAATCAATCCCTACCTAATTTCGCGAGGGAAGGCAAAATCTTTAAGAGATCAATCCTCATCTAATTTCCTAAGAAGTTGACAATGTGCACGGTTGGTAGACTTGACCAACCAAAAAATGGTTCCCCCTTCGACATTCAAATAAGAATTCATTCAATAGCCTTTTGTTTTCTTTCCCAACTGTGGATTATCTGATCATGGCATAGAGATGCGAATGCGTTACGAAAGGAACTATCCCGATATCTGATAGGTGGAGTCTGCATTGTTTGGGGTTAACTGGATTTTCAGGATACAATGGGGTTAAAACAGAAGGAATGGGCTAACTGGATTTTCAGGATATAATGGGGTTAAAACAGAAGGAATATTTATCAAATTCCATTCTACAAGATACCATTTGAGAATTTCCAGCAATCTCACTGAGTTGGGTTCAAAAATCAATCAGCCAACAGAATTATATCATTAAAAAAAAAACAATTTAAAAACACAAAAAATAAAAAAAAAAAGTAAAAAAACTAAAACTAAAACTAAAACCACAACAAGCATAAGACCTGAGTTTGAAAACTTACAAGGGTATCATTGAGAGTAGCAACAAGTATGAACTTGCCATTAGGAGAGAACTTAGCAAAAGAAACAGCAGGGACTTTATCATCAATAAGAGTCTTCAAGCAAGTCCCAGTAGAAGCATCCCAAATCTTACAAGAACCATCATGACTCCCAGAAACAATAAGTGAACCATCACGATTAAAATGAACAGAAGTAACAGGCATAGAATGAGCCCTTATAACATGAAGACACTTCCCAGTCTTCACCTCCCAAATCCGAATAGTCTCATCGAAGGAGCCCGAGACGATAAGATTGGATTGAGGATTGAAATTGACGCAGAATACAAAATCGGAATGGCCTCGTAGGGTTTTGACGCACTCGCCGGTGGGAGAACGGGCGTCCCAGATACGGAGAGTGCGATCGTCGGAGGCGGAGCAAATGTAATGGGAATCGGAAGACCAGGCGAGATCGGAGATGCCTTCGGAATGGCCGACGAGGCGGTGGCGGAGAGTGAGGGAAGAGGAAGCCCAGATGATAAGGGTTTTGTCGAGAGAGGCAGAAGCTAAGAGAGTTCCATCGTTGGAGAATTTGACACAGGAGACGGCGCGTGTGTGTGCCGTCAAGGTTTTCAGGTGCCGGTAGGGTTTGTACGGTTGCGTGCCGCCGCTTGCCATGGAACTTACTCCTCCACTACTTGCCTTCTAAAACAATATGGACAAAGTGATTCTAAAAGACCTCGAAGATTATGTTATGAACATTATTTTCGGTGTCTTGGAGACTTCAACTATTTGGATTGAGTAGGAAAATAAACTTTTTTTTTTTCAAAATGAAGCAATAAGTTAATCAAACACACACTTTCTTTTGTCTGTGATTTACTTTTGGGTAATAATTTTAAACATACAATAAAGAGTATAAAAAATTGTAAATATAACTTCTTAATTCACCAACAAATTATTGCTTTACTATTTTTTAAAAAGTACTGTTATATATTATATGCCTTCAATTCTTTACAAAAGTTTTAAAAATCCAAACCAAAATTTTAAGATTATATCCATTATTTTTTTTTTTAAGTTTTAAATTATTTATGGTCGCATAAAAAGACATAACATTAGTCATTTTTTAAATATTACAGTTTTGTCATTCCATTTTCTATTCTTATTCGTCTTTTCGATTATTTTCCCTGCTATTTCTTCTTTTCTCTTGTATACTACAAAATAGTAAAATCTAAAAGATCGAGAATCTTGAAAAAAAAAATCATTTAGATTGGAGTAGTCAAATGTAAACTATCGTTTAAAAAAGTGAATGATCGTGTATAAAAAAGATAATTTGAATTTGAGTAGATAAATGTAAACGATCGTGTAAATAAATCTAAACAATCGTGTAACAAAAGAATTTAAAAAAATCGTGTACCAAAATTAAAAAAAAAAAATCATTTAGATTGATCGTACAAAATTAAAAGATGGAATTGAAAAGATAAATTGTAGTCGTATCTAAACAATCGCATATAAATTGGAGCCATATCTAAACAATCACGTATAAATTCGATAAATTGTAACAATCACGTATAAATTATAGTCATATGTAACAATCATGTATAAATTCTAGCCATATCTAAACAATGGCATGTAAGATCGTCTGACGGAATGGAAGGAATCCATAAAAAAGTTGTAGAAGTTGAGAGAAGAAGGGAAGAACTCAAATTCTTTGAGCGTCCGAACGTATTTCATTTCGAGACCTCAGTTTCATATATATTCATATGTCATTATCAATGAAACGGCTCAAAGTTGCAAACGAAGGACTTGTTTTTGATTCCACTGATTTTATAGGACTGATTTCGACGTATGAAATTTCTTCTTTTTCTTAGCTAAAATTCAGAATTTGCTAGGTTTTGACATAGGGAAGAAGCAACTTTTCATTCAAAATCTTTCATTTTTTCTCTATTTTCGTTAAATAGAAAGATGAGAAAAAGTCCTATTTTGCTTGAAAAAAGACGGGAAAAGGCAATGAAAGAAAGGAAAAAAGGATCTTTGACTTGATTCTAGAGTCGAGTTATTTCTAAATATAAGGGAAAGGGCTCCTCTCCTCTCCTTATCAGTCGACTTTGGCCTTCGTAGCTTTATTCTGCTTCGCTCCTGAACAGTCCTTTCGCTTCGCGCCTCCTCTTCTTTTTTAGCCTCCGCTCATTCATTCCACTAGACGAATTTGAGAGGAATTTGAGTCCTTAAAGTTTGAGTAGCCGTAGGTTTAAGGAGTTCTACTCAAATATTCGATTATGATACTCAAATTCAAAAAAAAAAAAAAAGAAGAAGAAAGCCAACTTCACATTTTTTCGCAAATTCTTTGCTCAAAAGGAGGGAAGAACTCGACTCCGACGGGGCGGTTCGAAGAAGCTCGACTAAGAAGGAGTCAATGAACAAAGGCTCATTGAACTCGACTGAGGTTAGGAAGGAGAGGGGCAAAGCCACTCGACTGAGGTTAGGAAGGAGAGGTTCAAAGAATTTTCAAGCTCATTCCTTCCTTATCCAATTAGAAGGAGTGCAACTTGTTTATTCTACCATATGTCGTGCGGAGGACTGATTAATGGAACTCAAAACCAGGTTCATATGGAATTTCATGACTCCTAACGGAGGGTTCAAAGAATTTTCAATTGAATTAAGAGCATTCAATTAGTCCTATAAACAAGTCCTCGATCATTCTTTTTTCCTCCTCGAAAATATAATTCATAGTCCTCCTACGGAGCCTTCGCTTCGAAAAAAAATATCTACCCTAATCAAATGAGTTCGTTCTAGAATAGCGAATAGTCCTTCGGTCGAATATTAGTTAGTGGAATCAGACTCGTCCTCCTATAAATGAATATGGATAAAGAAAAATCAGTCATTCGGAATATGGAAAAAAAAATAATTAAGCTACTAAGGCCCAAAGAATTTGCAAATAAGGGGTCTGGAGGACCTCCTCCTACGGAGCCTCCTACGCAACTTAATATGTGAGCGGGAGGCGGAGTAAGGAGTTGAACTTGATTTTCAGATAATATCAAAGATTCCACACTAAATAGCCTTTGGAAGAGATTGCAGCCAGCAAAGAGCAGAAGCGAAACCTTCAAGAACTCAGACTTGAACTTCCACAACGAAAGCGAGAGCCGAAACTGCGTAGTGGGGTCGATTTCCCTCGGTGACTCCCGTCTCGCAGCCTTGACCCGAGGTTAATATGGATATAAACAAGTCCTTCGGACAGGTCTCGTCTTTGTTCATTGATTGTTAATCTCAAATTCTTTGATCCTTGAAATTCAAACCTTCGAAAGGTCTTCCATAAATCAGTCCAACAAGGCTCCGTAGGAGTTGAGAAAGCCTAGCCTGAATGAACAAGGGGTTGATTTTGTTGTTGACTCCTTTTAGCTTTCTGCTGAAACTCTGCTTTTTCTGCTTATCTTGCTTGACTTGAGAAAGGCTGAAACTCTTGCCTGCTTTAAGAAAGCACTACTGGGATCACGCCTTTTGCACTCACTTTTTGGACATGATGCCTGACTAGGAAAGGAGAACAAAATAAGGATGCCTTGGCTCGACTGAAAGGAGAGGCGCAAAGAATTTGTGGAGAAGAATATATTGAACTGAGGCTATGGCAATGGAACTGACGCAAGTAGAAGACACCAGGCTAGGCTTCAGGCCCTGACATCGATCAAAGCTCACCAACTGAGAGTTGCTCGATCTTACAACCACGGATTGGGCGTACAAGCCTTTCAATCTATTCATTCATCCATTTCTTCTGGTGGAAAGATGTACCCTTTTGTTCACATCCATAAGTTTGTAGGGGCAAAGCTTGACGGAGATTGCTTCCTCCCTCTAAGCTCAAGCAGGAGCGAAAGCAGATTTTTAATATTTTACACGATAAACCTCTAGAACTTCCTTTTTAAAATTGTTCTATTGTAAATATTTTACCGCTTTTTTATATTTTTCAAAAGACCCTTTTTTTTTAAATAATTAAGCCCCTTTCTTATCAAATTCTTACCTACATCTTATTATTTCTTTTGCTAAAAGATTCAATTCTTATCAAAAATCTAAACACATAAAAGTTCTTAAAACTATTTTTTTTAGTTTTCAAAGTTCAAAATTTGTCATCATTGTCTAAGAGATCGGTAGAAATCTCAAATCTACAACAAATTGCTCACCATAAATAATATAATCATTTTTCTAAACAAATTACCTACTTCAATCCTAATTGCACTAAAGAATGATAAATCAAAGATTTTTGTAAATCGGCCATCGATATAATCAAGAATTTAAATAAATTTTTATATTGACAAAAGATCTATGGACATCGATATCCCATAAACATATCTATAAGACTAAAATTTCGGATTGATATCGACAATCTTGCAGTTCCATAATCAAATAATCAAAGAAGAAAAGACCAAGACCACCTAAGCAAGAATTGCACTTTCCTTAAACCAAATTATACAAGAAAGGAACGTCACAACTACATTCCTTAGACAATGCTATAATTTGAACAGCTGATGCATACAAATACAAAATATTATCAATTAGTACAGTAACTTCTAACTCCTATTGATTTAGATCAAGGATAAATGGCACTACAAAAGCAATGGTACAACAAAATTTACATTCATGGCAGATTAGCATCATCATCGGGAACTAGAGAGCTCTCTACGAAACGACGTTGACGATGATATGTGATGATCTACAACAACATAATAACGAGGGAAAGGGGATAGAATACCTAAATCTCCACTCTTCTCTCCTCTTATTCTTCTTGTATTTTCCTCTTCTAGAGAAAGGGTTGGAAGGAAGGAGGCTAGTTGGGATATTATAGCTGTTGGTTGTGTCTCAGTATATATAAATGGGGAATGTCAAGCAACCAGGCTACTAATTCAAAAAATTTCAGTCTTTGGTAAAGATCCAAGCACTGTATCACTCATGCCGCCACCCGCAGATCGTAACTTCAAACCATCCTCCCTACACGAAAAAACTATCATTAATTATAGAAAATAAATAAAATCAAAAGTTTGATGGTTGTATTTAATCTCTAAACTTTGAGAAGTTGTGATGATGCCCAGTGATCTTTATGATATTATGTACTCCCAACAGTTAATACCATTAACTAACCATGGCATGACATATAACATGCTTATTTATAACATTGACTAAACTGGCACGTTTACAACAACTGGCAGAATGGAGTTTATGGTGGGAAAAAATGAGATGGTTTTGAGCATCACTTCATAAAACAAAAGATAAGTTTATAGACTATGTCAACTTATTTTATTTCGGTGGCCACATTCTTTTGCTATCAATCTATCAAAATTGCAGCCACGCCAAATCAATCTGAATCCAAGTTAAATGGGTGTTTGGGGAGCGATGTTGGGTGGGGAGGAGTGGAACTCCACTCCTTATTTCTATGAGTTCTTAAACCCCTGCAGTGGACCCAAAAAACTAGAATTACGGATGCTTTATGGACAAATCCCATCCTAATATACTTATATTTGTGTCTGTGCATTTGGGAGAATGGAGAAGAGAGTATATTTACCAATTTCATTTGGTTGCTGCGACTACCAGCGAGTGCTTAAAACTTTTCCTCCTATAAAGCAAGATAATCCACCTCATCTGAGCTCTCCTCAAATATTACATAGCCGGCATCTCGACCATCCTCATTTCCACTACCTTGATCGCTATTATAGCTGCTTTCTGAAGAGCTTATAAACATCGAATCAGATGTGTCGCTACTCAGCTGTGTTGGCAGACTAACGTCACTGTTGACTTCACTTTCCAGCATTTGTTCAATTTCAAAGTAACTGCACCAAAGCAAACCAGAAAAGAAATAACACAGTTAGAAGTGCTTTAAGGACGTCGGGCATCAAATTTTGAAGGATAGATCATAGTGGCCGGAATATGAATGGAAAATTAAAAGGGACTGTTGTTTCATAGTAATATGGAAGAGGAAAATTACAAGGAGTTATTATACATTTATTCGGCTCCTTACTCTGCATACATTGTTCCCATAATCTACCTAATCCCGATCCCACTAACTCACTCTTTACTATAACAAAAACAAACTAACCAATTAGCATGACTATTAGACCCTCAAATCGTAACATTATTCCACCCCTAAAGGCTAAAACACATCTTGTTGTAGCTGTAGTACAACACAAGAAGTGAAGAAGCCGTAATTTGATGGTAACAATGTCCAATTATCCATTCTGTAGCCCGCACCCCAAAGTCAACATCTAGTGTCAAAGACATCCAAAGTGTATATCAGTGTACCCTCATACCCATTCCTCCAAAATACTTTTACTAGGGTAGGATCCCTCTCCACACCTCCATACCTAAATACCTCTAAGACTTCTAAAAACTCTGTTACTTATACACCTCCACAACTCTAAATACTCATCCCTCAACCCACCAAAAAGATGTATCAGTAAAACCTGGCTGCTAGATTCACTAAAATTTCTTCGCTCTGAAATCCAGAAGCATGTCAAAAATATTCTGAAATCTAGAAACTCACTTCTTTTCTTGGAAGGAGTATTTGGTTTTGGTTAAGCCTAATCTTATTGGTGCTCTTCTTTTATATTTTGTTGGGTTATTCATTTTATCTTGTTAGTTTCATTTTCTGGTTTCTTTATTCTCCGTTGGGAGATTGTAACCTGAACAAACAGCTTCTTTTCATCAATAGTTTGTAAATGATAGAAACTCAGCTCTCTACCGAAACATTAACAAAATTTGCGTCGACCCAATTCCACTTCCTCTATATAAATCTGCTTAGTTGTAACAAACTCAGCCAATAATCATGACTATTATAACTTCAATAACAATCCTGACCAGTGATTACCTTCCTTCCGATGGAAAATCAGCCAGAAAGCATACATCAGGCCTTTCCTTCATTACTTGCTCAATTGGAATGATACTGTCCATTAAAATAGTAAATAAGAACTCAGAATCTTAGAGTATTGTAGAAAGAAACCTAGGTCAATATTTTCTTAAATAACAGGATGAAGATAAATAAATAGCTAAAACTATAACCAAAAAACAGGATGAAAGTTGACGTTGAGAGGAATATCCAAACAAATATTGAGCCTTATACTAAGGTTTTTTCAATGAAATATCACCTTGAATTATAGCATCTCTCGTACCAATCATTCTCAGATGCCAACCCTTCCCTATTGGATATATCCTGTTTAATGAATATGGTATCATTCAATTAAATGGTCAATCTGAACCTTTAACCAGATATTCAGAAGAAAGTAATTGTCAATTTCCATCAAACTCACTAGATGTCGAAGAAACTTGAAATCTCCGGCAAGTAATGATGCCATGAAACGAGCAACTTCCATCTGCATGTGAAAATATTATTAGCTAACAGCATTATTTGGAAATATGTCAAAACAATACACGATCCTGACCTCTTTAAGATGCATACAGTCTCTTAAAATCAAGACCTCCAATAAATTACCACCTATGTTGTTGCCAAGGTTTCTGAGAAAAACATAGACGGCCTTCTTAATTATCCATAGCATCGACAAAATGTTGTAGATAGACCAAAAACAACGGTTACCTAAGAAAACTTCCAGTAATTGAGTAAGATGTTGAAAAATCAACATACTTCAACCTTCGAAGTCCCTGGATAAGTATTCAAAGCAATAAGTTTACTGAGACTAAAAAATTCCATGGAATTACACAAGATAAGAGTATCCGAGACAACCACTACCAACAATGGCCAAAAAGATCGTGAAAGAAACAATCCACACAAGCAATCAGCTACACACATAATGTTTTTTCTTTTAAATGACATTGACAAAAGGAACCACTGGTTAAGAATTCCAATTGACTATTGGGCTCCGAGAGTGGTGCCGTTTTCTCCAATTAGTTTCCATTGTCCAAGGCTCCAAGCTCTGTGATGAACTGATCCAGTTCAATTAAGGAAATTTGGAAAGCTAAAGTTCCTAAGATGGTGAAAGTTTTCCTTAGAGACGTAGCTCAAATCAGCTAGGCACCTGAAATAGAGTTCAAAGAAGGTTTTCCCATTGTGCCCTCTACCCTGACAGGAGAGTCCTTAGTCTAAACATAAAACCTTTTTCTTTGTTCCTTCCATTTCTCTAGAAAGAAATAACTTTAAGTGATATGGTGAAAGTGATTACAAAAGAAGGGGATAACTAAAATATCTAAACACAATATTTCTAACATTTTTAAAGATTTAGGCATAAAAATATTGATTTCTTAAATGAATACGCACTTTTGTGCCAATTTGAAAATAACAGATTTTTTTTGTCTCGCCATCCAAGGTTCTTTTCTCTTTCAGAAAACCCACAACAGAACATATTCCAAGTATGATAAGAGAAGGAGAAGACAGAATGTGTCTTGTTGAAGAATCCACCAAGAATAGAAAATAAGTCCAGTTACGAAAATAGCTAAGTGGGTGGATGCAAGCAACCAAAAATGCCACAGAAATTGTCAGGACTTGGAACTTCAAGTAAATTGCAACTATCCTATGAGATGGAACACAAACTACTTCTAGTAAATATATAAAACTGTATATATAATACGATCTTACTTGAACAGGATCTGTTCTATAGGATTTACATCAGTGTCCTTGAGTTCTAAAAAGAAAGCTATATATATAGTAGGTAAATCAAAAGCAAAAGAGCCTATCTAGATTACCTATTATATTCAACTAATTCAAGTATGTCAAAAAAAATTAAGGTATGTTATACATGGCATGCTTCATAGCAATGTCCTAAAATTCAGAATAACTAGATGTAGCAGTAGTTAAATTCTTAGTTAAATACTGTTGCAACATAAGAATCTAAAATCAGTAATGGAAATAATTTATGAATGCATGCATCAGAAAAATCCTTGTGATCGCAGAGAATACCTTAACAAGTATGCGAACTTTATAATCATGGAGTTTAAATCCCCTAAGGGCTAAAGACACTAAACGAGGACACTTTTGAACTAGATCAACACATGTTGGTGATTTCAAGCTGTCATCTCTGCCTGTCATTTTCAAAATAGGAATGAATAAGCAGATGACTATTAAGACTGAAAAGAGGATATCAAATGAGATAGATAATGGACCTGTTTTTGAGGATTCAAAGAACAAACGCTCGATCAATGGACAGTTTTCAATCACAGACATCAATGTCTGTCTCAACTCCACATGACTGTTCAATGAAGAACGTGGATTATTAACTACAATAAATAAATAGAAGGGGGAACCCAAAGGAGCAGGCAAAAAACGAAGCAGACAATGAATTTAATTTTCAGAGACAGCATTTCCTTCTAAATCTGTTAACAATTATTATGCCCTCAACTAATTGTTAAATCTTAAAGAAGGGAAAATACTATCATCCAGTCAAAAGCACCATACACTGAGATAAAGTTATGAACCTATCCGGAAAACATGATTACTATATTTGTTTATTAAAAAAAGAGAACAAGTTTATTGGAGTGAGCAAAAAATAATAACGAATGAAGTTGAGAAATGATAAGAACAAGAATAATTAATTGGTGATATCAAAAGAAAAGGTGAGACACATTAGGACAAGAGTTGAAGAAATCTAGTCCTTGATTTTTTCAAAAGGTTGAATCTGAATTACAGTTCACCAGTATCAACATTTTAAAACAAAAACAGTATCTTCCAGCTTAAACTATTAGAAAACCACAAAATTGGTCAACTAAATAAACTTACAGGCCCACAATTTCCAGATCAAGGAGAGACGGGCAAGCAGATAATGCAGCACGAAGTGATGGACTATCCATTCTTTCAATGTTGTAAAGATGCAGCGTTTTTAAGAGCATCCTATAAAATTTAACAGTTCAGAAACAGAACTCCTTGTTCAGAATGAGTACATTCTAGACTTCAAAAGTAAGCCCATACCCAGGAGTACTGGCCCCACCCAAAGGGCTTAAGCATGATCTTGTGAGTACTGATGACTCCTTCCCTTGTCTGGATCTTTTGTCATTCCATGAAAAGCTACTGACATTGTAAACCAACGGTTGGCAAGAACCTGGGGATGAAGTTGGGCCAGGAACTATACCAAGCTTAAGAGATCTGAAATTAATGAGGGGGACAAATAAGCCAAGTCATTCAAAGCTTAGAAAAATAAAAATAATGCAATTTCAGTGTTTCCTAGCAGAGGGTAAAAGGAATTACAGTTGGAATTGATGATCAATGAACCTAATTCACATGCCTTTGCAGGCATCTAGAATAGACGTGGTTGGTAAAATAGCAAACAAACATTATAAAATTAATTATATGGATAAGAAGATTTCGACTTTTTTTTCATTTAAGAAGTGAAAAGAACAGAATTTGGACTGTTATAGTATATATGTAACTATAGGAGCTTGTTAGTCTTTTGTCCTTTATTGTAATTTACTCGTCTCTATTTAGGGTTTCCATGTATGCCTATATATATTAAATTCTATTGTATAGCATGAAGTAAGGAGTTGTTTCATGTTCTGCTCTAACTACAACATGGATAATGTTAGACCACAGAGGGGAATAGTTTAGCATCTTCCGCAGACACTAATATTACAACACATATGGTGTGAGACACAAGATTAAGAAGGATAAAACTCCGTACATCAGCTTAAACAGTCAGTAGAACCATCAATACTAATAGTCAAAATGTCTAGTGCAAAATGAATATCTATGTTGGCTGAAAGAAAAGATTCAAAAGACCAAATCACTAACGAGCTTAATCAACTATTCATCCTTCTGTTTCAGATCCTCAATGAACATATTACCGCATTAGAATTCATGTTATCAACATTTGATAATGAACTCATGTTATCAACATTTGATAATGAACTTTCAACAGAAAATATCTTACTGAAGGGAGTTTCCAGCACGGTGAATCATTGTAGAAACCACTGCATTATTAACTCTTGGAGAAACTGTTGTTAAGTCAATGTTGGAATAGCAGGAAGGATCCATTGCACACTTGTGAAACATCGAACAAGTAGCTGTTGCAAAGCAAAGGCTCTGTGCGTCAAGCATGGAAAAAACCTGAAAATCCACAGTTCGTCATCATCCACTCCAGCAAAACCCATCATTTTTTAATCAACTGTTATTGATGTTGGATCACAACATGGAACCAACCATAAATAACAGGATGATGAGCTGAAGAGGTGGAAGCTGGTAACAATGATTCCCGAGCTCGAAATAAATGAATTATAAGCGATATGCTATCTGTCTTCAAGACTCCCAACCTAACCGCTTGATTACATCCATAAAAAAATATGAACTAAAATATGCACGTTTTCTGAATCCTATTGCCAATGAACAGATACAACTAGGGCTAGGAAAATTCTATTCTCATCCATCACCAAACTAACATCTCACTCTCAAAAATATAGCTGACTACAATCTTACTTCAAATTCGCTCAAATTTCAACTGAAGGCACTACAATTTCATTACATTCAACATCCAACACAACTAAACCAATACTCGAGAACAGTAACACTCATTTCCAAAACTCAACAAATCCAAAGCAATTAACACAAAACAGTTCCGAAGCCAAAATCAAAATTAAAAAAGTTAAAAGAAAATCTTTAAAAAACTAAACGATAACATACTTTGATGGTGAGGTCAGGAGGAAGAGCCCAAACGACAGAGTTATGCTTAGTAGCTCGTTTCCTAGCAGAGCGTTTACCAGCTTCGAGCAAGTAGGTGCCCATTTTAAGAGCGCGATCGATGAGAAGAGTCTGATCCAAGTCAGAAGGCAAGGAGTCAAGAAGTCTCTCAAATGAAAGGTCGATACAGATGGAAGATGAGTCTGAAAGGCCAAGAAAAGCTTCGAGAAGAAGGTCCATCTGAGTAAAAGTTGGTATTCTAGGGTTTTGAGATGGACATGGCCGCTTCGCCATGGATGAAGGAACCGAGGTTTGGAGTTGAAAGAGAGCATCCATAGCATCAGCGGGTGGACACGAGAGAGAGCTGAGAGAGAGAAGAAGAAGGAGGAGGAGGAGGAGGAACACGGGCGAGCCTTTGAGTGCCACGCGTCAGTATGAGGTTGGGAGTTAGGCTAGAGAAAGTAGGTGGCATGTAAGAAATGTGATACCCTGGGGTGAGATTATCAGAACACCAACTTCTGAGCTTTTTTTTTTTAATTTCGAGAAAACAAGAAAAATAATTAATATTTTAAAAAAATAATTGTTAAAAATTTGGAACGTGACGTCACTTTTATATAAAATATATATATAATATAAATATATATATTTGTTGTTTGGAAAGTACAAAGTAGTTTTATTTCTGAGGTAATTAGATTTGGCGCCCACATTATGCCACGTGGTCTCCAGTTGATGCTCGGTTTTTAATCATTTTTTAGTTACTTCAAATGTCCTTCGCGCTCGTGTTTACCAAAAAGTTCAAATTTATTTCTCACTCTAGTTGCAACCTTACCAAATTTAATAATTAGATTCAAAGTAGCAATATTTGTTAAAGCTATTTCTTTTAAAATTTTTAGATTTTGTTTTTACTTTTTAAATCATTGATAAAATATATTTAATCAATAAAAAAATTGAAGGTAGAAGTAGTGTGTATATGCTTAATTTTCAAGAACAAAAACAAAATACAGTTACCAAACGAGGTCCTATTTCTTAAGTTTCTAGTTTAGTTAATTTATTTTTTAAGAGGATATTTGGTTACTGCAGTAGTTTGCAGTTGGAACCTAAACTATTTTTGTTTGATTAGTAAACAATAAACACATAACATAGAAGAAAAGAGAGGAGATTAGAAAAATAGTGAATACTTAAATATGGTAGTAAATAGAGTTTTGAAATAGTATTTATTATACTGCAACAAATACTAATTAGTTATTGGGTATACATAGTTGTACAAATCATTGTTTTTCGTTGGTACTTCAAACTCGAAGTGGGTTAGATAACCCCAATTTTCACAAATGCTTGGTTTTTCTTTTTTTTTTTTTTTTTTTTTTGGTTAATGTATGTTAGTTAATCGAAAATAACCAAATTAAAAGTAAACTAAAATTAAAATCAGTATAGGAACATTAATAAAATGTTTAACAATATAAGCAAAAGAATTCAGAAGTTTTTTTATTTAAAATAAAATGTATCGTTATTATTTTAGAAATGAATGTGAAGATGAGTGGAAATGAATTGATCCAAAATTAACATAATTAAACATGTCTTTTTCATTACAAAACGAATAGACAAGATCAAATCACACTTTTGTGACTCATCTTGTTTGAAATTGCTTCATCAACTAATCGTTGTGGTTATATCGATCACCCTCCAATTTTGATTGTTATGTTATTAGCAAGGGAACAAAAATTAAAAGAAAAATAAAGCATCTTCTAGTTTATATATTTTTGAAAAAGAAAGTTTCCTTCTTAACCCCGATCTAAAGTTAGAGATAGGTCCAAGTCGAAAAAAAGCTACAAAGCAACATAAGAGAATGCACGTTTCACAAGAAAAAAGTCGAATTTTGTAGATAGTCAATCTAGCTGAAGGAAGTATACTGATCACAAAATAAACAAGTTGGGCTCAACTCTAATGCTCCACAACCTTAATGACTATAATCTTTCAATATCTTTAGGGGCCGTTTGGGGGAAGGGGTTGGGTTATGGGGGGTTAGGGTTATGATAAACCTAGTGTTAAGATAAATCTAGGATTATAATAAGATGTGTTTGGGGGAAAGGTTATGGAGGAAGTGTTATGATAAGATGTGTTTCGGGGAAGTGTTATGGAGGAAGTGTTATGATAAGATGTGTTTGGGGGAAGTGTTATGATAATGTTGTGAAGAAGGATTGAGGAAAAGTTGAAGAAGGGTTAAGAAGTGTTGAAGAAGGGTTGAGGAAGGGTTAAGGAGTTAAAACTAGGGTTACATAACCCTTCCCCCAAACGGGGGTTGGATTACATAACCCTAACCCCCATAATCCAACCCTTCCCCCAAACGTCCCCTTAGTGTTATACGTAAGCATAGTGATAGATTTTAGAGAGAAAGAAAAATATTATAAATAGTCATATTTGACAATTCCAAATATGAGAATTAAGTAAACTTCAAGAAG
Source organism: Cucumis melo (assembly GCF_025177605.1). Taxonomy (NCBI): domain Eukaryota; kingdom Viridiplantae; phylum Streptophyta; class Magnoliopsida; order Cucurbitales; family Cucurbitaceae; genus Cucumis; species Cucumis melo. The sequence continues at coordinate 31,077,769 of NC_066857.1, forward strand.
AGATCTAATCATCTTCTATATGCTTAGTTAAACTAAAAAAATTAAATGTATAGTAATTTAAGGCATCTATATGTGGTTGGATTGACATCAAATTGATGTAAGTACTCATGCATGTTAATTGAGACGAGGTTAAACTAGAGGAGGAGAGGGTCAACATAGAATACACAAAGGGTCGCAACATACATGCAAATTTTATGTGCCAACACAAACGACAGCAAAAATGATGGCAATGATGATGTAGTGAGTAGTGTCTAGCTTTCGACACGTTAAAAACTAATTTGTTCAAATCAAATATTATTTTTCAATTTTAAAGTTGTAAAAAAATTGTATCAAATAATTTTTTCTATTGTTTCAAATAAAGAAACGGTCAAAACTACAATCAAATGGAGTATAATTTGAGTTCAAATCACACGTTTACTTGTTATACTAAGAGAAAATTGAAATTACACATGTAAGGACAAAAAGCGACTTATCCATATAAAATGAAAGTCTTTAGTTCTTTATTAGTTACATTTGTGACCAATAAACAACAAATAGCTAGTTATTTTAAAAGAAAATAATAATTATACGCAATCGATACAACTTTTAAATATTAACGATAAATTTTCTTAATAAATAATTATTGAATAGGAATTACGCAAGAGTTTATAAGAAAAAAAACTTCTGGTTCGTATATATATATATAAATATTTGCAACCGTAGATGAAATAATAAAATGTTATGGTCGAACTAAATTAAACATTGATAATTAGAATTTGTACAAAAGTCAAAATTGGATACAAAATTATACAAAGGTTAAAAAAAAAGTTCAATATTTACAAACCTCATACTACATACAAACAATTTTTATATAATATGAAAATTACTATAATAACCTCCAAATTCTATCATCTGTGATAAATAATTAAAAATTTGGAAAAAAAGAATCTAACAACTTTTATTATATATGGAAAATCAATGAAAGATAGAGCAACTTTAATTGAATACAAAATTATTTTTAAATAGACAAGGAGGAAACAATCATTCAATATTCAAATTCCTCACCAAAAATTTGCAAAAGAAGTACAATAAAAACAAAAACAAAAGGTTTCGTTTTCAAAACAACCGACTTTAGATTTTGAAGGAAAAAATATTCAAAAATTAAAATATTACTTTCTTTAGAAAAAAAAAATACTAATTGTGTTTAGGGTATTTATGTAAGTTAATTTGAAGTATAGACAAGTGGATAAATTATTACCAATTGAGACAATTTTTTTAAAAAAATATATCTTAAATTTGAGTCCATTTGGCCCAATTTTGGTTAAAAATGAGTAAGTTAAAAAATAATGGGCAGTTTCTTAATTATTTTTACTAATTAAGGTGGAACTTTATTCCTTATTTGGTCCCAGAAATTCGTGAATTTAATGACTAAATTCATCAATTTGGCAACTTATTAACTGTTTAGTGACAAATCTATAAAAGGAGGTAAGGGCCCCTCACATTAACGCTCTAAGAATTATTCGACAACTTGGATTAACCCAACCCATATTATACAGGTTGGGTTTGGTCTCGAGGTTGATATTGAAAATTTTGGTTTAATCCAACCTAACTCGAATTAATATATATATATATATATATATATATACACACTGAGTCCCTACTGCTTCAAAACTACTGGTTGGCATGGTGGTCAAGCGATGAACACTAAAGTTTGAGACTAAGTGGTTGCAACTTTGTTTTATGTTAAAATAATCAATTTATATTACTTAAAATTCAAATTTATTTATAGTTTTAACACGATGTCATACTTAATTTTCAAAAATAGCAAAAATAACTTCCTCTTCTATGAACTTGATTTTTCAAACCTATCAACTCTCAAACCTAAATATAACTCTACTTTTTGGCTCGAATATCTCTTATGGTTTGATATACATATTGAAAAAATATATTGGACAAATTTTAGAATGAAGAGGATATATCCAATCTTTTTCCTCCCGACTTTTAAACATAAAATGGTTTTTGTTTTGGTTGAATGAGAATTTTTTTACTAATCATAGACTGTCGTGTTTTTTTTTTTTTATCAAATTAATAACAAGTTTGTAATTGATTAGATTTGGACTAACTAAAAATTGGTGTGTCCCAGTTTGAGATTGAAACCATAACTTGGTAACTCTGTATGTGAATGATATCATAGTTTTCTCCTTAGATCGAAAAATTAATGAGAAATTGGATGGGATGATTTTTTCATGTTTTTTTTTTATCGACAAGTTTTATTTTATTTTAACTTTAGGTATTTCTTAGTTACAATATGTTTTTGTAAGTCACACAATTAATAGTGTCGTCGTGGGTTTGTTCCCAACAAGAGTAAAAATGAAGTCACCACAAATCTTGATTTAGAGGGTGTGATAGACACCCCAAATATGTTAAATTGATATACATGGTCTTTTGTGTATGGAAAATGTGTTAACACCTCACATATCACTCAAAGAATGAAATTTTATTTATTCTCGTGTTATTATTTTTCGAAAAGAATCTTTGTAAAAAAAAATGTTTTTGTTTTTATTTTTACATATCACATATTTTATTGGTATCCTGTTATTTAGATTAATGAGCAATAATTTATGAGTGACCAATAACTATTAGAAAATTTATTATTACCTCGAGAATATTAAGAAAATCTATTTTTTGGAAAATATTTTGAGAGTGGTTTTTGGTTTATTTAAAAATAGATAAAAAAAAATAAATATTTTAAAAATTGCTTTAAGAAGTAGATTATTATAGAATCGTTTTTTTTTATTATTTTATTTTAATTTTGAAATAATTTAAACAACAATTCGTGGGAAATTTATTTTCGGAAAAATTTTATGAAAAACATTTTTGTTTAGAAAACATTTGGTTTAGAAAATAATTTTTTTCTTACAATAACATTTTTTATGGAAAAACGGTTTGTTTAAATGTTTAGAAAATAATTGATGGAATGTTCTAAACCTTTTTTTAGAGAAAAAAAAAAGAGGTTACGGAAAATTGTTCTAAAATACTTTATTTCATTAAAAAAAGTTATTAAAGACTTTTTATTTATTTATTTAGAAAGCCAAATTAGAAAATCAAAACTTCTTTTAAATGCAAATTTTTGGATACAAAATAAAATCTTGGTATCCCAACACTATTACAGAAAAAGGGATCTCTTGACACACAAAATCGTCGGGAGTTATACGAAAAGCGTCGAAAATTTCTTTCTCAACGCATAAATAACCGTCGAGAGATCCATAATTTTTAATAGTACAAGGTGTTATTTTTGTTCTGAAAATACTTTTGTAACAACGTCTCTTGATTTAGAGATCCTATCATTGACAAAAATATTACAAAGGAAAAGAAATTATAGCAATAGAATCACATAAAAAACCGTAAATAAAACAAAAAAAAAAAAAATAGAGAAAGTATTGTAAGATTGATATAAAATAAACCATGTCACCTAGAAATATGTATAAATGAATAGAAATGGTAGTAACTTTTAAAGAGAAGAAAAAAGAAAGAATGCATGAATGAGAATAGTACGGAAGATACAACATAATTGGTAATTGGATAGAATACATGAACGTGCAACACAAACAAAACTATAATACATATCAAGAGAAAACAAAAGAATCTTACAACTATATATATAGTCTCATAGATGATTTAATCATGTACAAATAAAATAGGAGAAATTAAGGATACACTACTTTTATGAAAGATTAAAACGAACTGAGCAAAAAATGCATTTGTTTAGGAAACAAAAACATATTTTTTTCATTAAAAAAATGATCACTTTATTTAAAAGAAGTTGGGGGATTTTAAAATTCCGAACAAATTTAGGGGCGTACAAATAGAACATAAATATTACAATTTTAATATAGATTTAAATTAACTTTAATGGATTTTGAGTATAGAATATTTGTGTGGTTAAAAGTAGATGACTTTTTGGAGGCTTTAGCTACGTTCGGAATCAAATTTTTGTGAATCGAATGTTTGTGAGCTTATTTGATGGGGTTCTGATGGCTGAAAATTATAAATGTCTGTTTTGAGGTGCAGGATTTGGGAATTTTGATTTTTTATGCCTATACTTGAGCACTGGTTTTGAATTCTTAAGATTAGCTAATCTGTTTATTTTATTTATTTATTTTTCTTTTTTTTTTTTTAAACTGCACATCCTAAATTTATCAAAATTTTAATTGACTTTTTTTCTTCATATTTTGTACTTCCAATTCTATTTCTAGATTGAATTAGAAAAGAAAAAAAAGGTAACCTATGGGCTTGAATAGTGTTTTACTATTCAAACCTACTGGAAAGAGTGTAAGAAGTCTTGATGAAGACGGTCGTTGATCAATGGTATAGATGGTCAACGGTCGCCAATGTTTAATTAAGACAATTGGTTGGTCATCGATTATCATGACAATTAATTGCCAAGGGTCATGGCTATTGGTCATTGACCTTCATGACAAGAAGCACGACATCAATAATTAACGATAACGATTGATTGTCGTTGATTAAGATGTTCACCTGACAATAGAAACGTCCAAAGTTGTAGGTCACCAACAATCAAAATGGTTGTGATCGATAATTGACAATCAAAACGATCCGAAGGCAATAATCAAGATGATCCAGAGTCGACAGTTAAGATGATTGGTCATTATGGTTAATCGTCAAGTTGGCTAACGTTTGTTGCCAACGGTCATCAATGATCAATGGTAAGAGTTGAAGTGAAAATTTTTCTAAAACATATGACATTCAAATAATAATAGTAATAATAATAATAAACATATTCCAAATCCATGAGTTTGGTTTCTTAATCTCATGAATTTTATTCCAATTGTCCAAACATGGGTTTGGCTTCAAATGCCAAGTCCCCTACTTCCAAACTCATGGGTCAAATATTCCATTTAATACATATTATTTGTATTATTTGAACGAGAGTCAAAGATATTTGATAAAACTATTTTACAGAATTTACTTATTTAGTACAAACATTAAGTATAAATATAATAAGTTGAATTACAATGTTAACAATTATTTTAAAGTTTAAAAGAAAGAAATAAAAAGGAAAGGTGAAAATGAAAAAAAAATGAAAAGGAAGAAAATAGAATATGGAAAATCACAATCAGCGATTCAGCATCTTATGCCCATATGCTTTTCAACATTAAAACAAATCCCTCTCGGCTTGGGGCTTACGTGTATATTCCCCTCCCCTAATTATTCCAATTCCCACTCTCTTTTCTTTTATATTTCCCCCATATTCTAAATATCTCTTCAATTTCATTTTCTAACTCTATATTTCTTTTCCCAAATCCAGTTTTATTTCAATTATATTTTTGTTCATTTTCCGAGTTTCAATCACTTATCTTCTAAATTTAGGGTCAACATAATAGATCGAAAAATCGAATCGATCTACCATATTAAAGGTGATCGGTTGAAGATAAGAATAAGTTTGATTAGTGTTTGTTTGGAATATTTTTAAAAAATGTCAAAAGACTTAAGCCGCCCTACGCTTATAGTTGATTTTGAAATTCTACTAAACAGATTATAGTCAATTCAGTATTGGTTTGATTGGAAAATCGAGTCTGGCCGACCGATGCACGCCCCTGACTCATGATTGTTCTGCTGAAAAAAAATGTATTTATTTCGTTTCTGAACTTTTATTTTTGTATTATTAGGTTTTTTAAGTTTTAAATTTATGTATAATAGGTATTTAAGAAACTTGAAATTTCTTTAAATTGATATGTTCAAATTTACCTTTTATGTTTGATCGAACATTAGACTTTTAAATTTGCATTTAGAAGATTATTAAAATTAAAAAAAAAAAAAAATTGTTTGACAACAAATTTGTTTATGGTTTTTTGTTTTTTAAAATTAAGTTTATTTTTCTCTTTAATTTTCACAGGACGGTTTTTCATCGTTCTTAAAGATAAGAGTTGAATTCTTAGCAATATCTTAAAAAGAAAAAAGTTTTTAAAAACTAATTTTTGTTAGTTTTTAAGAGTGAAATGATATTTATAAGCTTAATTAAAAATAAATAAATAAATAATCATTAAATAAGCTATAATTTATAATATGAAAAGTTTAAAGAGACCAAATATTAAAGGGGCATAAAGTTATTTTTAAAAAGGAAAAGAAAGAAAAATTAAAATCGAGTATTTATTCTATCTTTTTTGTATAACTTATATAAACGGTAACTCAAAGTTTTCATTCCATATTCCCTTATGACTCATTTTTGGTTTTCTTTTCTCAAAGAATATAAATAAAGAAAATCTGATGTTGTTTAGAGAAATTCAACCTCCTTATTTGACATTTTAAAATTATGTCCTTTTTGTTGGTGAATATCAAAATTGTTGATTATGTGATACGACATGGTCTCACTTGTTTCGTTTGACCAAGAAGAAAAAGATACCATTCTCATTTAAATGCTTTTTTATAAAAGTTATTATGAATTGGAGTGCTTTTAAATACTTTAAACTAATCAATTTTAATGTTACTGTTTATCAATGTTTATAAATGTTCATCAAATAATAGATGATTGTTTATCAATGTTTATCACTATTTACGATAAAATTTTGTTATCTTTGTAAACATTTTTAAATCCTAAACTTAATTATTTTCTTTAAAGATAATTATTATAAATAACAAAATTATTGAAAATATTTATAAATATTGATAGAAGTTTATCATCGACAGATCTAAAATTTTGCTATATTTTATAAATATTTTAATTTATTTTACTTATTTGAAAATAAGTCTTCTTTTAATTTATGAAAAAAGTTTTAATTCTATTAATCTCTCTGGTAAACGATGTCAAGTCACTGATTACAAATACCATGAATTTTTACTATATACCAAAATGAGTATAACTCAATTGGCGTAGAATTTGTACCGTTAACTTCAAGATTAGAGGTTAAATTTAATTTAGACAAAAATGGAAAATGGAAAATTAATAGGATGTGTTTTCTCAAAATACTCACATAAATTAATGGTCATTGCCGCGTCGTTTCAAGTTCTTAATTCTATCGAAAATTATAAAGAATTTCAAAATTTGATCCATTGGAACAACTCAGGCTCTCTTTCGATATTTATCAGAGAAGTGATCATATCAATAACCTTGATTGACACGAACAACTTTTTTTTTTTTTTTTTTTTTTTTTTTTTAACTAAAGTTATTTTATTTATTATTCTTTTTTTTTTTTTCTCTCTTTTCACAATGCACAATTCCCCTCATTTTTCCCTCCTCTTTTTCTAGAAAAGATAAAGTCGGTGTCAAATTAATTATTAAATTTGATAATTAGACAATCAAATCTTCATCGTTTTGTATAAATATGTTAATATCTCTTAACTGATCGCTGACGCAACAAATTAGTATAAGATAATAACTTTTAAAGAATTTTCATTTAATTCGTATGTTGATTCTCATATAAAAAATTATAATCAGGTCAAAAATAAAATTATGAAATAAATTTTACTTTTAATCAAACAAATCCTAAGAATAATATGGTCTTGACATATCCAAGTTCTGAAGTTTTCTTTTTCCCTTTTGAGTAATTAAATTATATTGTAAAAAGAACGGTAGATTGAAAAAATAAAAGAAAAGAAAAAAACCTTTCAATTGAGAATCCACTACTATGACATTGTCTTTTATTTATTCCTAATACACTTGTCACCCTACTCAATAAGCTTGAGATTGCACTCAATCACCCACCATAGCAAGACAACAAAATATTAGGTAAATACTTCAATCTCAATCCTTACTCAAAAGAAGCGAGAGATACAAAGTATATAACCTTTGGACCAAAAAGCTTGAGATCATCTCTCACTCCACGTATTGTCGAAGTTGGAAGAAACAGAAAAATCTTGTTCAGTACCGAGCTAGATTCAAATTACTTATCATACAGACATAAAGAATGCAGCGAGGAGATGATCTTCTTACCAGGTCTTCGGGATGGGCATGATTCGAAGCACTTCGTCGAGACACCCTGATTGATTCCCCCAAAAGCTCTTCAGATAGCATGGACTGCATCATTACCGTTTGCAAAGCTGTAGACAAAACATCGCTGGCTAGCAAGTGTTTTACGTCTACAGACTTCAATCTCAAACAGTAATCCAAAATCAACTCAATGATTACCAAACTATGCTGAAGAACTTTATATATTACATATATGAAGACGGTAAAGAAGACGAGCCAAGAGAGGATACTCTAAATTCCTAGCTATCTTCCGGGGCAGGCATGATTCGTAGCCTTTCATCAGAACCCAGCTTGCCTCCTCCAGAAACTCTCTCTTCTGCTAGCAGAGATTGCAGGTCACTACCGTTTGCCAAGCTGTTAAATTCTACTGCCTTGGATGGCATCGTTGGATAGCGCCGTTGACAGAACGTCATCAATCTCTTGATTGATTGCAGGTATTTCCTTGTTGTTTCATCATTCATGATATGAGCCACACTGTTGGTGTAAATCTTTTCACGAGCTGAACGTTCGTGAATACCAACCATAGTGACACCAATAGGCCATGGGGCATTTCCAATGGCCATCTTAATGTATTGATCCATGGCAGCTAGATAGTCTCGCTTCATGCAGCATTCAACAACTACCAACAATGCTTGCCGAATATCATCGGGAAGAACCTAAAAGAAAATAATATAATACATTAATGAAAATTATCTGCTAAAAAGAAAATATTACAAGATAATCAATTGATTTCAGCAAACTTGCATCACGGTTCTCTTGTTTCTCAGCACTCACAAATGTCAAGTTATACATTTATATCTAAAGATATTGCAAAGCTGCAAGCCACAAAGAGCACTAAACATAAAACTCATGTGAAGTTACCTGATACATGCAATAATTCATTCCATACAAACATGATACATGCCAGAATTTTTATCCCGAAGAACCCTCAGATAAATAATTAGAAATAAAAAACTTCTATTTAAGTATATGTTTGTCGCGTACATAACATTGGTCAACTGATGTAGTGGTTTGCAATTAACATAAAAAAAAAAAAAAAAAAAAAACGAATAAGTATATAATAGTAGATTTGGAGAGGGAAGTTTGAGAATGACACTTGCATATGGCAAAATACAGAAAACAGCACTTTATTCAATTATATGAAAACAAAAAATGTAATGTACATTCCACAGCCATCCCTAGGAGAGGGGAAGGAGAGCTTGGTACGTCAATTAGTGCAATTGAAATTAACAATGACGGCCCACCACACCAATGGGGTTAGATAGTTCTAAACTAGTAATATATGATTCATAGGGTGGCGACAAGAAGGGGACAGTTACTCTCACACAGGTGGCTAGAGACAAGGGTCTAACTGAAGACGCTATCAGGCCATAAGTTAAGCATTCAGCCGGCAGCCCTGGTAATAACAAAACTGCCAGCAACCAACTACGTAAACAGGTGGACATAGTCCAACATTGTGATCATAAGAAATCTGACTTGACAAATGAAATAATGGTTTATTATCAGTATCTATTTTCTTACCACACTTCCAAAGGTGATTGCCAAATGGTTACTTTTTTTTTTTAACCATATGTGGGGTGGGGGAATGGGATTGAACTTCAGACGTCGAGATTGATAGCCACTTGAGCTATGTTTTATTGGCAATTGTTGAATCGTTTACCTATTATCGATTAAAAAGATTTGAACTCCAATAGGATCAAAATGTCGAATGACCACTCCTACAAGCTTCATTTTCAAATTCTTTCCCAAGGAGATCCTCTATCTACAATTGTTAAACTGCTCCTATCCAAGACACATTTAGAACCTCTCTACTTGAAACTAGGACCTGGTTTGAAGGTTTTTTTTTTTTTTTTTTGGATCTGAAAACAAAGAATGGGTCTCTTTCCCATACTTGCTCTCCAACTTGTACTTGTGCTCTTCCAATAAGTGATTTCAGCTGTCTGAAAAATACATTTTTTTTCTCTTTCCTACTTCCTATTCAAGGATATGGTGGACAAATAATTCCAAAGAAAACCAATCTTTACAAGGGTGATATGCCACTTGAAATATATCCAAAGGAAGTTGAGGTTTTCTTGTAGAAGCTCTCTCATGGGAGCACCAAGACTAACAAAAAAAGAAAAAAGATTTCCAAATTGATGCCATGCCCTAGACCTAAGTATTGGAAGATGCGAATCCAAAAGTCACCTCTTCCTCATGTGCCAGTTGGCTGAGGAACTGCCGAATTATATGCAAACGAACTTCTAGTCCCAAGTCATTCTCCCTTTAACATTAACAACCTACTCCCTTGGATACTTGATAGTCATCGTTTCAAAAAGAGAGAAAGTTATTTGGAATTTGGGTACAGATTTTGCTAGAACTCACTTTTGACTACTATGGCTAGAGATGAATATTAACATTCAACAAAAAAAGTAAGTCCTTAAGCAATCTTTTGGATTTTCTTATTCTTGTGGCTTTAGCTTGGTGTAAATTTTAAGCTGCTTTTAACTCTTCTATTTAGTACTCTCTTAGCCACTTGGAAGGGCTATTTCTAAACATCTCTAACTTGGGACTAACTCTCCTTCTTTATTTAAAGCCACTAACATAGAAAAAGACAATCTGGTTATTCTCGAACCTACCATGACGTCTAAGGATGACAAAATGAAGAATCATCAAGAGAATTGAACGTTCAACAAATCGACTAGGTAACTAAAGGGACAAAAATCGTACCTTCTTCCTGCAAAACTTGAACAGAGGATGTAAATAACGAGCACACTGCTTGAATGTTGCTACCATAGACTTCCCTTTGGCCGTCCGCTTCTCTGCTTCAGGCATTTCATCCAATTCCTGGTTCCACTCGTTTAACAACCTCTTAAAAAACACCAATATCTTATCTTCCTCACATAACTCGTCAAAATTAGCTTTCATTCTCTTTAAATCTTTGTCAGTCTCAACCCCACTCGACCCTCCATCGGCACTCTCTTCATCGGGCCCACCTCCATCTCCCTCTTCCCCAGCACCATCCTCCTTCTTCTGCCTCTTCCGCTCGCTCAAAATCCCCGTCTTCTGCCGCTTCCTCAACTCTGCAATATCCCGAAGAAAGTCATTCGTTTGCCCCTCAGTCAAGTCACTATCCACCTCGAAAAGCCCCGCTTTCAGCACGAACTTCAAGCGGTCAAGCCGAGCATCATCATCTTCCCCGAAAAGCGTAATGGGTTGTTTCAGAAACCGGAGTCTTCGAATCACTTCCTGTCTGGGAAGGACGAGGTTGTCGATATTCTGCTCGTCCGTTAGGGACTTCGAAGTGGTGGTGGTAGAGCTGATTGCGACGGAGGAGGAAGTGGTGGAGGCTGAAGCTAATGGATTGGATTTGGAAGATGTGGAGGCGGCCTCAGCGGCGGTAGCGGAGGCGGTGGATTGGCGGAGAGCTTTAGCTTCCAATTCGCGCTTCTCTTTCTCGCGTAGCTGTTGGATTTGCTTCTGTTCGATTTCGGATCGCTTGAAAACGCGCTTGCCGCCGGTTTCGGTGGCTAGGGCTTGACGTTTCTTTAGGAGTTCTTGCTTGAGAAGATCCATTGATTCCGTTTCGGCTTCTCGGTCGCCGGAATCCTGTTAGGGCTTAGTGCCGGAGCTCTGAATTGGAAGAGAAAGGGGAAAGAAAAATGAGCTTCATTGTGATTTGTTTGTCAAAAGCATCAGCCTAAAATATGAGTTTGAATTACATTTTAGTCCCTACTTTTCAACGCAATCACATTTTTACTCCCAGCCAAACTATACAACACTTTTAATCCTGAGGTCATATATTACTTTTTGAGGAATTTTCTTTTCTTTTTCTTTCCATTTCTCTCCTCCCTCCTCCTTTCTCTAAAACATGTTGCTCACAAAAATCTCCATATAAGTCTGAATACAATCTCTATGAACAAACTGAAAATATGAAATCGAACCTGAAGACAAATTTCACAAATTGTGTTACCGTTTTTAGCTGCACAGTCTCTAAATACAATCTTTTATGAGTAAAGTGAAAAAAAAAAAAAAAAAGAAAAAACAAACGAAGAACAAAACCCATGAATAAAAAACAAAATCAAAGAAGTAGAAAAAGAAGAAGAACAGGGGGCTTTGCAGTTCTTCTTCAAGGCAAATCCTACAGTGTGAAACATCGTAGGACATTGGCATTGAAATTAAACTCCTTCATATATACAAACACTTCCTCCATCTTCTTCTTTTCGTATCAATTTTTGTTGTTTTTCTTAAATACTATTTTTATTCAAAAATTTCGGTGGTGAAGTTTTCTTCATACCCTCAGTTTCTAAAATCTTCGGTGGTGAAGTTTTCTTCATACCCTCAGTATACTGATGTGTGGTTAATCGAGGAAGTTGAAGTGTTTTTGGGTCTTGTGTTGATGTAGCTCTAGAAATTTGAGATTATTGTGAAGAATTTCCACCCTAGACATGATATATGCATTTAAGTTATATAAAGATAATTGAAAATTAAAAAGACTGCATAATGAATTGAATAAGTCATTTACCATGTTTGGGATTGAATCCCATAAAAGTCCTTTCTCCTCTAGTTTGTTTTCTCCTCGTAGCTCCTAGTCCTTCATATGATCTAGAATTATGACCAACATCTTTACATTTGCTACATCCAGGCCCACAATGCTTGAATCTTCGGGAAGAAGAAGCCTCATCCACATCCTTCTTCCTTCGTCATCTTGGTCTTTCAGGTGGCCTTTGTATTATAGGTGGTTGTATCATGCCATAATTTGATTTAAGGCATAAGTTTGATCCATTAACAGGTTTTAAAAGGAATGAATACGTTTTCACCAATGTCTCTCTGGAGTAGCCGTCATGCACAAATTTTTTTGGTCGTCTTTTCAAGTAGAATTTCCATAATTCACATGCACAGTACAAATACCCCTAACTCGTCTTTTATCCTTCTTCACAATTTTTACATTAGACGTGCCCTTCATAGCACATTCCTTTGTAGCTTCCTTTAACAGAACCTTTGTGCTAAATTTCATTTCCTACCTGAAATGTAACATCCTCCATATCATTCAGATAGCTACTCATCTCTTTATCTTCATCCTACAAACATAGAGACTCGAAAGATGAAGCATAAGAGGATTCACAATCTCCAATATCTGAATTTAGATGATAAATCCTTATCAATAGATGAGTCATTTGATCTCTTAGAAACTAGATCATTATTTTCAAACTTACAGAGAGTCACAATTAGATGTAAGGGTGAGATTTCAATCTAAATGCATTGCATCTTCATTTGGGTTGTGTTGAACATATAAAGTGCTATTCCACGAATGAAACTTATCCTACTTAAAATATTATAATCACGGATGATTAACAATAAACCACAGTGTAGTTCCAAACTAGGTTTCAAGTACCAATAACATTCAACATTAAATACATCTACTTTTGACATTAATGTATTTAAGTCAATGATATATAATATGTTTCTGTCAATAACCTTGGTAATCTCAGTCCCTCCAACATATTCATAACTGCGATAGATTATGTTCAAAGATTATGTTTATTTTAAGATAAATGCATTTTAATTAATTATCACTCTACTAACTATAATCAACTTGGATATTACAGACACTATGCTAGGTAATCTCAATTTTTTTTCTTCATTTTCTTCTTCGATGAAATTGCATTTACCACCCCTAAGTTTTTAGACATGAAACTTTAGATTTGAGCAATTATATCCCCCTCTGATTTGTTAATAGTTGCAATGAGGTCATTTTCCAAATCTATATTTATTTGTAGATTATTTTATAGATTTGGTGTCGCTTTAGGGTAGTTAAAAATAGGGTAAAATTAAGCTGATTTATAAAGTACTGGTTGGTAACACGTGCTATGCATGTTAATTTTTCATTTTACTTGACTAAATAAAAAAAGAGTAATTATTTGCATAAAGCTATTATTTATTTATTCATGATTTTTTAAAATATATTTTTCAGTTTCATTTTTAAGAAACCTCTTACTCAAGACTTGTTATATACGTGTGTATAAATCAAATGAGCTAAAAGATATAAAGAATTTGATAATATGATTATGAAACAATCCATTCAATCAAACTTTAGATCTATGAGTATATTTTTTTTATATGTATCAATTACGTATTGAATGTTTAATGTATTTGGAATTTTGGACATCGACATCGACTTGATTATTATTTGGACATTTGTGCTAATTCTATATATTTTATGTATTTCTAACATATTCAAGAAGTATAATTATTTAACAAATTTTTCAAGAAATATAATTAGTTATTGTTTTGAAATGAATCAATTAAATTTAAATGAAACTATATTATTGAAATAATACAAATAGATGAGACAATTTTTTTCCTTCGATAAGATCCATAATATACTATAAGCACATCTTACATCTTACATCAAAAGCATACTTAAGTACAAAACAATAATAAAAAATAGAAAAACCCTGGTTCTTTCGCATTCTTGCCACTTTGTTATTTTTTGAAAAATTAGAAATGACGCTTTTGATCGTTCTCTCTTTAGTCTCTCGCTTTTACATTCTTCATTTTTTAATCCTCGTCAATTTATATGCATCTCTTTTATTGGATTGATTGTTTGCTCCCAGACATCGTAAAAATCTATAAATATAGGAATGTATATAAACCTATTTCTATATAAAAATAGGGAACAAAATAAAATTAAGAAACAGAAAATTAGAAGATAATAAAAAGCATGGTTTGATTTTTTCTTTACCAAACTTTTTACTGTGACTTGTAAACATGAATAGAAAGAAAAAAGAATGTGATATTTATACCTAAAATTTTGAAAAGGAAAAAGAAATAATTAGTATGAGAAAAGAAAATATGAATAGTGGAAGATAGATGAATGTGAATGGTTTTATAAGATATTTAATTTTTAATTAATTTCTAAAATGAACTTCCAACTTTTCACGTCTTATACTTTAATTACTTTAATTTCACTAAACTTAAATATAATAATTAATTCAAAAAGTAGTGTGAGAGAGTCCATAATTTATTATATTATAAAAAACAAAATTAAAAATGATTTTTACCATACAACCAAAGGAAGAATTGGAAAACAAAACTAAAAACAAGGACATAAGCTTCTAGGCTTTTATATATAGCATAGTTTTGTAAAATAGTGGTGATTTATTATCTTATTCAATTCGGTCTTTCATTTTTTAATTATTTTTCTTACTTTTTTGTATTTAATTGTACTAGGCACTTTTTTCCTCAAATTAATTCGCTTTTTATTTTAATTTTTTCTGATGTTTGTGGTTTAATTGTCTCTTTCCATATTAAGTTATAATTAGCAGTAATTTTAGGAATATTAATTAACTACATGGTAACATTTAAACAAATTTATAAATATAGTAAAATCTATCGGTGTTAAACTTCTATTAGTATTATCATTGATACTAATAAAATCTTATGGCCTATAAGTGATAGATCAATATTTTGTAACATGGTCTATTGGACTTTGACAGATTTTCGTATATTTGTAATTTTTTAAAAAACGTTGCTATATTCGCTAATATTTTGAATCAAATCACTATATTTGTAACCATAGCTTTTTTTAATTTAAATTTTTGTTTCTTTTATACGTTTTTTATAATTTATTTTTTATTTTTATCTTCCCAAATTTCAAAATTTATAAAGAAAATGTACTTGTTTTAAAGCAATGACTAATGATTAAATCAACAAGTTTGTTTCCCTGTCGAAAAAATAGATAATTAGTTTTTAAAAACCAATGATAAAATTTGTTTACTCATCAAAATATCACACAACATATGTTTTGAAAAATTGGAAGTAACGATTAATTTGACCCTTATTTTACTACAAATAAATTATTTACGTTTGAATAGGTAAAACTTAAAATAAACTAACTCCTCTCTAATGTTTTCGATATATAACTACATTCATTGATCAACTCTAGCAACCAACTCCAACGACCATCGACGACTCATAATTTCGGCAAAAATAAGCCATTCAAGAAATTTTTTGTTTCGAGCATGTTTTCTTTTAGAAAAAACAAGTAATCAAATAATTAAATAATACCAATTGAATTATGTAAATATAGTTGTAAAATGTTCATAGTTGCTAATTTTTGTTCAAATTAATTAGGGTTGAGATTGTCTTTATTGGAGTTAGTTGCTAAAGGTGATCATCGATGAATGAAATCGTTGAAAACATTGGAAGAGGTAAATTGATTATTTTAAGTTTTAACAACCTAGTTGTAAATAAGTTTACTTAACAAAATGAGTGTTAAAATAATAGTTACTTCTCATTTTTTAAATATTTATTGTTTGATACTTGATGAGTAAATAAATTTTAGGGAAATTGTGAAAAAAAGGCAAAAAAAAATTATCTATTTTTTTCAATGAACAAATAAATTTGTTGATCTGGTCATTAAATTTACTTCAAATCAAATTATTTTCTTTACAAAATTTGGAAATTGTATACATAATTTTATTAAAAGATAAAAATAAATAAACTTTAAAGGAAAAATATGTATAAAAGATTAAAAATATCTAAAATAAAAATTTATCCAATATGAAAAAGAAAATTAAATAACAATATGGAGAAACTTAAAATAAAAGATAAATTAACTTTTGAAAAAAAGTGCACAGTACAATTGAATAGAAAAGGCAAGAAAAATTTATATTTATTTATTATTATATTATAATGAAACAAATATTGAAATAGTAAATTAAAAGAATTATTTATTACCAACAATATAAGAGGAGAGATTGGTGTTTTATTTCATTTAGTAATTTTTTTAATCCAAATTGACAGTAACTTTTTTATAAATTTAAAATAATAACTTAATATTGACATTAATATTGTAAATTAGAATTCGATAAAATGGTAGAATTGTCAAAAAATGATTTTCCCAAGTAGAACTACTTACAGGGTGTGTTTGAGGGAATGAAAGAGTTATGGAGTAAAAGGATTAAAATAATCCTAGGATTATGATAATATGTGTTTGGGGGAAAGATTATTATTGGTAGTGTTATGGTAATATGTGTTTGGGAGAAAAGATATGAAAGATAGTGTTATGATAGTATGTGTTTGGATAAAGGATTATGATAGTAGTGTTATGATAATATATGTTTTGGGGAAGAGTTATGATTGTAGTAATTTAAAAAACAATAATAAATTTTTTATTAGATTATTTGGGTAGGGTAATGTAGGGTGGTAAGAAAGTAAAAATAGGATAAGATAGAGTTATTTAGGGATTAGGATAACCCTAATCCCCCTTATCATAATATTTGGGCCAAACACGGTTTGGCCCAATTTCCTGATCTTTTTCCCCTAAAACCCCACCCCAAACATACCCATAAAATAAACTTGGTCAATCTTAATAATAGAACATTTATTTCAAAAAGTTGAGGTGTGAAATTTTGAGGTAAAATAATCATATTTTGAATATGTCAATGATGTTACGAGAATGAAAATAATTTATACTACTTCCCTAAGTAACATATAATAAATAGGGACAATGTGTTAAGTATCATTTATTTCAATAGCTGACATGTGAAATTTTGATGTATTATTTACATTCCATTTATTTCAACAATTAGCACATGAAATTAGAATACCCGACTTAGAATTCAAAGGAGGGGATAAAATATCTAGCTAACAATGCAACATGCAACATAATTATACTCATTTTATCATAAAAATATATGTCCAATTAGAACAGACAATAACAATTATAATAAACGTTGTTTTAAGTTAAACTTCTACATTTTTTTTTAATTGTAAATATATACTTTAACAAATTAAGTTATCTTAAATTACTATATTTATAAAGTAAGGTTTTTTTTTTCTTCCATAACATGTTTGATGTTTGTAGTTTGGCTTTCTGAAATTCTATCATATGGTTCACTATAAATATTGAATAAGAGGTAAAAAAAATTTGAAACTATGACAACAAATATAAGATGATAATTTTTTTTTTTGGTGTACAAAACCATATTAAGCTACAATTAATATAAAGTTATGAACTCATGTAACCAGATTGAAAATTTAGTTAGACATGTTAATATAATATCAATGATAATTAGGTTTGAATTATTATTGTTATGGATGTTTTAAAATATAGTAAAATGAGATATCTTATTAACATATATAATAAAAAAAATTTACTTTTTACCTAATAGATATCGATCTAGATTTATGGCAACCTATTTCTTAAAGTAAAATTTTTCTATATTTGTAAATATTTTCAATTTTGTTTATCTAAAATTTTAAACATTTAACGAATTTAATAACATTTTAGCGGTTTTATTTTTTGTGTCAAATAAATTTTTAATATTTTATACGGTATAATTTTTTAAATTGATTGTAAAATATCATATTTATTAATTATTTTAATTATAATGATCAATTATTTAAACTATATTGATTGCTATCAAATATCACCCTGTCATGAATTAGTATTATATTAATTAAAGATTACGTGAGCTTTTTACTTGGTGATGTATTTTAATAGATTGAAAATATGAATAAGGTATTATTTTAATTAATTAAAGAAATTTAAAAATGATAATTGAAAACATGAATAAGTGATGTATTTTAATTAATTAATTGTTCTCTTCTTCTGTTGTTATAACAAAAATCCTCACTTTACATCTTTCAAATTTGAAATTTCTTCCCCATCCTTCTTCTCTAACGGCTCACTCCTTCTCTTTCAACTTTCTCTCCCCTCTCCCATTCTCTGTCGCTCTCGTCTTCTTCGTCTTCCTCAAAACCTTTACCCTTCCTATCTCTCAATTTTCACTTCACTTCATGCAGCCAAGAAACTCTACCTTGCGAGTTAATAGATACCCATCTCGTCGACCCACCGCCGATCTTCTTCTCCTCGCCCTTACGGCACCGGGATCAAGGGCGGCATACCCCCTCGGAGACCCAAGTCGTCTTCCAAAGGAAATGCTTCACCGTCAGATCCCAACTCCATGGTTCCCGATTCCAAACCCTCGCCGGCTAAGTTGAAGAGCCCGCTTCCACCGTCAGATCCCCTTCTCTCTCGCTCTCTCTCGTGTCCACCCGCTGATGATATGGATGCTCTCTTTCAAGTCCAAACCTCGGTTCCTTCATCCATGGCGAAGCGGCCATGTCCATCTCAAAACCCTAAAATACCGACTTTTACTCAGATGGTCCTTCTTCTCGAAGCTTTTCTTGGCCTTTCAGACTCTTCTTCCATCTGTATCAACTTTTCATTCTAGAGACTTCTTGACTCCTTGCCTTCTGACTTGGATCAGACTCTTCTCATCGATCGCGCTCTTAAAATGGGCACCTACTTGCTCGAAGCTGGTAAACGTTCTGCTAGGATACGAGCTACTAAGCATAACTCTGTCGTTTCGGCTCTTCCTCCTGACCTCACCATCAAAGTATGTTATTGTTTAGTTTTTTGAAGATTTTTTTGAACTTTTTTAATTTTGATTTTGGCTTCGGAATTGTTTGGTGTTAATTGTTTTCGATTTGTTGTATCTGTTCATTGGCAATAGGATTCAGAAAACGTGCATATTTTAGTTCATATTTTTGTATGGACGTAATCAAGCGGGTAGGTTGGGAATCTTGAAGACAGATAGCGTATAGCTTATAATTCGTTTATTTCAAGCTCAGGAATCATTGTTACAAGCTTCCACCTCTTCAGCTCATCCTCCAGTTATTTATGGTTGGTCCCATGTTGTGTTCCAACATCAATAACAGTTGATTAAAAAATGATGGGTTTTGCTGGAGTGGATGATAACGAACTGTGGTTTTGCTGGAGTGGATGATAACGAACTGTGGATTTTCAGGTTTTTTCCATGCTTGACGCACAGAGCCTTTTCTTTGCAACAGCTACTTGTTCGATGTTTCACAAGTGTGCAATGGATCCTTCTTGCTATTCCAACATTGACTTAACAACAGTTTCTCCAAGAGTTAATAATGCAGCAGTTTCTACAATGATTCACCGTGCTGGAAAACTCCCTTCAGTAAGATATTTTCTGTTGAAAGTTCATTATCTAATGTTGACAACATGAATTCTAATGCAGTAATATGTTTATTTAGGATCTGAAACAGAAGGATGTTAAGCTCATTAGTGATTTGGTCTTTTGAATCTTGTCTTTCGGCCAACATAGCTATTCATTTTGCATTAGACATTTTGACTATTAGTATTCACTACCCAAGTATTGATGGTTCAGCTGACTGTTTAAGCTGATGTAAGGAGTTTTATCCTTCTTAATCTTGTGTCTCACACCATATCTGTTGTAATGTTAGTGTCTGTGGAAAATGCTAAATTATTCCCCTATGTGGTCTAACATCATCCATGTTGTAGTTAGAGCAAAACATGAAACAACTCCTTACTTCATTCTATACAATAGAATTTAATATATATAGGCATACATGGAAACCCTAAATAGAGACGAGAAAATTACAATAAAGGACAAAAGACTAATAAGCTCCTATAGTTACATATATACTATAACAATCAAAATTCTGTTCTTTTCACTTCTTAAATGAAAAAAAGTCTTAATCTTCTTATCCATATAATTAATTTTATAACATTAGTTTTGCTTTTTCACCAACCATGTCTATTCTAGATGCCTTCAAAGGCATGTGAATTAGGTTCATTAATCATCAATTCCAACTGTAATTCCTTTTACCCTCTGCTAGGAAACATTGAAATTGCATTATTTTTATTTTTCTAAGCTTTGATTGGCTTGGCCTATCTGTCCCCCTCATTAATTTCAGATCTCTTAAGCTTGGTATAGTTCCACTGAAATTGCATTATTTTTATTTTTCTAAGCTTTGATTGGCTTGGCTTATCTGTCCCCCTCATTAATTTCAGATCTCTTAAGCTTGGTATAGTTCCTGGCCCAACTTCATCCCCAGGTTCTTGCCAACCGTTGGTTTACAATGTCAGTAGCTTTTCATGGAATGACAAAAGATCCAGACAAGGGAAGAAGTCATCAGTACTCACAAGATCATGCTTAAGCCCTTTGGGTGGGGCCAGTACTCTTGGGTATAGGCTTACTTTTGAAGTCTAGATTGTGCTCATTTTGAAAAAGGAGTTCTGTTTCTGAACTGTTAAATTTTATAGGATGCTCTTAAAAATGCTGCATCTTTACAACATTGAAAGACTGGATAGTCCATCACTTCGTGCTGCATTATCTGCTTGCCCATCTCTCCTTTATCTGGAAATTGTGGGCCTGTAAGTTTCTTTAGTTGACCAATTTTGTGGTTTTCTAATAATTTAAGCTGGAATATACTGTTTTTGTTTAAAAATGTTGATACTGGTGAACTGTAATACAAGGACTAAGATTTCTTCAACTCTTGTCCTGATGTGTCTCACCTTTTCTTTTGATATCACCGATTAATTATACTTGTTCTTATCATTTCTCAACTTCATTCGTTATTATTTTTTGCTCACTCCAATAAACTTGTTCTTTTTTTTTTTTTTAATAAACAAATATAGCAATCATGTTTTCCGGATAGGTTCATAACTTTATCTCGGTGTATGGTTCTTTTGACTGGATGATAGTATTTTCCCTTCTTTAAGATTTAACAATTAGTTGAGGGCATGATAATTGTTAACAGATTTAGAAGGATATGCTCTCTCTAGAATTTAAATTCATTGTTTGCTTCGTTTTTTGCCTGCTCCTTTGGGTTCCCCCTTCTATTTATTTATTGTAGTTAATAATCCACGTCCTCCATTGAACATTCATGTGGAGTTGAGACAGACATTGATGTCTGTGATTGAAGACTGTCCATTGATCGAGCGCTTGTTCTTTGAATCCTCAAAAACTGGTTTATTATCTATCTCATTAGATATCCTCTTTTCAGTCCTAATAGTCATCTGCTTATTCATTCCTATTTTGAAAATGACAGGCAGAGATGACAGCTTGAAATCATCAACATGTGTTGATCTAGTTCAAAAGTGTCCTCGTTTAGTGTCTTTAGCCCTTGGGGGATTTAAACTCCATGATTATAAAGTTCGCATACTTGTTAAGGTATTCTCTGCAATTACAAGGAATTTTCTGATGCATGCATACATAAATTATTTCCATTGCTGATTTTAGATTCTTATGTTGCAACAGTATTTAACTACTGCTACAACTAGATGTTCTGAATTTTAGGACATTGCTATGAAGCATGCCATGTATAACATTCCTATATTTTTTTTCACATACTGGAATTAGTTGAATATAATAGGTAATCTAGATAGGCTCTTTTGCTTTTGATTTACCTACTATATATATATAGCTTTATTTTTGGAACTCAAGGAAACTGATGTAAATCCTATAGAACAGATCCCATTCAAGTAAGATCGTAAACTGTCAGGACTGCCTCTAAGTGTTTTAAATGCTTCTCCATGTCTTAACTTTAAATCAGTATATCATAAAAAAAGAAAAAAACCAACACAAATTTCCTCAGATATGGTCTAAAAATCGTGTTCATCAACGACTAAAACGTAGCCGGCGCATTGGTTAGCCCAAAAGGCATCACCAAAAATTCATAATAACCTTCATGTGTTTTAAAGGCCGTTTTCTCTACATCTTCCTCAGCCATTCTAATATGATGATAACCAGATTTCAGATCTATTTTGGTGAAAAACGTCACCCCACTTAATTCATCAAATAATTCTTCCACCACCGGAATTGGAAATTTATCGGGAACAGTAACATTATTCAGCGTCGTGTAGTCCACGCAAAACCGCCAACTGCCATTTTTTTTAACTAAGAGGACAGGACTAGAATAAGGGCTTACACTCGCCTGATAACTCCTGAAGACAACATTTCTCCCACCAACTTCTCCATTTCTTCTTTTTGGTGGTAAGCATAACGATATGGTCTTACATTTACTGGGTTAGTATCCCTTTGTAAATGTATGTGATGTTCGATACTTCGCCTCGGTGGTAACTTTTTCTGGCCAATTAAACACATCGAAATATTGGTCTAAAACAGTGGATATTAGCCTTTCTGCCTCACCATATTTTAGGGGTGTACATAAGCCGGGTTGGAGGAAAATTATGGACCAACCCAAAGTATCCGGGTTGGCAAAAAATGAACCCTATCGGTTTAATTCGTAAGGGTCAACCCAACCCAACCCAAAAAATTCGGGTTGGGTCGGGTTGGGTTTGCGGGTTTTTTTTTTCATCTCTCCATAATTTATTTAGACAAATTTTCGTATTATTTTTCAATATGCAAGGTGAACAAATTGTTATTCACGGTACAAGGTGACAAATATATACGTGTGTTATACATTCAAATTTCAAGTATAGAATGTTAATTCAAAATAAGGTTTACTTTTAGGTTTTAGGTGTATATATATATGTATCTATATATGTATATATAATCGGGTTGGGCCAGGTCAACCCTACCCCTAACTTGCACAACCCCGACAACCCGACTCAACCTTTTTTTCTCCAATTTTCTAACCCAACCCAACCCTTACGGTTTGGGTTGGGTAATCCGGGTTGGTCGGGTTACCGGTTTTTTTGAACACCCATACCATATTTTGCTTTTTCCTCCCGAATTGTGTCATTTGATGATGCTACTGCTATAGTTTTACATTCAATCAGAAAACCGTGATCCTGCTCATCCCATGTGCTCATCCCTCTAATACAGATTTGTTTATCTTTATCATTGAATGCTAAAGTTAAATTCTTCCAGTCCAAAACTGTAACTCCCAATAAGTAAATCCACTGCATACCGAGTATGATGTCTACTCTACCCAATTCTAAAGGCAGAAAGTCCTCCTTGATAGTCCATTCCTTCATTTGTACTTCCAAGGATTCACAAATTCCCTTCCCTTGGATAGTTGTTCCTGTTCCGAGAATAACCCCATAGTGGGCAGTATCTTTAATTGGCAATTGCAGCCGTTTCACCAATTTTTCAGAGACAAAATTATGTGTAGCCCCACAGTCTATTAAGATCACAATGTGTTTATCCTGTAATCTTCCCCTCACTTTCATAGTTTCAGGATCATTCAAACCAACTACAGTAATTCCACACATGTTGTAGTTTCACCTGTGATTTCTATCGCACGTAACTTTGTTTTTTCAGCTTCCACTTCTTCAATAATTTCAAACTCCTCCTGTTTATCAATAACCACAAACATTCTCAGCTCACGTTGCTCTTTCATCTTGCATTTATGATCTGCTGAGTATTTCTCATTGCATCTAAAACAAAGTCCCTTTTCTCTCCTTGCTTGAAACTCGACATCAGGTAGTCTTTTAGACGATCCTTCTTTTCGCGCTTCACCGGCATTTGAACTTCTAACGTAATCATTCTTATAGGAAACGTTGTGTTCCCTTTAGCATCAGTTGTGGTATAACTGGTAACAGCCTTAGTATTCGATCTCAAATGTGGTGGGTATTTCCCGCCAAAAAAACCAATTAAATTCGCCTCACCTCTAATTATCTCTCTGTTTTCAACCAACTGAGCAAGCAACATTATTTCTCCTAAGTTCTTGGTATGCAAAACACTACTTCCGCTCTGATCCATGTAAACAATTCGTTCATAAATGTTTCTTCTACAACTCTTTCTTGTAGATCAAAGAGTGGAGTAACTAACTTATCAATTCCTCCACTTTTGTTTCTTGCCAGATTCTAAGAAAGCGGCCACAAATTGATCCTTCTCTAGTACAACGGAATCGAACTAATAATCTTTTCTTTAGATTCGACCAACACAAAAATTTCTCCCTCTCTTCTTGCGAGCTATACCAATTAAGGGCAGGATCATCAAAACTAATAGTAGAAACAAGCATTTTTTCAGATTCAGTTAGTTTATGTATTTGAAAATACCTCTATGCTCTGAATAGCCATGAATCGGGATCCTCTCCGGTGAAGATTGACATTTCTACTTTAAATTTGCTCCGATCTCCCGAAATATTGTCCGTATCGGCCTTCTTTTCTACGCTGGTTTCACCGGTTTTGCGACTGGAAATAGCTTCGTTCTCCTTCGATTTCGCTGCCACTGACTCACGTAAAGTTGATTCAGTCATTTGATCACTCATCATTGACCGTTCTTTCGCAGTCGTTTCCATGTACGACAAAATTGCTTGTTGCTGCTTTTCGGTCCTGAAGTCGCATCAACTCCAGGTTCTTCATTATTTCACTCCTTCGATTACCAGCATCTTGCTTAATTCTTTCTTCATTCCGGCGAGTTCATGATTGAACATCTCTATTTGCTCTTCGATTCGCACTTGAACCATCGTTGCTGTTTCTACCTCGGATCGTCACTACTCTGATACCAATATGATAGATCTCGACTGGAAGAAGGTAATTCCTCACTTTATTGATGAATTATGAACAGTACAAAATGATGGAATTGAGTGAAACTCAATTCAATGAACTCTCTCTCATGAAGTAGTAACTTTCTTCTCTAATTTCATCCCCCTTTCCCACCAAACAACTTCCCTATACACAGGCTCCACCGACTTCTTACTAACAACTTTAACAACTAACTCTCGCACATTCGCACACGTGTACATTATTTTTATTTTTCCTACTATATTGGTATATTACTAGAGGTCTAACACATTCATTTGAAGCATCCAATTGGCGCAAAAGTTGTAGCTGCTGTTTTTATAAGGGAAATTATTTGTTTGCACGGATGCCCCCGAAGTATTGTGTCGGATCATGATCGTATTTTCACAAGTCTATTTTGGGAAGATTTGTGGCATTTGTGGGGAACTGAATTGAGACGAAGCACTACCTACCATCCTCAACGGATGGTCAAACTGAAGTTGTCAATCGAGGGGTGGAGACGTATCTGCGATATTTTGCTATGAACACACCTAAGCAGTGGGATAAATGGTTAGCTTGGCCTGAATTGAGCTATAATACAACTATCCATACAGCCACATTGATAACCCCATTCAAGGCTTTATATGGTCGGCCACCCCCCTCTATATTACCGTATGTGAAGGGCTCGAGTCGGGTGAATGAAGTAGACCATTTGATGAAAGAAAGAGATGAAATTCTGGGCGTTTTGAAAGCCAATTTACTGAAGCCAAAAGCGAATGGTCAAATATGCCAACGTTAAATGATAGGAGGTGCAGTTTAAGGTACATGATTGGGTTTATGTGAGGTTACGTCCTTACCGACAATCCTCTCTTAGGCGTTTTAAGCACCCCAAATTGGCCCCAAGATTCATTGGTTCATTTATGATTGTGGCCCGCATCGGCCCGGTTGCATACCGTTTGGCCCTTCCCAAGGAGTCGCTTATTCACCCGGTTTTTCGTGTTTCTATCCTTCGCAAGGCAGTGGGTTCAAACAGGCCACTATTCCCAATCCCAAAAGATTTGGCTGCTGATTTGTCTATGCAATTGTCTTCGGTAGAAGTGTTGAGAGTTCGTAAAACAAGCGAGAAGGAGGACAACTTAGAAGTCTTGATCCGTTGGAGCGAGGGTACAAGCTCTCTCTCTCTCTCTCTCCTTTCTTTACACTCTTGCGCACTCCTTTTAATGCTTCATTTTTTCATCTAACCTCTTAGTTGAGATTTGTTTAGTTTTCAATTAGAATCCTTATTCCTTCGGAGTCCCTTGGGTACGACCCTTTACTTCCACTTTCTACGGTAAAAAGTAAAGTACTTTACAAATTCTTTTTTTATTGGAGCTAATGGTAGGAACTTCCTTTACTTGAACTCTCTCTTTGAATTTACAACTTTATGATTAACTTTGTCTCTTTTGATTTGAGTTTGTTGCATACATAGCACACTAAGACGACCTTACCGGTTTGCATCACACTTTGCCCACACTTTAGCCTTCGTCAGTTTGGATTAGCTTTTTGATTGAAGAGTTCTGGTCATTGTTTGGATGAAAAGAAAAGTAAACGAAGTGTTAGGATAATGCACGTAGACTATTTTTGAAATTATCAATAGAGATTGATATGTGAAGATACAATTAGAGATTATGTACTAGAAAAGAAAAAAGACAATTGCCTTTCGACACTAAGTTTATTAAATTGGTGAGCTATTGATATATGGTTTTGAGTTTTATTAACTTTTGAAGAATTGGTGGACAAACTCGCAAGTAAAGGAATAATTGGAGTGGTGATGAAAAGTGGTTTGGAAGAATTTTAGATAGAGGAAGCACAATAATAAAAGGTCTTTGGGTAAATGATGCTAGAGAGAAGTTGCATTGTAATGGACATAATCTAGATATTGGCGTGCATGCTGGATAATAAACAATCTTTGGGTCTGTTCCATTTAGTGGTTTATGTATGTGAGGAGGAAAGTATGTTGAGCTTGACCAACAAGTAGGATCGATAGAGACAAATATGACCGAACCAAGAAGCAGTAGGAGAAGTGAATTTTGAATTCAATTTTTCATTGTTGGCGCGATTTTGCTTGGAAACAAAATTTCGGAATTGGATATTTGTTGGTTTATGGTTTTTTGTTTCTACACATTTCTAGATAATTGATGAAGAAACTCATTTGTCTAAATGTAAGGAATTGGAGGGGCTATAATGAAAAAGGGTTGGAGATAATTTTAAATAATTGAAATACCTTAATAAAAGATATTTGCATAATTGGTGCTAGAGAAAAGTAGGTTTTATTGTTTACAAGTTTGAACGTAAGATGATTTTGGATATGCTAGGAGGGAAGTAAGTTTGGATATAAGTAAGTTTGGATATGCTAGGAGGAAAGTAAGTTTGGATACAAGAATGTTGGAATAAATCGATCGGTGCCCACGAAGCCGATCTTCTTTCTATCTAAATGGAACATATAAAGTAGAACAAAAACTGAATTCATCAGCTCGAGTCAAACTAAAAGTGAGAGCCTCGGGGCTAAGCACTTTAGGCGTTGGCCTTCGAAAGATGGAAAGAGAACAAGAAGATCGATATTCTTGGCCACAACTATCTTCATCATATAGATTCACTTAAGTAAATTCAAAATCTCATTTCCCTTGTTCTTTATATTATTTGTTGTGATCAACAAAAACAATAACTAAAGCTACTTCTTCCTCGACCTTTGTACCAGTCTAGGCTTTCTTCTTCTTCTCTTTTCTTAAGGGGAGCTATTGCTCCCGGTTCCTCCTTTTCTTTATAGGTCAAGCTGTTAAATAGTTCTTCGTATCAATAATAGCTTTACGAAACAGGGAAAAGAGTAAGGACTGCCACTTCTGAAACATCCATTTCTTTTCTAACTGGGTTGCCTTCTTATCTGACACGGTCAATCTAGCTTACTCAAGAGAGAAAGACTCCATTGTAGTTTGCATCTTCAAATGGCTTCTTTTCCCGAGGTTTATTCAATGTGAACAAGTTAATCTTCTTTCCTCAGTTAACTTCAAAATTCCGGAATAACGAAAGACCCTCATATTCTAGGTTGGGGCCGCAGTTTATGTAGCTTCTTTATTTCTGCTTTATGACTCAATTGAAACAGATTCATATGAGTTAGTCTTGTTCTTACCTCCGACCAAGATGAGTGACTGATCGCCGCCTAAACTAATCATACTACTTCCGATCCAGCTGAGGGCTGATTATTGCAGACAGATGATAGGTTTTCCTCTAAATAGTAGGCGTAGAAAGAGAGCTGACCTCTTCTATTCGAAGGCTGATCATTGAAGAGGAAGGCGCGAAGCTAGTAGAAAGCCCACAGAGTGGAAGGAAAGCCTATCAAAAGGAGTGAATAGTCGTGCAAAAGATGAAATTGAGTTGATTCACTGAACAAAGACTGGAATAACGAGATATGATAATGATCTTACCATTCATTCGCGTTATACGACAAGAAAGCCTATCTTCCTTCTGACTTATTTTTTTTAGAGTGGAAGTGGTCGATTCCATGGGTGCATCTCTTGGGATGGAAGCAACCCTCTTTTTCTCTCATTCTTTCACTCTCACATTGAAGATCAATCAATTCAGTCACCAGTTTCGACCTTTCTTGCTTAGTAAAACAATTTTCCCCCCTCTAGCCACTAGTGTAACTTCAATATTTCTGGAGTTCCGTTCTTCGATCTCATTTCACTAACATGTCCACTGAAAATAAATTCAAGCTTTCACTTGCCACGATAATTAACTTTCTTCAAATGAATCCTCAGTACTATCTGAAGCTCATTCTTCATCAGAAGGAAGGATCATTACTAGATTATGAGGCTTCTGCCTTTTTGCAGTGAGAGTTGGAGTTGTTGGTAGGGTTGCACATTTCCGTTAATTAGAAGATTACCTGGTCTGATTCCTTTTCTCTACTATTCTCTTTGATCGTATGTATAGGGCTTCTCATAGGTATTTCATGGGTCTTGAATATGTGTTTTTTAGGGCGGAATAGGTATGGGATGGTAGGGCCAGTTCTTTCCTTTGCAGAGGCTTGCTATCGATGTAGTCTACAGATGAGGCCTTCTTTACGAGCAATTCATGCTCGCTCTATAAGTTTAAAAAAAGAGAGAGAAGAGAGTAAGAGCTTGATAAACCCCTTCAATATTATGAGAGAATATTATTTCATTTGCAGCTTATTCATTTTTTATGGCTTAGGTAAGATCTTCATCTCCAAGGACAAGACAAGGCAAAAAAAATAAAGTGTCTCGTACAGGTCTTCGATCTCTAACTCTATCCGTAGAGCTTGGGATGGAGATGGACAAGTTGCCAAATGCTTGTAAATGGTTTACCGCATTGGCCTAATAGCATCTTACCTGACCAGTCTTATAAATCGTGTAATGATGTCAGAGTCCTGAACGTGGTTTCAGTTCGGGCATGTGACGGACAAGATCTTGCGATAGCCTAGCCTATTGCTTAGTCAGAGTTTGGTCGACTAGCCAAGTAGAGATTGAAGACTGATTCTCTATAAACAAATTCGCATGCCATTTGGACTTTTCTCGAGAAATTGCATCAAGTGGACTGACTTGAAATCTGTTTTGAGGTTGAGGAAAAGCGAAATCAAAGGAATTCGTGGTCCTCCGTGATGAAAGTCTTGAGAGTTGTTCACTTCCCAGCTCTAAGAATGAATCTAGTACTAATTCAAGAAGATTGAAAGTCACATCCGGCTGGACTAGAATTGAGGGAAGTAGAAGGACGATAGGTCTACTTCTTTCATTGTCCTTTGGTTCCTAAGGTCTGGGAAGGATTCCTTGCATACCAAGAGGTGTGGGTGCCATCCATTCTTTCCCTTTTGTTAGCTTAGGGAGGTTTAGTGGACCTGTTATTCCCTTGATCTGTAGAAGGTGAATCGAGTTTAGTCCTTTCTTTCTTTCTCTAGCCTACGTAGTGATTAGGAATGGCTTACTCCTTCCCTCTTGGGTTAATAGACACGGACCTTTAGAAGCTTCTCAAGCCAGTCAGTCCAGCTCATTAAGCTTGGTTGGGAAGGAAGATGCCAATAACCCCTCCGAGGAATAGGGTTGACCTAGTGGGCATCATTTCCCCCCTTCTTTACTTAGGTTGAGGTTTGGGGGCTAGAAAGGAAAAGACCCAGAGGTTATAGAGCCATAGTTCTTTGGATAAAGTGAGGTAATCCTATCTCTTCTTCCTTGATCCTATTCAATAGATTATCTTCTTCTTATGGGCCATCTGGATCCTGAGTCAATCTTCCTATGCCTTCATGCTAGGAAGTTCTCTATCGATGACGCTCGGGAGGCGGCTGTCCCTTCCTCCTCTTTTTGGTTCTTGTCTTCCCTTCATTCCTTTGTTTATTTAATAGTGGATATGCCCGTTCGGCATCGATATCTCACATTCTTTAATTAAGGTGGCACCCCGCTTTTTTTTTTTCTGAGTACACCTATAAGAGTAAGAAAGAGAAAGTATTATGGTACGTCATCACGGGGTTTGGGAAGTGCCTTTGCTCCCTTTCTAATTTCTACTGAACTCGTAGATGAGGCTTTGACCTTAGGCTTTCTCTTTCAGGTAACATAGAAGAAGAAAGGAATCGTGGTTCTTTGAAAGGTAATTTTATATCTTTCTCATTCCTTTACGAGGGGAAGTCTAACCTAATATCTAAGAGGATGAAGAATGTTAGAGCAACCGATGATCACGTAAATTTGATTTGACTCAATTAATTCTTTTGGCTTCACTAGGCATGTTATCATTGGGAGAAGGAGAAAAGTTCTCTTCCGCCTTTTAGAGATGATATGGTCTTGCTTGGGTTTGCAGTTTATCTAATCTCTAAGAGAGATGTTATAGAATTAGTTAGACTAGATCTTAAGTATGAAAGAGAAGATAAGAAAAGAACTTTAAGGGAAAGAGAAGGTGGTTAGTTATGATAAGATTTTAGTCATAAAAAATGTAGGTTTTCTCTTCCTTCCTTTTTCATAATAATCTTTTCAATCATAAGGCCCGAGGTCTTTTGCAAATATATTCTAATAAGAAATTCAAATACAACTCAAAACCACCAATTTGAAGGCAAAAGTTAGCGCCAGCCATGGGTCTAGTTCATTGTGCATTTCCCTTCACAAACAAGGAATTTGATTCCATTCACCCAAAGGGCTTCCTCAAAGGAGTGCTCTCAGGAATTGAATGAATTTACATGCACCCATTCAAAGAAGAAGCAGGAGGCGCAGTGATCGGCTCTTTCCTTTTCCACTTTAGTTGAAGGAGAAGCTGAGTCTACTGCACTCGTTTAGCTAGATAGAAAAACCTTAATTTACCTGACCAGGAGGCTAGTTTTCCTAATTACCAAAGCTTTGAAAGATGAATTCATCGACTGTTAGGAAGAGGAACATCGAGGGGATAGGGCTCAGTTCTCTTAATAAATACAATGTTGAATAGTTGCACTTCCACATAGACTTCTGCTAGCTACCCTTCAAAGAAACCCAGGTGGATCAGCCGCTCCCCACTCTCTGCGGTCTGCCCTTTCTCCTTTGACCTGTTATGGTATCGTGTCCCAATTCTCTTTTTATCTCGTTAGTTCTTCCTGGTCGTGTCTTACTCTTTGAGTTATCCGACTGAGGAGATGTCTTGGTCGTCCTTTGGTCCCAAGTAGATGGAATAACTTTGATCCAACCTGCACATCCTTGTTTTGCAGCGCTTTTGAAGCAGAAGAAATAGAAAAGGACATAATATCTAAAAGACTAAGCATAAAAGCAGTTCGAACTCCATAAAAGGATATGTTCGAAATCTGATCTTCTTTTATTCCTTTCTATGAAAATCTTGAACTTCGTTTTTCTTGTTCCTTACATTGACCTTTTATTCCTAGGCTTTCCTTCTTTTTGCATATTAAGGACTCAAGATTCCATATTCGCTTTTGACTTTTCGGTCTTCTTCTCTGATCTCTCCTTTGTTGGCGAATAAGACGATATAATATAGACTTTGAACTTGATCTTAATTTTGAGATTTTAGATGGATTTAATGATGATTTTTTCATGAGAACTTTGATGAAAAATTTGACATGATTGAACATTCTCTAAATAACCATGATGATAGAATTTTATTGCATGAAGATTTGATCATTGATGGATTTGTGAATAAATTTGTTGACAATGATGTCTATCATGATTTTAATAAGATTGATACATCCTCAATTGATTTTGATTGTCATTTCGGGTTGTTAAGTCTTTTTGGTTGGCTTTACAACTTAGGTACCTTTTGAACACTACTTAGGATGGTTTGACACTAAAGTTGTTGCACTTGGGCAATTGGTCACCAATTCCGGACGCCAATTTTTTATCACTTTTTGGTAGATTATGAGTCGGGAAAACTCACACTTAAGCATTCTTAGAGTGTCTTTACACCTTAGGCACGTTTTACACACTACTTAAATTGGTTTGGCACTATAGTTGTTGCACTTATGCACTTGGTTGCCATTTCGGGTCGTTAAATCCTTTTTCCTCACTTTTTGGTAGCTTATGAGTTAGGAAAGCTCACACTTATTCGTTTTTTTCTTTACATCTTACACACCTCTTGGACGCTACTTAGGTTGGTTTGGCGCTATAGTTGTTGCAGTTGAGCACTAGGTTGCCATTTCGGATCGTTAAGTTCTTTTTTCTCACTTTTTGGAAAGTTATGAGTTCGGAAAGCTCACACTTAAACATTTTTTGGTTGCCTTTACACTGTAGGCACCTTTTGGACACTACTTAGATTTGCTTGGCACTATTGTTGTTGTGCTTGGGCACTTGGTTGCCATTTCGGGTTGTTGAGTTCTTTTTTTTCTAACTTTTTGGTAAGTTATGAGTTCGGAAAACTCACACTTAAGCATTTTTTGGTTGTCTTTACACCACCTTTTGGACACTATTTAGATTTGCTTGGCACTATTGTTGTTGTGCTTGGGCACTTGTTTGTCATTTCGGGTTGTTAAGTTCTTTTTTTTCTAACTTTTTGGTAAGTTATGAGTTGAGAAAGCTCACACTTAAGCATTATTTGATTGTCTTTACAGCTTAGGCACCTTTTGGAAACTATTTAGGTTGGTTTGGTACTATAGTTGTTGGACTTGGACACTTGGTTGCCATTTCGAGTCGTTAAGCCTTTTTTTCTCACTTTTTGGTAGGTTATGAGTCGAGAAAGCTCACACTTAAGCATTTTTTGGTCGTTTTTAAAACTTAGGCACCTTTTAGATATTACTTAGGTTGGTTTGGCACTATAATTGTTGTACTTTGGTACTTGATTGCCATTTTGAATCATTAAATCCTTTTTTCTAACTTTTTGGTACGTCATGAGTCGAGAAAGCTCACACTTAAGCACTTTTTTGTTGCATTTAAAGTTTAGACACCTTATGGACACTACTTAGGTTCATTTGGTACTATGGTTATTGCACTTTAGCATTTGGTTGTCATTTCAGGTCGTTAAGTCCTTTTTTCTCACTTTTTGGTAGGTTATGAGTTGGCAAAGTTCACACTTAAGATTTCTTTGGTTATCTTTAAACCTTAAGCACCTTTTGGACACTACATAGGTTTGTTTGGCACTATAACTGTTGCACTTGGGCATTTGGTTGCCAATTCGGGTCGTTAAGTCCTTTTTTCTCAATTTTTTTTTTGTAGGTTATGAGTCGGAAACCTTACACTTAAGCATTCTTTGGTTGACTTTAAACCTTAGGCACCTTTTGGAGACTAGTTAGGTTGGTTTTGCACGATAGTTGTTGAATTTGGGCACTTGGTTGCCATTTCAGGTTGTTAAGTCATTTTTTCACTTTTTGGTAGCTCATGAGTTGGAAAAGCTCACACTTAAGCATTGTTTTGTTGTCTTTACAGCTGAGGCACCTCTTGGACACTACTTAGGTTGGTTTGGTACTATTGTTGTTGCATTTGGGCACTTGGTTGCCATTTCGGTTCATTAAGTTTTTTTTTTAGTAGGTTATGACTTCGGAAAGCTCACACTTAAGCATTCTTAGGTTAACTTTACAACTTAGGCACATTTTGCACATTACTTAGGTTTGTTTGGCACTATAGTTGTTTCAATTGGGCACTTATTTGTTAAGTCTTTTTTTTTTTCACCTTTTGATAACTAATGGATTAGGAAACCTCGCACTTAACCATTGTTTGGTTGTCTTTACAGCATAGGCACGTCTTGGACACTACTTAGGTTAGTTGGCACAATAGTTTTTGCACTTGGACACTTGGTTGCCATTTCGGATCATAAAATCTTTTTTTTCCTAACTTTTTGGTAGGTTATGAGTCGAGAAAGCTCACACTTAAGCATTTTTTTGTTGCCTTTACAGCGTAGGCACTTTTTGGACACTACTTAGGTTCGTTTGGCACTATAGTTGTTGTGCTTAGGCACTTGGTTGTCATTACAGGTTGTTAAATCCTTTTTTTTTTTACTTTTTGGTAGGTTATGAGTCGAGAAAGCTACACTTAAGCATTCTTTGGTTGTCTTTACAGCCTAGGCACCTTTTGAAAACTACATAGGTTGGTTTGACACTATAGTTGTTGCACTTGGACACTTGGTTGCCATTTTGAGTCGTTAAGTCCTTTTTTCTCACTTTTTGTTAGGTTATGAGTCGAGAAAGCTCACACTAGCATTTTTTTATTGTCTTTAAACCTTAGGCACCTTTTGGACACTATTTAGGTCGGTTTGGCACTATAGTTGTTGCAGTTGGGCACTTGGTTGCCATATCGGGTTGTTAAGTTCTTTTTTCTAACTTTTTGGTAGGTTATGAGTCGAGAAAGCTCACACTTACGCACTTTATTGTTGCCTTTAAAGTTTAGGGACCTTTTGGAAACTACTTAAGGTCATTTGGCACTAAAGTTGTTGAACTTGGGTACTTGATTGTCATTTCAGGTCGTTAAGTCCTTTTTCCTCAATTTTTGGTAGCTTATGAGTTAGGAAAACTCTCACTTAATCATTGTTTAGTTGTCTTTACAGCTTAGGCACCTCTTGG
Source organism: Cucumis melo (assembly GCF_025177605.1). Lineage (NCBI taxonomy): Eukaryota > Viridiplantae > Streptophyta > Magnoliopsida > Cucurbitales > Cucurbitaceae > Cucumis > Cucumis melo. The sequence goes on from NC_066857.1 coordinate 31,112,959, forward strand.
ACACTACTTAGGTTCGCTTGGCACTATATTTGTTGTCGTTGGGTACTTGCTTTCCATTTCGGGTCGTTAAGTTCTTTTTTCTCACTTTTTGGAAAGTTATGTGTCGGAAAAGCTCACACTTAAACATTGTTTGGTTGTCTTTAAATCTTAGGCACTTTTTGGACACTACTTAGGTTAGTTTGGCTCTATAGTTGTTGCACTTGGACACTTGGTTGCCATTTCGGTTTGTTAAGCCCTTTTTGCTCACTTTTTGGTAGCATATGATTTGGAAAAGCTCACACAAGCATTTTTTTTATTATCTTTACAGCTTAAGCACCTCTTGGACTCTATTTAGGTTGGTTTGGTACTATAGTTGTTGCACTTGAGAATTTGGTTGCCATTTTGGGTCGTTATATCCTTTTTTCTCACTTTTTTGTAGATTATGAGTCTGAAAAGTGCATACTTAAGCATTCTTTGGTTGCCTTTAAGCCTTAGTCACTATTTGGACACTATTTATGTTGGTTTGGCACTATAGTTGTTGCACTTGAGCACTTGGTTGCCATTTCAGGTTGTTAAATCCTTTTTTCTAACATTTTGGTAGATTATGAGTCGAGAAAGCTCAAACTTAAGAATTCTTTGGTTGCCTTTACAGCTTAGGCACCTTTTAGACACTACTTAGGTTGATTTGGTACTATAGTTGTTGCACTTGGGAACTTGGTTGCCATTTCGGGTAATTAAGTCCTTTTTCCTCACATTTTTGTAGGTTATGATTCTGGAAAGGTCACACTTAAGTTATCTTTGGTTGTCTTTAAACCTTAGTCACTATTTAAACACTATTTAGGTTGATTTGGCACTATAGTTGTTGCACTTGGGCACTTGGTTTCCATTTCGGGCAGTCAAATCTTTTTTCTAATATTTTAGTAATTATGAGTCGAGAAAGCTCAAACTTAAGAATTCTTTGGTCACCTTTACAGCTTAGGCACGTTTTGGACACTACTTAGGTTGATTTGGTACTATATTTGTTGCACTTGGGAACTTGGTTGCTATTTCGGGTCGTTAAGTCCTTTTTTCTCACTTTTTTTTTTTGTAGGTTATGAGTCTGGAAAGCTCATATTTAAGAATTCTTTTGTTGTCTATAAACCTTAGTCACTATTTGGACACTATTTAGGTTGGTTTGGCACTATACTTGTTGCACTTGGGCACTTGGTTGTCATTTTGGGTCGTTAAGTCCTTTTTCTCACTTTTTGATAGCTTATGAGTTGGAAGAGCTCACACTTAAGCATTCTTTGGTTGTCTTTAAACCTTAGGCACCCTTTGGACACTACTTAGGTTTATTTGGCACTATAGTTGTTGCACTTGGGTATTTGGATGTCATTTTAGGTCATTAATACCTTTTTTCTCACTTTATTGTAGGTTATGAGTCGGGAAAGCTCACATTTAAGCATTCTTTGGTTGTCTTTAAACCTTAGGCACCTTTTGGAGACTAGTTAGGTTAGGTTTGGCACTTTTGTTGTTGAACCTGGGCACTTGATTGTCATTTCAGGTTGTTAAGTCCTTTTTTCTCACTTTTTGGTTGGAAAAGGTCACACTTAAGCTTTATTTTTTTGTCTTTACCGTTGAGGCACCTTTTGAACACTACTTAGGTTGGTTTGGTACTATTTTTGTTGCACTTGGACAATTGGTTGCCATTTCGAGTCGTTGAGTCTTTTTTTTAGTTTTTAGTAGGTTATGACTTTGGAAAGCTCACGTTTAACCATTCTTAGGTTGTCTTTACAACTTAGACACCTTTTCCACACTTCTTAGGTTGGTTTTGTAGTATAGTTGTTGCAATTGGGCATATATTTTCCATTTCGGGTTGTTTAGTTCTGTTTTTTCATTTTTTGGTAACTTGTGAGTTAGGAAACCTCACACTTAAACATTGTTTGGTTGTCTTTACAGCCTAGGCATCGCTTGGACACTACTTAGGTTGGTTGGCACTATATTTTCTGCACTTTTGCACTTGGTTTTCATTTCAAGTCGTTATGTCATTTTTTCTCATTTTTTGGTGGGTTATGAGATGGGAAAGCTCACACTTATGCATTCTTTGGTTGTCTTTAAACCTTAGGCACCTTTTAGACACTACTTAGGTTGGTTTGGCACCATAGTTTTTTACACTTGGGCACTTGGTTTCCATTTCGGGTCGTTAAGTCTTTTTTTTCTCAATTTTTTGGTAGGTTATAAGTCGGAAAAACTCACACTTAAGCATTCTTTGGTTATCTTTAAACCTTAGGCACTTTTGGACACTAGTTAATTTGGTTTGGTACTATAGTTGTTGCACTTAGACATTTGGTTGCCATTTCGTGTCGTTAAGTCTTTTTTTCTCACTTTTTGCTAGCGTATGAGTTGGGAAAGCTCACACTTAAACATTGTTTGACTGTCTTTAATGCTTAAGCACCTCTTGGGCACTATTTAGGTTGGTTTGGTACTATAGTTGTTGCACTTGGGGGCATGGTTGCCATTTTTTATCATTAAATCATTTTTTCTGAGTTTTTGCTATGTTATTTGTTGAGAAAGCTTACACTTAAGCATTCATTGGTTTTCTTTACAGCTTAAGCACCTTTTTGACACTACTTAGGTTGGTTTTTGCACTATAGTTGTTGCACTTGGGCACTCAGTTGCTATTTCGGGTTATTAAGTCCTTTTTTTCTCATTTTTTAGTACGTTATGAGTCGAGAAAGCTGAAACTTGAGCTTTCTTTGGTTGTCTTTAAACCTTAGGCATCTTTTGGACACTAGTTAGTTTTGTTTGGCACTATAGTTGTTGCACTTGGACATTTGGTTATCGTTTCGAGTTGTTAAGTCTTTTTTCTCACTTTTTGGTAGTGTATGAGTTGGAAAAGCTGATACTTAAGCATTGTTTGGATTTCTTTAACACTTAAGCACCTCTTGGATACTGTTTAGGTTGGTGTGGTACTGCATCGGGCACTTGGTTTCCATTTTGGATGGTTAAGTTCTTTTTTATAAGTTTTTGCTATGTTATATGTCGAGAAAGTTCACACTTAAGCATTTTTTGGTTTCATTTACAGCTTAGGCACCTTTGATACTACTTAGGTTGGTTTAACACTATAGTTGTTGCACTTGAGCACTTGGTTGTCATTTCGGATTGTTAAGTTCTTTTTCTCACTTTTTAGTAAGTTATGATTGGGAAAGCTCACACTTAAGTATTCTTTGGTTTTCTTTAAACCTCTACTTAGGTTTGTTTGGCACTATAGTTGTTGCACTTGGGCACTTGGTTGCCAATTAAGGTCATTAAGTCCTTTTTTCTTACTTTTTTGTAGGTAAGTCAAGAAATCTCACACTTAAGCATTCTTTGGTTGTCTTTAAACCTTAGGCACCTTTTGGAGACTAGTTAGGTTGGTTTTGCATGATAGTTGTTTAACTTGGGCACTTGGTTGCCATTTCGGGTTGTTAAGTCACTATAAGAAGTAGGGGTTTTGTCGACACATACATGCATCGACAGAAATCAAAACTACGTCGTAAAAACCTACGCCGACTTAGAAACAGACGTCGGCAATCGTGTCGTGAGTGACAAGTTGTAAAAGGCAACGTCGACACATAAACGGGACGACATCGGCAAAGGTGCCGACACCGCCGTCATGGTTAACATGTCGACAATGGGATAATGCTGACGTTTGGTCAGAGCATCGCAAATAAGGTACTGCCGACATCTGGCCAACGCATCGGTAACAATGTACTGTCGACGTTGTCATGTACGTCAGCGTACATGAACCGTCGACGCCGCGTCAGAAGAGTCACCCATTTGCAACGCATAGGATGCGTCGGGAAAACCTTTTTATAATTTTTTAAATTTTGTTGTTATATAATTTTTATTTTTATTTTTATTTTTTTGCTATTGGAATCGAATTCGCTTTAAATTCATCTAAATACCAAAAAAATTAATGTAAATTTAATAAAAAAACAAATGAAATTTATATTAAAATTAATTTAAATATAAAAAAAATGCATGTTCATAGTTCAAAAAATACATGAATAATGAAAATAAAAAACTAAAAACTAAAAACCTAATAAGAAATTAAGTTTAAATATATATCACCAATAAGAAATTAAATAATATAAAAGTTGAAATTACGTACCTTAATGAAATCAAGGTCCTCTTGAAACCCGAGTGAGTTCTTCAATCATTTTCTTCATTTCTTCCATCTGGTGAGCATTTTCTTCCATTTGGCAAACATTTTATTTGTGCTTCTGGTTACTTTCTTCTTTTGCTTCCTTAAGACGAGCTAAACTTTTAGCTCGTTAACCTCTTTGGGAGAGCACCAGCTCTCGCTCATGGAATGTAGACGAAGAACTGCCAGCATACTGTTAGGACTTTGGCTTGGGGCCCCAACCAAGACCTTTTGAGTAACACGGTCGTCTACCTAAAACTGTATCGCATATCTCGTCCCCAGATAGTGGTTGGGAACCCTCTGGGGTAGGCTGGGACTGGAGTTCCAACATTTGATTCTCTAATAAAATTTTTAGAAACTTACATGTGCATCCGCAATCGTCGACGAAATTAATTGGCCACTCCGAACATTTGTTTCCTTGAATAAATCGACACGATTGATTGGATGACCTCGTTGTTCAGCGAGCTCGTGTTGTCGATGTAGAAACGACTTGGCGTCGCTGTTGTGGTTGTAGGGCTGCTTCGCTCTAGCAGCCCTGTTCATCGATGATTGCTCCTACATCCAAACAATCAAAATGTTACATACAAAAAAATGAAGTACAATTTGAGAAAATTAAAAATTCTAAATCACCTGAAATTGTCGAGTCAGGTAGTAGTCGCATAGGAAGTGTCAATCTTGCATACGCATCCTCAGCGGGTGGGTTGGCACGAGCATGTTCAGGATCACTGAACTTCTTAAAATGGTGGTGGTTTTGCCCCCGAACTCCTTCCAATAAATGAACATTTGATGCTTAACAAACCGAGTAAGTGCTAGATATGTGAAACCCAGCACAAACTATTGCTATAAAAGAAAAGTACACACGAATTAGGATTGTGTCTATATATATACGTATAGGTAACGTATATGTATGGATGATTTAAAAACTTACCTGTAAACTGCCTTTGACGAGCTCGATGTACTCTGGTGTCACATCAGTCCACTTAAGAAAGTGAACTGGAAAAATATCCCGCGTTAACACGTCGATGGTATTGTTGAAGCGAACGACGTGTGGCGAGATTGGCTTATCCTATCCTGGAGCGTTAGATATCGGGATATTTTCGTTTTGTGCAAGTGTTTCCTAAAGTTCATAATTATGAGTTTGTGATGACTATAACTTAACAAAACGTAAAGCGCTAGTGAAGTTTATAAAGTTGAAGTACGTACTTATGGGACTCCACAATTTCATCTACATTGTTAAAGATGTTCCAATGTATCTGGTGTTTCTCTTCTTGTGATAGAGATCGTGAACTTGTCACGTCTGATGGTCGTACCTTCTACATGAACGCTTCAAACTCATCAACTACCTCGTCCTCGAAAATGCTATCATCATTTCATTTATCTCTTGAAAATCGAGTTTCAATCTCACTTAGATATCTTGAACAAAAAATACTTGATTCATTCAAGACATATGCTTCAGTAATAGACCCCTCGCCACATGCTTTGTTTCAGATATACTACTTCAGCGTGCGTAGACTTCTCTTAATGGGATACATCCAACTATAATTAATCGGACCAATGATTTTTGCTTCATATGGTAAGTGAATAGCAAGATGTACCATTACATTGAAAAAGGAAGGTGGAAATATTCTTTCCAATTTGTAAAATATGATAATGATATCTGCTTGCAACAGGTCCAAACCACTTAATCTTATCGTTCTCGCGCACAGGTTACGGAAAAACTATACAGTTTAGTAATAGCGGTGTACACATTCTTCAGTAAGTATGCTCGAACACTGATAGGTAAAAGCCGATGAAACATGACAGTCATGGGTTTTAAGACCTAATGTTTTCCTGACTTTGTCATTCACACATCGTGAAATATTAGAAACGAACCTATTGGAAAACTTAACTGATTTCAAGTAGTTACAAAACGCAACTCGCTCGCTGCTAGTCAATGTGTTACTCTCATGGGACTTCACCAATCTGTTACCTATTTTCAAATCATGAAGGTCTAACCGAGCATTCATAGTATTCTTCGTTTTCCCTTCAATATTCAACAATGTATTGGCCAAGTTGTCACAAACGTTCTTTTCAATATGTATTACATCCAATTTATAACGTATTAGTAGACTTGGCCAGTAAGACAGATCGAAAAAGATACTTCTCTTCGTTCAATTCAGAGTTCTCTTTCTTTTTTTTTTTTTATCTTTCAGTGATGAATGTTTACTCATCACAAGAAACTCTAGAGAATCTAGTTGTTCCAAGATATCATGCCCATTCAGTACAATTGGACAAGGCCTACGCTTTACACTTCCATCATGTAGCTTACTTCTACGCCAAACATGATTATTTGGAAGGTAATGTCGACGTCCCATGAAAGCTATTTTTCCTCTTATCCCGAATGACGATTTATCTCCCATGTAGATGGGACATGCCTGATATTGTTTTGTACTCCATCTGGATAAGTCACCGTACGTCGAAAAGTCATTAATAGTCCATAACAAAACTACATACAATTGAAAAAACTGGTCAGTAAGATAATCATACGTACGAACACCAAGACTCCATAACTTTTTCAGTTCCTCAATCAATGGTTGGAGGTAAACATCAGTTTCCCTATCAGGAGATCTTGGACCGGGTATTGGCAATGACATGAAGAAGTTGAACTCTTTCATGCATTTTCAAGGTGGCAAATTGTAAGGACTTAACACCACACGCCACATACTGTTCGTGGTACTCATATATCCAAACGGATTAAACCTATCAGAAGCTAGTCCCAAGCGAACGTTCCATGGATCTGAAGCAAACTCAGGAAATTCAGAATCAAAATGCTTTCATTCCTATGCATCAGTTGGATGTCTCAACGCATCCTTCATCTCTACTCATTTATCGTTATGTCATCTCATTTCATACAAGCCCTCTTGCGATACAAACAATCTCTGTAATCTCGGTATCAATGAAAAGTGTCGTAATACCTTGTGCAAAAAAATTTCCCTCTATTAGGACTAGCCTTGTACTGAGACTCACCATAAGTTGGACAATGTTGCAAATCAGCGAACTCCTTACAATACAATACACAATCATACTTACATGCATGAATAATCTCGTATCCCAAGTCCAAGTCACGTAGTTTTAATTTCGCTTCATAGAAAGAATCAGGGATAGTAGTATTACACATTGGAAATACATGTTTTAATAGTTGTAATAATATGTCAAAAGACTTGTTACTCCAACCATTGAGAATCTTGACATGTATCAATGTAACCAAAAAGTTTAGGGATGAAAATTATGAACAGTCAGGGTATAACTCACGACGTGCTTTGTTTAATAACTCCTTAAATATATTTGTCGTCTCATCTTCTACACCATTATTAAACAACATGTCATTCTCCAATCCTTCCTCCGCTGCTTCTTCTTCGTGTTCAATCGGAGCTTGTAAATCATGCAGCCTACCCAACATTTCATTGTCTTTAGAAAACATATTACTACTGGTTCCTTCAATATGGAAGGGGTTACTGCTAGTTCTTTCATGAAAATGATCACTACTAGTTCCTTCATCAAATCTTTCTATACATTTTTACAAGTTCACTAGCTCTCCATGATATACTCATTCTGTGTAGGAGGGACACATTTCAATCATTAATAAATGTCTCTCCACACCCACTAATAAGTCTCAATTCAAATTCATACATTTCTTGCATAAACACCTTATCCATTCGTATTCATCAACATGATACTTCACAACTTCTAAAAATTGGAAAACTCCCTTTCTATTCTAAATCGATAACTTATTCTTAAGTTTCATCCAACCTCTATCCATCGTTAAAGACCTAGAACATAAATACGTGTAATTAGTCTTATATTCCTCCTCTCAAATACTTACTTTACTTAATTGATAAGCCACACCTCACAAGTATCCAATACCTCAACTTTCACTATATCTAAGTTTAAACTAAAAAATTTATCTCACTTTCGAACTAACAAGCATTAGAAGCTGCCTCTGTGAACAAATTATCTTACACGAAGGGCAACCATAATTCTAACTAAATAAAGACTACCTTACTTCTAATAAACAAATCATGTTCACAAATAATAAAATGTAGGATAGCCACACCACATCAATAAAAAGTTTCAAATTCACGAATTTTATCAATTAAAAAATTCAAAACAGTTAAATCTGTCTATAACAATCATAATTACAATTTCAATAATTATTATCACAATTTCAATAATTAAACCCTAACATATTACAATTGTAAAAATTTCATTTATATGTATAATTTGGTTCTTAAACAATTAAATATACATTTTAACTCAAAAATTCTAACAATTTCAATATACAATATACACATACAATATATATACAATCTACACATACAATATATATACAATCTACAATCTACATACAAAAAACCAATCTACAATCTACAAATCACAATCACAATTACAATATACATATTTTTTTAAACAAAAAAAAAAGAATCAAATACAGCATTTTTACTGGTAGAGACAACGAACTAAGTGGGCGGCGGACGACGATGGACATGCAGCAGACGGTGTTCTCTCTTCTCTTTTTTTTCTTTTTATTTTCTCTTTTCTTCTTTGTTTGGTTATGTGTTCTATGTTTCACAAAATTAAAATGATAGGGGTTCTCCGCGATGTCTCCGTGCACAATGTCGTGGTAGCCTCATGCTCTATTGACATCATATGTTCAACTTCGGCAAAGATTCCCAATGTTGACGCCTCCTTCACTATGTCGTGAAAAGGGTCTTCCTACGACGTCCTTTATCCCGATGCCTATTTCGACGTTGGGATTGCTCCAATTTTTTGTAGTGAGTTCTTCTTTCACTTTTTAGTAGCTTATGAGTTGGGAAAGCTCACACTTAAGCATTGTTTGGTTGTCTTTACAGCCTAAGCACATCTTGGACACTACTTAGGTTTGGTTGGCACAATAGTTTTTGCACTTGGACACTTGGTTGCCATTTTCGATCGTTAAGTTCTTTTTTCTAACTTTTTGGTAGGTCATGAGTTGAGAAAGCCCACACTTAAGCATTCTTTGATTGCCTTTACAACGTAGGCATCTTTTGAGCACTACTTAGGTTTGTTTGGGATAGTTGTATCATTTGGAAACTTGGTTGCCATTTCAGGTCGTTAAGTTCTTTTTTTTCACTTTTTTTGTAGGTTATGAGTCGGAAAAGCTCACATTTAATCATTCTCTAGTTATCTTTAAACCTTAGGCACCTTTTAGAGAATAGTTAGGTTAGGTTTGGCACTATAGTTGTTGAACTTGGGCACTTGGTTGCCATTTCAGGTTGTTAGGTCATTTTTTCTCACTTTTTGGTAGCTTATGAGTTGGGATAGCTCACACTGCTGCATTGTTTTGTTGTATTTACAGCCAATGCACCTCTTGGATACTACTTAGGTTGTTTTGGTACTATTGTTGTTGCACTTTGGCACTTTACAACTTAGGCACCTTTTGCACAATACTTAGGTTGGTTTGGCACTATGAATATGGTCTTGCACTTGGAAACTTATTGTCATTTTAGGTCGTTAAGTTCTTTTTAATATAATAATTTGATTTTTTGTTTATAGATATATTTTCATTGAATGTGTGTTTTTCTTTTGTTTTCAAATACTAAAAGCACCTATTCTATTTTACGAATTTTTTGATTTATTATTTATTTCATTTCGGTGTCAGCTTCAAAAATCAAATCAAAATTTAAAACTAAAGCTTTATTTTATTTTATTTATTAACATTTGCAAATTAAATTTATTTTTTTTTCAATTTGTTAAAGAATTTTTAGCCACGTTCTAAAAACACAAAACAAGTTTTTAAATATTTTCTTTTGTCAAATTTGACTTTGTTTTTCAAAGCATATGTAAATAATAGATAATTTAGCAAACAATTTAGTAGTATAATTGGTGTTAATAAACTTAATTTTCAAAAACTTATTATTTATCAAATAATTTTTTAACCTCCAATTTTGAGAAAAAAAAACTAAATCATTTTAGTTGGCTAATTAACATGATATCGATTTAGTATAATTGAATTGACATTTTGAAAAATTAATGACTTACATCAATTACTATTTAAAATCAATCGTCAAAATTAGGAATGTATTTTATAAAATTTTAAAAGCCATAGAGAAAGAGAAATCTCAATTTGAATAAAAAATATATTTTGTCATTTCTTCGATTATAAAACTAGCACGTCATATTGAGAGTAATGGAAGATTCTAGTAGGAGAAGGGCAAAACTTTGGAGATTAATTGATTTAATTTCATTTAATAAAATAGAGATGTAAAAAGATTAGGGTTTATTTAGTTAGTTGGGTGGTGAAATCTAGACCAACATTTTAGTATAATTTTACATATTAATTAACATAAGGTAGAGTTGTGACACTTATATTGGTTTAAATTAATTTATCTAAATAATCATACTTTAAGATGACATAAGTGATGATATGGCATTGGTAGAATCAATATAGTATAAATAAGAGAATTTTCGTTAGGATAATATAGGATTTTATATTTATTATTAAATTAAAATCGGTGTGAGTTTTAGAATAAGGTTAGTTAGGAAAAATTTATTGGGGTTGGCAGATCAGAGCTTTGTTTTTCTTTTTTCTTTTTTCCTTTTTTTGGGTAGCCCATCGATTTTTATCTCTTCTGAGAAGTGGTTGACGACCGTTTAACCACCGCATACGATGGCGGACTTCATCATGCATTAGAATGGAGTGGGCCTTGATATCAAAATTAAAGCCCAATTGACATATGGATTAGACTAAGAAAATTTTGTTGGGCTAGGTTTACGCCGTAAGAGGTGAAATAGGTTTGGTTGGTTCATCCTGATTTCTTCAATAATTTTTGTGTTTCAATAATTTTTGTGTTAGGTTTAGGCTAGATTTGAAAAAGTTGTCCTAGTTTTCAAAATAATTGATTTCATAAAATCAACTATAAAATAAAGTAAAATGTCTAAATAAATGAACCTTTTTTAAAATATAAAAAACAAATTACACTTAAGAATGGATGTAGAAATATTTATATCATTTGGAGTCAAATGTGAGTGGTTCTTTTGCAATTCCAAGTTTCCAAATCCACGAGAAAGTCTCATTCAAGCTATTCTCTCTCTCAATTTCCTCAAACAAAAGGCTCGAGGGTTTGTAAAATGGTGAGAAAATTGTGCAATGTGCATTCTTTTTTCACTATTTTAGAGTTTGAAGATTTAACTTTATATATTGAGAACTTAATTATTTCAAACTCAAAATATATATAAGGTTGCAATTATTACAAATATAATAGTCTTTTTAATAAAATGATGAATAGATATAAAATTTAGAAAGCTCTTATGATATATAGTTTTAATAATAATGGATCCACCAACTATTTAGGTCAAACAAGAATTGGAGTTTACAACTTCCACTTTCATACACTACTTCTAATTTCATGGGTCAAACACACCCTACAAAACTATTAATATACAAATTATCGAGAGATGTACTATCAACAACAAGTCGGTCACTGAAATAGAATATGAGATTGATATTATCCATTTTGTAAATAAATAAAATTGTGGCATTTAGCAACTTAGTAAGAAATACACATAAATATAATAATCATATGGCAAGTTTTATTTTGTTCAAGAAATTAGTTACGACTTATCCTAAATTGATATAAAAACTCTTATGTTATTATGTCAGAAGTTTGTTTATTTCAATTGTGATTTAAAAATTGTTAAACGAAACAAAATAAGCAAAATAATGGGCGAATATTTGGGATAATTTTCTTCCTTTTCTATTTTTCTATATTTCGGCAACCACAACCTTAAGAATTTATATACATATTAGCCCTCCTATTAAAACTTAATAGAAAAGCAAAAAAACAATTAGTTTTGTTGTTTTGTTAAAAATATATATATATATATATATATATATATATATATATATATATATATATATATATATATATATATATATGTTAAAAGAAGTTTTTCCGTCAATAAGAGCTTAACTCGACGGGCAGATTTTTGTGTCCATGGACAAGAGGCTTGGATTCAAATCTTTCCATCTCTGCATTTAATTACAATACTTTTTCAAAAAATAAAAAAAAACGTAGAAGAACGAGAGATGGAGGGTATTTATTTTCCAACTAATTCAATATATAATTTACACATAATCAAATATAGCAAACATGGGGATCCAAGTGTCTCTTTTGAAACTTCAGTAGTGACCCAACAAAGGGCATTTTACCAATGATACTCCTCTAGCCCTTTTAACAGCTTAGCGTTTGGGACAAAAAATGGAGTCGTGAACACCAAAGAGTTTTAAGTAGAAGGCAATTGTCCTAACTGTCTCCAGATCAAATTGACATTGTATGTACTTTTCATTAAATATTCTAATTATAAATTTCTAGTTGAGTATGAAGTGTAATTATAATGTTTGAGTTTAAGAGACTAGAATAAATCGATATCATATTAGAATGAGAAAAATATCGAGAACACGAGAATATGGTTAGCAAACACTTAAAATAATTTATAGTTATTATTTATATCAATAAGATACACATTATTTTTTAGTGCTTAACTGAATCGTATATACTAGGAACCTCATAGTTAAACATATTTAGTTTATATCAATTTTATGTTAGGTAACTTCATATGATTTTTTCTAGAAAACATGTGAGTGAGAATCAAACATGCTAAAAGGACGATATTTGTTCATCTATGGAATAATTTTCACTCAAGCTATCAAAAACAAGTAAGAATGATGTTAGGACCATCATGAAATAGGAGCTCACAATATTAGAGTAATATTCCAACTTTTGAAATGATACGGGTGCTTTTAAGCAAATGACTAATTTATACTACTTTTTATTTTATAGTGGTTTAAAGGCCTTGAACTCGGAAGGGTCAAATTAGGTCATGAACTTCCTCTTGTAATGATTTAGCTCCTCTTTTCAAAATTACAACAATCTAGTCCATAACACTAAACTTTAATAAGTCAATTTAGTATTTATCATAAAAAGTATCGCCAAGATTTATTGAAGTTTCTTAAATATGCATAACGATAACTTAATTACATATCAAATTATAGAAGCTACATCAAAGTTCAATGAAAAAATTATATCATAAAGTCTAAAATACAAAGATTAAGACGGGGATGGGAATAGAGGTGGGATAAACAAATGTCATGAACTATGTCCATTCAAGAATGATGAGTTTTCTTTTTGTCCACCACTTGCATCCAGAGAGAGGGTTGGAAGATAACTTTACTATTGAACTAACTTATAAAATTGATATTATTTCGATTGAGCATAAAGTAAGACCTCTGTCCATATGCTAAATCATTGCAATAAAACCAATACAATAACCTATAATAAACAAATATATACTCATATTTATTTTTAAATTGTCGGTAAACAACCAATGCAATTAAACCATTGATTAATTAGTTATATTTGTAGTTAGTTAACAATTATTATAATTAATATAATATGAATTGATTTCTTAATAATTTGGGGTCTTTTAAAAAAGATAAGACAAAATATTTACATTGTATAGAACAATTTTGAGAAGAAAAAAGCTCAGAAATCCAAAATGGAAAACATAAAAAAATCCCCTCAACCATGTTATCAACAACGCGCATAATATATCTGGTACACGATCGTTTAGATTTGACTATTGTTTGGTACATTATTGTTTAGATTTGATCATTTACCCAAATCTAAACAATTTTTTTAAAAGATTATTTGGTAAATTTGGCTACACAATCGTTTAAATTTGACTATAGATTTGGCTAAACAATTTTTTTCAAATTATTTGGATACAAGATCGTTTAGATTTGGTTACCCAAATCTAAATGTTTCTTTTGCTAGACAATGGTTTTTTTTTTACACGATCATTTATATTTTGCTATATTTTTGTACGATCATTTAAATTTGGCTACTCAAATCTAAACGACGTTTTTTTTTCAAGATCTTTCATATTTTATATTTAGTAGACAATCGTGAATAACCAAATAATAGTTTGAAAAAAATAGATCTTTTATATTTGATATAGGATGTTGAACCAAATAACAATTTGAAAAAAAAAAAAAGAAAGAAAAGGAAGACGATGAAAAAAAATCGCAGTAAAGGAGAGGAAAGGGAAAACCTGAAATATTTTTAAAAAATAACCAATTTAATGGGTTTTTCATTTTGTTATACGGTCGTAAATATTTTATCGTTTGTTATATTTATGAAAATTTTCCTAATAATTTTATAATTAGTTTATTATTAATTAATTATAATTGATTAATTATCTTATTGATATACATTGTAATTACATGACTTCCTCAAATTACACATTTTACCACTGCTAGTAGTTAATAATTGAATTAGTATTAGTATTTGATCGTTAAATAATCAATTTTTCTCAAAATTTTAAATTAGGTTTATTGTTTATCAATTAATATATTAAAAACATATAGAGTTTTTAAATTAATTTTACAAATGAAATATAAAAAGAATGGATTCTGATACATTCTTAATTACATTATTTTGATGCATAACCAAATATACACATACTTGATTTTCAGTAACTCTATCTCTAAACTTATTATTTTCGAGCATCCTTAATTTTTGGTAAGCTTATTCTCATCACAATTCTCTCAATACAAACAACTTCTATTTTAAGTATTTATAAGTGCAAAAACAACCAAATAAAATTACAACTTTAATTGGTTACAAATTTATAGAGTAAGTTGTTATTTTCATAAAAGTTAATAAAGCAAATTTGTTATTTTAACCTAAGGGGAGGGGCCATAAGGGAATTTCAGATAAAAAAAATTGGACGGTATTTGGTTGTGGGCTTTTGGACAATATTTTGTTATGGGCTTTTGGACCATTCAACAAACAAATTACACTCTCAAAATCCACCGTTTGTTGTTCTTGTCAAAAACAGAGCATACAAACACAGAGCGATAGCAAAAGCTATGACGACGTTGCGAAGATTTTGCTGCAATGATCTACTTCGTTTCACTTCCGTCAATCTCGATCACCTCACAGAAACCGTATTTTTCTCTATTTCAATTCCACTTCTTCTGATTTCAATGTGGGGTTTTTTGGTTTTTCAATTCCCTCTGAATTCCGTGTTGATGCAATCTTCTTCGCCTTTTTTCTCTTTTGCAGTTCAATATGTCCTTCTATATGACCTACTTGGCAAGATGGCCTGATTACTTCCATGTCGCGGAGGCCCCTGGGAACCGCATAATGGGTTACAGTGAGTTTCGTTGCCCTCTATCGCCTTGTCTCTTTGTTTGTCTGAATGGTTTGGAACTTTGCTTTTGAGCTGTGGGTGTGGAAATTGATTGTTGAACGGTTAGCACATGCATATGCTTATTTTCAGTTACTTATAATTTGTATGAGATTTTTTATTCTGTTCAACTTTAGAGCCAAAGAATTATGAAATGATTTGAATTTCCAAAGCTAGCTAATTTTAGTCGAGTTACTATTGCTCATTCTCGTCCCTGAACTGCCAATTCACCCTCTGAATAAAGTTAGTTCTTTCAAAATATTGGGATCTTGTGAACCTTTATTTCATGCTGTTTAAAGTTGTTGGTTTTTCTATGATTTGCCATTGCAGTCATGGGAAAGGTTGAGGGGCAAGGCGAGTCATGGCATGGTCATGTAACTGCTGTCAGTGTTGCTCCAGAATATCGCAGGCAACAATTGGCCAAGAAGCTTATGAACCTGCTTGAGGATATTAGCGACAAAGTGTAAGATGAACTTAATTTATTTCTGGTTCAAGCTTTAATGTTTAATTTTAGTTTCTCTTCTTCTTCAGCCTTATATTTAATGTGGGTTTTTTTTTTTCGCTTCCTGGCAGTGATAAAGCCTATTTTGTTGATCTGTTTGTGAGGGCATCGAACACCACTGCAATCAAGATGTATGAGAAGGTAGGTTTCCTCTTCTCGGTCAGCCATTCATCTAGTCTTCTAAATTTTTTAATTGAAGTGTATTTCAATCTTTGATGGTTTGTTTTTTAGAAACGTGCTAGTGGAGTTGCATTGCATGCTACTCATACTGTGATACTTTAGTTTCTTAATAATAATTCAGTTCCATCAAAGTTTTAACATTTTTTGAAGACTCGAAATAATGAAATGTTCAGGGATACAAAACCTCCTGGTGGCATAAATCAAGGAGAGAACATAAATACAAAAAAGAGAGTTCATAACTCAAGTAGGGATGTTTCTTCTGGTAGACATCATGTTTCCCTTTGGGCTTTGCTTTCAAAGACCTCTTGCAACTATTCTATGGGTTTTATTTTGTATAGTTGGAGTTTCTTTACAGGGAGTCCTCTCTCTTTTGTGAACATGGTTTTCTGTAGCCCTTTACATTATTTCATTTTTATCTCAATGAAAGTTTTTTTTTTAATAATCAATTAGGTTGAGAAAAGTGGTAAGCTTCCAAACATAAGATCCCTCTCCTTCCCCTAGACCCAATTGTCATGTACAATCACTCTACTAGCGATCGCCCAAATGGTTCTAGGCTTTCTTTACAGGACTGAGGGGAAAAACACAAAGCATCAAAGAAATAAAGTTGTGAAGCAACCTAGGAGATACCATATTTTGGCTGAAAAATAGTTAAAAGCAAAGGATCAATGGATCAATAGTCTCAATTCTCATTTGCTTTCATATGCCGGATACACCAATTTGGGAGAAGGAAGTTTAAGTTTTGTTCAAACTTTGTTCTAAGGACTGATGGCTGTTAGTGCTAACAAAAGACTCCACGTCAAGACCTTGGCCTTATTTAGATGATTATGCTTCCATATGACATAGTCAGACGTAATTCTGAAGGAAAACAAGCCTTGATCTTCACTGAATAGAGTAAAAAATCTTGGTAGGTGAAAACAAGCTGAGGAGTCACTTCCAAACTTTGATGTCTTGCTGGTTAGTAACCTAACAATTTTCCAACTTCCACCTCCCTTTCCAATGGGAACCTGTTAGGAAACAAAGTAGTATGGGCTACTTTTTTCCCACATTGGATAGAATGGGATGACCAATGTGGTACTTAAGTGGCTTGGCTCTCCCACCTCAATAGCCAGCTTTTGGTGTGTGATTCTCTATGGTGCCTAAGTATCTAACCCAGTTTTTTTAAAGGCTCAAGGGACACTAAGGCGCAATGGTCCTTTGGGGCCTACGCGCACAAAAAGGTGCGGGCTTTTTTTCATGAGGCGCACTATATAAATATATGTATATATATATACATACATACATACATACAAAATTGAAAGGAACAACAATGTATAAAATATAAGTAAATAACCAATATGGAAATGAGAATTAACTCTAATGTATAAAATATTATAATATTAGTTTTCTACCCAAAAAACAAAACACAATAGAAAACTAGTCAGAATTCAACAAGAATCAAAATAAAAGTTCATTCCTAAAGATCAAACTCATCATCACTAAATTGATCCTCATCTTCATTCACTCCTTCGTTGGACTTATAGCCATTTGTATCTTCTTCGTTGGACTTATAGCCATATGTAAAACACGTAATAGGTATAATAGTTTTTTTTTTTAATTACAGCCTAGCCCAAATAATAAAGCTCGCGCCTTTAGGGCTTTTGCGCCTACTGCGCCTGGAGGAAGGCGCGCCTCGCCTCTCCACAAATAAGCGCAAGTGTGCGCCTTGCGCGTAGGCGCGCCTTTTAAAACACTGATCTAACCGAACCTCTACAACCATTTGACAAGGAGGTTCACATTTATTTTCTTAATTTTCCAATGCCTAGCCCCATACTCTTATCGTAACGTGGCAACATTCCACTTGACCGTGAGAATTTCTATTCAAGTTGGGAGATGGGACCTTAACAATATTTGTAAACATTTTTTCAAAACTAGGATACCATAGTGATTTGAATAGCAGAACATTCCACCTTTTCGAGAATGGATACTATATCCAAGTTTGGAAAAATTCTCTTGTAGCAAGAAGAGAGAAATCATTAATTTCACATCACAGGTAATGTTGGATAGAGGAAAAGTTACTCTTTGGGCAATTATTACCTGGGGTCAGCAAGATCCTTTTAAATTTGTGTGTATTGTGTGTGGGACTGTGGGTTGGGTGTGGTGGTGGGCTGGGGTGCAACTGGCCAATACTTTATCTTTATATACATTCATATCTACACAATTACTGTTATGTTTGATATTAACAGAAAACAATAGCGTATTGTCGGTAAAGGTAAGTGATATAGAAACCATCCATACTCTCTTTTAAATCTACCAGCAGCTGTTAGAGATTAACCAGTTGAGGTAGTTTGGTCAGACACAAATTAGAAGAGGAAAATTGGGTTTTTTCACGCCATAAGCGCCTTTAGAAGCAATAATCTAACCTCTAGATCTCTCATAATTGGTGTTCGGAACACAACCTGGAAACCCTTTCTTCCCTTTATTTACAAAACTCAACTTTTAGGATAGTATCCAAAAGGCTCCAGTTGACCTTATCATAAGCCTTCCTCTTATCATTCTTGAAGACCATCTTTCTCTTTCTTTTCTTATAACCATCAACGATGAAATCCACGAGGATGGATTATTTGAGTTTCCTTTACCATTGAGAGCTGATTGGAAGTTAGAAATTCTGCACTTAGGCTTGATGCTCACTTTTAAAGTTGTTTGTCAAGGGGTTTCAGTGTCAAAATAAGCACTTCTAAATTTAGAAATGTAATATTTACCAATTTAATTGTCCTTGCTCTATCACCTAATATGTATTCATTCAAAGCTAAACTACTATTCCGTATCAACTTTCTGATAGTCGTATCAGATTTATTCCAGTTTTACAATGACCTCTTTGTGGATTTCTTTTGAATGTTATGTAGTCTCTAAGACTTTAATTTCTCGTAGTGTAATAAGTATCTAATTTTTATTTTTTTTTTCCTGCTCACTTGAAGACTTTCACATACCCTCCTGGGATTAAGTGTAGATTTCTCAGCTCTCCTGCCCCAAGTTTTTTACTTTTCTGCAAAATGAATCATATGGCATTCCGTTAGTAGTATTTCTGCATATGAATTCATTACCATCTGGTCTAGTTGTTATTTGTTCAGTGGAGATGGAAGAGGATGGATGGATGGAAGGAAAGATGTTGAAGTTTGCAATAGCGATAATACTTCATAGATCCTCCCCACCCCAAGTGATGTTATATTTGTGATTAAAATATATATCGTATTATATGCCAAATGGAAATTTACAATCTAAAATTAAAACTCTGGAAATGCTGGTTTGAAGAGAAGTATTCAGTATAAAAGTAGAGAAAAATGCAAAAACATATCTGAGTGTTTTAGTGTTATCTACAGCAACCTCACATAGGTTTCATTTTCCAGTTAGAACATGAGTTTTTGGTCATATTTCATTTTATAAGATATTATTTACGTTATATAAACCTTTTATTTTGATGCTCCGTTGTGTTTTTATAAGTTCCCCTGTTGAAATAATTTTTCTATCTTCATACTGAGGAAGGTGATACTTACCTTGACCATTCTTTTTGCTTATTTTTTTTCCCTCGACCAGCTTGACTATGTTATCTATCGGCGCGTGCTTCGTTATTATTCAGGGGAGGAAGATGGATTAGGTAAGTCTACGCTACGCCAAGAGAACTAAACAAATTTGTTTGTTAATTAATTTCTTAATTTACTTTATTATGGTTTATATTCAGATATGAGGAAAGCATTATCGCGGGATGTTGATAAAAAGTCCATCATTCCGCTAAAAAGGCCAGTGACTCCTGATGAACTAGAATACGATTAACTCAAGAGAAATGAAGTATGATCATTGATGGAGAAGACATATCATGTACGCATGAGTTGATGATAGCTAGCAAGGTTAGCAATCGTCATCTTGAAAAAAGGTGTTGTACTTGTATCCTAAATACGTTGTTTAACTTGTATAATTCAAATGAAAAATCAAGTTAAACTTTTTACTTCAACTATTTGATATAATAGCTTGTACTTAAACTTGAAACTGTTGTTTCATCCAATTCTTTTTCAATGATCACCTAATGTTTTTTGGGTACTCTTTGTTCTGGTTCTCATTTTTTTGTGTTTTAAGGTGAAGAATTCTTCAAAAGATAGAAGAACCTTAATATCCTTAGAAGCCGCTGCTCTTGATGTGCTCAAGGATTTGCAATTGTTGTAGTTTAGTTCAAAGTTGTGAAGCTCAATTATAGGCTACCTAAATTCAGTCATATTCAATTGGGAGAAGTAATAAAGACACATTATATAGTTAATAAAATTTAATGAACTTTTTTTAGAAGTCCAATCAACATAGTTTAGGACTTTGGGACTTGGTTTGTTTGGTAGTGTTCTATTTATCGAGTTGAGTGAATATATATGTTTGGTAGATCGGCTAAATTATTTTATGTTTTTAGTGCCTTCATATTTTAAATTTTAAAATTTTAAAATGTAGAATTATCTAAGAAAATGTAAAAACGTTAAAAGAATATAGTGTTTTGTGTTATAAATTCAAGTGTTTTGTTAAATTATTTTTTTTAATATGTTATATATTATGTGACATTCCAACATGAGAACTATACAATATTTTTAACTTTAAAAAATTAATTAATAAGCAATGGTTAATGAGTGACTTTTTATTTTTAAATAATGTAAAAAATAAGACAGATGGAAAATTATTGACAAAAATTGGGTAGCTAAGTTATGTATTTGTGTGGCAATAAGTGCTACATGTTGTCGGACATGTAGGTTGTCGTGGACCTGGTACACAATTTTGTCCAGCTTAAAATCTTGGTTGCAGCTCGTTCTGCCTTCTTCCCTTGTTCAAAAAAAAAAAGAAAAGAATTCCTTCTCCCTTTGTCTATAGCTTTTGTTGTCCTCTTCGTTGTCGTTGCTATCTTACCGTTCATCAATCATTGACTAGAAGTTAAAAGGTATATTTATTTTCGATTCTTTACATATATTTATATAATGTGAATATATTTGTATGATTTTACGAAGAACGGTAATAAAATTCATCGTATTTTATGGCATTGATGTAATATTAGTAAAAAATAATAATGAAATTTAAAAAATAAAAAATTTATTGTAGTTTATGGAATTGCTGTATTTTGTTCCTCTATTTTTTCAAAACATTTAATCTCACAATTCTATAATTATTGTATTGAAAAATAATAATATATAATAATTTATATTCAACCTAATAGCAATGAGTACTAATGATTATTATATATTATCACACATTTTTTAAAAATGTATAAATTGAAATTTGTTACTAAACATGCCTTAAAATTCATGAAGTTTACGTGTATTTAACGTTTAGTTTATACTTTAAAAGAAGAAAGATAACTTTATTTTATAAAAAAAACATTTTTGTTTGGAGTAAAATGAAATTCCTCAGTAAATTAGAAAATTTTCAAATCAAATTTGATTTAAAATGAATTCACATGTTTAAATGCAAAAGAAAATTAATGGATTTGAAATGATATCAAGCTTTGTTTTTGACCACATTTGAGACCACCTTCCATAGACATACTCTGCTACTCAATTCTTTGTCTTTTAAGCTTTTTTATATGGATGGTTGTTTTTACCATTCTTATGTTCTAATTTGGTCGGATTTAAAGCTTCACTCACTCCTACAAAAAGATTGAATCCCAAAGCTCAAGAATGGATTTTGCTCCATTTTTTTTAAGTTGAGGGTTTTTCTCTCTTGCTTATACTATCATCGTCCACATTGACGAAACCAACCTTAATTTCTTTTTCCCGCTTCCTAATTTTCCCCTGTTCTGTTCTTCTTCTTCCTTAACGACCTCTAGGCCTTTTATTTCTTTTGTCTTTTACTTTCTTTCTTCATCGGGATCTAAGTAATATGAATGGTTTGCAAAGACAACTCAATAAAAGAGTATGTAATAGAGTTGTTTCGTGTGGATGACCCCATTTTGGTTCTTTAATTTTGAACAATCCCAATTTTGTTAAAAATTTCTTTGTCTTTTACTTACATCACTTTTTCTCTTTTTTTTTTTTTTTTTTGCTTTTTTATTTCAACTAAAAAAGACACTTTTCCGTATCTAACCGCCAAAAAAAAAATGGTATCTCTCCGCTTCCCATTCTCGTTTCCTCAGCCACCAAAGCCCCCCCGTCGTAGCTTTCTCCGACCCTCGTACGCTGTCGCTGTCGCTGCCGGCGGCGCTGCGGCGGCAGTCGGATTTGTCTATGCAGCTAGGAACTCGACGAACCCACAAACCCCATTTCTTGAAAGCGCATTGAATTTGCTCTTCTCAGATCATTCATCTCCCTTGTGGGCTTCTCTCTCTCTGGCGGAAAATTCGGCCGCCTCTTCAGTTGTTGATTCGAAGACTGGATTTTCATTTCCGTCTGTGATTGGAGATTCTCAGCAGCTTCTTGGAATTGGGTTGCGAAGAAAAGCCATTTTGGGACTGAAGAACATCAATGTTTATGCATTTGGTATGTTATCGCACATTTCTACTTTTGAGGAGCTTTGTAATTTGATTTTGGATGTTGAATTTGTGCTGATTGAGCAGATGGCCATTTTTTATTTTCACTGGATTAAGAAGTTTTTTTTTATTATTATTACTTTCGAAAATAGCAACGATTCGTGATTATCTAGGGCTTTGGGAGACTGTTTTTAGAAAGAATTTCCTTCTCTTATCCGTTCTTAATAGTGGCACTGGATGGCCCAGATATAGTTTTGTGTTCGTTTCCAGTTGAAATCATGATTTGAGTTTGAAAGGTATGTATTTTGTAACACCTTCAGTAATTCTCGAAACAAATCAAACAAAGTGAAGAGAACAAAAGGAAGAAAAAAAAAGAGAATCTTTTAAAGAAGATAGGAAAGCAACATAAGATAACTGGTACAAGACACTGACTCAAATATGCTTTCACTGATTTTTCGATTTGGAAAAAAAATGCAAGACTGTTTTGAAAACCATTTCTAAAAGCAAACCACAGTATTCACCTATATGGACATAGGATGCATAGCTCAACCACCGAGGTCAGGTTCAAATTTTCCATCCTGTATATTACTACTATTGCATCCTGTATATTACTACTATTGAACTAAAAACGAAGAAGGAGGAGGAGAAGAAGCAAACCACAAGAATCGGCACTTTTAGATAATAGATTATAAATTTCATGCTCGGTTTTTGGTTTGTGCTTATTAAAACCGAAGCTTATAAATACTCCTATTGACTTTTTTTGTTTCATTGTCTACTTTTTAGGAGTGTTTTAAAAATCAAGCTAAGTTTTGAAAACTTTAAAAGCAGTTTTTGTTTTTTGAAATTTGGTTGAGGATTCTAGTGTTTAGGTCGAAAGGATGAGAACCATAGAAAGAAGCTGTAGAAAAACAAATATAATTTTCAAAAACTATAAATAAAAAGCCAAATGATAATCAACCAGGCCTTTATTATATCTCATACTTAATTTTGAAAAGGAAAGTGAAGCTACTGTAATAGAGTTTACTGAATGGATAACTGAAGCTACTGTCGTATTTACATCTCTTTAAAAAATGGTTGTCCCTTAGTTCATATAAGCTGAAGTTCATGGCGAATGTGGTCCTTCCAGTTCAATCAGATCATCTTTTTTACGATTAAGATAGTAAGCTTTCGCTTGGCTGTCTGCCTGTCTCCAACCCTGTGGGGAGTCATTTTGGCTTCAATAGAAGTCAGAAATGACCTGAATTTACAACCTTATTTGAACACGATCTTTTCTATAAGGTTGTACAACTATCTTTGAGTTCTAAAGAAATGAACCGAGCTTAGACTTCAACTTTGTGCCAACCTTCCCTTTAACATCCTATTGTTCTAGCTCTGCATCAAGTTTCTTTGTTGAACTGTCATGTATGGAGTTCACAGATTTTACAACATTTGGGAAAACAATGGTATGAACTTGAATTGAGCAGAAGATGATAGAAAGGTGAGTGGTTGAGATTTGCCGAGATTTACGATCTACAATATTTGTTATGAGAGAAACTTTCCTGATGCGAACCAGTGTATTTGAAATTTTTGAAATCCACTATGTCACTGTGCATATGCTTTTCTGTTTTTGGGTTATTGACATTTTTTTCGTTCTAAGCTATCTGTTATTCAAATGAGTGACTGCGTGTAGGTGTTTATGCTGACAATGATGACATAAAGGAATCACTGAGTGAGAAGTACGGGAAACTCACTGTATCTGAACTACAAGAAAAGGACTTTGACAAAGATGTCATGGAAGGCGATATATGCATGACTGTTAGACTTCAAATCGTCTATGGAAAACTGAGCATCCGATCAGTTCGAAGTGCATTTGAAGAGTCTGTTGGAAACCGACTCCAGAAGTTTGGGGGTTCAGACAACAAAGAATTGCTTCACAAGTGAGTCATTCTATGAGTTGTGTGGATTTTGTTTTGTCTCCGCCATCACCATGTCATTATAACGCTGGCTCTATCCCCTACTCTTTGTATCCTTATAGCTTTGTTTCTTTGCAGATTCACTTCCCAATTCAAAGACGAGTACAAAATACCTCGAGGATCGGTGATCGATCTCTCAAAAGAACGAGGGCACGTCCTCCGTACAATCAGTGAGATTTCAATCCTTATTAGTTAGTGCAGCAATGAATGAATCAGAATCTTATACATTGTTTTTTGAAGGAAGAAAAGAAAATGTTGGATTGCATCTTATGAAGAACTATTACTCGGCATTTGCTTGGTGTGTTGGGTTTTGTTTTTTGAAAAACATCTCACGTATGAATGCATCAGCCAACCAACTAATGTACATTTTACTTTTAATCTGAATATGGAATGTAATTCACATGCAGTTGATGGAAAGGAAGTGGGAAGCATCCAGAGCCAATTGTTGTGTAGAGCCATCTTAGATCTCTATATTGGTGAAGATCCATTTGATAAACAAGCCAAAGAAGACATCAGACAAGCCTTAACTTCTATTCTTCAGAAGTAATAGTCAAAAAATAAAGGGAGAGAAAAATGAGGAGATTGGTGCTGTCCTTCTTGTTTTGATATTGCTGATGTTTAAAATGGAGTTTCTTTTTCTCTCTCTCTCTCTCTCTCTCTTTTTCTTTTTACTGTTCGAATATTTATTTTTTTGGTCAATTTGCGTTTTGGGCTCTTTTAACCTTAATGTCAATCTCCTTTTTCTTTTTACACGTAGGTAGGAGAATCGTAATTCTACCTTAATATTTTATTACTTTTATTGTCGGTTAAATTATGCTAATTTTTGACAGTGTGATTTCAATTTGTCTTTATTTATATTCAAGTGACAATATTAAAATTTTGGTTAAAAAAACATCTTTGGTCCCAGAACTTCTACGAAAGTAATAATAGATTAATCCAAAAACTCTGGTTTGTAACTATTTGTTCCTAAATTTTCAATTTTGTAATGATTTAATTTTTAATACTTTTAAGTTTTGCAACCATTTATTCCTTAAAAAGAACATTAAAATTAGATATCAATTTTTATTATTTTCTGATGTAGATTTTGTATTTTATTAACATCGAAACCTAATTAGTTTATCAATTTATTTGTCTGAGAGATCTAATTAAATCGTGACTCTAATTTCTATAACAGGAACTAAATCATTAAAGTTGAAGATAGGAACTAAATCATTATAAGTTGAAGATAGGATTAAATCGTTACTAGTAAAATTTACGGACTAAATTATTACTAAAGGTAATGTACATGGATTAAATGGTTAGAAAAGTAACTTTTAACCTAAAATCTTCAATCAAAGGAGGATAAAGACAGCAATAAAATCACAATTTTTTAACATTTTTTTCCTTTTTTCAAATTTGTTTTACTTTGATTCTACAAGTTTCAAAATGTTTAATTAAGTTGTCAAACCTTTTAGAAATCACTTTAGTTCTCTATCTTTAGATTACTTTTAACCAATTAATATCATAGCTATGAATGTGTATTAGTAGGTTAATATGAGTGAATAATTGTGCAACATAAGCTAAAGAGCCAAAAATGAAACAAATTTGGTAGTTTAGTGAAAAAAATTATAATATTTTAAAGATTTAAAAACCAAAATAGAGAAAAACTTAAAAAAAAAAATTGGAATATAATTACAATTAAAACCTATAGTACTAGAAATGAAATTGATTGCTATTACTTTTCTCATCTAAAAGAGCCATAAAGTGCACATAATTAAAACAAAACAGATGGTTGTTAAATCACCTTCCACATTTATTGATATTTATTAGTTGTTATTTTGCCATCAAATAATTAGATCACCCATCTGATTATTTTTTAAGAAAAATCACTTCTCCAGCAGAAAAATGATTTTTTTTTTCAACTCTACAATCTCCTTCTTTCTTCCATGTGCTTTCCCCAATAATTTCAACTTTTCTCGGTGCATCAAACTGTATATTATTTATAATTTTCACCACTGAAAATGACATTAAATTAGAATCAAAGTGCAAAAGTTTGACACTCCTTTTCAACAATCTTTACCTATCTCCAAGATTCTTCTTGTTCTTCCCTTTTTTTCTTCTCCTCCCCTTACAGATATATTTATATCTTCTTTCCCTGTTCCATACCATAAATTTCAAAATGAAATAATTAAATTACCTAATCAAATAATGAATACACTTTCTTTTTTTTTTCAAGTATAATATCATATTCACATGTCTGTCTAGCAATAAACAATATATAACCAAAAAATTTCCCCTACTAATATGCAATGACTTACAATATACATTATAGCCTAACCCAACCAGATTATAGTGCCACTAGAGTTAAAAACTTGGAAGTTCTTGTGATTTTTTGACAAAAAAGAATCCATTCATCGCTATGCTCCTCAACATGCTTCTGGTGAATGATCATTGTATTGAAATGTTCTTTTGGCGGTTGTAAACTTCTCGGGCAGCCTTCGTTCCCCCAGAACGTGTCGCTTTGTTTAATCAATTCTTGATTGTTCTTTCATCACAAGGAAGCCATGGAACATCTAATGGGGAGGAGAAGCTGGAATTAATTGAGCTGATGTTAGTGTTTTCTATAACTGCTGGAACAAAAAGGTCTAGTATTTAAGTTCTGATAGTTGACTGGGGCATGTGTTTAAGATTGAAGGCACGTTTCTACCGCACACTGGAGACGATTTCTGGCCAGCTCCGGTCGATGAGCTTTCATCCTGTTTCTGTTGCGCGGGAGTAACCGAGGGATTGGTCTTACTGGTGGTGTTCCTTAATTTTCCACTGCTAGATGGAGAGTGGCCGCTAGTTGGAATGTGTTGCATTGGTGTATAAGCTGGCTTGAAATCTCCTCCTCCCCCAAATGATATCTGGGTTTGACCTTGAGGAGTACTACTTCCTTTTTGCTGAATGGAATTCTTATGGACTGGTGTAGAAGAGGATGAAAGATGGAGAGATGTCGTAGGGACGACAGAGGCCGTCATTCTTCCCGAGTTCTTCTGCACAGGAGACTGGATAGAATTGTCACATTGTATCAAAGGTTGTGAGAAACCAGGAGGAGGATTACAAGGAAACTTGGTTGTAGCTGATGAAGGCAAGGTATTATTAGTTGGTACTTTAGTACGTGGAGCCATCCGAGGCGCCATTGCTGCTTGTTGCTGTTGCAATATGTGCTGCTGCTGTGGAAGCTGGGGCAGTGGTTGCTGCTGTTGGTTACCTGAAGAACTACCGGCAGGTCGGTTTGTTGTAGCAGCAGATTTGGTGGAGGGTGAGGGCCAGTTTACAGGGACAGAAGATGTCATGAAGTTAAGAGTCCTTGAAGGATTTCCAAAAACTAGGGTCTGCCCTGAAGTTGCAGCGGAAGGCTTCGTAGAAGAATTCCCAGTGTTCCTATCACTGGCACCAGATAGAACAACTCCGTTTCTTCCTTCTGACGTTTGATGATTCTTCTGCTTTGTAGCTTGGGGCACAGTCGCTACCTGAAACCCTGTCCGCTGTATATCAGGAAGATTCTGATACACGGTTGTGTTTTGCGATATCGGAGAGAAGTTGAGGTTAGATGGGGTACCATTTCCATTATATGAAGCAAAGGACATTGTCAGTCCCTGAGAGGGGACTAAGGCAACCGTGTTCTTCAAATTTTGGGGATGAGACTGTTTCTTCTCACCATAATTTCCACTATTGCCATTATTCAATGTTGTAGATGGCATCAAAGTGAAACCCAATGCCTGAACAGGCAAAATATAGTTTTGTCCATAAGCATTTTTCTGAACTGGAGCTGCCCTCTTGTCGGAAAGGGATGTAGTGTCCTCTCCACTGGTTTCATTCTCATGCTTGCGAGATTGATTAGACAGTGGCAAATGCTGTTCTGTCGATTGCTTTACTTGCATACCATTTGACGGCAGTACATTGTTCCCTGGTACATGCACACTCCATTGCTGCGGCTGAGTTTGTGGTTGTTTATGGGAGCCACTAGGTTGGTGATGAGATTGAGTTTGTGCTGGCTGAATTTGGGATGGATGGAACATCTGAGATGAATAGAAAGATCCATTGAAAAGAGGCAAGGGTTGTGCATTGTTTGTTCTATATGTTGCGCTCGTTCCCGCTGGAGTAGAAAAGGTGAATGGATAACCATTGTTCTGAAGTTTTGCCAAGTATGGAGCTTCTACTGAAACCACATTGGGATGACTGTAGCTCATGTTAGTAGATACTGCAGGAAATGCTGGAAAGCTCACTAGTGTTCCAGTTTCTGGATTACTAAACAGAGATGTTGATTGGTTATTGGAAGATTTGGCAGACCCAGATTGATTTGCAGTAGCTTGTGCAACCGAAGCTTGATGCTGACCGATAGGGAATATGAATCCAGAACTAGGCTGCAGGAGAAAGAAAAGGGAGAAAAAAATAAGTCTTTTCTTGTTATACACCGACCTATCAATGTCAGAAAAATTGTCAAGAAGATCGTACCATTGAGTTACCAAAAGGCACTCCCTGTTTCTGATGGAATACAAGCTGCTTGCTTTTAGCAATATCAGCGAAGTTGGCAGCCTCGGAACTTTTATCATTTACCACATTACCAGGCAAGTCACCTTCACCTTGCTCTTTCTGTCGCACAGAATTAAGGTTCACATCCAAATGATTTCCACTCAATGGATTACTCAAAAGCATGCCTTCTTTAGAGGAGATGTTTTTGAGTTTGGCCTCTGCAAGAGATGCCGAAGCATCACCTGCTGGGTGGAAATAGTTTGTCTTCGTAAATTGCTGGTGTAAGTAAATGTTTCGAGCAATGTCGTAATGGGTCAAGCATCTCTTTGGTCGAGGGTGTGAGAGAATAAAATTTAGATGCTGCAAGATTTTGAACATACAATGGCATATTCAGTGATGAATCCACGTATGGACTTCATATTCAGAAAAATCCTGAAAAGTACCTGTAGTTTGGTGGATGATTTGTCAACGCTATCCACGGGTAGCACTGTCCGGAAGGGTGGCATGTACCTGTATTATAAGGAGAGTAAACGAACACGTTTCATTTTGGTCTGAATAGGAAAATTCTTGCAACAAAATACATTTAATTCAGTCATTGGCTTAAGGTTCCAAAGAAATGGTTTCTAACCCGACAGAAGGAATTTCGGTAGTTGGCCAGCCACCCAGGATAATGGGCAAGCGCACTGAAGTGGATGGTTCTGGGGAAAAAACAATTATCATAATTCACAACAGTTTGGAAGACAGTTTGGCATATAATCGTAATATAATCAACATAATGGACAGAGGTTTCAAGGTGAAATGATGGGTACCATTTTTTTCAACTGTGCTGGCGGCTCCTTTAGGTTGCTGTTTTGGACTCTGTTCTTGCATTGTGATGTTATTGCTATCTAATTGTGGTTTCTCCAAATCCAGTTTAAAGAATTCAAACTTTGTCCCACTTGTCACTATCTTATCTTCATTGATCACCTTTTCTTTTTCCTTTAATCCTTCTACTTCATTTTCAACCTTACTCGAAGTCTCTTTCCCCTACACCAGATTAATGAAAAAAAATATACATCTATTAATCAAAAGTTCGAAAACAGAAAACCAGGTATAGGGCTAAAAATGCAAAAATCTTGTTCACCATTTCTATTCCCAGACTCAAAGGCTTAGTGTCCAATACCATATCAGCCAACCCATCCCTTTCTGGAGACGTTGGAGGAGCCTGTTCAAACAAAAGCACCTTTTAGAATCTTCACACTGAGAAAATAGAGGAAATCAAAATTGAAAAGCAAAACTGAAGACCCTGACCATTAAGTCAAATTTGAATTTCTCTTCTTTCTGGGTCACAGCCTCCGGAATCCTAAGAACGCACAGAACATTATATTGAAATTAATTGTTTCAGGAACTACTGAAGGAAATGAAGATCTTATATCGCTTACGATTTATTTGGTGGGGAATCTTCGGGATCAACATCCCCTTTTGCGCATGAAGTTATATCTTCTTGTGCCAGCCCGGTTCTCTTGCTCCCCTTATTTTCATCCCCACCAGTGAAAACTTCCTTTGCTGGTTTACTTTCCTCGGACGCTCCTTCCAACTTTGAAGGGTAAATTGCAATCTCCGCAGGTTTTTCAGATTCTCCTTTCACGGCAAAATCCAATGGCAAACTGTCCACTTTTTGCTTCTCCCCAGCTATAATGAAAAACAGAGGGAAAATGAACGTTGTCAGTACAGGATAATCGGAATAGAGAAGGGGGGGTATTGAATTTTCCAATTGGGAATATTTGCTTTAGCTCAAGGATTTAGAATACCCACCAACATTAAGTGACAAATCAGAGATAACATCATTCTTTTGAAGCGAAACAGATTTATTGAAGGCAGTTTGTGCAGAGTTTGCCATTGTTGATGTAATTGAAGACTTGGAACCGTCACGAAGAACGCTGGAATTCTCTGTTTCTTGCTTCGATGATTGCTTCATATTAACTTCTTGCTTTTTGGAGCAGTGTTGTGGTTGTTTCTTTAGTCCGAAAAGAACCTCAGCGATCTCAATCTCAATATCCCCTTCCTTAGCAGACGCAGAAGAAACATTTGACGTCTTCATTGATCGAGTCTTTGGACCAGTTGGTTTCTGAAAATTCATGGGAAAAGAGAAAAACTCAAGTCACCAATATTTCAACAAAATATATGTATTGAACAATGATTATAAGGGAGGGAACCAACCATCTTCTTCTTAGCCGAAATAATGGAAGTTGAAGGCGAAACAACCTCGGCAGACGACCTTGCCGGTGAATCAGTCTGGTTCCGATGGCTGTGGTCGTCTGCAATGTCTTCTCCAGCTCCACCAACACCACTATTTCCTGAAACCGTGCA
The DNA here is from genome assembly GCF_025177605.1 of Cucumis melo. NCBI lineage: Eukaryota > Viridiplantae > Streptophyta > Magnoliopsida > Cucurbitales > Cucurbitaceae > Cucumis > Cucumis melo. The sequence continues at coordinate 31,144,314 of NC_066857.1, forward strand.
ATCATGTGATCTTTTGACAGAAGCTGTACAAAAAGAATTAAAAACAAACTTTACCATCATGAAACGGAGCATGATTCCATAAACCACAAACATAAGAAACCAATCGTTCTACTTCCTTTTTCTTTTTCCTTCGCTTTACACTATACCTGAGCGAGCCTTTCTCGGAACCGGAACACCAATCATCGCGTCATCAGCAACCTTCCATTGTTGCTTCACAACTCTGGGTGGAAGAGAGTTTCTCTTCTGATTCTGATTCGAAACCGAAGACGCCGTAGTAGTAGAAGAAAGAATCCGAGAAACTCCTACACCACCATCTTCAACCCCATCACTATCTCCATCAGCAACAATATCTTCAGCACTAGTATCTCCTCCTTCTTCTTCCTCCATCTCTTCTTCTCTATTTCCTCCTTCCCTCCTCCGCTTGCTCCGACTCACAAACTCTCGATCTCGCTCCCTCTTCCCTCCTCTATCCCTTAACCGCACCGTCTCCTGCAACTCCACCTGACCTTCCTCTGCAACAAACGACAACCGTCAACAAAGAATCCAACACAACAAAAGTCAAAAAGAACCAACGAAATCGAAGTTCTAACCAGGTAAATCTCTGAAAGCCGTAGCTCTACTACGTCGCCTTGAAGATCCATTTGCAGCCACTATACTCGACGAACTCCTCGCTTCTCTGTTCTTCTCCATGATCATGCGTCTCAATCATGAAATCAAACTATCCCACCGTAAATGAATCGAGATTCCTCTTCACCTCTTGCAGCGTCTGACAGTCTGATCAAATCCAACCTCGCCGGAAACCACCATAAACTCCGGCGAACCTCCGATGGCGAAATGCCCAGCAAAATCCTCTCTCTCTCCCTCTCTCTCTCTCTAGCTTCCTGGTGTTCATTTTTGTGTGCTTTTATGTGCTTTTAATCTAATCACTTTCTTCTATTTTATTTATTTTTAAATTTAATTTTGGGGGAATTTGACACTTTCACGCAAAACCTGCTTTGGAAGGGGGAGAAAATAGACGGTCGAGATTGCAGGAAGAGGGCTGCCTAACTGAGTAAAATCATTGGAATGGAAAATGAATCGGACGGTTGTGATTGGCCGGCGCCAGCAAGGCAGAAAAGAAAGAGGGTCGTTTTTCGATGGAATATTGCCACTTTGCACACATAAGCCACGTGTAACTTTTTTTATTTTAATCCATTTTTTTTAGTTATCCGAATCGATAAATATATATATATATATATATATATATAATATTATATATATTATATATATATTTCCACTTAACTCCACACGCCACGCCCCACATAACGCGTGACTCATAATCTCTCCTCAATTTCTCCAATTCGGTCAGAAAACTGTTCTACGCTTGCTGACGTGGATGTAAATTGACGACACCATCCCTTTTTTTTCTTTATTATTATTATATTCATACCCTACATGTTTAACTTTTCATGATTCTATTTATTTGATTTACCCATGAATTAAACGCCTTTTTTTTTTTTATCAAATTCTAAACTAAAAATTAAACTTACCATTATACATCATAATTTTGTGTTTAATTTCTTCTAAAACGAATAAAAAGCATTTTATAAGTTTTTTTCTAATAGATTTTAAAAAATATATTAACATTACTACCTTATTTTATTTTAACAGAAACTTAATAAAATCACCAAACTTATTGTATCATAAGTGACAAAATCTTAAGGAAAATTGTTAGATTTGGTCTAGTATATATTTTTTTTTTCAATGATGAGTTTTTGCCATAAGATGTAAATATATTGGGCATGAAATCCTAAAATTAACAGCAAACTTGTGCTTGATAATTAAATTTAAAATCTATTAGATTTAATGGATTAATATTATTTAGATTATATATCCTTTTAACCATATCACTTATACAGTTATATAATACACCTAGTACTAATATGACTAGATTTACTGTTTAATCACAATTAAAGAATACTAATATTTTTATTTTTTATATTTGAAAGATTTAAATCTTTTTAATATTTTAGAAGTTTAGGACAATAAGTATTAAAGTTTATAAATTTTCAAAACATAAATAAAAATTAATTTAAAAAGACAGATACATAAAAAAAAAACAAAAGGATGAGTATTTGATTCTTATATTTAATTATTAATTAATAAAGACAAACGTATGCTCTCCTTAATACTTCATATTTAGTGGTGTCACTAATAATTAAAGTTTTTTTAGAAAAGATAATTAAACAATTATTAGTGGCTAATCACATTGGAATACATATGGATTTGGAGATTATTTTTTGGTGCCACATGAAACACTCATCCTGCCTATCTACATTTAAATTATTATAACATATATATCTATACACTTTAACATATAGTTCACTTTTTTATATTCTAGTAGGATTAAAAGTTATGATAGTTTATTTTGTTTGATAAACAAAATTTTTAACTCAATCCTATTTGATAACGATTTCTTTTTCCGTAGTTCTAAAGTTTCATCTTAAAATTCTATATTATAGAATATGTTGATATTAATAAAACAAACACTTAAATTTTAAGTTGATTTTTTTAATAAATAATAAAGCATTTTACGATATCAAACGACAAAAAAAAAAAAAGCATAATTTTGAAAATCGATGGTTTAGTCTCATTATAGATTTCAATTTTGATCTATAGGTACTAGTTGATCTGAATAAGTTTATAGTTTAAGGAATACATAAGGTTTATGTTTAAGTAATATGAAAAGTTGTCTCAATAATAGAAATACATCATAACAAGTTCATAAATAACGTAGTAACATACATAACAAGTAAATCACGGTGTATTATTATATATTTTTGCATAAATTAATAAACAATATATTCAATATCATTTCAAAAGTCGATAATTAAATTCTATACGGTTAGTTTGATGAATTAAAAATAAGTTTTTGTGAACTCGAATAAAATATATTTTTAATGAAAAAAAGACAAAGTAGTTTATATTCAATCTTTGTAAAACATATTCTTTCATAGTTGAGTATACTAAGCTCAACTATACAAAGCTCGAAAAATCCCATATGTTTTCCATAGAGTGAGACAAATCTATATAAACATTTTATTTTCCCCTCTTATTTTTGTTGCTTATTTAATAAAAGGTTAAAAAAGCTAAGTGCCATAATCCGAATAACCTAGTCCAATCTAATTTGGAGGTTCGATTTTTCATTTTTATTAGTCGAGTTGAGTTCGTTGGTTAAAAGTTTTCAAAGAATTTGGGTCAATTTTCAAGTTTAGAAAAATTCCCGGCCTACCCGGTCAGATACATTTTAGTCCTATTTCAAATTGCTCCCAACGTCTCCCTCTCATTAAAATCTTTGACACTTTATATTAGAATTGATGGTTGTGGGTTAGAATAGATGGGTTGTTAATTTGGTTAGAGTTTGAAATATCGTTGGACATAACTATCATTTGTAATAATTTCTTCCTACAAATAATAAACATCTATTTCATTGAAAAAGAGATATAATTCATTTCATAAAATTTCCATTGGTAGTTTATGTCAAGACTTGACCAACATGAAAGTTCGGGTTGGTTCAAAAAATTATTCAAATATGATCCAACCTGGCCTATAAAACACCATCGTCATTTAACATGACTATTTCATTTTCAATAGTTAGAATTCAAAGTCAATTTCTATTTGACAATCAAGTGAGAAACAAAAATCATAGAATTGTTTATGTAAATCCTAACTTTGTTGGAAAACAAACACAATTTTGTTTTAAGAAAAATCAAACACAAATCCAAATGGTTATTAAACTTTAAATTACAAGTGTAGTCATTGTAAAAAATTACAAAATCGATCAAATATTTGCAGTAACAATTATTTTTACCTTCTTTAGTAAGTTTTTAATAGGAAGTGTAAAATATTTTGTTGTTGTTATCGTTATTATTATTATTTAAAAAATATAAAATTGGAAGTGTGTAAGATTTGTAAAATTGAAATTGACTAAAAATTAACCATGTTGACAAGTATTGGTAGTTCATAGAAACTATACATAAAACAAACCAATCAACTAAAAATATTCCAACCCTTTAGTCTACTACAAATAATTAATTATCTTTTAAAATATATATATATATATATATATATATATATAATCAGATTTCCATGAAAACGATATTTATTATTATTTTATTATTTTACATTTCATGACGTGAAATTCAACAGTCCAAGAAATATCTCCAACAGGTGTAGCCGGTGGCAGTAGGATTCCAACTTCAAAACTCTTTTCACAAGCCACTCAGAGACAACCAACTGGGCCCAGATGACCGGTCCACCCGGTCAATTCCCATTCTCAAAATCTCCACATGGCCCCACTTTGCACAAAGTATTAATTACATGCACAAGGGAGCACCGTTTAAGTACTAAACCAACGAATGATATCGCTTATATGAACAAAAGAAAGAGATAGAAACCGTAAGATTAGTATCCGACGTGGCGTATTTATAAAAGAAAAAAAGAAAAAAGAAAATAAAAAGGTCTCTGAACTGGCAGCCACAACCACCTGCCTCCTCAGTGAATCAAATTAAAAATTGTGGGCCCCGGTTGGTCGCCTACCCAGCCGTCTACTCTCTATCCTCACGCGCCCTTTAAAGAAAAAAGAGCTGACGGGGAACCGTGGAACTTGCTGTGGGTGGGAACATTTTAGAGCCATGGACTTTCGTTGACTTTCTATAAGTCAATCTCCATCGGACGGTTGAGGTTGAAAATGACGTGTCCTGGAATTGGAATTTATTGCCACGTGGAAGTAGCGACGTGAACTGTGGCGTCAATCACGACGTGTCGCTTTGACAGCATGGAAGCTGGTTGAGTGATGGCGTGTGTGTAGAGATAAATTTTTATTTTATTATTGTTATTTAATTTTGCTATATGTATTATTTCAACATTCATTTAATTCAACCGCTACTTTTCTTTTGTCTTATTACAATTCTTAAAAATTTACCCAATCAGTAGTTGCCACGTCACCATTCCAAGGCATCATTTCTTTTTGTGTAATTCCTTACCATTTTAATTGTGGAATTTTATATTCTCCGTTCAAAGAACTTCACTCACATACTCATGTCCCTATATTTCTCCTTTTTATTTTATCTACTTTTACAAGAATCCATTAGATTTCCATATTTATTATTCTATAATTTTAAATTCCCTTCTACAATTCTTTATTTTCTTTTAAATTACATTATCTTCCTACTAAATATATATTAAAATATTTGAATTTCATGTATTTTCTCCAATTTCTCTCCTTTTTGTTGTTCTTATATATAAATATGCACTTTTAAACAAATATCAATCTATACCTCTTAATTGTGGGAGTTGTATTAATTAAAACCTTAAACTTATTATTATATCAGTTTAAGTCGTAAGATATTTTTAGCTGTATCAATTTATTCGATCAATCGGTACATTGTGTTATGTTTAATAGATACTACGTGAAACATCTAATTTTATAAATTAAACTTCTAAATTATTTCAATTAAATCTAATCAATTTCGATTAGGATTTAATTTGAAGTCATGATTGCATCGATTATAATTCTATACATTTTGTTAATATGACATTTTAAAATATTACATTGTTAGAAGACCTTAAATGGTTTAAATTAATTTATAAAATCTGCAAGTTAAGTATAACAATCATCAATTTTATTTTATTATTATATAACAAAATACGAAGATGTAAATTGACACATTTATAAAAATTTAAATTTTAAATTGATACGACTATTAATTCAACTTTTTAATCAATAAAATTTAAACTCCAACCTAAAATATTGCTGTTATCTTGAAGTCATTTTTTTATTATTATTTATTTGTTATCTACTTTTACTTTAATGTTTTTGACAATTTTATCGGTCATGGAAAAATAAAAACACAACCACAAGTTGTCTTTTTAGACTTTTGAACCAAATTTCAATAATTGTTATTTTAATCTTTTAAAATTAAACTTTAATTTTGAAATTACATTAAATAAAAATAGATAGCATAATAAATAAATCACTTATATTTATAAGCTTAATATTTCTTAAAAAATAAAAATAATCAAACAAGACAAACAATTATAGTTATTAATAAATAATGTAAATAATGTCAAATAAAAGACAATTGAATATAGTCAAAAACCAATTTTAATTCTCACGATGTAAAAATATTTAAGCCTAGACTAGTTATTAAAACATTGATCCAAAAACTATTAGAATTTCAAATTTTCATTATTCTCGTATATAATTTAGAAAAGATGTCTAATTCATTTTTAAACATTTTAAAATTCAACCAGCATATGGAAAAGAAGTTTTTTTTTTTTTTAAGATGGGATGTTTTTTCTTGAAAAAAAATTTGTATATTAATATGATGTTTATGATAAGCTTTATAATAATCTAATGAATATAAATAAATAATAAAATTCAAGCTATTTTAAATAGAAATTAGATGAATATTTAAATGGTATAGTATTTATAAATATAAAATATATTTGTAACCTATACTATATTAAATACTGCACTCGTAATTTACGTTATCGTATCACCTTCTTCTTCTCTTATTTAATTCTCACTATATATACAATAAGAATAAAAAAAAGCGATTGAATTTAATAAAAATCCACTATTTTCATTCTTTTATTTTTATTCAAATCAAGAAATAAAGTAATGGTAAAAGATAATAAATAATTGGTGAGAGATTTTCGAATGGGTCAAAAATGATTACCTAAAAATAAATAAATAAATAATAATAATAATAATAATAATTTAAAGTTTGTTTCTTCTTTTTTAAAATAAGGGACTTGTTTGTTACCCTCAAAATATGCCTCGGAGAAAACAAAGTCATGGTTACACAAAAGAATAATATAATAGAAATAAAAAATACATTTTTTTTAGAATATTAAAGTTTCATGGTTCAAAGAAAGGAAAGGAAAAAAAAAAAAAAAAAAGAGGAATATTAAAGTCTAAATAACTCAATAAAATAAAAGGAATGAATAAAAAATAAAAAGAAAGATTAGCTTTGACAATTTGTTTAGTATTTAAAATAATATTATCTTTTTCCTTTGTCTTTTGGGCAATAAAAAAGGATGACCAAAGAGAGAGACATTATTTTATTGATAACATTAAAAAATGATTATTTTATTCAAATAATTAATATTAAAAGTACAAACATTATCTTTTATCTTACCATGTTTCCTCTCACTAAAATAATAATATATATTTCAATTAAAAAAGGAAAAGAAAACAACATCCCATTAGGGTTTTATTATTATTATTGAAAATTTTTAATATGAAATAACAAGACACTAGGCAAAAGAATCCATCCTCTCTCCCACTTGCCCAATTTTCAAACATACTTTTATTATAATTATCTTTTATTATTTTAATGTTTTTACATATTTTTTTTCCTCTCTTCTTTCTACTACTTCAACAATTATATGACTAGAAATTCAATTATTAACCTTTACAATCGTATATAATTTGTCCACAAAAATAAATGTTGCTTTCGAGTATCTATTATTTATATATATAAATAAACGATGTTTTAAGGTGGAGATAACTTAATTGACAATAAATATGTGGTAATGAATTAGAGATATTTAGTTTAAATCTTCCACACAAATTGTCATTAAAAAATAAATAAATAAATAAATAAACAACATGCATGCTAAATCATGTCCACAACGTATCCTTATTAATCAAGGGCAAAAGCCAATTTGATTGTTAAACCAATTTTGCATAGTCATTGCCAAACCACTATATTGGCAATGCCATTAGGGCACGTCATTTTGTGGATCAAAAGTTACAAACCCTATATGATTGAGATTTGGAGAGCATTGACAACACTATTTTGAATTTAGTGGATGTATATTTGATGTCATTTCGATTCAAAAGATTAATCCCTATAAAAAGTTATCAAAAGATGATTGGTCACGGTTTACCAATGAACACAACCAAAAAACGCGTCTAAAATGACAACCTATCCACGCTTGACTAGAGTGACAATCTTATTTTAATGATATTGTATACATTTGATTCATACTTTTATAATCTTATATGGACATGCGTTTATTTGTATTCATGTGTTTTGTCAACATTTGTAAATCACTTTTAATAAGCTATGCATGATATTGCTAAAATAGATCCAAGCCATCATCGTATAGGTAACGATTTTTAATTTTCTACAATATGTAAAATTGAAGAATCGGACCTCTTATTTAGAAGTTAACTATACAAAAATCATATTCAATTGAACTAAATTCGTGTTGGAATTTAATAAAATGAAATAAAACAATTTGAACACTTGGACAATAAAAAAATAATATAAATAATATAGATAGAGAGAGGGAGAGAGATATTGAAAAGGGATTTGAACAAATAGTTTAGTGGAACAATCCTTATTAATTAATTTTAGTAAAGGAGCTTAGGCGCATCTTGATCAGATTTTTAATATTTAATTAATAGATTTCAACTCAACTAAACGTGATTATTTACAAATGCCATTACTTTTTTATCTTCTTCTTTTCTTTTGCTTTTTAAATAATGTAATCATTTCAATTATTTTATTTTGACCTAAGTTTGGTTTGATATATTATTTTAATACATATATAGGACTGGAAGGGAGTTTAAATATTTTTATATATTAGTGGATGGAGACAAATTCACCATTATCATATAATATTATTCATAAGAGCAAAAAAAGAAAATATTAAAATAATTGAAACTATATAATGGCTTATTTAATTCTTATTAATATTATATAAATTGGACCTTAGGTTTGTTTCTTTGGCAAGTTGTCTTGTTTGTTACCACACATCCATGGAGTATTATCATAAATTAAAAGTTCAAATTTTATTTTATTTAAATGAATTTTTTATCCCCATTTGTTTTTAAATTTATAGCTAACTTTACGTACCCCTAATTTTTATGGTTAACGAAACAATTTTAGAAATTCTTCTTATACAATAAAAATTGTAAAAAACGACAAACTTAACAAAATATATATACATCAACGTAGTAAAATTGCATGCAGTGAATTTTTGCTACGATGTGTAGACATTTTTATGAAAAATTATTGTAAATGACAAAACTGATGAAAATATTTACAAAATATAATAAAATTTCATATTCTATATAGTAAAATATAAAATTTTGCTATATTTCATAAATATTTTGGTTCATCTTTCTATATTTAAAATTTAGAAAGATGTATATTTTATTTATCCACGTATATAATATTGTTCACTAAACCCAAACCACGATGAATTGAAATAAAATTTAAAACAATTTAAAAAACACAAATACTTTATTATTTATATGATAATTAACTAAACAAATAAATCTTAACATGTCAATCTTTTTCAATATTTTATAAATTCCAAGAACAATAACTTTTTTTGGAAAAAAAAATAGAATTAGCCAAAGTTGTCTAAAAGAATAAATTATTGAAGTATTATTGAATTTATTATTAATATTCTGGTATGCAATGACTTTGGGATATGGGCTCTCTATTACATATTCAAATGGGGCAATATATTTTATTGGTATTATTTTACACTATATTCTCAATATATTAATATTCAAATAAAAATTATTATATATTATGATGAAGAAAAAAAAGTGGTGGGGCAAGTAGCCATAAACAATTCCACTTAAAAAAAAGTTAAATTATTTATATATATATATTTATATATATGATTATTCAAATTGTGATCTTTAGCCTCCCTTTATTATATCATTGTTATATGAAAGACCATGTTATATTTTAATAGTACTCTATTAAAATATTGATTATTCAATAATTAACAAAAGAATTCAGTTACCTTTTGATATATATTTTGTAATCTTAATTTTATATTGCATTAATGGCCCATGATTGCTTTATATGTATTTCTATCTATCTATATATATATATATATATATATATATATATATATATATATATATATATATATATTTGTTCTAAACTAATCACATTTTTCTTTCTAATGTGGTTTTTGGCTTAGAATTTTTATTTATAAGTAATTTAAAAGTATATTTTAATCATAGACTTAACCAAATACAAATACAAATAAAAGAAAAAATGTTTAAACAGAAAATCAAAATTCCTAAAGTTTAGGGACCATAATTTCATTTTGTTTTTTTATGCTCCAAAAGGCTTTGTAAATTGATTTTTATTATTTTTTAAAATAATATTTTTTAGTCAAATTTTTTATGTTTGTTGGGTTGGTAACTTAATTTAGTCTATCTAATTTTAAATTTGCGATAATTTAGTTTCTAATTTTAAAATCGAGAAACTTATGTAAATGTAACAAAACATCAAACTATTTATGACTATAAATTTAGTCATTTTTTAAATATTTCAGGTTTCTTTTCTATCTTCTTTTCTATTTTTTTCTATAATTTCTTTCTATTATCTTTCTTATTTTTCAATTCTTTATCTATGTCGTTTAATTTTTCCATCATTTTTCTTCTTTTCCTCTTTTTTTGCTGCAATTTCTTCTTTTCTTTTTTTTTTTCGCTGCGATTTCTTTCCATTTTCTTTCTTCTTTTTCTTTTTTTTTACGTCGTGTACAAAAAATAGCAAAATCTAAAAGATCGTGTATAAAGAATCTTGAAAAAAAATCATTTAGATTGGAGCAGTCAAATAACGTGTAAAAAAAATATCGTGTATAAAGAATCTTGAAAAAAAATCATTTAGATTAGATTAGCCAAATGTAAACGATTGTGTAAAAAAGTAAACGTGAAATTGAAAAGATAAATTTTAGCCATATTTAAACGATCGCGTATAAATTGTAGTCATATCTAAATGATCGCGTATAAAAAAATAACCAAATTTAAACGATCGCAAATATATTACGCGTGCTTTGTTGATAGGACATTTTTTTGTATTTTACTCGGTGAGCCTCTGCGTTTTTTTTCCTTTTTGAAATTGTTTTATAGAGTATAAATATTTTATCTTTTTTTTATATTTTTGAAAAAATCCCTTTAAAATTTGCAATATATCGCAAGAATTAGTGTCAAAATTTATTAGACGGTGACCAATTTTTGCATTTTATAAATAAATTTGATTTTTGAGTAGTACACATCATGCATAAGAAACTTTAGTTAAATTCTTACAATATTTTTCGTAACAATAAGGACTAAATTGTTTGATTGCTCCAATTAATTTGAAAATACACATATTAAACTTTTAATTTATTGTACATTCAATTGCTAAATTTTGGGTTAATCAATAAGTTTTTTAAAAATATTATAGGCAACTTGCATGTTATGTTAGAATATACGTATGGAATAAATATTTAAATAAAATTATACAAAAAAAACAATCTAAAAGTGATTCTAATTAAACCAAACTTTACCCATAGAACCATCGATGATGTGATCCAATATTTTAGTTTCAAATAACTATTCGATGCTTTGTCTTATCAATTCTTACAAACTTTATTGAACTAAAAGTTCACTGCTTTATTTATTTATTGAAAAAAAAATTAATTTATACTCTGAGTATAATGTTCCAATGTTATCATTCAAGATATGAAGATTCGATATTCACTCATGCAGAATATTAGAGCTTTCATTTATGATCGAATTTCACCAGTGTACTTTTTGAACACGGTAAAAGTAAACTTTTGAAATTTATATATGGTACGTTAATTTATATCTCATTTAGTAGCTATTGTTTTTTGTTTTTTTTTTTCTTAATAAAAGAAGTTGTGTATTTTGCTTATTTTTTTTTTTTAAAAAAAACAAGTGTTTAACCACTATTTTTGTTTGGTTTTTAAAATATAGTCCACAAAACTTAGAAACCAATAAATGAAAGTGAGATTTCCGAGCCTAATTCTTAAAAATCAAAACCTAAATAATTGTTAGAGTCATATTCGTTTAGATATTGTTAAATATTATATATATTAAATATAATTTACTTTTAACCACACACGGAATCTTTTAGATTAATAAGTGATTTAAGAGACATTATATTACATTTTATTTTAAAAATTTCTCTAATATAAGTCCTGTATATTATAAAACTTATTTAAATGTTGGGAATATTGCAATATTATAAACAATGTGTTGCTACAAATTGTTTGTGTGTTTGCATTTTAATTCTTACATTGATTATTAGAGAAAGAAAAATCGAAATTCTATAGAAATAAAGCTAGAAGCATTCATGCTCAAAATAGATTAATCTAAAAAGAAAAAAAAAATTAACGAAGTCTCTCTCATAGTCGACATTGTGGATGAAACCCATAGATATTGTACCGAAAAACTTTTGAAGAGCAATAGATCATCTTTGTTTTAAGAGGAGAAGATGAAGGGATTCAACAAGTGATCGACACACAAGATACTTCGTTCCACGAATGAGAGTACTATATTGTTAAGTTCAAACAAAATTCTATATCGATTAAAAAAAAGAAACAAATCATATATTAAATAGAGTTATTATATAATAATAATAATTATAAGTTTATAGTGGATCCATGACATTAAGTTTAATTAATAAGTGAAGAAGTATATTTATTAGTTTAACGTTTTAATTATTGATACAAATTTGAATATAAAAATTATTTATAAAATTAGAATTGGACCCCATAAATATATTGTATGAGTGAGGGAGATCCAATTAATTAATTATTAAAAGGGCTTTTAACTTTTAAGGATTTCATTAATTCAAAATAGCTTTAATTAGAATTGAAGCAACTCACCACTTTTTTGTCATTAGTATATAAACTATATATATCATCATTTGATTAATGGAAGCTTCCTAGAAACTCCAATCCACAATTTCAAAAATTATATATCCTTTCAATTGTATTTTCATTATTACTATTTTAACTTCTACTCATTTTTTTAAAAAATTATTATTGATAGCACAATTATGCTAATTTATTGCTGCATTCCACTTGAAAATAATCTTCAGAGAAAATAAGGAGAATCAACTTTGTATGTTTAATTTTATAAATACTACTATAAAATTATTTTAAATGTCAAATTTTTTAAAAATATTTACAAATATATATATATATATATATATATATATATAATTATGATAAATTTTGTTATATTTTTAATTATTTTGGTTCACTTACCTAGTTTTGAAAATGTTAAAACTATTAATAATAATAAAAAAAAGGGGGTCAAAATAGGAAAAAGAAAACATAAAAATACAAAGGATTAGATGGATTTAGAATTTTTTTTTTTTAATCTATCTTTCTTTCTCTAGAATGATGGGTTTTAATTTGTAAGCATCAATTCCATTATTTCCATGTTGGGAAAATCTCAAAGAGAAAAACACCACCTTTGTTTATTATTATCATGATGATTTTAATTTTAAATAATATAATTATTTGGGATCTATATATATCAAAATGAAAAAAAATGAAAAAGTAAAAAAAAAAAAAAAAACCACTGATTGGTAATGGAATAAAAAATTAACCTTGTTTGGAATAATGAATAGCATTAAAGAAGTGGAGGAAATATTAGCCAATGAAACCCAAACATTTTGAGAGAAAAAAAAGGTTATGTTTTCCCCCATTTGCATTATTTATATTCCCTCTAAAGTAGAAAAATCCATGCAATATCTTCTTAATCATTCTATTTTCAACTTTACCTTTATATATATATACATATGGAATTATTGTTAAAAAGTTGTCAATTTGAAACTTTTTTTTCTTTTTCTTTTTTTTTTTGGGAAAAAGGAAAAAATACTTATGACATTTTGAAAAACCCCTGATTACCACAAAAAAATAATTTTGTTAAATACCAATTTTAGTTTTGTTGCTAACAAAATTACATTAATTTATTTTCTTTAATTGAAAATAATATAATCAAGAACATGAAAAAACAACTATCAAAAAAATGTATGGTCAGACATTTATAACAATGAGATTAACCACCTCTAAGTAATCTTATTAATTACTATGATTTTAGTTTTTACGATTATAAATTTTTTTCGTTTGATTAAGGACTTAAAAAAACTATACCCTATAAGTTATTACTTTATTCAAGCTTGCGTTTCATTTTCTATTTATGATAATAGTGAATTTGTATTTTTAAAAAGTGAGTATAAAAGAAAAAGAAAAAAGAACTAATTTTAAAATTGGATAAAAATGGTTTAAGGATATTTATGAGATTCAAATAATAATAATTTAAAATTTAATACCATAGGAATCAAATGGGACTAAATTGACTAATTCTTATTTTTATTTTTATTTTTTGGGTAAAGTGAAAGGTCATCTCCTAAACAATTATTAAAGTTTCTAATTTTCATTAATACATGTTAGATTTATTTTTAAATAAAATATTATATGTGGCACAATTGCATTATATATCATTTATCCATTTTGGACTTATTATTTATTAGGCTCATTAGGTTAAAAGATAATACCCTAATTCAACATTATGATGGATGGTGTTTATAAATAGAACCTTAGGGATTGGTCCTCTTACTGCCTCATTAACTAGTTTATTCTTTTTATCAAGAAACCTAAGTTAAATCTAAAGGAAGGCAAGTGAGAGAAACACAATTCCTCAAGAAGATTATTATGAATAAAGGTGATCAAGGTATGTTGTTCTTTAACTAAATTTAATTTGTAAAATTATCTAGTTCAAAGATCTTGACAATTATTGTTATACACAATGTTAGAATTTTACTGTATAATCATGAAACTAAAGTTTATAACATATTCTTAAAATTGAAGGATTTTGAACTATTGTTTTTATTGTCAACTTTATTAGCAAAAATTTATTCCATCACTATTTAACTATCTAATAGTTACAAATGCAATACCATGTTGAGAGATTATTCTAAAAATAATTAATTGAGTTAAAATATCATGACACTTTTTTTTTTTAATTTTAATCTTTGTGTTTTTAATAATTCAAATTTAGTTTATATACTTTTGTTAATTCATAAATTTATTTTATATCACTAATTTTTTTTCTTAAAATGTTAGGTATTATAACTTTCTATATGAAACTTAAAAACATATTCACATACATTAAATTTATTGTTATTGTTTAATCAATTTTAATTAAAAAAAAAATAATTTGGAGAGACTAAATTTAAAATTCATCGAAAAAAACAAATATTAAAATCGGACATTTGAAAGTAGGAGAATTAATCAAAAGACATATATGGACTAAAACGATATCTTAATATAATAATTCTCATATATTTTTTTAATAAAGTTTATCCACTAACCTACTTGAATTAATTAACCAAAGCAAATTAAAATTAGTTGTTAATTAAAATTAAAGGAATTGTAACATTTTAATTATAACCAGGGAAAAATTGTTACATCATTTTTTTTCTGAGTTAATTATCAAGAAAGTTAAGGAATAATTAAGAATAATTATAAAGTTTTGTCTACATATTTTTTTTTAAAAAAAATTAAAGAACATGATTTGAGAGTTTATTATTGATTATATTTTTGTAAAGATAAAATAGATGAGAGAAAAGTCTCTCCTCTATTAGGATAGGAGGCTGATTGATTTAACTCAAATCTAGCCTATAATTTTTGTAGAGCAATAAAATTTAGAAAATTTGACCTAACCATCAAATATCAATTTTTGTTGACCAAAATTATTAATATAATAAAATAATAATAATAATAAATTTTTAAATAAAAAAATATTGATGATTTTAGAACATCAAGGAAGTTGAGTTAACGGCAAGTAGAAAATTTTTGTTGATTTAATTTCAACCTCCATTATCCAAAATACAAAAATTTCAATTCATTCTCAATTATCGTTAATCTAAATTTATTTTTACAAAAATAGATTCATTGCCACTAAATAAATAAAGAAAGAATGAGATATTTTGACACTATGATTATATTTTTAACTAGTTGAAATATAGACAAAAATATATATTATTAACTTTGGGGTTAGAGATATATTCAATTCTCACTCTTGGCATGTTGTAATAAAAAAGAAAAGTTGAGATATCTTCAAGTTCATTTTGATGGTAGGTTTATCTAAATTTATAAACGATATCAATAAAAAGACATCAGGAAAGACATTAATTATACCCTAAATTTGAGGAAGTATCATTTATCTAACACTAGTAACTATGGCATTGTTTGGTAACAACTTTTTTAGTTTTTGATAGTTAAGTCTAGTATTTTTTTAAGTCTTGTATTTTTTTTCTTAAATACAATAGTAGGATTCTTAGCCAAATCCAAAATCAAAATCAACTTTTAGAAAACTACTTCTTTAAATTTTTAAAATTACAAATAAAATAAAGAAAGTTGGGTGTGAGAGTATTGTTTATAAACTTATTTTTTTAAAAAAAAAAAAATACCTGATGGACTTTCAATTTTGACTTTTTACTTTAAAAACGTTAAATTTGATACTATAGTTTTTTTTTTTTTAATTTTTGATTTAATTGAATATTTGTAGTTTCAAAATTTGTATTCTATAGTTAATGTAACAAATTAGATTCATATATTTTTCACTTAGGGTATTTAAGGAGTTTTTTAAATGCAGAAATTAATTAATGTCTATTATTAGAGATAAATACTAACATCAAATGAGTATGAATGGCTTTTCATTGGTATGTGAAAGTTTGATAATCCTCATCTTTTTCTATTTTATTATGTACTTATGAGAGAATTAAAGCTTTGTTTCGTCGGTTTTTGACTTTTTGAATGCTATCAAATTCAACATCCTTATAAATCACTAACTCACAGTTTAAATCCATTTATTTATGGAAGTTTATAAATGAAATTCACTCACCTAATACTTTTGAATTCACATGTTTCTTTTTTAAAAACAAATTTTTATCTTTTCTCTCTCTCTCTCTCTCTCTCTCTCTCAAAAAACAGCAAGTATTGGATGGAATTGACAAGAAAGATTTCAAGCAGCCCAAATTCCATTCTATTCTTCATTATCTATTTTCAAAAAAATTGTACTTAAGTACTATAATTAACGTATTTGTTCTTTTTTATTTTAAATTAAAATATTCGTAAACTATGAATGAATCAAAATCTTTGGTATGTTTTAGAAATTATCTTAATCCAAATACGAAAAATATTAATCTAATTTATACATACAATATATATCCATAAATTTAAAAATAATGACATTTTGATCCCTCTAAATGCCTAAATAACAAACATGGTTCAAAGTTTACCAAAAATTGATATAAAAAGAAAAACAATGGTGTTAGGTTATATCAAACTTAAATATGTATTAGGATGCAAATTTTGTTACAAATTTGAAAACATGGGATTAATTACATTAAAAAAAACAATTAATTAATAAAATGAAGGTACCAAATTACAAAAGAAAATGCAAAGGGTGTTAAAGGAGGTCCAGTTTTGATAGGCCCAACATCCTATGGAAAGGGTAAGCCCATCAAGGTCCATTCAATCACCATCAAGGCTACCTAACAAATAGGGCAACTAAAGAAATTCTAATCTTTAAGACTTTTTAAAATTTTCATCATTATATATATCATTATATATTTTTTTGGCTAAACATATCATTTTCATCTTTATTTTTTTCTATGTCAATGACATTCCTACTAATAGGTTTCCAAAGTTTTAATTTCATTATTAATACCAATAACAAAAAAAAAAAAAAAAAAAAAAAACTTTAGGGATGCCATTATATGATTTATGACATTACATACACTTTATTACTAAGCTAAAACCATCTTTACTCCAAAAATAAAAACATCTCAAATCAGATTATGCTATTTTGATGTTTTTTTTTTGTCTTTTTAAAATTACTTTCACCATGAAATAGCATTAATTGCCTACTTAATAGGGTAAAAATTTCTTTGTACTAATAGTTAAATATGCTAGATGCCCAAAAGAAAAATGTATTTGACTTTCATACATTAACAACGATAAATTTATGATTTAGGTCATAAGTATGTGAAAATTTGAACCTTTTATCCGTTGGGAGCAATCCCTTATGAGATAAACCTAATAAAAAAAGATTAGTTAAAATTTGATTGTATTTAGTCACTTCTCAAATTTTCATCCTCTTAAACTCAAGGGGAGTTAGTTTGGAACTAAAATGAAATCAAATTTTGAACTTAAGGATTGAATTTTTAATACGAAAAATAAACCTTAAAGCTATGGGGAAAAAAAAAAGGTATAATCGCAAATGGATGAAGGAAGTACATTAAGTAACAATTAGACAAAATGTTGAAAAAGATAGCATAAGAGAGTTAGTTAGTTGGTCAACCAAGTAAAATAAAGGGTGGGTGGGTAGCCCAACATTTTAAACTAAGATTTTTATCCTCTACCCTAAATTATCATTTCAAATATATATAAAAGAAAAAGGGTTATAATATAAATAATTCTATGCTTCTAAAATTATGAAAAAGTTGGTTGTGAAATTAAGTTAATTAATATTTTTGAAAAGGAAGGGATTAAATTGAGAAGGTTAGATTTATGTCTATTGTTTGGTTTTAGAGTCAATTAACTTAGTGGGCCTTTATATGGGCTTATTTGGTTTGAGAATATTTATGAGCCCAAATAAATCATACCATAGAATTTCAAAATAATAATTTATTGTCCTTTGTACCTACCCCAAGAATAATCTCTCTTTACATTATTTCCCTTTCCCCCCCCCCCCCCCCCCCCATTATTCACCTATAAAGCTAATCTTTCAATTAATATTATTATCCTCTCTCTTCATTTTTTGGGTTTTATTTATCTAATTAGGTAAATTTACCCTTTGAATTAGATTTTCGTTTAGTTGTTTAAACATGAAGGTCATGTTAGATACAATCAGCTAATAGTCTTAACTTATTGAATTTATCAAAATATACTTTTTTTAATCAATAGATCTCCTAAACAAGCAAAAATCTATATAATAATAAAATCATTTTTAACTTGGTGTGAATACTTGATTTTGATTTAACTAATCAATCAATACATTATTAACTCCACCTATAGTTCTTGCATGAATTTAAATTTTTGTATCCTCTGAATAGATGTGATAATCTAAAAGAAAATGTAAATCAAATCTATTGTAAAAAAAAAAAAAAAAAAAAAAGAAGTAAAAAGAAAAATTGACTTTGGAATAGAAATAAAAACGTTAAATTACCATTCCAATCCTAACGATAAAAGAGAAATTTAAAATTTGTTAGAATGTAGTGTTTATAATTTGATAAAACCTCGTCAATAGTTCACACTAGACTAAGTTTATAAATCACGGTATTTATACTAACTTTTAACTTTTTCCAAACCGTATTTATAATTTATTTCATGAGAAAAAGAGAATACCCATTTACCCAAGGGAAGAAAAAAAAGGGTAAAGAAGTGTAATAATATGATAAAATGTTATAGAGAGGAATTAGGTAGGTTAGGTTTAGTGTGTTTAGGCTATGATTGTAGCTAGATGCCCTGTTGTCTATATTGGGCAAATAAAAGAGTCAATATTGTTCAATGCTCAATGTGCATTATAATATTGTAATAAAAAAGAAGACACCCACATTCAATTGGCTGCATTATATAGCTCAAGGAAAGTGTTATATTTATGACCAAAACAAACTTTAATGGGCTTTTCTTTTGAGCAAAGGGATAACCCCCCAACCAAATTCAATCCTTTTTTGGGTCTTTTGCAACAACAACAAAGTGATGGCAAAGTTTTCTTTAGGATACTCTCAGAGTAGGTTTTTGTTAGATTACACATGTCTATAATCTAATTAACACGCCCAATGCATTCTCTTAATTTAATTGTAGGTTAGTAATTAAGAATTGTATTTATATTGAATTTGTAAAAGTGAAGATTTGAATTAATAGTTTGTTGAAAAAGTTACAAATGGCTTAACCTTTGAGTCAAAGTGAAATTTTAGAACGTTGGAAATGTAATCGGTAAAATGACGGATATTAATAATGAAAAGTAGATTTATTAAACCGATTAAAATTGACCATCGATATTCAGAAAGGGAAACAATTTTCTAAATACAATTACTCACACATCAAAATTAATTATGAAAGGAAAGGTTACCATTTTTGTTAGAGGGAAAGAAATGGGAAACTAAATAAAAGGATTTGAATGTTCTAACAAAAACTCTTATATGGGTTCTCTTTTAAAGCAAGAAAGTTGGATATCTAACAACTTTTTATGGAAACTTGATAAGTGTTTTTCGGATTTTGGTGGTTAAACTCAGTTATCATCTAGATCTTTTTTCTTATGCCGAACTGTATCTATTTTGCACGTTTACTTCAATCACATATTAACAATAGTTCGAAAATATTTTTAAAAAGAAGAAACAAGAGTTTAACCATATGATAAATATTATGGTTAAAGAATCCATTAAACCTCACAAGAATATATGTAGTCGAAGATTCATTAACTATTTTATAAACACAAAAAACGACCCTATTAAATGTTGTGTAGATTTCTTTTATATATAAAAAACAACCTACTAAATACAAAATTCAATAACCTACAAGACATAAACTAGTAAGTTTTTCTCTGTTATAAAGAGTTTAGTTCAACAAAAATTGATATATATTTGTTGTGAAGTCGAAAATTTATATATTCATTTATCATGTTTAATTTATTTGAGAAAACAATATGTTTTTTCTCACGTACTAACTCTATGTATATATACAATCTTTGGGACGACATAACCATAAATATTTATTAATGATAATAATCTTAGAATTTTCAATCTCAAATGAAATATACGAGTTAATTATGTTCCATCTTTAGAACGAATTTTTAAATGGAAGAAGATGAATATACGTATTTTAATGTAAACATTGAAAATTATATAATTTTGATCCATTTAAAATTGATAAAAGAGGGGGGAATTATTTACTTCATCTGCTCCCATTTGAGTCATTAATTGATTGTGTGATGGTATTTTGGTCCTTTTAATTGTTGAAATCTTAAATTTAAAGTTGGTTTTACAACTATCATCCATCTTTTTAATTAAACACAAATGGGTCATTCACATTAATGCCATTACATATATATAAATTTCATTTCTTAAAATAAAATTAATTTTAATACCCATAATGTCATTTAGGTTTGTTTCCAACTCTTTTTCTAATTCCATTTCCCCCAACCATATGCCTTCTTTACCACTTCATTGCTTTTCTTTAACATTTATTTGGAATTCATTTCCTTTCTCAATTTATTATTCACTTAATTATACCTTTCCCTTCCGTTTCCATTCCATAACGATAAATAATATTCAAATTTACTTATTCATCTTTCGAAAGAATTAGTAAAGATATTTTAACCACACACAGTTGTGTTCATATCGACACTTATTTCTACTCAAAATGGAATTTGGTAGAATGACAAAATAAAATGATTACTTGTGGAATAACATACTTTTATTTTTGTAGATCATACCCATGAAACATTTTTTACAGTTGTCTTATCTTTTTTTTTTTTTTTTTTTGACATACGTTTATGATCAATGCTATGTTATATATATCATTAAAGTTAATGATGTGTGACGTTAAAAATTAATTGATATAATCTAATGTGGTGCCATTCTAAAGGAACTATAATAATTTGTCGAAGTATACTACTTTAATATACCTACTTGGGAGTGTTCATATAGTAGAATAGAAAGCACACTTCTAATATTATTACTCTACACCACATCAACAACACCCTAAAGCAAAATTAACATAAAATTACAATTAAAGATTTTAAGGATAATTGTAAATAACAAAAAAAAAAATAAAAAAAAATTTAATAATGATAAAAACAAAAATATTCTTTAAAGATTAAAACATATAAAATTATAAGCTACTGCTCACTCCTCAAGTGGGCTGTTTGGCTGTTTCTTTGTTGTTTCTATTCCATTTAAATTATTCAATTAAAAAAAAAAACTATAAACAAAAGAAAAGAAAAAGGAAAAGAAAAAGAAAAAGAAAAAGAAAAAGAAAAATCAATAATCCATACCCATAAATTTTGAGAGTTATTCCGACTAAAACATTAAATGAACAATTATGCCGAAATTTATTTTACACATTCTTTTAAATTTCGTTAAACAAAGATTATATGAAACTTAGATTAATCAAATTCCTAATTTATCACAAACAAAACAACTTAAAATTAGATTACCTTCCAATTCATTATAATTTATCTTTAAAAAATAATCATCCTTACACTAATTTTGGGATGTATATAGATTATGACAAAATAAACAATTCTGAGAAGAAATTGAAGTAAAAATCTAAATTGTTTCAATATTGATATAAACATAAATAACTTGGGGAGTAATGAAGTTATTGATAGTTTAAATTGATTTCGAAGAAAATGAAGGAAATAAAATTGAAAATGTAGGTAATAAAAATGAGATATATATATATATATATATAAAAAAGAAGGAAGCGGGAGCCGAGCCGGCTAAAAAGCCGAGATTCTCGCGTAGTTAACTAAAACAAAACACACGCCGAACACCACGTTTTAAGCCACTCCCCACTCCCCACTGCCTCCCTTCCCTTCCCTTCCCTTCCCTTCCTATTATTATTATTATTATTATTATTATTATTATTAAATAAAAGAGAGAGTTAAAATATGTATATATAAATAGGCAATAAAAGGAAGAATATCCCGTCCTCCCCTCTTCTCCTCTCCTCTCTTTTTTAACTTTCATCTCTCTCTCTCTCTCTCTCTAAGAACCAATTAGGGCTTTTTTCTCTCTCTCTCTCTAAGAACCAATTAGGGCTTTTCTCTCTCTCTCTCTCTCTCTCTCTCTCTGTTACTAAAAAAACTCACACACCTTCTTCCTTCCTCCATTAATGGCTTCCACCTCCAAATCTTAAACCTCAATCCACCATTTCTTCTCAATTCCTCCCTTTCCTCTCACTAATTCCTCTCCATTTCTTCTCCTCTTCCCCTTCCCTATCATGGAGTTAAGCAAAGTCACCTTAGAGATCTTTACCAAGCTCGAACAGCAATGGCTCTCTCATCAATGCGACTCCGTCAAGAAGATTCGCATTCTCAGCATCGACGGAGGTGGAACCACTCCTACTGTTGCTGCTGCTTCACTTATTCACCTCGAAGACCAGATCCGCTTCAGGACTGGCGATCCTCACGCTCGCATTGCTGATTTCTTCGACCTCATTGCTGGTACTGGCATTGGAGCTATTCTCGCTTCCATGATTCTCGCGGATGATGGTTCTGGTCGTCCTCTGTTCTCTGCTAGGGATGCTGTCAGTGCGATTTCCTCTAGGAATTCGGAGATGTTTAGAGTCAAATTCGGTAGTGGAATTTGTCGACGGAGGAGGTTTTCTGGTAGGTCCATGGATGGAGTGTTGAAGGAACTTTTTAAGGATTTATCGCTGAAAGATACTTGCAAACCTCTTTTAGTTCCTTGTTTTGATCTCAAGAGTTCTGCTCCTTTTGTTTTCTCTCGTGCTGATGCTTCTGAATCGCCGAGTTTCAACTTCGAGCTTTGGAAAGTTTGTCGTGCTACGGCCGCGACGCCGAGTTCTTTTAAGCCGTTTCATCTTACTTCTGTTGATGGAAAGACCTCTTGTACCGCCGTTGATGGCGGCTTGGTTATGAACAATCCGACTGCCGCTGCCGTCACTCACGTGCTTCATAATAAACGCGATTTTCCGTCTGTCAATGGCGTTGAGGATTTGCTTGTTCTGTCGTTAGGTAATGGATCGGCTAGTGGTGGCAACGTTAAGGTCCGGCGCAACGGTGAGTGCTCGACGTCCGTCGTCGTCGGCATTGTGCTGGACGGTGTCTCCGATACCGTCGATCAAATGCTCGGAAATGCTTTTTGCTGGAATCGGACGGACTATGTGAGAATTCAGGTATATGATTTGAAATTGTTGTGGTCTTTTCTTTTTCTACTTTCTCCGACACGCAAAGATTTTGTTTGTTTGGTTGCTGAGAAAATCCAAGAAAATAGACCCCCAAAGTCAGGACCGGTGTTTACTTTTTTGACCTCTTAACTTTTTTTTTTTTTTCTTCAATCACCAAATCATTCTTTATATTTATTTCTCGATCCTTTTAACATCTTCAATTCACATTGAACTAGTTGTATTTAATCTCTAGGTTATTTATTGAGTATGTTTATAAAGTTTTATACATAATGAGGACTAAATTCGTAAGTATTGTAATAATAATATGTGAGATTTAACTAAATGGAAGCTTTTTTAAAAAGCTCAAACCATAGTAGAATGCACTTAAAAAATTAACTAAAAAGAAAACTATAATAACATAACACGGGAAATTGGTGAATTTATTTAATTGTTTGTTCTTACTATAACGGCGTTAAAATTAACGTGCAGGCAAACGGGTTAGTGGACGAAGAAGGGGAAGTGTTAAAGGAGAGAGGGGTCGAAACGTTGCCGTTTGGCGGGAAACGGTTACTAACGGAGAGTAACGGAGAGAGAATTGAGAGCTTCGTGCAACGGTTGGTGGCTTCAGGGCGGAGCAGCCTGCCGCCGAGTCCGTGCAAAAATCTTGCCGCCGTCAGCCCGCTTTCCGGCCGTTGAGTTTAAATGTTATGAATATATTTTTTTTTTCTTTTTTTGGAGGGGAAGGAAGAAATGTTGTTATTATTATTTATTCCATCTTTTTTTTTTTATTTTATTTTAAAATTTAACATGCAATGTAACCTATCTCAGGTTCACATTTTAACCCTTTTGTTCGGTTTGAGTTAGTTATGGGAGTTAAGCCGCTAATTGGAATTAACTGTGCTTTCTATTGTTAATTACTTTTCGTAATTATTAAAAACCCAATGTTTAATCTTTACTCCTCAACTTTTGCAAATTCAGTAACTTCTCTACATGGTTGGTTATACACTCTCAAACCAAATTTAGGTTAATTCCTTCAAACCACCCTTCCTTATTTCCAAAATAAAACAAACACAAACCATATTTCCCATTTTACTTTTAAAAATATATGTACACTAAATCAACTTTCTTTCCTTATGATTCAAGGAAATAAATGATTTGAATGTGAGATCTCTTGACCTATGTAACCATGGCTGGCTACAAATTTTAAATACCTACTAAATATTTACATTAAGATATTTAAAAAAGGAAAAAAAAAAAGAAAAAAAAAGGGGTTTATGGGAAAATAGAAAGAGAAGAATAAAAAGAGAAAATGTCGGTGGGGGATTGAAGTGTTTGAGTCGACAATTTGATTTGCCGGAGAAGTGGGATATGATACGAATTCCCACTTCCTCTTTCTCTCTCTCCCTTCTATTTTCCTTTTCATTTTTTCTTCAATTTAAAAGGTTAATTAAACTCATTTTTAACCTTTTAATTACGAAATTGTTCATGCACTATTTACAAAAACATAAATAAAAATTTAAGTAGAAAAGAAAGAGTATAATTTATTAATTATTTAAAATAGAAGTATAAAATTATACGACAGATTTTTTAAAAATAAACTTGGGTCTAAAAAGTAAATTTTAAAAATCTAAGAATTGAACAAATCTATTCTTATATGAGTTAAAAAAGACACATATTTAAAGTTTAGGGACTAAACACGCCTATTCTTCAAATATTTGATGTCTAAAAAGATAATTTTTTTTTTTGAAATTGTGTTTATTTAAGTTCTTAGACGATGGTTTGACCATTTAATATTCTTTTGTACACTTCTCTACTAAAATTATTACGTGAGACCTACACAATGATATGATAACGTTCACTTTTAGATATAAGTCTCGTAGCAACAGAAATAATCATCATCAATTTTATACTATATAAGCTTCTTCCTTTCTTCTAATGGTCATCAACTAAAACCAACTTTTTAATGGCAACTTTCAAGTTCTAATAATTGAATTAAAAAAAAATGAAATAGACACAGATATGGACCAAAATTAACACAGGGTTAGAAAATTGGATAACCAAAATAATATTGAAATGACAATTAAAAATAATTGAAACCATATGAAAAATGTCAATAAGAATATCATAGATTTCTTTATTAGAAAAAAAAAAAAAGAAGAAGAAAGAAAATAGGAATATATCACTAATACCCAATAATATATATTGAGAATTATTATTATGATATAAATGTATATATTTTGATAAAGACAATTATGAGATTTCACAACTTATTTAACATGTGCAATACATTTATTTTATTAATTGAAATACTTAATTATAATTGTGTCTAAGGCATGGATGGATACATACTTTTTTATGTTAATATCTATAATTATTTAGAGATTTGATATGCATAAATAATCAAAACATTGGTAAAATATTTAACTTATATTCAACCAAAAAAATTATAGTTTCTAATTATGATCATATCCCATGATCTTTTCCAAGTGTATATCAATTTTTTAATTTAGAAGGTTCAACATTATATTATATATTAAACATTGAAATTATTGTAGCATTATAATAAACTTTTACTTGTTTAAGTTTTCTTTACACTAATTACAAAATTTATTGATTGAAACTCCAACTATTAATAAAGAAATACATGTCCATTATTACCGTGTTGTTATCATTTATAAGTTTTGAAATGCAATTCGTTAAATAAAATTTCAATAAAGTAACTTATAGTAAAGTATCGATAGTTAAGATTTCTAATATTATATCATTAAAACAATCCTAATCTTCAAGTAAATTCCTAAAGAATCATCAAAACCAACTCAAAATTGAAAAATCCTTTCGTTAGTTAAATTATGTTTATTTTAGCAGATTTAACATATTTTAACGAATAATTAAAGATAACATGAAAAATTAAAAGGTAATGAAGATGTCTCACAACGCATTAATAAATATGATACGATATATTTTTTAAATAAAATAAATGATATGAATTTTTTTTTAAAAAAAAATTATGAGATCAATTTTTTTCCAAAAAAATATGGAAAAGAAGAAAAAGAATTATATAGAGAGAGGAAGATTTGATTTTGAATGATGGCCATCTTGTCCAATTTAATATAACCTTTTTATATCTCTTGAACAATATAATTGTGTCATTATTATTGATATTAATTTTAGATATATTCCAACAATTATACAACTTTCATTATACCATTTAATCATCTATCATCTCACATTGTTGGATCTAGAAAAGATGTTCAAATATTATAAATGTATTTATTAGCGTAGGTTCGAGATGAATCGATCATCAAGATATATAAATGAAAAGAATTACTTAAAAGCATTTTTATTTTCTTAAAAGGTGTCTCAAAATTCATCCTCCATCATCGCTAGATTTTTTTTTTTTTAATTTTCCAGATGACAATTACGCTAGATGCTACCCAACTTCCAATTATTTAACTCCATAACCAACTATAGAAAAAACATTTACTCCATATATTAAATGCATTTCATCTTTGTATAATTCTACGAACTTGTCAATTACATTTCGTTTATGTATAAATTTTATTGGTCCCTACCCAAATAAATGTTATTAAATTTAGCATAAGATTTACAAGTCTAGAAGATTTGATGAATATGTTATATTAATTTAGTCAACAATATTTTAATATCATATGCATGAAATTAAATTATAGAATGAAAGAGATATGTCACTCATATATACATGAAAAATATTTCAACCATGCATTTTGCACATAATAATAATAATTAATAATGTGACCTTAAATCAATTAAATGTTCATATTATAATTATTTGGCCACTTGATTCTCATATAATTTTCCCTCCTACTTTTAAATTGAAAAAAAAAAAGAAAAAGAAAAAAGAAAAGGAGAGATTTGGAAGCATTGGAACAAGTTGGTTAAATTTAAAATAATGAATTTGAATGTTAAATTTAAGTTGGAAGAAATATATATATATATGTATGTATATGTTTTTGAGTAAAGACAAGATTTTAAAACATTAAGAAAATGAATGTATCTTTCATGTGAGTCTCTATCACTGACCTTTGATTAATTATCCAACCTGGTTGATATGGACAACCTCTTGCAAAATCCTTTGTTACAAGAATCCTATGAGCATATATGTTTTCTACTTCTATATATATATATATATATATGTATATATGCATACAATCCTCTACATATACAATGTTGGTTTGGTTCCAATTTTGCATGCAGTAGTTAAATGTTATTAACGAGATAGTGAGTAATATTTTCATTTTCTTAATACAACAATTATAGAACAAAAATTAAAACTTGGGTTACATTGATTATCATTCATTTAAATGAGTTGGGTTTGACAATAATACCTTTGTTAATTTATATATGTAGATTTCAATCATATTCTTACTAAGATGAGAAATAAATCAATTTGATGATTTTTTAAAAATATATATATATATTAATTAGTTCACATGCATACATTTTACATAGAACATGGCATTGAAAAGGAATAATGTATTTTTAAAAAAAGAATATATATATATATATATAGGCATTTCTATATCTTCACATTATATTTTGCATATTGTTTCTTTTTTTAGGCATTACAATTGAGATGTTTTTGGCTTATTTTCCAATTTGCATTTTGTCATGTTTCTTAAATTTATATTAAAAAATTGATTGGTACTTTTATTATATATACCATGCTATTTTTACGATCATTGTGGTTAAATGTATAGTTTCATTCCTCATATTTTTCAACACCTAAAGTTCATTAGCTAATTAATGATATTGCACATTTACTTCATTTGTTAATAACTTATTGAAATTCAAACGATTTGTCACTGTCAACGTAAAATAGACTAGTACATTATTAAATTAAAATAATATTATTGTACTAACAACCACTTTCACATCCTTGAAGAAAAAAAAACATCGTTTTAATATGTAATTTGTTAAATGTATCATAGACTTCTATCATATTGTTACAAGATATACACACAAAATATCAAATTGAAACTTTGATGAAATTATAGACATAAGAAGAAGTAGTTGCTTTTTATTTACTTAAAATATTAAAGTGGGCTAAACATGATTAAAATATGTTAAACTAACTTTTAAATTTTATTCTAAAGTTGGCAAAATGAAAGCAATTCCCATAGAAATAAAAAAAAAAAAAAAAAAGGTAGATTCTATAGTTAGATAAAGCTCCAAGCTTTATTAAATTAATTAAGCTTAATGTAGGCTTTATCCTTGCTTGTTTTAAATAGAATAATAATTCCCTATAATGAATGGTAAAGTGGTCAATAAAGCAAACCTCAATAATATCAATTAGACCAAAGCAAGAAAAAAAAAATTAACATTTTTTAATTGTTTTCTTTTTTTTTCTTTTAATATATGGTAGTTGACATTTAATAGTGGATATTAAATTGTTTGCTTTTTACTTGTGAGACTCTGAATTTTGGATCTAATTTCTATTTCATTCTGTTTGATTTTGATTTACATATTTATGTATTTACGTTTCTAGAATATTCATAAATACATTTATGTTTTAATTTAAGGTAAAATATAGATTTAGTCATTTTATTTTGAAATTTGTTCAATTTTAATATTTTCGTATTAGATTTAGTTTGTTAGTTTTTTTTTTTTTTTTTGTTATTTTTTGACTTTTTTTATCTATCAATATTTTAATCAATTTTATTAATTTAATTAATTTATTCAATTTTTATTAATTTAATCAATTTCAATAAATTTTAATTTTGAGAAAATATATTTAAAATATGATATTTTTATGTATAGTAAAAAAATTAAAATTATTTACAAAATATAACAAAATCGATCTAATTCTACTAGGTAGTCCATTTAAATTATTTTGTTTGTACTAGTTTCATTTTTTTTTTTTTGTCTATAGAAATTTCTTTTCAAAATATAGGGATTGAAATGGTATTTTTAACTTTTTAGTCTTTGTATAGCATTATCTTTTTTTTTGTTTTCTAAAAATTAATATGTCTTTAACAATTAATATTTATTTGAGTGAACATTTCTGGAATGACTATATTATATTAAAATAAATATTTATAATTAAGAAAAAATAATAAAGATAACATTCTATATATTTGAACCATACAAATTAAAAAAAATAAATGACTGGAAAAATTTGCAAAAATTACTTGTAAAATATGATGGTAGTTGTAATTTTGCTTTTTAACTTTTAAAATAAAAAATCAAACCCTCCAATTTAAAATAAAAGCTTCAAAACTTACATAAATGGTATAAATTGTAATGATTATATAAGTTTGAAGATTCGATATTTATTATTTATAGGTTCAATTTTTAAATTTGAGAATCCAATTTTAATAATTTAAAAGTTTATTTGAAGTGTTGATTTGTTATTACTTTAGTGACAATATTTACGATTTATCTTAATAATTTGAAACGTGAGTTTGTTGTTATATTATATTCAAAGGACATATCAATACTGTGGGTAACGTTTATGGTAGGTGTAAATATTAAAGTTGTATTTATCTAAAAAAAAAAGAGTTTCTCATATAAAAATCAAAATTCAATATTCTCATGAAGACATTAGAAGCAAGAATAATTGGGTGAAAAAAAAAAAGAAGAAGAAGAGGAGAGAAATATTTGTGAGCCAAAAAGTGTTGTTCTTTTTCTCTAAAACAAGCATTAATAACATCATTTTATTTCTATTTATTGATCCCTTACTTGAAGAAGAAAAAAAAAAAAGAGTGATTAAATGGATCTATCAAATGAATTATAAGATAAAGTTTTAAGAGTATGATGGAATTTTATGTGTGTTTGTTTAAAGACAATACCTTTGAGTATGCTCAAATGCAAGAACCTATATATCTTACATTTCTCCTTTTTTAATTGTTGTTTTTCTTTCTTAGTTTTTAAGATTTGTTTGATAAAAATTTCAGTTTTCGATTTTTAAATTCTATTTTAAATTGTGTGTTTATTAAAAACAAAAGCCTATACGTTTTTGTAAGGGTTTCAAAAACAATTTTTTTTTTTTTTTTTTTTTTTTTTAAATACATTCTTATTTTTAGTTTTTCTTTATAATTTAAAACAAATTTCTTGTTTTTTCTTGTTTTACTTATAAATATGTATCAAACATACCTATTTTTTAAAAGTTAAAATGTAAAAAACTAAAAACAGTAAATGAATGGATTACCAAATCAGACTCTTTATTATTTGCTTTTTGTTTTTGAAAATTAAGCCTATAAACATTACCCTAATCTCTAAATTTCATTATATGTTTATCTATTTTTACCTATATTTTCTTGAAAAAAATTAAACAAAATTAAAAAAAAAAAACATAGTTTCTAAAATTTATAATTTGACTAAGGATTTAGCTGGGTACTTAAAAAAAAAGATACAAATAAAAATAAGAAATACATAAAATATATATATATATATATATATATATATATATATATATAATTTTGAATAAAAAGAGGAGTAAGGTTGTTTGTTTTCTCGAAGATGTTGGAAAAGTTTTTTCTTTGATACGAGTCTTTGTTGTTTCCAAATTGCAATATTAATGGTTATTCATTTATATACATATAATTATATAATATATTTTATGAAGTTTAGCTATGGCCTTTGTGTTTTAATGATTTGCACATTATTAGTTTATAATTAATAATATACACTATCGTTAATTGTGTCCACTACTACTTTGTCTAAACAATAAAATTTAAAATAGAATTACTCATATTTATACCAAACCCTTTACCCCAATAACAAATGTTCGGATAAATGTGTAAATCTCTCCGCTTAAACCATATTTGTGGTTCAATAAAATGAATTTAAATCGAGTGAATGATAGAATTTTTTAGATGAGAATTAAAATATCTCTTAACTAAAAAAATAAATAGAGCCTTTAATTTAGAAATTCAAAGTAGGTAAAGATTAAAAATGATATTTTACCACAAATCTATTTGTTTATTTATATCAAGTAAATTGATTTTCACACGGTTCAAAAGTAATTATTTTTCTAAAAATATATATTCATTCAAACTTCGAATAATGACCATTTCTTTTATAGATATTAATTATATCTTTTATGATACAAATACATCGTTACATTAGAGAATTTAGTTCAATCTTAATTGACTTGCACTTTTTTCGGTTGTTAATTCAAATCTCTAAACTAATTAAATCGTTAAATTGTTAACTACAACCCTAAATTATATTAGAGAAAGAAAGAAAAAAGTAGAGAATTAAAATAAAGATATTTGTAACAAGGAATCTAAATGGCTAAACTATTATTTAAAATAATGGTTAAAAATACAGTAAAATCCAAATAATTTAACATAATAAGAAAAAGAATAAGAAAGTTGAAGTCAATTAATCTAAAATAGCGTACCTATTGGTTAAAAGATAAAAATCCAAATAAATACTAAAATTATAGAGGTATTAAATTAGATTATCAAATTTAGAAGTCGAAATTGATTTGAAAACAATAAAAATTGAATACTAAAGTTTTGATAATTAGGTAAATTTGATGGTCTAGTTTTAACACAAATTTAAATGCTTTCACAGTATAATTTTGCAATATAATTAAAACGTAGAATGGAATTTTTCTTTTTTTACTTAGAGAAAAAGCTATGAGCATAAACACACGTGTGTGTCTGTTTCAAAGAGACACACACGTGCTTTCTCTCTCTCTCTCTCTCTCTCACATGTGTGTGTATATATATTATATATTTGTGAAAAGTAATATTATAAAATAAAGATTATGTAAAGATCCTGTCTGGTTTTGTATTTTTCTACTTGTTGTTCTTCATTTTCTCAAATCCCACTAATATATACTACACACACACACACTCACTCACTCACTCACTCACATGTCTTAGTGACTGACCATTATTTTATATATATATATATATATATATTATATGCATATAGCTATAGATTTATTTTCTTTTATTATCATCATATGACCCCTTCACACCTTGTAACCTTCCTCCTTTATTTCTCTATTCTAACATTAATTCTTACCATTAATTGCCCCACTAATTAATAACTTATACTTCAATTCTCATTTATATATACTTCAACACCACACAAATCTTAAATTTCAAATCTTCCCTCTCCAATTCAAACTAATATATATATATATATATATTAGTATTTACCTTTTTTTTTTTTTAATCTAATGTAATTAAGTTTAAGAGAATAAAGGGTTAACTAAACTAGGTTGATCACTTTTAATTTTAAATTGATATCTTTTTTAACTATTAATTATATATAAAGGACAAGGAGATGTATTGCCTCTATGGTCGAAGTTTAGAAACTCATTGAATAACAATTTTTGAAAAAACTCCTACATTTTTTGTAGTCTCAATATTAAAATGCTATACTTTTAATCCTTAAGTCTTGAGTTTGACATGGATTTAATTTATAAGTTTCAAAATTAGTACATTTAAATTAAAATAAAACTCAAACTTCTAGAAAAAATTGTTACCTTTTGAAACTTAGGAGCTCGATTAAAATTACTCTAAAAAACTTAAAAAATAAAATAAAAAATGCAACATTTTGAAACATGGACATCAAATAGAAACTATACTCAAAATCAAAAGGAAAAAAAAAAGATATTTCCATTTTATTATTTTTAGAATAATTATTTTAAATGACAAAATTTTTGGAAATGTTTTCATAAATCAATAATAGTTATCATTAGATATTATATTTGTTTTCACTCGACAACTTAATCTTTTGAGTTGAATAGAAGATTTAAGAATACAATGTCTATCATTGATAGATAAGAGTATTTAATATGTATATGTTAGGATAGTTGTAAATATTGGAGGAAGATGCAGGTGAGGGGGGTCACGTGCAGAGGGTTGAGAAAATTGAGTGATGTATGTGTGATGTGTGTGTACATTAGTGGTAAAAAGGGTTGAGAATATTGCATTGTACTTTTAATCACATCCCTCTTGGTCTTTTACTATTTTACCATTTCCACGTTCAAAATTACCTTTTTTATTTTTTTTTTCTCTCCATATTATTACCCCTTTTTGTACCTTCAACTCTAAACATTAACATTTCCTTCTACTCCACATAACCTAAATAAAATAATATGATACAAAGTTGTTTTTTTTTTTTTTTTTTTTATATATATATATAAAATATTAGAAGTGTAATTATCTTCTAGTCACGAGCTCTAGAGACTATAAGAAAAAGTTTATGTCTTTTGTTTCAAGTTGTTTCATAGTTAGAAATATTTTAGTCTTGATCTACTGACTTTAATTAAGTTTCTTTTGTATTATCTAGTTTGAAGTGGAAAAAGATGTATGAATAGTCAAAAGTTTTTTAGATAATATTATTGCAATTGGGTTGGATAGAAAATTATTCTTTGTAACGGTAGAAATTTTTATTTGTTTTTTCTTGGTTTGTGGTTAGATTTTTTTATTTTTTTTTTTGGTAAATTTGGGTGTTTTCATATTTTTTTCAGTTTTTTACTTCTTTAAATATAGTAATTTAGACAATGATTGTTTTTTAAACTTTTGAAAAACACAAAAAGTGATTATATTTTACCATTTTTAGAAACTACTTGTACCTAAATTTGGAATAAGTGATAGTAAGAGTAATGCAACTAAAATTGCTTTTGTGTAAAGTGTTTAATTATAATGTTTTATTTTCATTTGATTAAAAAGTGTTTCGATTTTAAGATTAACGCTTACTCTTTCTTTCTTTTTTTTCATTAGAATTCATTTTAGAATAATCAATTTATTAGAAAGGCATGATTAGTACAGAAAACTTGCGATTATATTTCGTTGTTACAAACTTTCTATGAGCTTTTTTGTTGACCTACTTTTCTTAGTCGAATTTTCATTTTTTAAGTTGATATGCTTATAGTTTCTTATATTATTGTGCTACAATGAGCATATCATATTTCGATGCCTAAGTTAGTATAAGAATTATATAGTTCAATTAATAATAAAAGTATAAAAAGTAGGGTTAAAACTCTTCTATGAAAATTGTTGGAAATGTGCCAAAGTCCAACATTGGTTAGATAAGAGAGGACGATTATCACAAGTATACAAGTGAGGACAATCATATCCAATTGATTGGGGTATTTTGAGGTGAAACCAAAAGCAAAGTTATGAAAGTGTATGTCTAAAGTGGACAATATCATACCACATTATGAAGATATTTTAAGGTTCGTCGTTCATAATAGATATTGCTTACTTTTTTTCCCTAAAATTTTAAATGTGGGTGTCTACAATAATACTCTTCCTATAAGTGACAATATATAACTTTAGTAATATTAGGTTATATGCATCATTTGGCTGCTAGGCACAGTCCAACACGATTATTTCTTAATTGATATTTATCAGTTTTTTCTTTACTTGGTCAACTAGAAAATTATATATATATATATATATATATATATTAGAGAGCATTAATTGTTATCACATAAAAATAAGAAGTATCTATTTGCAATATATAGATCTTTTTTTGTAAGACTTTGACTATTATTGTTATGACCAAAAACATTTCCCACTAAAAACTAAACCAACAAAAAGCTGTGTTTAAAAAAAAAAAAAATCAAAAGCATTTTAAAGTACTTTGACACTTAACTTTTCTCTCAAATACTTGATTCTAAAGTTATCAAAAGAATAATTCTTTAAAAAAAAAATAGAATCAACTATAAAAATGATTTAATATTATGCACTTCTCATTAAAGTGATTATATTCAAAGTTCTTTTTTTTTTTTTTTTCCCTAAAACTACTCCCAACACATTATTTATATAAGTAGGAAGTAGTGTTCATTCTCTCACTATAGTTTAAATAATAATAAAGTTAGATTATATAACATATGGAAAAAAGAAAATAAATGTAAAATTATTTAATTAAATATGTCACACATATTGGTTTCATGTAGATTTGAGAGTAGTACAAAACTATATTATTCTTAGAATGAAAATTTGGAGAATGAAAATTTAATTAACTAAGGGTTCAAATAACTATTTAAAATTAATTTGAGTTATTAATTCAAATTAGGAAGGTGCTAAGATCATTCTAAACTTCTATTTTGAATTTTTTTTTTCCTTTCTTGTAGTAGTAGTAGTGACATTTATTAATTTATTTATGTTTGCTTACGGATTGTACAATTGAGCCGACCACATTAAATTTGACAAGCAAAAAACATTATTAAAAAAATCTCCACGTACACTCTTTAATTAATTAAACTTGCGTACTCAAAAAGATAATTTTCTATTGTATTTTATTAAACCATTCACGAAATTTAAAAACGCTAGAATTTGAGGTTTTATCTCGAACTAATAATTCTTGAGTCTTCCAATTTTGGAGCTTTTTTAAAAAAGAAAAAAAAAAAGGATTTATTATTTTATTAAAAAATATACTCTTATGAAAAACTCTTAAAAATTATTCTATAAGTGAACCAATTTAATTTACATTCTTTCTTAAGATAGTGAAAAGGACAATTAGAATTGTTAGGATTTATAATCAAAGGTTTAGATTGATTTGTCTATGAATTTTTTTTCTTGTTTATAAAATTACTTATGAAAATCGAGAAGGGAAAAACGCGTGGCGAATGAATATGAAATGAAAGGGAAATTGTACGTAAGTATTAGTTTAAAACGACGTCGGTTCCGAGGGGTTATGGGTACGAACACGTGGCGTCCATGCGAAAAGATATAGCCCACGTGTGCATGTATTTAATAGTGGGATCCGACGGCTGAGATTCGGTTTTTGACTTTTTTTGTAAAACAAAAGAGACAACTGGCATTGGGTCAAACGCGTTTCCATGTAATCTAGAAATCGTAAAACTCAAAAACCATTTTTTTTTCATTACTTTAATTTCATTTCCCTATAAATCTAATTAATTAGCATTCATTAAAACTGATTCCCAACAAAATCATGCCTCTACTTTTTTAAACAATACAATAAAAATTAAATAAAAATGTTGCTTAAATTCATTTTTTTTAAAATAAAATTAAAAAAAAAAAAAAAAACTTCATGTTTAACAAAACATTGTCATCTATTTGGTTTAGTGTTGCTAAGTCAACTTATTAATAAATTTATTAAACAGTGAAATTGATTGATCTATAAATAATGGGTTATAATTTCAAACTTATTTGATTTAAAGCAACACTTTAATTGATTTACCCAACATTTTTCATTTATTTGATTTAGTGGTGAAGTACCTAAAATATGTATTTATATTCATATAAATGTAATTATTATTTCGATTAAAAGTTATATGACGAAATTATGGTGAATGATATATATATATATATATATATATATATATATATATATATATAATTGTGATTGTCTCTATTGTTTCAAATAACCAACTAAAATGATGATGCCATTTTAACCACAAAATTTGTCAAGTAGAAAGAAGAATCATAATTTCAAATATCTATAATAATATATATATATATATATATGTTAATAAGAGTGAGAGGAGGCCTCTTATTAAGATGGTGGGTAAGAGGGAGTGGCAGAGGTACACAGTAAGAACCCAGTGCATCACGTGGCCACTTCATTTTTCTCTTCCTTTTTTCCCTAATGCCAAATTCCTATGACGTGGAATTTTCTCATTTTATATATTATTAAACATTTCTCCATCCTTTTTCTTTTTCTTTTTTTAATTAATTAACATCTGATCTCGTGAAACTTTTGTTTGTTTCTTCTTCTTCTTCATTTTTCAATTACAATTTTTAATTAATCCATCTCTAATTTTAAAGCAAACAAACATTGTATATATATATATATATATATATATATATATTATAGATTTTGGTTGACTATAAAGTTCCCACCAACACCAAAACGTGCAAGGAAACCCAACACGTACCTTCTAAGTTCAAGATCTTTTCGTTTATTCAATCTAATTCCAAATTGTGTTTTTCTCAACTCCCTTTGTTTGTTTATTTATTTATCTATGAGTTCAAGTTGGATCTACTCTATCACATGAGTTAGTAGTTTAATTGGTGATTTAACAGTCAATTGAGTTATATGAGAGGCTTAATTAAATCACATTAATTATATCTTTATGCTTCATATACTACTACTCGAATTGAGTGAAAGGAATCGTCGTTTTTGATCTCGAAAGATAGTTGTCGAGGTGTTAGAATGATCTTTCCATACGATAATCAAGAAAACATGTGTTTATGTAACCTAGTACGTAAAAGTGCAAACACACACACGCACGCTTTACATGGTTGTGAAGATTTCTAAACATGTTATTATTTGTTTAAAGATTGAGTATTACTAAGTTTATTTGATTACTTTCTATCAATTAAGATGTAAGATACGATTATTTTCATCTTTTATAGAATATGAAAAAACTCGTGGATTGCACTTTTTGCTTTGCAACTATCGTTATTATGCACTTTAATTTAAGACTATGTATTCTTGTGTTAAAAGCCATCAACTTATTGTTTTGTCCAACTCTATAAATATATAAATATATCTTTACTTTAATTAAAAGCTTCAAATCAACTAATGCTTATATATATAACAAACACATCTTATATATAACTTAACCACATACAATCTAACTTAGTCCTTATAATTATGTAAATTTTGTACTCTCTTTTTTCTTTCTTTCATTATATATACATACTTTATTACTTATTAAAAAAAAAAAGAGAGAGAGAGAGAGAGAGAGAATAGTGAAATTAAATAAGAGCAATGAAAAGTGAACCTTGGATTCTTTAATTTTTACATTTTGGGTACATTTATGTTAAATAATGAAATAAGACAATTTAGTTTTGGTGTTTCTTGAGAAATGGGGTTAGGAGTGTTGGTCACTACAACACAACCAAACAACCAATAAAACGAAGTACAAAAACAAAAGGATATCCAATATAGACACACACACAATATCCATCAACCCAATTATTGAACTTCATAACTTCAATTATTTAGTTGCTATATTCCCCAAGCAAAATATTGCCAGATATATATCAATTATAAGTTTAAATACATTAATTTCATTCAATATTTGCATAACTCATTGATGGGTTTAATTCTTATTTATTTTGTTAATTTGTATTGAAAAATATTTAGTTATGTTTAATTTTGATTTGGTTTCTATCTAGAGATTTAGTCCATGCTTTCCCATGTATTTGTTTTTAGATATAATCTTATTTTGATAGATATGTATATAATTTTTGAAATAATTATCCAGCAAATAAAAGAATTATTCGATGTTAAAAATTAATTTTAGTCTATATAGAATGACAATCTAATTTTTAAACTTTACTTTATAACGATCCGGTTTTTATAAATTTAAATTTGTAACTATTTAATCCTTGAGTATAATAATTGAATGATTTGTAATGATTTAGTTCTTAGACATATAAATTAGTTTTTAAATTTAATGAGATTTGTTAAATAAATAAAATGGTAAATCAATTAAAGACTCAATATTTTTATAAAACATATAATTTATATCATAAAATAATAAAAAGTGACATCTAATTTCGTTACGAATTTTTTAAACTACAAGAATTAAAGTACATGAATTAAATAGTTGAAAAATACAAGAACAGTTTATAATTTAATAGTTGTTAATATAATTACATTTCAAACCTTCCCTAATTTT
The DNA here is from genome assembly GCF_025177605.1 of Cucumis melo. NCBI lineage: Eukaryota > Viridiplantae > Streptophyta > Magnoliopsida > Cucurbitales > Cucurbitaceae > Cucumis > Cucumis melo. The sequence continues at coordinate 31,183,672 of NC_066857.1, forward strand.
ACATTCTTAATTTACTTTTTTTAAGAACCATTAAACTTAAACTTTTAATTCTTTTCATTATTATATATATATATATATATATATATATATATATATATATATATTTACAAAGTACATTATTGTATTTAAGGTTATACAATAATCAATCTTGGGTACGATCTTTCACTTTTTTCACCATCTTAATTTGGAAAACTAAAACATTCTTTTAAAATTAAGAATTATATAATAATAATAATAATAATACTTTTCATTTTAAGAAAAAGATTTAAGTTTTAATAGATCCTTATAGCTCAATGCTAAAAGAAGAAATTGTAAATTATTTATTTTTAGCTCAATTTTTAGAATATGTAATATTTATTTTGAATCCCCCTAGCTTGATTTTGTCTTATAATGACCACATTGCCCCTGAATACCAACTAAAAGCCCACTGAGTTTCAAAGCATTGGCCCAATTACTTGAGGCCTATTTCCAACTTTTCATTTCTTAACCACTCCTTTTAGGTTTATATTCAATAAATTCTAAACTACTTTTATTGTGGATTAAAAATCACAATTAGTTCGGTATTTTTCACAAAATGCAACAATTTGGTCTCTAGACTTTAAAAAAAAAAATGATATGTTAGTCTACATACGTTGAAAATGGTTATGATTTAATTCCTACAATTTTTAAAGTATAAAGACTAAAATGTTACTTTTAAAAGTTTAGGGATCAAATTGTTACTTTACGTGAAAAATACGTAACCAAATGTGATTTTAAACCTTGTGTTTTATCAAAAAAAAAAAAATACAAAACTATTCAAAACATGTCTATTTTAATTATTATATCTATGACACCATTATTTAATATTCATTTACCAAATACATGTGATCAATTTGTTCAAGTTATATATATGTGTGTGTATATTTTTTAGAGTAATTTTTTCTTAACTAAAAGAGTATGATTGCTTTGTAAAACAAAACAAATCAAATTTGGCTATTTTTAAAAAGTCTAATACTTAGTTTTGTTTTTGTTGGTTTTCCATTGCTTAATTATAATTAAAGTTAACCATATAAATCGAGTTTATAATTAAAAAATTCCAAATGATTTACATAAAAGAAAAGGGACATTGTCATTGTCTCATAAAGAATGAAAACGTTTAGTTATTCAATTAATTAATTAATTAATTAATTAAATTTTAATCTTAATCTTAATCAATTTTATTATTAAAACCAATCTAAACACACTCTTACAACTCATAAATACTTTTGACATATTATTCTCAAACCCACATTGTCGTACCTATTATTCAAACTGATATTTTTCTTCATCTTGGAAATTATTCTAATCAGGATACGAATTCGTTGGGTTTCAAATGAATTTTCAAATACTAGAAGAGTTTGAACTATTTCGAAGGAAAAAATTGTTTTAGACATTCGATCATATTTCGAACCATTCATATGAAATTAAAATTTATTTATTTATTTATTTTTACCTTGCTTGGGTATGACTTAAGACGGCGTATGGAGGAAAGAAATGAATAAGGAGGGAAAAGTTAAAGAAAAAGAAAGGGTTATGATAATCCTTGTTTGAGAAAAGAATATAACGGAAGATTATGTGGAAAGGATTATGGCAAAAAAAAATTCTTATTTCTTGTTTTTTAAATTCATACAAATGTATTTTTTTTAATTCTTATTGTAAATCAAATACACAAATATTCGTATTTTATTTACCGAAATTTGAAATTGTTATTGGAAAACATGTTCCATTAACTTTTGTAAATACGATGTCTATTTTGAACTTTTCGTATGCAAGCTTTTCATGCCAAAAAATTAATTGATGCGTTACATGCGAAAGAAATTATATTTATTTTCTTTAAATTGATGTTCTAAGTGCAATACCAGGAAATTGTGTACAATCGATTTAAAAAAACAACGATCAACATAATAGCATTAAAACAAAATTACATTTAATTTTCTGAATGCAGTTAAACGGTAAACGTCAATTACGTCGTATATCAAGATAATGCAAAATAATAATAATAATAAATAACTAAAAACAATAAAAACAATGAAAACAAAAACAAAAATAGGTCATGCAGCATATGGACAATCACTGGTTATCATGCAGAATAATCGCAGTAGATGAACTTTATTTTATACGATAGCTCTATTTTGAAATATAGTATTAAAATAGTAACAATAAATTTTTTATTTAATATATCAATTTTAGTATAAATTTGTTCGAAGATTTGTGCCAATTTGAAATTATATAAAGGCATGCATATCTTTTAGTGGAAAATGGCTTCAGCGTTACTCTATCATTGTTGTGTTGTTGTCTATGTCTTAATCTAATATTAATATTCTTAATTATAATATTCAATATTGTTTATTCTATTTAATTTATTCTTTTAATATTTTATATACAAATTAAAACTCGTATTATCATAATGTATTAATGTTTATTTGTTATTTACATTACAACATGTTCTAACCATTTTTTCTCTAAAAAAAAATTAATTAAGTTTCTTTAAAATTTATAGTATGAAAAAGGTAAAAATAAATTTATTTGTAAAAATGACTATGAATTTGGGGAAAAGAAATAGTTGATGTGATTGAAATTTAGGAGGAAAAGAAATAAAAATAGGTATTGTCATTTATAAATGGGCCTAAAATGTCGTTAAAGTAAAAAAGGAACGTGAGCCGTTCCCCTGCTGGCGAGCCGTTAACCAATCGAGAATCTGAGCCGCTAGCCGTACCCCTCGAGCCGCTAGTCGCGCCTCCTTCACTCCGAGCCGTAAGCCGTGCTCCTACTGCCGATCCCTGAGCCGTACCCCTTCGAGCCGCGCCACCTTCCTTCCGAGCCGTGAACTGCGCCCCTTCTTCCGAGACGTGAGCCACGCCACTTACGCCTGAGCCGTGAGCCGCACCACTTTCTCTGCCGGGGCGGTTTTCCGTTGCCCAGGCGAGCCAGGTGTTCCATTTCAATTGGTTTATTTGAGGCGTTTTTTAACTTCCTTTGAATTCGTTTCCTTTTAAATATTAAATATATATTTAATTTAATTTGTTGAGACATTTTCTTTTGTTTTCCGGCCATAACTCTATTTGTATTAAACATAAATGTCGAGTGAGAAATGAAGATACATTTGTTTAAATACTGTTTTTCTAAAAATTTATTATTTTAAAATGAGGTTGTTTTTCAACTTATTATAGATTTATTGTAGTTATTAAGGAGGAATTTTACAAACTCGTCCAGAGAATAATTAGAAAAATCTCTTGCCATCTCTCCTTAAGTCATAATTACAAACTCGTTCAAAAATAAACATTTTCTACCTTTTTTTTTTTTTTTTTTGTCTTATTTTCTCATTTATTTTCTACATTTCTCATATGCTTTCCAACTGTATTGATATTCAAATTTTAATTTACCTTTAATTATTTTTCAATTACTAGAAATACAACCGTAAATTTTCTTAAAAAAGATATCAATATATTATCTAGTATTTATTCTTATGCACTTTATCTATCCACACAAAACACTCAAATCAACATTTTTACTCAAATCGACATTTTAATTAAAAAATTAGCTTGGTGAAACAAATATCAATACATTTAGTAATATTTTACTTGACGTAGTATGAAATCCAAAACTACTTAGATAACACATTATTTACTTTAGGATAATTGTGATTTTAGATTTTTTTATTTTTATTTTTATTGTTCTTCTTTAATTTATTTAAGAAAATTTGGAAATTTTAAAAATAAATTGGTGTAAGATCAGATCAAATGTTTAACCTTCTGCCATCTAAAAAGCAAATTGATTTTTTTTAAACTGACACATGATCATATCAAACCTATTTATACCATTCATCACATATCAAAGTGTATCTAACAAATTGTTGCTAGAATGAATATTAAAAGAAAAGAAAAACAAGTTAGCAACTATCTAAAAAAAAACAAAACGAAATGGTCCTAAAAACTGGAAAAAGAAAAACAAATTAGAACCTTCTAAGAATAGGGGAAGAAAATTGAAAACAAGAAGAACAATGGACTGAGTGTTCAACACTAATTGCCCATTCAATTTATATAGAAAGAATATATTTTTTCAAACAGGTGTTCTTCTACTTCTCCCATGAACTCTCACCGATGCTTACATGAAGACAAAGTCACAAGAAAATGAAATTTTTAAAAAGAAAATCCATCGGAAAAAATGGCCAACTTTATCAACAATGCAAACTTTCTAAATGAATCATATATGATTTTACATACAGTGGTTTGTGGTAAAAAAATCATCTGGCTGTTGTGGAAGCACAAGATTTCTCATCTTTATTTGACCAGCTCTCCTTAATCCTACAGGCTCGAATCGACCGTTCAATCTGACGTGTTTCGGTGCCTTCTTTTTCCAACTGATAACAGTATCGACCGAATGTCTGTATATTCACCTGAAGTCTAAAGTCGATACTAAACAAAAACTTCATCTCCAGTTTGTTTAACTCCGCCGTGCTTACTCCCCCAACTTTCGCATAATAGGCATTGTTGAAGAACCTGCAAAATCGAGTAAATCAAGTTGACAAAGTATCACAAGATAGAAAAATCAGGAGTGCAAATTCTGTATGATTGGCACTTACGAGTCGTCAATGAACTTTGCAGCCAGCATTATGCTCGTTATCAGCAGTCGATGAACGTTGAGGGAAGTTAACTGAATCTCTGTGCACTTGAGGAATCGATCGACATAAATATTAGCAATGACAAAGCATGATGGACTGCAGCCAAAATACTTGAAGATGCGGTCCATGTAACATCGAATACTCAGGGTAGGAGCTCGTAGACCATGAAACATTGTGCGAGCATCTTTGACTTGTGTGGCCTCCATTAGTAATTCATTTTTTTTGACAGATCTTTCTAGAAGTGAAGAAAGAAGCGTAAGAACCCGAGGATTTTTCCGGATTCCTTTGTGCAATGACTTAAGGCCCAGGTTAACGTAGATATCCGAGCAAACATCTTCGACTTCGAGTTCTGAAGCTGCCATCTCCAATCTGCATAGTAAAAGTTTTGTTAAATTTAGTGATAAAAGTAAGCCAAAGACAGCAGTGCAAGTCCAGAAGCGAGTTCATTTATATACATTTGAATGATTATAAACAGAAGAAAGGCTAATCAAAGACAAGGACAGGGCAGATTGACGTTCAAGTTTTTGGTTTTCTAAACACAAGTGGCAGAAAAACTGCTAAAGTTATCGGTTAAACGCCTCAAGTATCCCACGATTTCAGGGCCTGGGTGAAATTTTTTTGCAAAGAGTTCACACAAGTTTCAGTAACCTTTTCAACTGAGAACGACTTGAAACTAAATAAACTGTCATATATTCGGTGTAAGCTCAAGTTAAAATGGAACAGGTTTCCTGGAATCACAGGAAAACTCGGTACATTCAAGAATCTAAGTAGATGACCCTTCTGTATACGAACTATTCATCAAAAGTAAATGATTTTCCTTTCAATCCCAATTTCCGGAACTCACTCCTTGCATTATGCTCATGCCCTACCCTTACTAATTTCACATGAAACTCCACCAACTCCAAATTCAACTTCTTTGATAATTCCTTCATTTATTGATAAGATGAGGCTAGGAAACATTGCAAAAGAAATTACAAAAGAAAAAAAGAACTTTTGCAATGGATAGATAGTAAGAGATTGTATGACTGTAGTAGCGAAAATAAAATGTGAATGTACAACATGAGAGAGTGATGTAAGTTAAGTATTAAGAAAAAGGAGGAAAAACTGTATCGTTGTTTTTGAATATAAGCCGAGTCCATTCGAACTATATGGACCAAAGGAAAGCTCTATATTCAGCTTCAAGACACAGCAAGCATATTAAGTAACTAAGTTCCCAACACAAAGGTCACATCCACCCTAAATCGACATTGAGAAACACCGAGGATGTTGTTAGTTCATTAAGGTCTTGTTTGATAAGAATTTCGTTTTTAGTTGTATGTTTTCTAAAATTTATGCTCATTTCCTTCCAATATCTTAATTATGGTCTTCACCTTCGTCAAGGAAACACTCGAAGTTCCTACTCAAATTCTAAAAACAAAAACAACCTTTTTTGAAACTATTATCTTTCGGCTTTCAAAACTTTGCTTAAACACTAGTAAATAGATGACGAAACATAAAAGATTAGGAGACTGAAGTGCCTATAAGCTTAATTTTCAAGAACCCAAAACTAAAAATAAATAGTTATCAGAAGGAGACTAAGTTTTTCAACCTAGAGGTTTCAAGTTCTTTTCTTTCATGTTCTCAAGTTTAGCCAACAGGAATTTCAGGTTCCTTCAAGTTTTAATCTGAGATATAATTTCACTTTCAATTCAACTTAGAATGACCAGAAATCCCAAGTTCTTATCCAAAAACACCCTAGAACAAGTCAAATCTAACCTCCATCATCAAGTATAATAACAAAAAAGAAAAACAGGGAAACAAATCATTTTCAGTATTCTCTCTAGTACTAGATGAGATTTGAATATTACAACACAACTCAAGTTCATAAAGTTAACAAGAACCAACATACAACTCAAGAAGCCAAAAGAAACAAACCCCAAATCCTAGTACCAACAGAGTAAGCTAATCCCTAAAAAGTTGAAAACAAGTTCAAATTTTCACCCAAATCCCAGATCCCGAAAACAGAAACTTCAATGAATCCAACAATTTCCAGTAAAACCCAAATCAAATATCAAAAACATAAGAAAAAAAGAAGAAGAAGAAGAAGAAGAAGAAGAAGAAAGAAGAAACTTACAGAAGAGGGAATAATAATGGGAGACAGTAAATGGGATGGTTGTTTGAGCTACATTAGAGGCAAAAAGGGGGAAGGAGAAGAGAATCTGAATGAGATGGAAGAAGAAGGATTAAGAAATTGTAATGAAGCTTGTTATGTGCTCTACCTTCCATGTTCCTTCCCCCTTTTGCTTTTTTTGCTCAAACTTTTGGATTTAGAGAAATATTGGGTTTTCAAGGATTCTTCTTCATCTTCTCTCTCTATATATCCTCACATGGGAACTTGGGAAGTTCTGAGAACAACTTTTTCTTAACTATTTTTTTTTTTTTTTTTTAAAAAAAAAGACAAACTTTATAGATTAGAAGGAAGATGAAAGAAATAATGCAAAGGGTCAAATTATGTCAAAAAGAAAATAAGAAAAAAAAAAAAGAGCAAAGGGCAATTATTTTAATTTTCTTGTCTTATCTCTTAGCGTAGAGGTGGTGGGAGGCGGAATTTAGTGGCCCCAACTATTTCTTCTAATATCCACGATGACATATTAAATATCACATTCCAACTTTACTCTCACAATTTCATTGATGAATCTGAGGACTTTCAATTTGATTGTGTTTAAGAACTATGTCCTATTCTTATCCTTATTGTACACTTTTATCATTTTTTACCATCCCTATTTCTAATAGTTAAGACAACGTCTGATTTATATTAAATTTTAAAACTTTTTTGGCTACTTAAATTTATGGTTAAGTTTTAAGTTACTTTTAAAAAATAGATCTTGAAGTTTAAACACATAAAATTCATTGCCAAAATAGAAAAAAAAAAATCATTCCTTAACAAACAAATTGATTTGTTACCAAATGCAGGTTAAGGTTTTTTTTTTTTTTTTTTTTTTTTTAATTGTTATTATTAACTATAATAAATAATAATCAATATTCCACTTCTTCAAAATGATTAATGTGATTTGGATAAATAAATGGTGGTCAACTCATTAATTAATAATTATTTATAGCTTTATTAATGAATTTTGGTTGATTCATATCACATCCAACTGATCTCTTTGTAATTTCTACATTTACTTTCATATTAAAGGAAAACCAATAAGTTATACTATATAGTTTCTTTTAAACATTCTTAACACAATTTATTCATAGGATAAATTATTTGTAAGACTAATAGCTTTTAATAAACAAGACAATAAAATAAACACCATTAGAAGCATACTATGTATCAATAATTATATTTACGATTATAGAACTCTATGTAGTTTAAATTATAAATTATAATATTTAGATAGTAATTTCATAATATTAAATTTCTATTGACACCTCGATACTTCCATCTATATTTCTACATTTGTATGAATTTGATATTGATACAAGGAACGAGTCGATATTTTAATAATATCTTGTAAAATTTTACGAAATACAAAAAATAAAACATTAAAATGTCATTGATATAAATATAATATAAACAAATGAAAAAGTAATAAAATGTTTATTTATAATTTAATCTTATTTCTTAAACTTCGTTTTTCCTAATTCATCAATCGAAACTAACATTCTCGTAAAAAAAACTTTGAAAAATTAATATTTAAATATCTCTATGGAGGTTGATATTTCAATGTAAAAAATGGTAAATTTGATAAAATATTTACAAAACATACATATCAATTCTATTAATGATAGATAATGATATAGTTTATTTTAATATTTTTCAAAAAGGAGAAAATGAGAAGTGGGGATGAGTTGTGATGATTACTAATACTAACTATGGTTGATTAAAATAAAATAAGTTACTAAATGTTTCCGCAACTTAGGCCACTATTACTGCCTCTCTTTTGCATTAACATTTGCTTCATAACCTAACTTTTATTTTGCTAAAGTTTCTTTTCCTTTTTCTTTTTGGAAAAACAAATAATTACTTTCACTTTTTCTTTTAATACTCACAATATAATTTTTATTGTCGAATTAATTAAAGAATTAGATTGAGACTGACATTGAGCCAACAATAAAGAAAACAAAAATCCACCCCATATAAATAATTATATTCTTTTTCTAATATATATGCAATTATTGTACAACAGCACTGATAATTATCCAGTGAGCCTTCTATTTAATAAATATATAAAAAAATTTGTCTTCAACAACCTCTTTTATTTAATCAATTGAGTAATATAAGGCACAAATTAAATAAGATTAACGTATACTCAATTTTAGTTCAATTAAATATGATACATACTTCGGTTTAAATCCTCACTCGTATGATGTTGAACAGAAAAAATGAATGAAGGATCTTTTTCCTTTTCCAATTTGTAAACATTAATTATATTTTCTTTTTTAAAAATAATGTCAACGTAGTTCTTCACGAACAAATGAATAATGTGACTTTTAATACGTTTATTGGTTTATTTTAGTTGATATAAGCTCATTTAAATAAATATTAGATGAGTGAATGAGTATTACTTATTAGGTCCGTAATGACTAAAAACATCATTTTCGTTATAAATAATAACACGTTATTAACATTAATGGATAAAGATAAAACAAGTTTATTACTCTTTTGATTTTTTATCTTTAAATTTGGTTTCTCTATTTAATTCTTAAATTTTTAAATTGACTTTTAATCCATGTTTAGAATTTGAAATTTATTTTTAACAAGTCAATTTATTGTATATAGCATATTAAAAAAACACATTATCAAAGTCTAATCAGCATATATTATAACAAATAAACTTTAGCTCTAGAAATACGTTAATTTTGGGGAAAAAAACTAAAAATTTAGGGTAAAAGTTACCAAATAAAATAGAAATATATGAAAAAAGAGTTGGACATAATGAACCAAAAGAAAATATAAAGAATGAAGAAAAAAAAAAAAAGAAAAAAAAGAAAAAAGAAAGTGAAGCCGCCACGGTGGCGGTAATAGTTATATAAAAGAAACCACTGTAGGCACAGCTGGCAAGTAGTGTCGGCACCGACACCACAACAACTAGGTGCCACCTCATTCATTTTGGCTCAATATCATTTTAGATTTGAAGATGCTTTAATAACTCATCTAGATTTTGAATTGGAATTTATCCTCCCCCTACATATACTTTGTATTTCTCAACTGTTCTTTAAGATTAGTCCATCATAGATACAAGTTTTTAACATGAAAGCAAAAAACCTATTTTTTCTTAAAATCTAATTTCCAAAATGATTATATACCTTTTAAGAAAAACTTCTCCCAATTCCAAATTTAACATTTTTCATTCACTTTTCATGGCTAATGAAAGGGCTTTCTGTACTGCTATGGTCTAACTCACCCCTCCAAAAAAAAAAAAAAAAAAAAAAAATCTACGAAAACTAATGAGCAAGTCTACTAACTAAAGAGCAACTAAGTCAGAGTTGCAACACCATAAGGAGTGAACCCACATATTCTACTTCAATTTTGTTTGTTGAGCTTCTTTCTCTTACTTGGAGGGGGAACACCACCGGGGTCGAGAGGTATAGTCTTGTCCAGTTCTGCTTGAGAAGTAGCTTGAATTGATTCCGAAACTCTCAAACCCTTCGGGATCACAATCACATCCTTTAACTTCTCCAACATTTCAAATGCATCATGATTCCCATTCTTGTACTGCACAATTTTAGAGCTAAATAAGTACTGTTATGTTGAGGTTAGGTGAGCAGGTTTGCTTACCTCCAAGCTATAAATTTGTTGAGCTCACATAAAAAAAAAAAAAAAATGAATAAAGATATTCTAACTCTATATGCCTTGTCATTTTCTTGCGTAATTTGAACGAATTATAATTGCGAGCCAAATACTCTCTTGGTAATAGTTTTCAAAAGTGGCCCTTGATGATTGGCACCTTTATAACCACTAAACAACACTTGCTTAAAGATAACAAAGTTCACAACTTAAAAAGTCAGGGACATGACATCATTTAGATATGGACATAACAAAACATAGACCATTAAAAATGGCAACAAATCATTTTCAGAAACTAATAAATGTATATTAACAACATAAAATGCTCGATCACATCATATTCTTGATAATATATTGACATATTAAGACCTATTTCAACAAATTATTTTGTTAATCACCATTTAGTTTTCTCACATCACATTTCCCATCTCCAGTTATGTCTTTGGACTTGATATATATAACCTAAGGAAACTGTTGTGTTCTTGTAGCAATCATTGCAACCTTAACATCTACTACTAACAAACATTTAAATCTTATCATTCCTGAGGTTTAATGGGTACCTTAAATAATGGCAATTCTTAAGCATTACTATTCTTCAAACTTTAGTAAGAATTGTGATGGAACCCGGTTCCAACACAAGTATGTGATAGAATGAAATCTGAATCTTTATTGATTATCAAATTACTTTGTTACGATCTCAGGAAAACCAAATTGAAGAATGCCTTCAATTCGCAAGAACAATATCTCTCCCTCACTAATATGTAACCTATCTCTCAAGGTTGAACAGAATTACCACTCAAAGGTTTCCTATCTCCTCTCCTCTATGAGTTCCCTATTTATAACTTCCTATTCTACCCTGTGGTCCCCCTCAATTCTTTTACATTTTCAACCGACTTCTCTAACTACCCCTATAACTACTTATTCTTTTTTCTTCTACTATATTGATGAGTTATTGGTGAACTATCATTGCATTCCCGCTCCAAATTCACCTTGAGCCAGGAAGACTGTTGAAAGTCATCATACTTCTCCCATGTTGCTTCCTGCCGTGGTAGTCCTTTCCAACTCATCAGAACTTCCCATTCTCCTTTGTCATTCTTTGTATAACCACAAGCTTCATCAGGTACGGCCACCCATTCATGATTTTCTGTCAAGTAAGGTACCACTTCTTGCTTTTCCTTGCATTCACCGAAGGCTCTTTTCAACTGAGAAATATGGAAAACAGGATGGATGGTGGCTGAGACCAGTAGTTCCAGTTTATAAGCCACAAATCCAATTCTTTTGAGAATGCAGTATGGGCCAAAGTACTCAGGAGATAGTTTTTCATTTCGCCTCTTCCTCATTGATACTTGTCTATATGGCTGGATTTCCAAGTATACCATCTCTCCTTCTTCAAACTCTATTTGTCCCCGCTTAATGTCAGCATAGCTTTTCATTTTCTCTTGAGCTACACGAAGATGATCTTTCAACGCTGCTAGAGCTATGTCTCTCTCCTTCAGTTGTTCATCTAGTGTTGAGTTTGGAGTTTCTCTATCTCCATAGTAAATAAGAGGCGGTGGTGATCTACCATTCACAGCTTTGAAAGGAGATACTCCTCGTGATCTTTGTTACGTAGTGTTGTATCAATATTCAACCCAATGGATCCAATTTAACCCATTCTTTCGGTCTTTCGCCACAAAAACAACGTAGGTAGATTTCCACTGATCTATTCACTACCTTCGTTTGGCCATCCGTTTGTGGATGGTATGCTGTACTTCTATTTAGTTTGGTTCCAACCAGGCGAAATAGTTTCTTCCAAAAGTAACTCAGGAAAATCTTATCTCTATCTAAGACAATGGATTGTGAGAATCCATGTAATCTTACTATTTCTTTAATGGAGGGATCTGCCACTGTTTTAGCATCAAATGGGTGTTTGAGCGTTAGGAAATGAGCATATTTGCTGAACCAATCTACCACTACTAAGATTACTTCATATCCGACTGATTTGGACAAACCTTCAATGAAATCCATCGAGATATCATTCCATATTCTATCTGGAATCTCCAATGGCATTAGTAAACCGGCAGGAGTTGGGGCTAAAGATTTATTTCTTTGACAAACCGTGCATTCTTCACAATACTTCTGAATGTCATGCTTCATTCCTTCCAAAAATATCTCTCCTGTCAATCTTTTATAGGTTCTTAAGAACCCTAAGTGCCCTCCAAAGACAGAGTCATGGTAAGTGTGCATTATCGTAGGTATCAAGGAGGAAGTCTTTGCAATCACTATCCTTCCCTTGTATCGAAGCATATCATGCTGTATAGAATAGTTCTTCACTTCTTCACCACACTGCAGCTTAGCAATCACTTCTTTCAATCGTTCATCTCTTTTCACTTCTTTTATGACCTTCAGATCAATCAATGTAGGGGCTGTTAAATTGTAAAGATGTAATGTGGGTGGCATTCGTGATAGGGCATCTGCTGCCTTGTTTTCTAACCTGGGTTTATACACCACTTCAAACGAGTATCCGAGTAGCTTGGCTATCCACTTTTGACACTATGGTTGTATTACTATTTGCTCAAGTAAGAACTTCAATGAAGTTGACTAAGAATTTCCTACCTAAAAGATAGGGTCTCCAATGTTGTACTGCTAACACCAACGCCAATGTAGAACTTTCCGAAAATGGCCTCCGATGTTGTGCCCAATAAATTGCTCTACTTTTTCTTGCACATTGATATTGAAGAACATGGAGAGAAATGGCATTCCTCATTGCCATGATACAAGGTACACTTAGAGAGGGACAATGGGTTCCTGCTTTGCATTTCATTAGCCATGTTAAACTCACTCAGCAGAAGAGTTAATATGAAAATCTTCACTTTCTAGATTTTAGCCTTCCAAACCAACTCCAGGTTTCCCTTAGAACAATGTTACTCGAAAAAAAAATATGTTGAAGCAATTTCCAGTGTATCGTGAACGATGTTACTCAAGAACTGTCCAGTTTCCAGTGTTGCTAAAGAGCCACTTCTCAGGTTTGTAATTCTCTTATCTGATGGGAAGAAAGTCATCAGCCCTTACATGTCCTGGTGGAAAAGGATGTCCATTGTCCTAGGATTTAGCAAGTTTCTTTAGCAACCTTATAGTAGGGTCTGCAGTTGTACCATGAACATTGTCGAGGTACATGCAAGTTTGGATACAGACAAAAAGAAGAGGAGCTAGATCCCTCTTCTAGTGTAACACTGAGGAAGAAGCTAGATTTCTATGTTGCAACAAAGAATGTTGTATTTTGGGAACAATTTGATAGACCACCAATAATTTAATATAGTAGAAGGAAAAAGAATAAGTAGTTATAGGGGTAGTTAGAGAAGTCAGTTGAAAATGTAACAGAGTTGAGGGGGACCACGGGGTAGAATAGGAAGTCATAAATAGGGAACTCATAGAGGAGAGGAGATAGGAAACCTTTGAGTGGTAATTCTGTTCAACCTTGAGAGATAGGTTACAGATTAGTGAGGGAGAGATACTGTTCTTATGAATTGAAGGCATTCTTCAATTCGGTTTCCTGAGATTGTAACAAAGTAATTCGATGATCAATAAAGATTCATATTTTCATTCTATCACAAACTTGTGTTAGAACCGGGTTCCATCATATTGGTATCAGAGCGAAAATCCTGGTAAAGCAGAAGAAGATGGCGAAGAAGCACGAAGAAAGATTTGAAGCACTATAACAGAAAGTTTCTGAGATGAAAGTGGATTTGCAGAAGCTACCATATCTTCGATAGTGAAAAACATAGAGCGATTGAGTATTCAAGCAGAAAAACAACAACAGCAACAAATGCTGATGAAGAATTTAGATCGTCTGAGTACGCAAAGTGATAAGCAGCAACATCAGGTACTAATGAAATATATCGAGATTCTAGTCAACGATAAGTCAACAACTACTTCCGATACAGAAGGATCAACTAGCAAATAAAAAACGAATGGGAGTAAGAAGGAAGAAAATGAAACAACAATCGACGAATCACTCGATGAGTCGAAGAAGAAAGCGAAGGCAGAACAAGCACAGGCTGCCAATCGGAGTAAATTTAAAAAGGTGGAGATGCCCGTTTTCAGTGGAACTGATACCGACTCTTGGTTATTCAGAGCAAATCAATATTTCCAAATCCACAAACTTAGTGATTCGGAGAAACTAACGGTATCCGTGATTAGTTTCGATGGGTCGGCACTCGACTAGTACCGGTCTCAAGAAGAAAGGAGAGAAATTTAAAGATTGGAGTGATTTGAAACGAAGATTGTTAGAGAGATTTTGCTCCAATGGAACAGGCTGCTGTGGATCAGGGCTGAGGTGGAATTCTCATAACCCATTGGGTTGGCACAAATGATGAGATTGGCCCAAAGAGCGGAAGTAAGGGAGATCATTTGAAGAGAGGCAAATTTGAGCAGATATTCATGTAACAAATATCCCTTATATCCACCAAATCCTAATAAAACTTACTCCTTAATTTCAAATGAAATGAAAGGGAGAACAACTTTTCCAATGAGGACGATTACCTTGAGAGGGGCATCAACGGGAGAAAATAAGAAGAAGGGCCGTCTAATAGACTCTCTGATGTAGAATTTCAAGCAAAGAGAGAAAAAGGATTATGCTTCAAGTGTGATGAAAAATATCACTCTGGCCATAAATGTAAGGAAAGAGAATTGAGAGAATTGTGGATGTTTGTGGTAAGACCCGATAATACAGAGGAAGAGATTGTTGAAGAAGATGATTATGGGCAGAAAGAGTTAAACACCATGGAATTGAGAGAAGAATTGGGAACAGTAGCCGAATTATGCATTAATTCAGTGGTTAGGCTGACCAATCTAGGCACAATGAAAGTGAGAGGAAAAATCCATGGAGAAGAAGTTGTCGTGCTCATTGATTATGGAGCAGCAACAATTTCGGAAAAGTTAGTTACCTCATTAAAGCTACACACAAAGGAAACCTCCAACTATGGAGTGATCCTTGGATTTGGTGCTGCTGTCAACGAAAAGGGTGTGTGTGAGAAGGTAGAAATCATGCTGAATGATTGGCTGGTTGTGGAAAATTTCCTACCATTGGAGCTAGGAGGAGTTGATGTAATACTAGGGATGCTATGGCTCTATTCATTAGGAGTCACAGAAATGGACTGGAATTCAGTCATGACCTTTTTCCACAACAGTAAGAAGATCGTAATTAAAGGAGATCCAAGTTTAACCAAGACTCAAGTCAGTTTGAAAAGTCTGGTATTGTTGGTGAAGAAAAAGGATGGTAGCCGGAGATTTTGTGTTGATTATAGAGCTCTCAACAACTTGACCATTCCAAATAAGTTTCCCATTCCCGTTATTGAAGAGCTTTTTGATGAACTGAATGGTGCAAACTTATTTTCTAAAATTGATCTAAAAGTTGGATATCATCAAATAAGAATGTGCAAATAAGATAGGAAAAACAGCATTTAGAAATTATGAAGGGCATTATGAATTCTAAGTTATGCCCTTTGGGTTGACCAACGCCCAGCAACATTTCAATCCTTGATGAATAATATTTTCCGCTCTTACTTAAGGAAGTTTGTCCTAGTTTTTTTTTATGATATCCTCATATATAGTAGGGGCTAGAAGAACATTTGCAGCATATAGAGTTAGTTTTGGAAGTGTTGAGGGAAAACAAACTCTAAGCTAACAAAAACAAGTGTAGTTTTGCCTACTCAAAAGTGGAATATCTAGGCCATATCTTGTCTAAAAGAGGAGTAGAGGTAGATCCGGAAAAAAATGGAGCAATCAAACAATGGCCAATTCCTACTAATGTGCGTGAGGTCAGAGGCTTCCTAGGATTAACCGGATATTTACAGACGTTTTGTACAACACTACGGATCCATGGCTGCCCCCTTAACCCAATTACTAAATTGGGAGCATTCATGTGGAATGAAGAAGCTGAGGAAGCCTTCCGAGAATTACAACACACCATGATGATATTACCTGTCCTTGCTTACCTAATTTCAACATATGATTTAAAGTGGAGACCGGAGCATCTAAGTATGGAATTGGGGCAGTTCTAATGCAGAACAAGAGACCTATAGCATTCTACAGCCATACATTGGCAATGAGAGATCGTGCCAAACCATAGAATTCCTTTTATAGCAAGGAGAGGTTGTTACTTTATTGGAAAGAGATAAGGATTTGAGTTCTAGAGCAAGTTTTTTTTATCCCTTCTTTTGTAGGCAGGTTATGAAATGATATCTTTCTAATTCTTATGACCAAGCTCAGGCGCTTTTTTACGAATTCTAGAGCTCTTTAGGAGATTTCTTATGTACATTTTTATTCTATCAACACAAAGCTTCTTTGTTTCCTTTCCAAAGGAAAAATGTAAAGAACAGAAACGTCCATGCAGACCTCATAGCTATGGCACCATAAGTGAAATTTGATATACATACTGCTTCGTATCGGTCAAGAGCATTCTCCAATTTCTGAGTAAGCACTCGATTTTCTTCAGCTAATTCTTCAATCTGCACATAAGCAATTAGTTGTCAAAATAAAACAGTTCTTTGATGAACTCAAGTTGGCCTTATAAAAGCTTGAAGAAAAGAATGAGAAGATGGAAATGACTTATATAACCTTCTTCTGGGATGCTATATACATGTTCTTGTAATTCATTTCAGGTGTAGGTATCGTTTCCATCGGGAAGGATCTTTTGATAACCTGTTGATTCACTAATTAATGAGCATGATCATTCCACTTAAAAACACAACAGAAAAACAAATGCTCTATACCTCAGTCTTTATTGAGTCTAAAGTCTGGCCATGTGCTTCAAATAGTTTCAAAATATAGTCAAGTTTCCCTTCAAATTTCCTTTCCTTCATCATTAACTCTGGGCGATCTTTCTCTTGTTTGAGAGGTGGCAAACTTTTCTCATGGTTAGTCGGCATCTCATTTTCTTCATCACTTTCACTAAGAGTAATCTCTTCAATGACATTCTGTATTTTGACGCTACGAGATGTAGAATTTTGGATACGTTCAGATCGACGGATAGAGAACCTATTCACTTTCTTTTTAGAAGTACTTTGGCTGTTCAATGGTGATTTTATCTTCTTCGAGGATATATTGGTACTTTCTGGTCTCTCAGAGGCAGTCATTGAGCTTTCTTGTGCTGCTTCTGTGATCTGCAAAAACAAATCATCTTTTCAGGCTTTGATTTTGAAGTGTACAACACCAGCAAATAGATTCAAAACTTATAATTCATTCTACCATTTCTACTGTTTCAAAATTTACTCGAAAGAAGGAAAGGTCACAAGACCACAAAAAAAGGAAAAGAAAAGAAAACTTGAAGCGAGCGCTAGAAAACATTAAGACTGCATGAACACATTGAACCTTTTTAACTCGATAGAATTTGATATCACGAATTGATCAGAAATAAAATGCTAATAAATTATCAATAAACAAAAATACATTAATTAAAGGCATTCTAGCAGCCTAGGTGACCACAAGTGATGAACAGAATATACATGAAGACGTCCCAATTAAACAGAAGTACGTAACAAGAGCACCAATCACAAACACAACCAACTCAGGGACTGGAAAAGGAAAATTATATAAACGAACTCCATTTTTTAGTGATAAAAAATGAAAGAAAATTTCCATAAGAGGAATTCGTCTCAAAAAGAAGAACTTAGCACAACTTCCTCTAGCATTGCCCACAAACTTGAGCATTGAGCAACAGAGACATCAAAACTCAAAAGTATGTCAAATACAACACTACACCTTAAAAGCATAGAAGTATAGCCACGACAGGCGGTCTAAATCCTCATAAGCAGGCTATTGATGCAACATGCTCGAACAAAGAATATCCATATAATGAAAATTTTGCATACTTCTAAGGGACAAGTTTTTCTTTTCTCAGAAAAAAAGGTTGAAGAAAAAATGGGCAAAGTGAGGAGCACTAGTGAGTCTATAATTAGTTATCGTGTTATATAGTTATCAACTTGGTAAAAGAGGTAAAATCTAGAAGAGGAAATTTTAATAATATGAGAAAATAAGAAAAATAGAAGGCTGCCTTTACTAGTTGACAAGGTGAACACCCTTAAAGGGTGTTTGCCATGGCCTGACAACATGTCTTCTCATTTGTAAATATACAAAAATGTGTCTTGTAAACCCAGCTGATAACCTGACATCAGTATCAATCTTTGCATTAAAGATAAGATGGGCTAACTTTGGTCCTCAACTTATTACTTATCGATTGATATTACGTTACATATGACCCTTTAGACTCGATGAATAGAAACACAGTTGAGATTGGCTTTTTCTTTTAGTGAATGAAATCTGTCTCTCAATGTGAGAGGAGAACTTTATTTATTGAGGAAAACTTAATACAAGTTAGTTATTTAGTAACTAACTAATCGATTTTAACAAACTATAACAGTAAAATAGTAAAACAGTAGCTTTAGTTGTTTAGGCTGTTTGAATTACATCGCTCAAGAATCAAGGAACATTCAGCAGAAATGTGATGCTTTCGTTGAAAAATGCTCCACTCAACCTTTGTTCCAATCTACACACAAAACACAAAATCCCCACATAAACAATTCAGTTTGGAGATACCTCTCCAAGGGTTTCAAGCTCTTGAATTTAACTTAGTGCTCATTTAATAACCCTTTGGTTTTTGGTTTTTGAAGGATAAGCCAACTCCCTCTCAATTTGTGACTGGATTCTTAGCCAAATTTTCAAAAGAAGAAAAAATAGTAATAAGCTACTTTTTTTAGTGTTCAAAATTTAAATTGGTTTTCGAAACATTAGTAAAAAAAATAGATAATAATGCAAGAAATTAAACTTAAATCCCTTATTCAACCTCAACGAGTAGAGGTAGGCAAAACCTCCTCATGATAAGTGAGATAGATAGCTAATAAGCATGATGCAATAGAAATTAGGAACGATGAAGCAAATAAGTGAACTATAAAAAAATATATATATGTTTGGAAGACGATCAAAGTCTTCCCATTGACTGCCAGATAAGAAGAAGACAACAGGTTTATAAACGAGGGGCAAATACAACTTAGATTTTAAAAGGAAGAGATCACGAGGAGATCATTACTTTCATATTATAATCCATCTTGAAATTTTCACCACTACAAGAATAATTTACCTAAAAAGCAAAAGATAACTATAAAATACTTATCTGAAGACCTAAAACTAGTAAAACAAGTTTTCTATTAACAACCTCAAATTTAAACAAGTACTTTTTTTTTTTTTAAAAAAAAAACAGATTAAGAGTTGGAAACAAAAAAGAATGCAAGAAACAGAACACGAATATGAGTTAAAATCACATTACCAATGCAGCATTTGCCTCAGATTTTGCAGCCTGAGATGGTTTCTTCCTCATTTTATGGACGTAAAGAGAAAACCCTTTTGAAAAAAAAAAAAAAAGAAAAAAAAAAGATCAAAACATAAAAAACTCCCACCAATGTTTACGTTTCAATCGAATGGGAACAACCCCATTTGAGAAATTGGGAAAAAGAAGGAGGGCTAATTTATTATGGAGGATTTAAAAAACCAATTTCGATTATGATCCAATTTATTACAGAAGAGAATAAAAAAGAGCGTCATTAAGAACCACTTTGCTGAAAATGGAATCTTTCAAATTTCAGAAGGTCTGAGCATTCGGAGTTCACAATTATGGTGCCTCCAACTCCATCAATATTATTCCCTTCAAAATTTTGGGTGGGTTTTTGTTTGAAGAAATAAATAGAAAAGGATTTTGTGATTAATTAAGAAAATTACTTAATGATTTTCAAAGTTACTAATTATGAATCATCAATGGCATAACCGTTCAAAAAAAAATTAATCAATGGGATAAATTTTGGAAACAGTAAGAAACGCTTTTTCATGTGAAAACTCTACTTCCTTTTTTTTCAGTCCATCTCGAACATTTACTTTTCCAACTTACTCACTGTTCTTAGGTAATCGAAAAAACTCAAACGTATAGAATCTCGATGTTATCTGTTTGGAGTTAACAACAAGATCTACATTGAATCTCTCCAAATTTTACACTAACTCTTACCTCTTCATGATTTTCTCCATGCAATATTTTTCAAATCTTATATGGAATCTTAGTTACAACCTATATTTACAATTACACTTAAAAGACGAATTTCTAAATTGATTTACTAATTATCTTTTCAAAATTTTGGTAATATTATTTTTTAATTTTGGAAAAATTACATGACATTTTGAACTTTTTGTTTAGTATGTAATATGGGTGAGATATATGTGAAAGGCCTAACATAAGATAAACTAGAAAAAATAATATTGATCTCCTAGAAAGAAGGAGAAAAAAAAGGCATTTGAGGGAATTTGTTTTCTTTTTTCTTTTTTTTTTTACAATTCCCACGTAAAAATACGCGTGTAATCTAAACTATCTTATATTCAAATCATAAAAATCAAATTTTCTTAAGATTGAAAAAAAAAATATTGATTCTTTCCTTGTTTCAATGTTGAATACATAGAAATACGAAATTACCTTACAAATATCGACATATCTAACAAAAATTTAATATTGTGAATATATTATAACAACAAGGATTTGATCATTAAGGAAATATATATTTTTAAGCCTTATTATAAAGATATTATCTTTTCTATCTATTAGGTTGAAAATAACTTTTGGTTTGTGATTCATTTTTGTGTTTGTTTTTTAAAAAACAAAAAAAATACAAAGAAAACAATTAAAGCGTGTTTCATATGCTTATTTTTAAAAATAAAACCCTCGAAATAGTTCATTTTAAGCCTTACTTTCTATGTTTCATGAATTTTCGGATGAAAATATGGATTCTCGAATTTAGTCGATAAGAAAAGATATATATATTCAAGCCTTACTATAAAGATATTATGAAAAAAAAAAAACTTTATTTTATGAAAATGTATGTCTTACTAGATACAAATAAGAAAATAGAATATTCAAATTAAGACCAAAGAAGAATTTATAAACTATGAAAAAGCATATGCTTTTAAAAAAAATGTTTTTCTAAAAATTCATTTTTGTTTGAATTTATTTGCGTAGAAATGGTGAATTTATTTTCGTGAAAATGGTTTAAAATATATCTAAAATAGTTTTGAGTACCTCTTAAATACTCTAATTTTGTTCACAATAATTTATTTTAATAATTAAACATTTGAAAGTATAATCCAAACATAGTGTTAGTATAAAACAATTTGATTTGTTCATTTCTTTTTTCTTTCATAGACTACTTTTGAAAATAAAGAAAACTTTTACGAAAATAAAATTTTGAAGTTGAAATTGTTCCACCAAGAAAAGCGTGCAACAAAATTATCATAAACTAACACAAATGAGATTTTGTTTAACAAAATCACATCATCTTTTTAAAAGTCAGTTCAAACAATTTTTTTCGGTTGCGAAATCGAGCGTTAAGATTTAGCTAAAATATTAAAGTTTTCCAAATAGAGTAGGATATTACACTAAAATTCTAACATATTTTCAAATCTTCCAAAATTTTATAATAAATTTTAGGGGTTTTAACAGCTATGACCTAAAATAGAATGACTTATTACAAGTTTGATCTATTATCAAATTTTTCATAAATATCTCAATGAAAGACCATCCAAAAATGAAAGAAGGAAAGTAGACCAAGATTTGCATTTATTAGATATCATAAGTAATTATGGTATGTAATTCTATTATGGTAAATATTATAATCAAAATTAACCCATAATTAATTTTTTTTTGTGATTTTGTTAAAAAATTATTCATCCTTTCATCTCTCTCCTTTCATCTCTCTCCTTCCATTATTTCTTATTCTGTTCATCTTCTTCAAATTTTTGGTGAATAAGGGTTTATGGTTATATACAAAATTTGTTAAAGTATATGAAAAATATATAGTATATTACGTAGTTCATACTTTCGAAATTTTATAGGGTATATGAAACATATAGTATATTATGTAATTCATGTTTCGAAAACTTTTTAGGGTATATGAAAAATATATAGCATATTATGTAGTTTCCAATCAACAAATTAGAGTATATGAAAAAATATATAATATATTACGAAAAATATATAGTATACTATGTAGGTATATGAAAAATATAAAACGTGGAAAGAAAATGTAAAAAAATTAAATGAAATTTTGAGATATTTATTTAAAATTTTCTTTAAAGTAGGTAATTTTTTTAAATATTTCTTAATCTTATTATTATTTTGTCATAATTAATTTTAAAACATAGAATAATTCTTCTTATTATTATTTCAACACAACCTCCATTCTCACCGTTTGATCTTCATTTCCGACCATGATCCCGAACGTCTCATCTCGAAAGGCGATAATAGAATTTCACTCGTTGATTTTGGCTTACGTGATAACTCCCACATTTACATCTTTTTCTGTCCCCTCGATGTCAATTGAAGCTCGTCGATTCTTCTTTACTTCTTCTTTTAGCGTCGGATGAAAATTGATGATGTTTTACGTGATGAAAATAATATTGATGATTTATTATATGTTAAACTTAATAATTATGATAGTTTATAATTATTCTAAAAATATACTAAATTCTAATAAATCCTAAACAAGGTAATAAATTTTATTTTAGGACGTTAATGAAATTTTCTAACCAAATTAGGTCTTTTTTCTAAATGTTTATAAATTTTAACTTTTTTTTAATACCATTTAGAAAACTTTTGAAAAATTGGTTAAAAATTTGAAAGACTTATATCAAACTTTCAAATTTGATTAGGTTAACTATAACTTTCTTGAATTTTTCTTCAAATTTTATATAATTTTTTAATAAAATTTCTCAAATCTTCATCCCAATTAATTTGTTTCATAATTGTATAAACTTTCAAATAAATTTGCGACAACATTTTTATATAAAATTTGGGAACATTATGGTAGAAAATTTAGCTATCGGTAAAAGATCTAGAAAGATCGTCTAATATTTGAAAAAAATATTGTATTCATTTTGTTTATCCCGACGAGATTAAAGTGAGGAAAATTCAAAATTATCAAAATTTTAAGTTTTCTCATATAATTTTACCCTAAACCAAACTCCATATAAACCTTTTTCCCCAAATATCGGTATCCCCATATAGTTTATAAAAAAAAAAAAAAAAAAAAACTAGTTAGGATTTGAGAAGATTTAAAATTTTGTAGAATTTCAATGTAATTTCCACGAAAAAGACCCAAAATAATTTGAAAAATTTTAATCTGTTAGCAAAATTTTATTCGTCAATCTCATATGAGATGTACTTCACACTACACTCATCCTATACATCCTCTTCAAGAAAAAGTATTAGAGAAAAATATATTTTAAAAAGAAAAAATAAAAACAAAATTTATAATGCCCAAGTTGTATTCGCACCACGGGGGAAACCAATCTTTTTATTTTGGTGAGGTCAAGTAACCTAATCATCATACTAAATTTGTCTAAAAGGCGCACAAAAGATAAGATTTAATTATCTCACCCTTCCGAACTCTTTCACCACTTAAATATTAGAGTATGTATAACAAACATCATACTAGCGTACAAGTTTTATCTTTTGCAAACTATGTTCTTTATTTGTTTATAAAGAGTTTGGTGTCACGTGAATGTCATATCTATTTGGTATCAACATAGTAAATCATTTAATGAGTTTCTAAATATTGAATTAAGGAGGATAGAGTTTAACATAATTGAAAATAAGTCAGTTAAACGATTTAAATCCCCTTGCTACGTTTTATATTGTTTATTAAAATAGTTAAAGAAAGTATTCCAAAAGCTTCTAGGAGTAGTTGGTGGCCATTTTGAAGAACACCCATAATATTATTCTCATTATTCCCAATTAATTCAATTCAAGAACACCCAAGATGGTTTCTAGGGGTAGTACATTAACATTATTGTCTTTTCTTAGGATTGTTTCAGAATCTTTAACATTATTCTTCTCTGGTGGCTAAATTCAATAACTAGGGTGGTTTTTCCTATTTAGGAAGAAAAAGGGCAAATTTCTTTTATGGAATATGGTTTCCATTCTTTTGCTACCATAAGAATTGCATAAGATAGACAAAAAGATCTAGAAAAAAACAGTTCATAACACTTTTTTTTTTTTTTTTTTTTCATATTGCGAATATGACGAATATGACAAATTAGACGGCTATCAGAAACTTATTGTAGGGCTATTAGAGAGTTATCTACTCCTAAATTTGTTATTTTTGCAATTAAGAAAATGTAGTGAAATGTGCTTTATTTTCGTAATTTCTTTTGGTATTTTTGCAAAACCCCATTTCTCTTTTGTTTATATTTTCTATATTTTTTAAAAAATTGTTATAATAAAATATTTAAATTAAACAAAAATTATAATGTTAAAATATAATTTGATATCCAATTTTCTTATAACAATATTAGATATAGAAAATCATAATATGTGATTTTATGATGAGTTAAATACTAAAAAATGACGTCTTACAGTTGACTTAAATAAAATATAATTTGAATACTAAAATATCATTCATTTTAAATATTAACTTTATAAACTAAACAACGTTTTTTTTTTATAATGTTATTTTAAAAATTATTGTAAAAAATGAGGTAAAAGTGAAACAATTGACAAAAAAAATAGTTAGAGAAGTCGTGGACACCGTCATGACTAGGCAAAGTCGTAGATGGGGTCTACGACTTCGCTGACGTGTCCACTAAAGTCGTGGACCACGGGTTCATGAGCCATTCTTTTTTTTTTTTGTCTCTTTATATATAATAAATCTCAACGTCCTAAAAATATCATTCCTTAATTATTAAATTAAAATATTTAATTATTTCCTTTCTAGAAATCTTAATGGTGAGTTTAAAAAATTTATTTAAAAATTTCCTTATTAAATTAAAATTTTAAATATTAAAAATAGAAAGAGAAAAAAATAGAAATTATAACTTATTGAAAAATAAATAGTATAATTATACTAAAATAAATATTAAATATCGTTGATATTTTTATCAAAATAAATACCTTATCGTTTGTTGATATTAAATAGTATAATTATACCAAAATAAATATTAGTATAATTATATTTATTTTGGTATAATTATACTGTTTATTTTTTAATAAGGTATAATTTCTATTCCTTTCTCTTTTTATTTTTAATATTTAATTTTTTTTATTGAATTATGGAAATATTTTAATTTTGAATTTGATTAATAAGGGATTTTGTTAATAATTCAATAAAGAAAATTTTAAATAATTTTTTTTTAAATTTATAATTAATATTTTTAGAAAGAAAATAATCAAATATTTTAATTTAATAATTAAGAAATAATATTTTTAGGAGGTTGAGATTTAATAATGGTACAATTTTAGAATGTTGAGACTTATATTTTTTGGAGGTTGAAATTTATTAAGGGTGATTATATATAAAGAAAATAAAAATAATAATAAAATAAGAGGACGTGGATGGGGTCCAGTGAGCGAAGTCGAGGACCCCGTCTACTACTTTGCCTAGTCGTGGATCGTGCACGACTTCCTTACCCTATTTTTGTTAATTGTTTCACTCGTATCTCATTTTTGACAATAAATAATATTATTAAAAAAGAAGTTCTAAACTAAATTCATATATGTTTAGATAAGCCATGTTAATCACATGACAAATTGACTATAATATTCCATTTATTTTCTGAGATAATTCAAAGCATTCTCGTGAGAAAAAAATTGATCCTCTATTAGCCATAATTAATGTGTATCAATTTAGTTGAGATTGGACGGCCAAAGTTTTACAAAAAAATATTGCTACAGTTCCAACAGCACTTACAATTTTTTATGTCAAATAATTAAAAAATAGCAACACTGAATTGATTTTTTTAACCCAAAAATCTAATGTATAAAAGCAAATAAAAAAGAAAAAAACTCATTGATTAAAACAAAAAAAAAATACAAGAATAAGGTATATATCTGTGTAGACAACTACAAATTAATAAAATAATACAGAACCTACCTCTATACAAAGAAACTTTGCTCACTAAAACCATTTTCAAAAAAATGAAATTATATTTAGACTAAAACTTCCCAACACCTTCTTAGAGAAGAATGAAAGAAAAAATCACATTTTTGGTGTTATTTGGTATAGTCTGTTGTACCAAATGGAGTGTAATATCATATGAAACATATCATACTTTTGAGGCTTTGCATGCCATAGAAAATGAGGCTGCAACTTCTTCACCCTCATTTGCATCTCCCTATACCTTTTCTCTGGTATTGAAAGGAGGATTTTCTTCAGATTCGGAATGTCTTTCTCTGCTACGAAAACCGCAAACGATTCCCAGTTAAGAACCTCAAACAGCGGAGGCACAAAGTTATCTGAAATGATCACGGGAACACATTCGTACAATATGGATTCAACGACTCGGGGGCTGTTCACTTCGTAACCTTTGGCACAGATGCAGTATTTGCTGTTCTTCATGTGCCACAGGTAGTTCTTGGAACCTTTGACCTTTGGCATCCGGCCAGAAATTTTCATGTCGGGATCTTTCCCTTCCCAATATTCTAGGAGAATTGACCGTAAGTAGCCGTGCATGCTTCCTGCAAAGAAGGCGAGGATTGGTCTCTTCGATGAAGGATTGCCACCAACATCTCTTAGAGGATTACGAGCAATGCGGACAAATGTTTCGGGAAGGGATACATCCTTGCCAAAAACGAAACCTTCTTTGACATCAGAGTTGCACAAAGCTCTTATGCACTTCGCCATGTATTTCCTGGTTTCTGCAGGCGCCTGAGGTCATCGCATATATACATTAGCAAATCAAATTAACAGTATTCTAATTCATGGTGATTGAGGGCTCCGAACACACATTACAAAAAAAATGCATAGCAGTCTTCTCTTGTCCTAGCATATGCAAAATTTAAAAACTGCAACATATGAAATGGAATTTGTGTTTAGGAAAGGATATGAGCGTAAATGACCAGAATGAAGAGGGAAGTACCCAATCGTGACATGCAACGAGAAAATGATCGGCTCCTCCGGTTCTGTTCCAGTAAGGATATTTTGCAGCAATGAAGTCCAAGTAGTTCTTGAGGTGTTGTATGAGGTTCTTATGGCTGTGTGAGTCGCGCACGTATAAGACCTCTTCCAATTGTCGAGAGCTGAACGGCAAGTAAAATAGATGAGCTTTTCTTGGGTTCTTTGTAACGAATTTTTTGTTCGATTCTAGTATCTTCATAAACCACCCCTCGGAAGCATAGATACTCTGGAGCGGACCCTGGTGAAATATTGGTCTCTCTCCTTCTCTATAAATATACACTTTGAGAGTACTCTCCATTAGTTCATAGCTCCTGCAAAATAGGATGCTACATAAATAAACAACATCTAGCTATTTGCAAAACTGAGTCCATGCAGGAATTATAGGGAACCTTTTGAAAAGAGAAATATTTCGAAACAGAGGAGCGTAAAGATTTGGGTCGTTTTCTATCACGGGTGCGTTCTCTATCTGTAATTTTGCTTGCAGCAGTTCTTGATCAGCAGTTGAAGACCAACTTGGTACCTGTAAATAATTAAAGTGGTACACCAGAGAATTGTTTAATCCGACCTCGATTTTGAGAGAGACATTCCATTAAGACAGAAAATGTTTCAGCACTTACAAGTGGACTGTTTGACCGACTTTCTACCAACAAATTGTCCATATCAGCTATTGTATATACTCCTGAGAAAGGTACTTTAGGCACTTTCTTCTCCTCAGAGACTGACTTGTTTTTCGATGTACTGCTATCACTGTGCAATTGCTCAGTTTTCACACTCTTATCAGGTTTATCAGAAGTGTTGGGAGCATTTGATCCAACAAACACGTCGTGGCTTGATGTATTCGAAGCAATATTACTTGTATTCTCCATTATCAATGAAGATGAACTAATTGGTGGAACTGCAGGCAATGCTGCAAAGTTATCGGCCCTCGATATATTCATAGCGATATTACTTGTATCCCTCACTATCCATGAAGACGAACTTGTTGGTGGAACTGCAGGTGAGGTTGCAAAGTTATCACCTGAGTGATTATTATACCCTAACGTTGAAACATAGCTTTCCGTCCCATCTATTCCCATTGAATCATTTCCTAAAGACTTGTCTTTCCCATCGAAGCTTTGATTATGTCCTTGCAAATCTCCATATATAGATTCCTCATCAACATGCTCCATTAAATCTCCGGATGAGGAAGTATTGTTACCATCACCATCTATGTCCAATTCTAACGACTCTTTCAGGGTATGATCTTGTTCTGGTACAAATTCATTATCTCTTTGTTCTTCAAGGGGGGAATCAGCAACAATCTCAGTCTTCAATTTTGGTTCACCAACAGGGGATTGAGAGCTGCCTTCTTCGATAACCGAAACCTTACCAGCAGAAAGTAAAGAAGACAGAGAAAACCCATATGGAAGCTCAAAATATTGGAAAGCCAAAATCATAGCAAACATAAGCCCCATCAGCCACAGCACTCTTTTTGTACCGATTCGTGACATCGAAAAGAGTTCTTGACCCATTTTGAAAAACTGTGTGATTGATCCTTTCAAGAGTTCTAATGACCATAATCAAACCTTGCAGATATTTTAAAACCCCAGACCAGGATGGAAAACACCCTGTCATAAATATTAAAAAGGAAAATTATAATATGATTCATTCCTCTGTTAATATACCAAGAATAAAGACAGCAACCACAAGCAATAATGGAAGGAAAGAAGAACAAAAACAAAGAGAGCTAAAAAATTGAAATTATAACAACATCATGCACTAAAAGTAAAAATACTGGCTGGCTCATTCAAGGTTTTCACATTGAATTCATTGCCATTAAAGTAAAACAGATCTACAAGATTTGTAAGATCTGTCTCACCAACATCAGGAAAATTTCTAACTTGATGAAACCAACTAAAAGAAAAGGATTCCTCCGTTATTATGATGAAAAATGAAACACCCAGACATAGATATGAAAAGGAAAAACTATAACATGACTCATTTCTTTGCTAATATACCAAGAACAAAAACAGCAAGATATACATTAATGGGGGAATAAATCAAATAAAGAAATAAGTTTTGAAATTGTAACTCCATCATGCTATAAAAGCATTATTAATGTTTCGATTAAGCACAATATAAAAGCTGATAATGGTAGAGTTACTAGATTTATAACATCCAATTTTTGTAAATTGTAAGTTGAAAGAAATTATTCACGAAAAAATTCCATCAATATTTTAAAATGCTGTTGAGCTGCATTTAATTTCTGCCATTTTTGAATTTGGGAAAGCATCAAGTTAATAAAAATCAACTCATACGGAGGTAATCTTCCATCTACAAGCAAGCAGAAATCCAAGATTTCAAATCTACAACAACAACAAAATCAAATTGAAAAAAGAAAAGAATCAAGACAAATTGAACCCATGATCTGGTGCATGCAAGAAAGCAAAACGCAAACAAAAAACCCACAAGAACCACATCCATTAACACAAAACACTGTGAAAAAAAATCTATCAATCGAATTCCTAAAACCCAGAGACGATCTCAAATAGCACATCAGAAAACACTTGATTCCTCTACAAACCAACAAAAAATTCCAAAGTAAATAAATTAAAAGAGAAAACAAGATTCAAACCTTCCGAAAAAGAAATGAACTCACGAAATGGTTTTCGAGCGGCGACCTTAAGAGTTGCGATTCAGAGTAGACTTTTAAATTTCTCTTCTGGGATCGATTCACGTGGTTCCTCAGGATTGAAACAAATAACGAAAATCGATTCGAATACTGAGGAGCTACGTGGCTTCTACAGGACTCAGGAAATGGTTGGAGAATGTGAAGAAATTGAATATGAAGTGTCGTTTTGCTACTTTGCTTGCTGCTTATGCTACTGATTTTGCTGCCTTTGTGTTTTGTGTTAACAAATTATATTTAATGGTTTTGGAAGAAGGACGGCCGGAAAAGAGAGGCCGTCGATTTGATGTTTTCCGTTGATGAGCGATCGCCGCCGCCGATTTGGTCAAAAGAGACGGCGGTATCGGTCGCCGTCATTTGGGCACAAACCAACGGTTTCATTTGTCTCGCTTTCTTACAAGCTGCCGAGGAAATCGCTTTCTAAATCTTTGTTTATGTTTTTTTAATAAATTTATTTGTAAATTCTTTAGTGCATTTGGTAATGTTTTTTATAAATAACTTAAATCACAATTTTTTTCTTACTATAATTAAATTATAAATTTGTTCCTTTTGATAATGAGACTTTGAATATTTGTTATCTTTTTGTTATCCTCCACTAATTTTAATTTCAACAACAATAGTATTCAATTTTTGTGGATGTTCTTATGAATTTGACATTAACTTAAGGGGTAAATTGATATTTTCTTTGTATATGGCTAAAAATCTAAAAAAACAAACAAACAAACACACACAAAAAATAAGCATAAAAATTATCTAATATAAATATACTATATTGTTTTGAAAACCTTTATTTACTATTCAAATTTATTTAATTCAAACCACAAGTATTTTAGGTAGTTTAATTTAATATTTTTTTTAAAAATCTCTTTCTTAGCTGGAAATGTTTTTTTTTTTTTGTTTGAAGTTTAAATTTGGGAATGGTATTTTCAAACTGTGGAAAATGGTCTCTTAATTTTGTCATAATTTTAATCAATTAATTAATTAGATATATTTAGAATTAGTTTGTTAATTTTATGTAAATGAATGCCCAATACTCTTCTCATTTATGGTATTTAATATGGCTCTTTACATCTTAGATTCTAATCAATTATTCTGACTGCTCTCCTAGGTCAACTTTTATGATTTAGAGTATCTATTTTTAGCCATTTATTAATTTCAATTCCAATATATATATATATTTTATATATATAAGAGAAATTTAAAACTTATATAGGCTATAAATAGTTTAATAATTTTTAAAATACTAAATTTCCACACTCTAATCCATGTCGTTTATTAAAGAAAAATTCTTATGATAGAAATTTATTGGTGTTTATCTAATAAACATTTATCTATCAAACTTTTTCAATATTTATCAATAATATATATGAAGTTTGCTATAATTTTATAATATTTTAATTTTTCTGTTTAGATTTTTTTTCCCGCTAGATTTGCAATCGGATCCTTAAGGGGGCGTTTGGGGTTAGGGTTAGTATTGTGGGTTTACGTTAGCCCAACCCTAACCCCTATTTGGGTCCAGTATTAAGGAAACCTATTTCCTTATCACAGTTTCATTCTCCCTAAACGACCGAAACCCTCCCCTGCCTCTTCACCTTCAATTCGTGTTTACCTTTTCTCCTCAATCCGTGTTCATTTGAAACCCTTTTCCCCTTCCTTCCTAATTCTCCCTCATCAAATCCCCTCAAATCTCCCTCTTTGGTTGTGTGTTCTTCCTCTTTCAGTGTGTTCTTTCTCTTTGGGTGTGTTCTCCCTATTTGGTTGTGTGTTCTCCCTCAAGAAATCGTTGAATCATTGTTTCGTCGTGTGTTCTCCCTCAATCCATCTTCATGCAAAAATGGTTTTCTATTCGTTCAATCCGTTTGTTTTGTTGTGTGTTTTCCCTATTTGGTTGAATCGTTGAATCATTTTTTTCTCCTTATTTCATTCTCTGTTCTTCCTCAATCCGTCTTCATGCAAATGGATTTTGGGTTTTGGGTTTCGCCGATTGGGGACGATTCGTATAGCCGAATCTCCATCTACATCTCTCTCATCCGTCTTTCTCACTCCCGAAAGGATCTGTCGTGTTTGTTGAAGCCGACCCTTCCACGGCGTTGGCTCCAAACACGATAACCTTTTGGTCATGGTTTTGCCTTCAAATACGTTTTGTTGAAGGCGACCCTAAAATAAAATCCTTGCCGCTCGAGGTTCCATTGTTGTGGTTGGGTGTTTCGCTTGCCATTTCGTCATCTGGATCTGATAAGACAGAAACTTTCACCATTTTCTGCCAATGGTTGCCGATCGAGCTTGGTAGGGAGGTATTGGACTCTTTTTCAATCCATCAATATATGTATGTAGCCCGATTTGTTGATTCTCTTCTGATTTAATCTGGCTATGTTGTAATGTATGTTGGGATTGCATTCTGTCTTCTTCCTTTATGTTGTACAAAATTTTGTTGGCCTTCCATTCTGTGTTATGTGCTTACTTTCTTTCAGTTTACTTTGGTTTACTTGTTGATTAGGTTTTGTTTGTGTCAGTTTAGTTTGGTTTACTTTGTTTCCCTTCAATTTTTTTTTTCCTTTCATTATGTATATTACGATTTTGAAAAAATCTCTTCATTTGTGTTGTCTCTTCAATTGTTTGTCTTATCTTTTCATGTGTACTTGGTTGCAGAATAGCTTCTAATATCTACTTTTGACTGTTGTTTGACTTATCTTGTAGCCTACTTTTGTAGAGATTCCCTTGCCTTTTCTTGGTTGGGTCATTTATTTGCATATTTAATCCTCATATCCTCTATATAAACTTCCTTTTATGCTTATGATTTACCACTTCCATTTCTCAATGCTTGGCTCTTTCCTTCATATTCTTCTTCTTTTTCGTAGGTAAATGGTTCTAAGTTTTTCATACTTCTTTCTCATCATACTTTCTGCCTTGTTGTCTCACGGTTTCTGTCCTAGTTTGTTTTCAATGTTTGTATGTCCACTATGTTTGTATGTCTTATTCTTTCACGATTTGTATGCCTATGTTTGTATGTCTTGTTCTCTCTCAGTTTCTGCGTTGTTCTCTCACCCTTTCAGCCCTCTTTTGTATGTCCAAAATGTTGTATGTTATGGACAGTTTTTTTACGTATGTTGGTGTCATATTTATCACCTACTTTCTGCCTATTTTTTTACATGTGTTTCTGCATTTATTGTTTGTTTTTTTATCCCTCTTAATTGATGTTTCAACCACTATGAAATCTGGTTCAAGTTATGAAATCTGGTTCAAGTTATTGAACTGATTTCTAAACTCTGAGGCTGCTTAATATTTGTTTTCAAATTTTATTTTTTGTTTTCAATGTTTTTTTTTCGTTTCAATATCGGGTTAGTGGTTCTCAATACAAGGTATGCATTTTCTGTTTTTTTTTCAATTATGTTGCATTTGAAAACGTGTATTGTTTTCGGCCTCACTTATATACTAATTTGTTCATTTTCTTTTTTCAGAACGTCCCCGATTATCCCACACTTATAAGAGGTATTATGGCTTAGGCATATGTACATTAAACTTCCATGTTGTATTTCTTCATTTTATTACATTATAGATTATGTGTGTGTGTATTTTTACAGATTATTTGTTTTGTAATAATTTATTTTCATGGACATTTCATTTATATAATCAATTAATATTATTTTTCTTTCCATTGTATGTTTTCAATATTTGTTTAAATTAAACTTTCACGTCCAACAAACGTCCTTTGAACAAATTTTCATACCAGTGTTTATAACTAAGACAAATAAAGCAAATAACTTAATAAATTAACATACCGATGTTTATAAGTTCACATTTTTTATGAAAAAAGTTTTCAAAGTTTTAACAATCCTTGTAAGTAAGACAAATAAAGCAATTAACTTAACATCGTATTATAGTTATAAGTTCACAATTTTTTTGTGAAAATAAAATTTTCAATGTTTTAATAATCCTTTTAAGTAACACAAATAAAGCAATTAACTTAAGACCATACTATAGTTTATAAGTTCACAAATTTTTTGAATAAAATTTTTTCAATGTTTGTACAATCCTTCTAAGTAACACAAATAAAGCAATTAACTTAACACCATACTACTTACAAACCAAAGACGTTCTTCTCTTACATACCAAAAAAAAAAGTTTGAAAATAATATTTTTATCATAACGTTCTTCTCTCACATATGATTTTTCTAATACCTATGACACGTTGTACTTACAATTTTCATACGGCCTTTAGAATGCAACCGGTATTTTAAAATAACGTTCAAAACAAGTTATTTGTTTTATATTAATACACAAACAAAGTAAGATTGAAACATTCGTACATATGTTATTTGTTTTTTGTACGTAAGTTTTAAGTAAAGTTACAACTTTTTGTACACAAGATGGAAACATTTCATACATGACATGTATTGCATATTAAATAGGGGGTTTAACAAATTACTAAGTTTAGGGTATTAGTAAGTGCGTAATAAGCTTTAATTAGGGATTTTTCACAATGTATATGAATATTGTACTAATTCACTTAGTACATATTTTTTAGGAAACTTTACATAGTTTGTAATGGATTAACAAACACTCATTGGCGTCCTAACTGCGTTCACGCTGGCCCAACGTCAGATGTTACTAACGTTGGAGCTACTAATGAATGACAATAGGCGTATCACACATACACCGTCCGATACACGCCATAGAATAAGGTAGCTTGCTTACTTTCACATGATACACGAGTCAGATTTTGTGTGTCGCCAAAGCACGCGAATGGACAGGCGAACATTCGCAATTCTATGTCATTTACTTTGGACTGTATCTGGTCTTTCGTCCACCGAGATTATCGACGTTGAGGAAATGGTAGCAATGTTCTTGCACGTTCTTGCCCATGACGTGAAGAACCGCGTCATTCAAAGGGAATTTGTACGGTCGGATGAGACAGTATCGTGACATTTTAACCTTGTACTGTTGTCTGTCGTCCGACTATACGAGGAGTTGATAAAGAGACCTGTTCCGGTGACAAACAACTGTAATGATCAACGTTGAAAGTGTTTTGAGGTGGAGTGTTTAATGGAGTTGGTGTCAATGGGGGGATGGAAATCGGATGATGGTACGTTCCGGCCAAGTTACCTGGCCTAGTTGGTACGCATGATGGCGGAGAAACTACCTGGATGTCAGGTCCGCGCAACGACTGTAATTGACTGTAGAATAAAGACACTGAAGTGGACATTCCAGGCCATCGCCGAAATGCGGAGGCCAACGTGCAGTGGCTTTAGGTGGAACGATGAAGAGAAATGTATCATTGCGGAGAAAGAATTATTTGATAATTGGGTTAGGGTAAGGAAAATAATATAAACGTCATACAACGTTTGCAATGTACATTTACTTCACAATTTTTCTATCAGTACTCATAAGTGATCTTTTTTTCTCTTCGCAGTCACATCCTGCAGCAAAGGGACTCCTAAACAAATTGTTTCCGTATTACGGCGAACTTACATATGTGTTTGGTCGCGATAGGACGACTGGTCGGTTCACTGAGACATTCATCGACGTGGGGTCTAACGAGCCTGGAGAGTATAACGGATTTGATATGGCAGATGGAAACGAGGAGTTCCGCCCGTGTAGAACTGGAGGATTGACCTGTCGCAGGACGATGTACGCGCATCACGACCTTCTCGCGCTTTAGAGGGTAGGACCGGATCGAGTGGATCCAAGAGGAAGAGGGGAAGTCAGCGAGAGGTGGATGTTGAAGGCATACATCTGGTGCTCGACCAAACAAACGAGCAACTCAGAATGATTGCAGAGTGACCTGCACGAGCCCTTGTCAATGACAACCATGTGCGCACGGAATTCTTCTGCATATTGCGTGAGATGCCGAAACTAACGAATTTGGATAGGACGCTATTGTAAAGACATCTTCTGTCTCGTATGGACGATCTCTGGGGTTTCGTACTCATACTTAAGGATGAGAGGGAGGGATTTTGTAGAGTTCTACGTGACATGACGAGATAGTTTATGTATGTACTGACCTGAGTTGCTTCTTATTTGCTTACTTGTTTTTTTCTGTATGATATTGACTGTTTATGTTTTTGCTATTGTAGACAACTATTTTTTTTCCTTCATAATGTTTATTTAAAATTAAGGAAAATAGTCACAATTTCACCCAAGCGTTATACCAGGTAATTTATATATGTTCAAAATAGGGGGACATCGCTATCGCCAATTATAAATAGGAAAGAATTAATTTGTCTTTCTAAAAAATGAATTTTAATAAATTTTTCACAATATATTCAGAAATTAATTCCAAATTTGGTCAATTGTCTTTACTAATTTAATAACATTACACATAAAATAAATTATTTGCAATAAGACGGGTTCGACACTTTCGTAAAAAAGTATGTAATAAGAATTTTTTTATAATCATATTTACAATCTCATTTAAAAAATATTATACTACATAAAAGAAATTTATTAACTCAATCCATATAACACTTTACCCAAATAAATTTTACCATAAATTTCACATAAACCTACTCACCTAACCCTTCCCCCAAACACATTTTATTCATAACACTACCATAATCCATCCCACATAATCCTTCCTCCAAACATCTCTTATCATAAAACTACATTTCTAAACCCTTTCCCAAACAAGAATTATGATAAAACTAACCTAGTTTTATCATAACACTAACCCTTCCATAAATGAAATGGATTAGGCTCCAATTTTCCATTTCTTTATGACTGCATGAATGCTTGGCCCAAAAGTAGGACCTGAGCGCAAAAGGGTTTTAGAATTGAATGGGCTTTAGGCCCAACATTGGGCTCTAGGTGGTCTATCATCCAAAATCGTTGTTAAGTGTAGGTTTTTTTTAGAATAGTTGTAAAATTTAAAGTTTCCAAGGCTTGCTTATGCCCATGAGAGGTTACAACCAAAAGGTTTATGCCGATGAAAATATTGAAGTGTCTCTTAACAAACAAAAGCAAGTTTATAATAGTTTCTATTATTATGTTAGTTTTGTCGATGCTTTTATGTGTGGGCAAAAAACGTGGGCCTATATATGTCCATCCATGGAGCTTCATAAGTTTCCTTAATTTCAAAATCTTAAATTAAAATCTAAATGTCTAATTAAACTTTCATCGCATCTCCCACTATGCAATTCTCTTTTAAATCCACAAAATATAATACGATAGTATTATTATACTTTTATGTTATCGTAATAATTAACTCTTTTCTCTTAACAAGTCAAAATGAATTTAGTTCAATAGTAATTGACATGCCTTCGCTATCTTCAAATTGAATATTTGATCTTGATCCATTTTCATAAATATTGTACTAAAAAACAACTATTATCTCACACAAATTCGACTGTTTTTAGCATATTCTCCCTACAAAAGTAGAAATTATTGATATTTAAGGAAAGACATCGACAAAACTATTCTTTGATAATGCGCGTAATTTTGGCACGCCGATAAAGGGTTTT
Source organism: Cucumis melo (assembly GCF_025177605.1). Lineage (NCBI taxonomy): Eukaryota > Viridiplantae > Streptophyta > Magnoliopsida > Cucurbitales > Cucurbitaceae > Cucumis > Cucumis melo. The sequence continues at coordinate 31,221,167 of NC_066857.1, forward strand.
CCAATGATAATATTCTAGCAGCAAACAAATTTCATCTAAATAATCTTAGTTGGATTGTGTTGTTTTTTTTTTTTCTTTCTAAAACCTTGTTGTTGTAGAGAGGTTCAAATGATTCACTCTCTACACATTGTTAAATTGAAAATAATTAATAATAAACTACTCAAGTATATTATCTTAATAAGAACTAAAAGACTAACCCGTATTTTTATTAATATCTTAAAAGATTATTAGAGACAACAAACCTTGTGATGTGTGTGTGTATATATATATATCTTTTATTTCACCAAAAAGGTCATATGTTTATATGATTAAACACTCGACTTTTAATAGAGGCCAACTTAAAGATTTTTATTTCAACCAGAGAGGAAACATAAGTGGATGAACTTTTGAGGTTACAGCATCTTCTTAGGGAGAGACAACATCATAACAAAAACCCTAAATTTACTCATTTTAATTCTTTACAATTTTAGCTAATTCATTTCTAAATGGTATAAAATGTCCTTTTAATTATTTGCAAATTGCAATATGTGAGGACACACTTGGCCTTTTCTTGGACAAAACATTATATAGGGGTGAAAAAAGAGAGAGGATATTTTTTAAATGTCTTAGCAATGTTGGGAAATTGGGAGGCTTAGTGAGTGTAGCTAGAGTTTGTTCTCTCGTTTTGAAAAGAATATATATACGTTTAGGTGTAACTCCATTTTATTGTTTAGCTATTTTTGGCTTCAACTTGCAATAACGACAAATAAAAGAAAAAAGCGGTCGGTCTCCCGAAGTTATTGTTATTGTATGTATATATATAATAAGAGATCTCTAAAAACTTAATCATAGCTCAAGACTAAGACTAATATATATATATATATATATATATATATGTTAGAGTAGAAAGCATCATCGACTATTCTAAAAACTTCTCGAAGTATCTTAGTAAATAGCTTAGGAGTAAGTATATAGGACATTTAATCAGTTTTCTAAAATATTGAAAATAAAGTACTATCTCAAAAGAAATATTCTAGAAACGTCTTTAAACGTTTTTTAAGATTTAAGGAATAATATTAGATTCTTTTGGATTAAGGATAAAGTCTCATAGAAATATCTAGGTTACTTTAGAGTTCTAAGAACAAAAAGATTATTGCATTATAAAGATCACATTCCCTTAAATAGACGTTATGTTCCAATTTTGTAAGTTAAGAGAAAAAAAGGGGTAAAGAAAGGAATGAAGAAAGAAAGAAAAGCTTTAGACAAACTTAAAACGAGAGAAACATGGGAATAATGGATGAGTATTTGAGAAAGTGGTCTCAAGAAGTGACCATATTTATATTTTCTTAGTAAAAGTTTCCCCCCTATGATAGCTTTAACTTTTTCTTTTTTATGCTAATTTCTCAAATAATATATTATCGACTAAGAGGTTGAAGATTCAAATTTTAACCGATTAAACCAAAAGAAAAAATTTAAAAGCCATGAAAAGAAAACATGGTGTTTGGTTATTTTGTATTGGTAAAATAAAATAGAAGAAATTAAAAGAGTAATAACATATTACAAAAAGTGGGGATGTCCTCTTTTTATTTGTGGAACCCATTCCATGACACTTACACCTTCCAATGCTTCTTTTGACTTCATTATATTATTTTAAACCAAATAATAATTTTTCTTTCAATAATGCACTTAATTAGACCACTAATTCCCAAACAAGAAGTCAAATCCCATTTCTTATTAAAAAGGTGTTCCTAATTTGACTTTTGGAAAGTTCTTTTTATCAAATGTATGAAGCTTTTAGGAGATTGGTTTACCATTACTTAACAACTCTATTTTATTAAAATAAAACTCATAATAATCATAAAAGTACAAAATAGAGAGTTTGATTTTTTTCTTATAGGTAGAATTTTGAAAGAAAAGAAAACAATATTATCATTGAATTATATATTCATCTCTATTCTATATGAATAGTAAAGAGTAATATTTAAATATCTACATAAATAAGTATATCATCATTCTAATCATATATATATAAAAAAAGTATGGTGATTAAATAATCGTAAGAAATAAGTATAAATAGAGGAATGGTAAAAAAATATCAAATTTGACATCAAAATTTCATATTCTATCACTAACAAGCATTTGATAGATACCGATATCCTTCTATCAGTGTCATTGATAGACAGTGTGATAGAATCTAAAAATTTTGTTATAGCTTCTAAATATTTTAATTTATTTTGCTATTTTAAAAAATGTTTAAAATAATAACTCTTTTTTAATTTTAATTTTTTTTTAGAGTTTCTCACCTTTTTCATGTGAGAAAAGAATTCAAGTTGAATTCTAAGTCCACCCACTTGCTTGTGTCCTAATTGCCACTATACAACAAACAATGTTTGGCTATATTTTCTTCTTCAATGCCCTTTAATTTTGTTTCTGTTTTTTTTTTCCATGTAGGAGAGACTAAACCTTTAATTATACTGTAAAAAAAATAACTCTAAATTAATTAGATATTGGAATATCTTTGAAATTGTTTTAAAAATAGCCTTGAAAATTTTCCTTTGAAATGATGAATAAAAAACGAAAAATATTATTGATGTATAAAAAATGGAACTCAAAACATGACAAAATTTACAAACATTTTAATGTAAATTAACAAGGTTTAATACATGGAAAATGATTTTTGTTAGTGATGTAAGTAAATGATGTCAACAACTTTGAAATGAAACGAAAGATAACAACTGAATTGTATCAAGCATTAAAGTATATCTTTCTATTTTTACACCATAAGTAATGACAAAACTCTCAAAAATATATTCGTAGAAATAAAAATAGAATTTTCCGAACTTTAGAGTTATAACCAAAAATGAAAATCGACATTTAGAATAAAAATAGGTGTAGAAATACATCGATAGAACATAATATAAAACGATTTAAGTGTAGATACTTCAATAGAATAGAATTGGAGAGTTTATACATGGTAAGTAACAAATTGAAATCATTTCAACCAAAACTTACCATAAAGTTTTTCAGGTATATTTTGTATGATTTAAATCAAAATTTGATAAACTGTTTTTTAAAATGAAAATAATAATAATAATAATAACAATAATAATTTCACAAACCCAACTTCACATTTTTTTCACCTATAAATTCCTGCGCTCAGCCACTTCTTTCTTCATCTTTTAACTCCCTTCTCTGTCCTCCACAAGCTAAGTATCTTCAATTCCAACCAAAACCCATCTCATTCTTTTTCTGTTCTAATTTCATACGAACTTCAAAGTTTCAATCTTTTTGGCCATTTCTTCATACCCAAATCTCACTCTTTTCATCTACTCTGTTTTTTTCTTCTTTGTTTTTAGAATTTCGAATCTCCAATTTGTTTACACCCAAAACAATGTCCTCCAGTATCTATCAAGGGTTGCAATCATGTCTTATGGAACCACGTGTTTTAAGGCTCAAATTGTCTCCCTCCCAATCCTATTCTTCCCCGTCGCCGGCCGAAGAACAAGATTCCGATCACTCTCTTACTCATTCTGACCCACAAATTCAAACCCATCTGAAAATGGACCAGAATCACACTGCCCACGCCAGTGCCGGAGATTCTCCCTCCGAAAACAGAGTCGCTGTGATTGGCCACGGGAATGGTGTTGGTGGGTGGAGCTTTCTCCAAGCTCCCTCGGGTGTGGATGGCCACCCTCCCGCAAAGCGATATGCTCCGACGATGGCTCTCAGTCCGAAGAGCCTCGAAATGTGTACTGAGAGTTTGGGCAGCGAGACCGGCAGCGATGGTGGCAGTGAAATTGGTAGCGACGAGAAAATGTCTCTGTTTTCGCCTGACGAAACAGAGACTTCTCCGTCGTTGGCCTCGGGCAGAAAGTCGGTTAAGTTATCGAGGCTAGCAAAGAAACTCGCCAAACCCAGGTAAAATTATAAATGTACTTAATAGATTAAGATTTAGTCCTGCCACTAAATTAAATTAAGTGACACAAATCTAACATTAATAAAAGTTTAATCATTTATTCATATTCTTAATCTCCAGCTATCCTCCACCGTTGACGACCATGAGTGGGTCAATGGGTGTGAAGGTGAAGCCTTATCGGGAAGGCGGGCGGCTAGTGCTGAAAGCGGTGTCGATTCCATCGACAAAGCCATGTTTTGAGGTGGAGCGCGGCGGGGGAAGGCTGAAGCTGAGGCTGTTGGAGCACTGTTTATTGTTGAATAGTTTACAAGAAGGAGAGGAAGAAGTAGAAGAGCGGGAGGAGGAGGAGGCCGTCGAGAGCGGCGGGCGACTGCGGAAGGGGAGGAGGTGCAAGGAAGGTGGGGGAGGAAGAAAAGAGTTGGTGAATTGGGAGCCATTTTTGGTCTCAACTTGAAGAACTTGACGATATCTATTATTTTTCTTTTTATAATCTTCTTTGTTTTCTGACCATGATGGCTATATATCATTATATATTTTGTACCTTTGATTTTGCAATATATATATATATATATATATATATATATATATATATATGCTAATTGCTAATGGCAGTTATTATGGTTACTCTCTCTCTCTCTCCTCAAAATGTTGTATTGTGAATTTACTATTTGAACTAGTGGTTAATATCTCAAAAAGTAATGAAGTTATGACAATTAAATCTTTATTGGCATGCAACTTGGTGGAGGACGAGCTTTTAACTTGCAACCTGTTCGATAAGTTTGAAAGTTTAATTGCAATCTTTTATGCATAATTTGAAAAATGATTTTTTTTAGTACAACAAATGAGAGGTGTAAAATGAACAATCGAATTCTTATGAAAAAGAGATCATGTCAATTCCTAATAAACTAAGTGAGACTTATCTTAAGCATCTGTTATATTATATCTTTCAAATTTTGTGTTTAAACATTATCTCAAATTAAAGGATAGTAGATAGGAAAAAAGTTTCAAATATTTTGTACCTTGACTATGTATACATATGAGCTCAAGGTAACTTGTAGTTAATCCATTTATTTTTTTAAGTACATAGGTTAATTGTGAGCTAGATTGGTTTTGAAAACTATTTGTTTACCCTTTAATTCATAATAAATATATAATTAAATTAAATTGAAAAGTAGCAAGCTTTAATTCGTAATAAATATATAATCAAACTAAATTAATAAATAGCAAACAGATGAAGGGCAACAATACAATTAATTAATGTCTTTTTCCATCCATTGATATTTATATGAAAAGATAGTTTCTTCATTTAAATTAAAGTGTCATTCTATTGTAAATATGTCTGTAACAAATAGTTGATATCAATAAGAATAAATCGTAAAGAAGAAACATATCCAAAATAATCATGTGAAAGAATAAAGCATAGATACAAAATACTATGTTATGTGGTATTTATTTATAGAGATACGGAGAGTAACATGTAATTGAATCACCTAACAAAATAGACACAAATACGACATCCTTTGAAATAATAATCTTCATTCAATTTATCGGTTGGTTGTTAGAGAGACAAAAACGTATAATACTATATATGTATAGTCTCAACGAAGTAGAGAAACCACGACATAACCAACAAAGAATCGTGTTGTAGAAGTGTGGCATGTGGGTATGTCTTAAACTTTCCTAAACTAAAATTTTTACAGAAAGACCCATAATGTTGGATCCCTTGATTGGAATGTTGAAAGGAAAAAAGGGTTAGTGTGGTCCAATTGGGAAGGTATATTGAGTTGGGGAAAAGCACATAAAGGAGTGTGCAAGTGCCAAGTTGTGAGGAAGAAGGACACATTATATATAAGAGAGGACAGAGAGTGAGTACAAGGCCTCTGTTAAGTTTCATATGGGTGTAGGACCATTATATATATATTTGAAGAGAGACCAAAATAGGAGTGAGTGATATCTCTGATCTCTCTCATCATCAACCATGTGCCCTTCCCCTCTTCTCTTTCTCATCTCTAACGAGGGTTTCTAACAACACATGATATCATATATACACCTAGGGCCCCCAATTCTCTATATGCAATCAAAATCAAATTTGAACTTATATTTGTATCGGGATAGATCGTTTTGTCTGATATTAATCAAAATGAAAAGACCTCTCCAACCAGTAGTATGAGAAATGAAGAGAGAGTTTAATATTGATCGAGAGATTCATATAGAAAATATACTATTCTAAACCGTAAACTCGTTCTTGTTCTTCTAAGCAAAGGCAATGAGGAAAAGAAGTCGATGAGTCTCTTTTTAACACAAATGATCAATTTGTACAAGAAAAGATAGAAATCACACATTCAAATATATTTGGGGTGAATAATGAAATGACTAAAAAAGATATTGAAAGAGTTGAGTGGAATGGAGAAAATGTAGTAAAATTGCACGTCAAAGTAGCCATTGATACTACAACAAATCATATTTAATTCAACCCTCAATTCAAAAGTTGGAAACAATATTCTTATTAAACTCCCATCTGTTCACATCTCAAATAACTAAATTATAAGTTTGGATTTCTTTTATTCATTAAATTACAAAATAAATTTAAACCCTAAATTTGTTCTTTTAAACTTAAATAAACATATATATGTAAAGAATATATGACTAATCATCCCAACTCAAAGTAGAGAGAGGTTTTGCTAAGAAGGGTTTTGTAGGGAAGGATTAGGGTTTAAGTTTTGTTAATTTCGATCCCTTGGGAAATAAATGGATGTGGTTGGTAAATTAATAAGGTGGATTTAGGGTTATTGCCCAATCCTGGAGTTATTAGGGCAACCCATAGGATGAAGGGTACAACTTTTTTGGGGAGTGGTTTCTTGGATAGGGAAAGAAATTGTCAACTAAAGCATAAATTGCATCATTGTGTCCCTAAAGTCATGTGCTTCAACAATTACTTCTTCCCCTTCCATATTTTCATGTCTCTATATTATATTGTTGTACTATATATATATATATATATATATATATATATATGTAGAGAGAGAGACAGAGAGAGAGAGAGAGAGAAAGAAAGAAAGAAAGAAGAGGACCTTTTTTCTCTCACAAAATCATGTCCCCATTAAACAAAAAAATCTTGAAATGTCATTTTCAGGTTTGTATGTACAAATTACTTGCACAAAGTTGTTGTTTGGAAAGGCACTATTGAGAGAATTAGGTGAAATTATGTGTGTATTTGAAAGTTTATGAATAATGAGAACAAAAAATATCTATAGAACTAATTAAGTGATTGGATCTTTATTATGAAATTGAATTGCTACAACTTCAAGTATTTTACTTTTTGAATGATAATTAAGATTATAGAAAGAAAAAAACTTTTGGTTTTAACAATTTTTACTAATGTTTTAAAAATGGAGAGATTCAAATTTTGAAGATGGAAGAAAAAGCACTTTTTACAATTTTTTTCGTTTTCTTAAGGAAAAAATTTAACTAGATTGTGTAAAAAAATGAAATCATAATAAAAAAAAATTGGAAAAAAACATATAAAAATTTTAAAAACAGAAAATTAAGGATGAAATTTAATGTTTATCGAAGATACCTTTACTTTTTCAAATTAATTAAGCTTATAACTATATTGTTTCTATATACATATAGTTTTCTTTTTTTTTTTTTTTTTCTTTTCCCACTTTCCTCCTTGGAGGAAACTAAAAAAAAGTAAAACTCAAAAGATTGATTAAAAATTTAAATTTAGTTTATAAATCAAAGTATTGTATTGTGAGAAAAGAAAAAGCTTAAAAGCTGGTAAAAAAAATAAAAAGAATATTTTAAATATAGTAAAATGAATTAACTTATTTATAAATATAATGAAACTTTAAGCTTTTTTCTATTTATGATAAATCATGTTTGATTCATATAGATCTCTATTATTCTATTGGTAATTACAAAAAAATGTTTAAAGTAAAGTTCATAAATATTTTTCAATCGCGTTGACAAATTAAAATAAAATTTTCTAATAGTAATCAAATGCAATCCACCAAATCCTTTCCTTGAGAGTACAGTAGTAATGTTTTGAGAATGGAGAAAATAAATACACAAATTAATTTAGAAGCATTTTTTAGTGCGTTTCTCCAAACAGCAAAGAAGGTAATATCAATTTTTTACCCTTTTCAATTTGCTAACGTTTATTCTTTTTACTGTACGCGACGTGAAGAAATCAAATTTCAGACTTCACACTTCTTACCATGATTTTTATTTCTTTTTTAAATATAATGGTTGAATTCTTAGTCAAATTTCAAAAACAAAAACAACTTTTTGAAATTTATGTTTTTATAGTTTTCAAATTTTGGCGGTAGAATATAAGATAACAAAAGAATAAAGTTGGAGGTGGAAATAGTGTACAAACAAAATAGTTATCAAATTGGTCATTTACAAAGCAAGTTGGTTGAGAATAAACACGTGAAATCAACTTTTAGAAAAATGACTTATTAAGTATTTAATTGTTAATTTCTCCCTAATTGGTATAGTTGTTAAAGTCACTAAAAGTCATTTACCTCACTTCTATACGTTGTTGTAGCAATCATCACCCCTGGCCGCCAATTCCAATGAACACCAACTTGGACTAGCACACTTTCGTCCAACTCCAATAATCGCTTTTGCCATCAACAATGACCAACTCTAACAACCACATCCACCAACTTTAACAGCGACCCATAACATTAACAACTATTATTAAAATTATATAAGTTCATTGTAGTTATAATTTATAGTAATTCAACATTAGTAGAAGAAAAATACTTTAATTTGTCGCATACATGTCTTTTTGTCGCATACAACTTTAGGTCAATCTAATTTGTTTATATCCCTTTCAATATTCTTTTTACTATAACTTTAATTCTCTTTTGACATTCTTTTTGAATAATTCAAAATTTCTTAGAATCATTAACAATCTCCGAAAAAAAATTAAAATCAACAAAACATGTTTACATATCAACTCAATTATATTTATAGTTAGAATTACCACTTTCTCTTTACTAATCTTGACATATTTGCACTCTATCAAACTTCTCACAAACATTATTATTTAACATTTGGATATGAAAATCACTCAATATATGAAGAATGAAGTGGAGAAAAACAAAATAATAATTAATTTACCCTTTAATTTTTTTTTTTAAAAAAAGTTATATAATTAAATCATGATCTACCATCATTTGTGGATCAATTTTGGTTAAAGACAAAAGCAACTAATATTCAAACCACTCTTTATGGAAAGTTTGGATTCTTAGTACAATATATATATATATATATATATATTCCCATGGACTTGGCTCATAAGTTTTGTAGCTTTTCAAGATGATCCTTTAAGTTTGTGTGGCAATAATTTGAGACACCTCTTAATATTTTTTGACCATTGGCATTGGCAACACTTGGACAAATTGTTTCCAATTGGTAGTATGAGTATCATTTTCATATATTCTGTGGGATTGTGGTACATCAATGCCTTATTCATCTCATTATTGGTTTATGATTCTATATAGAGATGTCTTTTTGTTTATTATCCAATATTTTTCTCTTATATATATCCACATACATGTATATTTAAAAAATAATGATTTTGATTCCAATACTTAATTTAATTTTGGTTCTTATACTTTAGGTCTAATTCCATCTAAAAGATAGGATTTAATTAGATTAACGACTATGTATATAAATACATACATACATGTTTATATTTGATTTTTCATTTTCTTTTAATTTGGTTTAAAGTGTTAGAAGTATTTTAAAATGTAATAATAAGAAGAAAAAAAAAGTTGTGAGTTCTTTGATAATCGTGGCTAACTCGGTTCATACACTTTAAAATTAATTTTAACTATTTAATCGTAAATTTTAACTACATAATTCTTCATTGGGTTGAAATCATGCATAGATTTGATAGGTATGAAAGTAAATTTAATGTCATATCATTTGTAGACTTGATATATGAATAAGACATTGTAGATGCTTGAACACAAAATTCTTTGGACAACCACATGTTCAAATATATCGTCTTCAAATTATTGTTTATTGATTAAAAAACTTAAGCTGATGAGTAAAGGTAAATTTGATGTTATATAATTGAAAATATATAAAATAGCTAAATGGATAACATTAGACACAAATATTGGTTAAACAAACACAGTGATTGTGTGAAACCCAAAAGAATAAAATAGTTCAAAAACCAAAACACCAAAAAAATGAGTTTAAACGACTCAGGTAGTAATTTACCTGTCATCCCTTATTTTAATTAAGTTGAAAGTTTGACACCTCGTCTCTATAATTGTTATACCAAAAAGCCGAAAAAAAAAGCCAAAATTTGTTGGATTGTACACATCATTTCCACATCAAACTAGAAAGAATATATATATACATAGACATATAGAGAGATAGAGAGAGACACTAAAGTTTTAAATTTTATTGTGAAGTTTATGTGATTTTCAATGCCCAAGTTGTCCTTGTCCTCTTCTCCCTTTGGATATGCCAATATTTACAAAAATGAGAATATATATATATATATATATATATATGATAAGGGCACCACAAATATAAAGCCAATTTGTGTTGTAGGATTAGGAAGCCATCTCTATTCACAAACACGCAAGAGAGAGATAGAGTTTATATATGTTGGAAGTTTTTATGTGGTGTCTTTTGTGTTACAAATTTTGTCCTACGTGCTCAACCCTAATGTTCTCCACATCTTATGTGTATAGTACGTGAGCATCCATGTCATCGACCTAATCTTCGAGTCTTTCATCCTCGTTCTTGATTCTTTTTGTTTGTCTGTTTTATTTCATCACGCAAGTGAAAACCAAGAGAAATCGTTGTTTGTTCATGAGAATGTAATCGCATATTTTGTCTCCAAATTCAATTTTAAACCTATTTTTGAAAACTCGAGAATTTAAAAGGCATATTTTGAAAACTCAAGGACTAAAAAAGTTACTTTTTTTTTACATTTTTAAAACACGTAAACCAAATGGACACATATTCTTATTCTATATTTTAGTTAGAAAGAGTGGATAATAATAATAATATGATAAGAAAATAATTGACATTGATTAGCTAAAACATAGAACAAGTAACTTTCAAGCTAAATTTTCAACCTTTAATTACGAGCTGGAACTTCAAGAGTCACTTGTATACCGATGGTTAGAATGAATCTAGAAATTCAAATTCGTTCATATATTCAATGCATTCTAGATTCATTCGCATCTTTAATATCTTATTTAAAATTATATATTTTCATTTATTAGAATAGTTGAAAATGCATAAAATTAAATGTTGTGTCTTTTCGTATAACATTTCCATTAGTATAATTAGGTTAGTTTCCACAGGTTTGAAAAGACAACTGAAATTAAAAAAAAAAGTAGTAAATAAAAAGTAAACCTATCTTTTTGGAAAACAAAAATTATTTTAAAAAAAAAATTGTCAAAAATATTTACAAAATATAATACAATTTCGTATTCGATTAAAATACAACAACATTTAAAATTCTATCCATTTATCAACATTTTAATTCCTTATATTTGAAAATAATCTTTCAAAAAATTGTATTAGAAAAAATGCTATCCATTAGACATTCCATTTTTTAAAAAAGGGAATATATTGCTTTTTTATAGTAGAAATTATACTTATGATGATGAAAGATTTAGAGAATCCAAGATAAGGGCCCCATCCAATTATTTAATATTAATATTTATTCCTTTTTATCATTTATTATTTTTCTTGTTTCTTTTTCAGAATCTAATTTCTTGTCTTCTTCCAACTTGCAATATCATTGCTATGTTTTCTTTAAAAGAAAAAAAAAAAAAAAAAACATATCTCCATGTAAGAATGCACTACAGAGGACAATAATATTATGTAAACAGGTCCAAAATTGGGCATCTAAAATGTGATGGTTAAGTTAATAGTTAATTGAAATTATCAAAGTAATCTTTTTTTTTAGTTAACTCGATTCGCAAACAAAATACCTATTTCTAAAGTGATATTATGTATCTTTATCCATTGAGTTGTGTTTCGATCGACTCAACAGATAAACATATAGTAATCTTGGTACGAGAATTTTTTATTCTCAACCATCTCATCTTTATATGTAAAAGATTCTTATCAATAATTTGTTACAAACCAAAATATGAATCTAACATATGCTTGCTTGAAAAAGTACTGCACTATATATTATCCATATAGAATCAAATACCAATGTATATATACTTTCACGTGTGTGAAAATGTTTGTCTTTAGGGCTCTATTAATTTAAGAATGGGGTTGCAAAAATAACATGAATGGGCTTAGAATTTACAAGTCTCACCATAGTCTTTGAAAATAATACTCATTTTTGTAATCAAAATCATTGCTAAAGAGTGATATATCAGTACTGAAAAGTACCCCTCATTAGATAATTCCCACTTTATTAATTACTTTTAGATAAGGAAATTAATGAACTTTCTTATTAAAAAAAATTGGGTTATTAGGGCTTTTGGTGAATCATAAATTTTTGATGGCATAAAATACTTATTCTTGAACTATATTCTTTCATTATTCAAGAAATTCTTGTCTCTGTATAACAATATTAGTCCAGTGTGCATGTGTATACTTATTCCTTGCTCAAAACATACTTATTAGATATTGTTATCGGTAAATTTGGACTTGACAAAATAGACTAAAAAGATGATAAATACAAGTCATACAATAAATTTATAATCTAATAAAATATAATCTTAACTTATTAGGATAAGAAATGAAGTATCTCAACATTACCTTAAGTGAAAAGGGTAGATTTCATCTTATATATTCTTTCTAAAAGCACTTCATATGGGTATCTTAATCTATGTGATAAGCTTTAACCTTGAACTAAAATCTTTAATTAAATTCTTCTGTATTTCACATTTTTTTATCATTGACTTTACCATCAGAACCATTTGTCTCTATATTTTGCAGGTTCAGACTCCTCAAAACTATAATTTTACAGGTGAAAATCAAATACAAAGTTTGACTTCAACAACTATGGGGTTACATGTAATAGTGGGTCTCATGATATTATATATTGTTATATTTAGATAAAGGTATCTCACTTCTAAAAGTGCTAATATTTTGAATGAGTAATGGACTTGACAGTATAGATTGGTTGAAAAGAAATTGTCACCAAAGAAGATAAATCATAGCCATCCAAGTTCCCTATCTGTCAGACAAATTTACCAAGAATTGGGGATATGCTCATCGGACGGTTCACACTTTGACAACAATTAGTAATCTGACGTGGATAGTCATGTTATATATATTATATTTATATATAAAAGATTATCTCCATACTCATTTTCTTCTTTCAGCTATAAGGGTACATTTAGAGCAATAACTGTGTAAGACTATATTAATAATCCCCTAAATACTATTTCAAAAATTTTTATTTGAATTTGCTACCATTTTTGTTATTTTACATATATACATAACTTTTTGCTATATTGTTTATCATTTTCTTCTCAAACTAAAATATTAAAATACATTATTATTATAATTCAAACTAAAATAATCTAAACTTCAAACGTAATTAAATCATTGTTTAACTCAACTATACTAACTCACTTTTTGTCTCAATTCACGAATGTATCTACTCTATTCACGAAACGTATAATAAATAGAAACTTCTAAAAAGAAAGAAAACCAAGCATTAGGTCTTATACAATAAAAATAGTTTAATTGGAATAAAGTATAAACTTGACCAAGAAGTAAAAAATTCTAATAATTCACCCTAAATATTATTATATTGTTGAAGTAGAAAAAACAAAAACGTGTATAGTCATATCACTGGAAATTCATATGACCTACTTTAAGGGTGATTTGGGGTGTTGTTATATATAAAGTTTGAAGTTGCTAATTAAGTTTGAGACTTCAGTTAAATAATTAGGGTTTTAGAGCGTGTAGAGTTGTTTAGTATGGAATTAGAAAGTTTTTAAATATATACGTTTGAGTTTGTTTTTTTCTCTTTTTATGCATAATATGAATATGCAATATAATAAGAGTTTTATCAAAAGTAGCATATTTTATTTCAATTTTTTCTACATTATTAATTTGTGCACCTTTTCATTTTCAATTTCACTCAATATTGATATGAGATTGAATATGGATGTATTAACTTAATTTAACATTAACTCTACACCGCTAGAATTTAAATTTTACATTTTTCTACAAATATTTGTTTCTATTTAAATTTTAGTTTAGGTTTGGAATTGAACGATAGAGTACATGAAATCGGATTGAAATTTAAAAAGAAATTGATCATGCATACTTTTTCAACACAATTTGTGAGGAGAGGAATTGAACCTCTAACTCAAGGTTAATAATACAATTTTCATATTAATCATTGAAAATAATAGAAGAACACGGAAAAAGAAAAGAGATAAAAAAAAAAAGAAAAGATGAAATTATTCAACAAATGTGTAGACTTCGTCAACGGTAAAAAAAAATAATATTGATATTAGTGTAGTAGAACTGTTAAGTATTGGATTTTAAAGTATGTGAATCAAACGTTTAGTGAGCCAAATAAACATTATCATTGTCTAAGTATTTTTTTTCAAGTACTCATTGCATGTATTTCATTCGTAATTTTGTATTACAAGATAGACAATAGGGTTGTGAATAAAGTATATATGTGGCTATAGATTCTAATTGAACTGTGGTTGTAGATGTAAATTTTATTTCAACAACAAATTAAAATGTTGGAAGAATTAGGGTTGACAATTAATGGACAAAACCCTAAGTAGGGCAGATGCATTATATTTATTTGTATATGTTTTTGTTTGTTATTTAAAAGCGTTGTCAATTGTCAAATATGTTGGCTATGCAATCTAAACCCTTAGGAAAAGAATTTAGATGAGAATCCATCTAAAAAGCATCACAAAAATGGCATTTATATTTACTCATAGCCATATCTTCTTGAAAGCTACGCTACAAACAAAGAAAGATATAAAAGAAATCTCCATTGCAGATCGGTACGGGGGGAGAGAGAGAGAGAGAGAGGATGGTGTGGGGAATGATGGTGAAGGTGAAATTTAATCCAAAGTTTGAAGGTTTAAAATATCGATGTTCATATAAATTTTGATAATACGACAATGTTAGTATTATAAAAATAGAATTAATTAAGTTGTCAATGTCACTCGACATCTTTTAAAAGATTATTTTTTAAAAAATTTAAATTAGCAAACAAACGTGCTAATTACCCTTCTTTTATACTCGATCTTAGTCGAAAGGTCGAAAAAAGATATTACATTTTACATTTTTTAATTAAGTTAAGAGGGTCACACATGGGTCAAGAGATAATTGACCTTTATACCTCTATTTCATAGATCTCTCCCCTACCTCCGTACATTGTATTAAGAAAACTAAGTCCAAGAAATGTTTGTAATTGATATTGTATTCATATTAGTAAGATTATTTGTGTTACTCTATATATCGATGTCAGATTCATAAACATGTGAAAATGTCGTGTGACATGTAGACATGTTGATAGAAGTTTTATGTTCCAACGCTTCAAATCTATTATCCAAAGCTTCGAAGAACCAAGAAAATGAGGGTATCATTGTGTTTTCTTTTTCCTATTTACCTTAATTATGATTTTGACCCTAAAATTTAAAAAAAAAAAAATGGGTTACATCGACTCTCTATCTTATCTCAAATATTCTTTTTAATAATAAACAATATTTCTCCTGTTCTAGATGTGTAACTAACATGTTGTTTGTGAACTATATAAATTTGTGTGTCAATTCTCTATTGCTTATGTTTTCTACTTACCACTTTATCTATCGATTTCAAAATATATTAAAATATCATATATCGTGGTCATATATAATAAAGGGTAAGTTGAAACTAAGGTGAGTGGGTAGTTTTAATATTTTTATTAAAAGTATATTATTAGAAAGACAAAATTTAAATGTTGTAAAAGAGGAATGTATGGATTAAAATTAAATGAGATGATTTGAGAAATATAGATAGGGCCAAAGTGTTAGGGTAGAATTGTTTGTTGAGTGTGGAGGCCAAAACGGATTCCCATAATCCAACAAAATATTTGAAATTCCTTCTCTTCTTGGCATTGGGATTTAATTGCACACAACAATCCAAAAACATCAATCATTCTCCCATTTTCGTGTCTTCTGGATTTTTGCTTTGTTTGTGGATTTTGTTAGTGTAATTTGTATCTTATTCTACTTTAGTGTTTGAACTTGTTAAAATATTTATTTTAGTTTTTTAAATTTTGATAAAAATTTTATTCCGATCCTTCCTTCTTATTAGGATTTGGTTAATTTTTAACAAAATAATAATGTAGCTTGTATATTCGATCGATTAGAATCTAGATTTATCATATACTTAAAATTGGTGAATAACAGATAAAAAAAATTGCTAATTTATTATCTTTTATGTCAACGTAAAAACATAATCAATACATTTATCAAATAAATCTAAAAAATAATTTTTTTTTTCCTCTAAAACTAAAATCTCTCGCATTTCCTTCTGGCTCTCCTACCCTTTACTTTTCTTTCTTTTTTTCCAATTGAAATCTTGAAGCAAATCAAACGAACATTTAGTAGAATGAAAAAAAGTGAAACAAACATGTTGGTGTAATCCATGACAAGGTAAGTAATACTAAAAAATAATAAGAAGTAAGTAAAACTCGTATAAGTAGAATGTCAATGCTTTAAAAATGGTGATGACCAAAATTTTGACAGCAAAGTGACATTTTTAAAATTCTCCGATAAAAAATCAATTTACCATATTGTCTCTAATTAAAAATTAAAACCTCAGAATTTTAAAAGTGATAAATCTTATTTTGCTTAACTATCCACATATAGAAGCCATATTATTATTATGTTAGAGAGCCAACGTAATTCGAACGAAAATAACCAAAATATGCTCTTTTCAAAAATTCTGAAATTAAAACAAAGGTTTTTGAAGCTTGGGACTAAAATAGAACCAAATTAGTTTAGGGACCAAAATAAGACTAATTTAGGAGGATTTTACGAAACAATAAGAACTATATTTGAGTGTTATACAATTATAGGAACTAAATTATAATTTTAAATTCTAACTAAATTTATAGGTTGTTTGATAATATAATTAATTAGTATACTTTTAAAAAATTTCTTAGTATTTCTATCGCATTAGTATATCGATTTCGGTGAGAATGTTGGAATTTCAATTTTAAAAATAATGTTGAAATTAGACAATCAATAAAATGAATGCTAATTGACATGGTTGAAAAATTATATAAATAAAAATAAGTCTTTCAATATTTTAAATAAATTAAAATTTCTTAATTATATATCTATTAGCAAATTATATTTTGTGTATACATATGTTGGTGGACATGTGAAAATGTGGACACATAGGCAGAAATTTAATACATACTTCATATCAATTATCAAGCATAGATAATAAGCATTACCTTTAATAGTGTCACATCATTAGTTAGAATTTTGTGGTTGCATTTTAAAAGGAGTAGCAACATTCTAGTGCCATGGTTATGTTTACATTTACATCAAAAGAGTATGATCCTCCTTACACTTTTTTCTGCTTTTCATAATTTGCCTTTAATTTTAAAAACTCTCCTCAAATAGACAACAAAACATAGAAAACAATGGATTGAAGGAATTTTTATAGGTTTAATTTTCAAAAACCAAAAACAAAAAATGAAAAATGGTTACCAAATAAGATATGGGTTGTCATCAAAATCTAATATAAGGTGAGTGTTATAAGTTTGATGTAAGAAATAGGGGGGTCCTACTCCAAACATACTCAAAATTCAATACAAGAAAATGATAAAGTTCTAAAGAAAGAAAGTGGCAATCCTTACTCGGGAGAAGTCTAGTAGTTGATAATTATTATTGACATGTTCTTCATTTTCTTATGAGAACAATTAAGTGAAGATCACTAATATAGAATCGTGAAGAAAAAGGACAAACTATTGACGACACCAACAGAGAAACTCAACATGAAAGAACTTGTAGATCCACACATATCAGATAAGAGGTAAGTAATTGATAAAATATTATAATCAAACACTATACAACCTTTTCCCTGAATGGTAAACTTTAAATTCATGAAAACGAAGGAAATAATTAAAGACACAAGAGGCAATACATATTATTTATATATATGGGTACAACAATGAAAATCAAAACTAGTTTTTTTTAGTAACTA
The DNA here is from genome assembly GCF_025177605.1 of Cucumis melo. Classification (NCBI taxonomy): domain Eukaryota; kingdom Viridiplantae; phylum Streptophyta; class Magnoliopsida; order Cucurbitales; family Cucurbitaceae; genus Cucumis; species Cucumis melo. The sequence goes on from NC_066857.1 coordinate 31,239,261, forward strand.
AAGGTTGCCAAGAAGGAATAAGACATCCTCACTCATATTAGTAATAGTAATTACTTAAACAAGATACCATCATTAAGCCAACGGATGGAACCTAAACGTGAAGTAAAGGATTGTTCGGAATGACTGCCTGGGAGTCTAAAAAAGTGTTATTTGAGTCATTCAAAACCGACTCACCCACCCTAAAGTATGATAATAAAACAAAATAAACCATAAAAATGAGAGAGCAGTATCTATCTTTGCATTATTGTAATTGCTTTAAATAGCATCGGTTACATGGAGAACTGGTAGCCCCAACAAGCTCGTTGCGAAGTCCTCGTTGAATTCCTTCGGGTCCATAAATACAAGTTAGATAAATAATTTTAAACAAAGAACAAAAGTAGGATGAATGGTTTGGTGGTTACGAAAATTTAGAACCCAACTTGAAAGAAATACCAAAAGCATTCTTTCTATAAATAACCAAATGTACTTCTAGATTACACAAGAGGATCGATTAGACAAAGACAGAAACGTATTACTTAGCAAAGAAATTAAGGCAGTGTTATTGCGGTACTTAACAGCGACCACATAAGTTGATTTCTTGCAGTTAATTTGAGGTATTTTTCCTGGCAGCGTATGCGCGGCAAGCAGCTAATCCAATAACACCCACAGCAGCTCCAACTGTAATTTGCAAACAGAAGAGCAGTCAGCATAATGTTTGCTAGTTTTCTAACATTTGTAATATGTTTCTATTCTTCTCTGCTGTAAGGAGTTGGAAAAAGAAATGGATGAACCACAAACATACCTGAGACGAATATGAGAGAGCGGTTAAAGAGTTTGTAATACCGCTTACGGTTCCTCCCTCTCTCTGTTTCTGGAATGTTTGCATGAGGATGTTCTGCAGCGGTCAAAATTTTATTGAATATATGGCTCAAGTCACCTGATTTTGAGCTCACAGGTATAGGTGCTTCTATTCCCAATCCCTGACAAACCTAAAATAGTAGACTGAAGTTAAACAAATATTCTAGTGAATCATGTACAAAATAACGTTTGTAACCGTCAATGATGTAAAACCTAGCATGAAAGTTTGAACATACCCTCACTGAGTCTTGTACTGCAAGTGGAGATGGGTCAAGATCATCCTTGGCAGCAATAACAATGCAAGGAACTCCAAAGCCACTAACTTCTCCCTTTCTCGCAACCTCAACAAGTAGTTCTCTTGATCTATTCCATGAGTCTTCATCTGAACTGTGGAGAGTGAATCAACATCGACATGAAGCTTCATATTAGAGGAGGAAACATAATTGACAGTTCACACACAACGATCCACATTGATAGTGAATAATATATCCTCAACCAATTACATTTTAGCATTTAGTGATTCAGATTAATGTTTCTCATAATTTTTCTTTTTGAAATAATGTCTCATAATTAAGATGACTATGGAAATGAGACATTTGATACTCTGCATCAACTTATTAGAAGTTATCTAAACATCCTTAAATAACATACTTCTCTCTCTCTTTTTTTTTTTTTAAGAAAACCTTAAATAACATACATTTATGCCGAATACTAGCAAACAGAAATTCTTATTGAATAAGTAGCGCATTTAAGTAATAATGATATAGAGTTCACTTCTTGTTCAAATACAAGTGGCATATTTAAGCAACACAAACGGCCAATTTTCAACTCTTAAAGTTGCAGTTACCCCAAAGGAAATAATAGGAAACTTCATATTGGTCTGTCATGTTACCAAAAAAATCTAGTAAAAACTGTTATGTCACCTGTCATAGACAAAGACAGCAACATCACATCCTGCCAAACACTCTTCGTTTGAAAGAAATTTATGGACGCCATCTTCAGGAATTTCTCTCAATATAAGTGTCTTCTGACCTCCCTAATAATGCAAACAGTACAATAAACATGATCAAAAGGTCAAATAAGATTCAGATTTTCAAACTTAGGTCTTTGGTAAATATGTAAATTTCAATATTATGACTGCACTGAACTCGAGGTTTCAGTGTGTGTGAAACTTAAAAATATATGTAGATTGAACTTTGTTTTCCTTTTGAGGGAGGATGAGAAAAGGAGGACACGATCATATGAAAACACATTGTAGTCACCTGAACTCTTTCAAGCATATTCATGACGTAACCATCTTCAGTTGTTGAGCTATAGTTTTTAGAATAAGGCCTGAAATGAGAGTAAAGAAAAAAAAAGTAAAAAGCAATTTGAAGATAGTGATAATGAAGATATTATAAAAGGTTTTGCAATAAAGCTGGTAAGGCGAAGGTACTAGTAAAATCATCAATAAGTGATCGGTAAAGGCATGAGACCTTCGGATTAAGGTATTCAAAATAGCCGACTTTCCAGCCTTTTTAGGACCAAAGACAAAGCATTGAAACACGTTTCTTTCTGTCTTTTGCTTTTTGCGATCTACCAATCTTCTCCTAGTAACACGGAGTGCTTTAGCTGGATCACCACCATATCCAATGTATATTAAATTAGCCAAACTCCGTGGAGGATCCAATATCGTCATCAGTGCCCACTGCAATCATTTAATAGAGTTCTGTTGTCATGATAGATCAATATTTTTTATAAGAAACAAAATATCATTTCACTGAACAAATGAAGTTATTAATGAGAAACAATAATTTATTGGTGGATGAGATTACAAATGACCACGAAAGAAATCCAAAAATCTCCAACCTAAAGAAGCAACAACAAAGATTGTGCATATAAAATTGTCGAGTCATTTTTATTTTGTTTTTTCTTCTTTTGGAGGAAAAACAGTCAACTGGCAATAATAGAAATGTTACACGATAATTACAGAGGCATTGGATAGAGAACCCTAAAAAGAGGCCACAAAAGAATGATATCCTTCAAACTTTTGGAATGGTCTTTCATTGAACTTTTTTTTACGAGAAAAACAATTTTTATTGACAAAAAATGAAAGAATAAAAGCGCATACAAAAAAAACCAGTCCATAAAAACACCCCAACTAAAAGAAGGGGACCAACCAAGAAGAATGTCACCAATGAAATAATTACAAAAGGACTTCGAAATCGAAGCCCACAGGGACACATGAAATCTAATCAAAGACCAAACCTCACTATGATCTCTTTTCCTACCACGAAACACCCAATCATTCCTCTCCCCCCAAATGTCCCCCACAAAACAGCACATTCCCCAATGATTCATAAAAAGTCCCCCCACTCTCTAAAGTGCGGATGGCGGAAAAACTCCTTGATTGTCACACAAACACCCCTATGACCAGCATGGCTAACACCAAACTCCTACAAAAACAAACTCCACAAAGCACGAATATACTGGCAATCCTAGAAAAGGTAATCAAGGTCTTCCTCCACCCCCGACAAAGCAAGCAGCAAAAAGGCCCAACCAGAGTAGACCTCCTCCTCACAAGCTTATCCACAGTGTTAACCAAACCCAGTAGAACTTGCCAGATGAAGAACCTAACTTTCTTAGGAATCTTGGTCCTCCAAACCACATTAGAAACAAACTCCCTGGAGGAGGGATCCAACAACAAAATGGCCCAAGAGGCATTGAGCTGAAGAGTCCGCAGCTTACAAAGCTTTGACCAAGAAGGAGAAACAGTAAGGGTTTGGTACTTCTCAAAGCAAAGGGGATCTAAACACCAAAAAAGTTTAAGAAGCTTCCACCAAAGCTTTAGCACGTAGGTCAGATGAGTACAAGCTGATCAGCAACTCATCGCATTATTTTGTTATTTCATAGGTTCGAAAGAATCGAAGTAAAATTTAATAGAAAATGCTAATGATGTATGAAAGAAAAATTACAATATCCCAAAACTTTTGTAGGCTTAAATTCCCTAAAAACCATTCATCAAAATTGGCATGCTTATTAAACCCCCCCAAATCTATTGTATTTATAACCACGGTTCTAACCATTTATTTAGCTAGCAGGTAAGGGTAATATGCCCTGATACCTGATATTCAAACAATACTTGTAACATAGAATTTCTTCATTTAAGAATGGAAAACCAGGGCTAAGACAAGTGAAGAAAATGAAAGTGGGACTCTTAGAACATTGGTTCAAATCATATGGTGGCCACCAACCTAGAATATTAAAATCCAAAGAATTTTTTTGTCAAGCAATTGCCTCATAAGATTACTTGAGGTAGTCATACGCTAACACAAATGCTCAATTCATATATATAAAAAAGAGAAAACCAAGAGTATTTTAGACCTACGACAAGAGTACTTCCAACTGAACTATCCAATTGGTCTAGTTGCCATAAATGCAAACAATAATTTTATACCATGAAGTCTCAGCTCTCAATGGAATCTTCATAATCACTTGCCATATCCCAAAGGAAGAGAAACTGTACTCTAGTTTACGACAAGTGGCTGGCCATCTATTTCATTTCCAAGAACTTTCTTATTACACTACTAATCTTCTTGACGACTGAACAAGTAAAAATAAAGACTTCCAAGGAATAGAGTGGGAGAATTGCTTTAGCATGAGTGAGGCTCTCAGTTTCTTTACTAAGCCTGCTGGAAACCTTTTCCAACATAGGCCAATAGAACTTCTGGCTTTCAAGGCTACCTTAAAAGAGGACATAAACATTCAAGAGACAACTCCCCAAACTCTACTCCCTGGCTATATCTTCAAGAAAAACAAATCACTATCATGGTGAACAACGCCAGCAACCAAGGTCAAAGTTTCTAAACTAGTTGTGAAGAAGTTAACCACTTCAGTTTTATCCCCCTTTAGTTGCCCACTCTTTTGTTGTTTTGGGAAGTTCACTTCCAAGAATGTCCACTTTTTTGGGTGTTAGATTTTACATAACAGAATAAACACTTTGGACCATAGTACAAGATCTACGTTCTTTTTGAGATGGAGTATTCGATTTACTTTTTCAATGCAAAACCACTTTTTTAAGACCTTCAGTGTTTATTCAGGTCACCCTAGAGTTTGCAGTTCTATGCTTAAGGAGTTCCCTCTCCACTCTCCATTTCATGAGAAGAGGCCGGTTTTATGGCATGTTGGATAATGTTAAACCATCTATTGACCCAATAGCTTAAGTTAATAGACTGAGGTAAATTTAATATCATATCATCCAACACCTCCTCTCACTTGTGGGATCGAAATATGTAGAAGAGTCAACTAGTAGAATTCAATATTAATTAAGGAGGAAATAACATTGCAAGAGACCAAAGGTTTGAACAGAGAACCCTCTAAACCACCAACTCTGACACTGCTAAATCACTTGTTGGGTTTTTTACATGTTTCAAGCCCACAAGTGAGAGAGAGTGTTAGACGATATAATATTAAATTTACCTCCACTCAACAATTTAAGATTTTAGATCAATTGTGACTTAACATGGTATTAGAGCACGTCATCCAAGAGACCTTGTCTTCAAATCCCTGCAATATTATTTACTTCCCCATTATTAAGTCTTCTACATATTTCAAGGCCACAAATGAGAGGAGTGTTAAATAATATAGAATTAAGTTTGTCTTCACTTATCGGCTTAAACTTTTGGGTTAATTGGTGATTTAATAGCTTCTTTACGATTTTATCAGGGGCCTTGGGCTGAGAGGAATAAGAAGATTTTCGGAGGGTGGACAAGTTCTTGGGATAAGGTTTGATATGTTGCTACATTTCACACTTCTTTCGTGGGTATTAGTGTCCACCTCGGAGGTTTTATTCTCTTTTTAGTCTAGCTCCTCTTATTGAGATGCTTTTTGTGTATGTCAATCTCTCCTCTTTCTTCGGAATTTTTGTCCAAAAGAAAAAAGAAAAGCTAATTATAATAATTTACCAGTAGATGATGAATAAGGTGTCCCCAACAATACATCAATAATTTAGAGGAATAGAATCACTTCCAACCTGAAAGCCTTCATGAGACCTTTCCTCAAGTAGCCTAGCAACTAGCAGAGCGCAAAGAGGAAGGCAGCAAGGATTTTTCCTTGCCTCACTTCCATCTAATGAACAATCCTCCTTCTAGGTTTACTATTAATGATAATAGAAAAACCCAAAATGGATCGTTGTTAGGTATGTAAAATTTTGGTTCAAAACACAGGAGCATGAACAATCATTAATTGTAGCCATCCTTCATATTAATAGAGAAGATTGATGCAAACTGCACAGAAAGAAATCCAACCTCAATAATTTGTCACACTTCGTAACATACCTAAAGGGTTCCCAGGTTGTAACACTCTTACCATCAATTACATCCAAAACGACAGTACACATATTCACAAAACATATAGGAATGGTTAACGTAGCAAAAAATAGCTCTCATTAACATACCTTGGATAGAAACCCATTGAGAGTTAAATTTCCAAGAGCAGTTCTCTCTGCAGAATCCTTGTAAGGAGGCTCATCCCAAGGACTGGTTCAAACAAGCAGTGAGAAAAAATTAGTAAGAGCAGTTAAATATTACTGATATCGGCACATATTAGTTAAATATTTTTTTTCCAAGGAACTATACCCATAAGATCCATAAGCATCAAAGTAAAATTGATAATTGCTAAATGACTAGACAATTGAAATAAAATGTTTATTGAGAACAGTTTTGTGTACACATTCTTAAAAATATGAAAGTTTTAAATTCTAAGGTGGAACAAATATTCTGTTTAAAATAAAAGATAACAGTTACTCTCTATGTCCATAACGAATCTGCACAAAATTGAAGTCGAATGGAGGGCATGTCAATAAGTTAATCCGAGTAATGTTAAAATGAACGACATGTAACATGAGAAAAGGTTTCTAGAGTAACAAAGTCCACCTTTCTGGAGCAGTACTGAATAATTCCTCGAGCTCTGTTGGACGCAGAGCTCCATCCTAGCAACCAAATGCATTTTGAGGTTCAAAAGAAGGTAAACACCATTAAACAGCCTCAACTACTAAATACAACTACAGCAGGAAAAATAACAAAGCAAAAGGAAATCTCAGGGTAGGTGAATACACACATTATCTGTATCGAGCAATTGGAATACACCACGCAAGAAGTCCAAGGCTTCATTTGACAGCTCCATGCTCTAACAATAACATCCAGTAAGTATCTTATACACAAACATCTGTTCAGTAAATTGTAACATGGGATAAAAATTCATTGTTCATGGTAGTTACATACTGGAAAATTCAAAGGACATTATTGAATTGTAGATTAATTGCAACACTATGGACGGATCCTGTGTTTTCTTAGATATAACCAACTCATAAGTTGTGTTTCATTATTTTTTTGTACTAACTACTAATAGAAAACTGCAATTTTTTATGACAAACTATCACTCAATTGAGAAGAGGGAACAGAACTCAATGACCAGAGAGATAAAAGTGCCCCATTCCAAGGAAAAGATCCAAGAGGAACCACAATCTTTGTCCATGAAGAATGTACAGTAGTTATAAGAATCCATGCATCAGGCACTTCAACCAGAAGTTTTATTAAGAAAAGGTAGAAAAGCGGCGGCGTAAGGAGAGAAATCTCTCAAAAAGAAAAAGTGAATGGTTCACCTCTAAAGGATAAGGATCAATCCAAAAAGAGGCCTACAAAACTAAATCACCCAAAAATAACTATCCCACATTTCTGTAAATTACAAAGAAGAATGAATGAAATCTATAAAATCTAAGGACAAGGGCCAAAGAGATGAGTTACACCCCATAACCATATGACAGTGCCAATAGAACTTACAAACAAAGTCCCTTGGTTGGCATCTAGCCAACTATATTTGGCCTTTCATCTAAAAGAATAAACCAAATTTTGTTTTTTGAATGGGTGATCGGGTGAAGAAAATAGAAGTTACCTGATCAGGAGCTTGTTTAGATGGAACTGGAAGATAATCTCCACTCAAATTCAAATCATCATCATAGCCAAATTTCCTTAACACTGCCCAAGTAGTCTCAAGGCGGCCTTTTTCTATGAATAGAGCATGAAGGAATAGGAAACCAGGAAGGGTAAGACCACGATCATTAACTCCACTTGGTAAGTTCTCTTGCACAATTCTTTTAACACCCACTATTTCTGCTGGTTGCAATGGAGCATTGAAGCACTTAACCTGTTTAATAGTTGAAAGATGTTAGCTTCAAACGACTACAAAGAAAATCGCATAAAAAGACTGGTTGGCAAATGGGAAGGAAAAGAAGTTCCCACGAGGAAAGATCACCTGAAATTCATTCAGCTCTTCATCACTAAGGGCACCATCCATGTCACGATCACAAAGAGTAAATACCCTTCTCAAAGCATTTTTGCATCTGGGTTTCAAACTCTGTCTTTCTAAATCAAACAATGGTGCTGTTGGATGAAGCACTGCCCTTTGAGCATAATAAAAAACTTCCGGCACCTGTAAACAAGTAGTTTAGAGTTTCAAGATTCAAAATCACCTGGAACAAACCTGGAATGCATATAGAATTTTAATTGGCACTTGACAGAGAGATTAAAGCTCTATGAGATATTTTAAATTATACTACAATAAAAGCATATAGAAATGATAAGGAGCATCGTTTATGAGTTTCTTCGCCCTTCTTTCATGTCAACGCGTCTTAAAATTTTCGTGTATGAATTGTCTTTCACAAAATTGGGCATCTTACATCCAGTATATCAAATGACGTTGCAGCAACAATTGAGAAAAAAATGGAAGAAGGCATTCCATGGACTTCACTACAAAAAGCAATAGCATTAAGGTGCACCTTGCTACTACAAGTAAGTTAATGGCAGTTGAATCTAGGAACTACAAGAAAAGAAAACAAATGACCGTGCAACTTTAGTAAAGCTTTTTTTTTTTTTTATTTCAAGAGTTACAAAAACATTCAAGGGGTAATACGAACCCCTCGGCCTCAATACTAACTGAAGCTTATTTCTATATTAAGAACTAAATAAATCAAGTAAGCAAGAATAAATCAATAAGCTACAAAAATGAATGGCTTCTCAAATACCTGAAGTAGCGTAGCTGCAGAGCATTCTATACAAGTTTCAATCTCCCTGAACTGTTTCATGATGGGTGCAACGATATCCTCCATGCTCATTGGATGGTGTTCATCACGCAAATCTAACTTGCAACCAACCAGAATAACAGGTGCCTTCACCTCCAACTGGCGCAACTCATTGAGCCAGTATGAGGTTAAACGGTTAAGCGTCATCGGTTGATCACATGCATACGTTAGTAACACTGCATCCGCTCGCTTGAGTTCTTCAAAGAGCTTGGATTTGTTATCCATGCTATTTATAGATAGATCAAACGAAATTAATCACAAATTGAAATAGCAACAAGAAAAGGAATCACTGCATACTGGAGAAAAAATTAGAATAAACCCACTACCGTGAACTAAAATTTAGAGGAAGAAAACATGTTTGTCACTAAAGACTATCACAAAACTGAAACTAATAAACAGATCTATCAAATACGACATTTGAAGCAATCCTAAGATACATACAGTAGTAACATTTTTTTCTCATTTGACAGTGAAAAGGAACTTTTGAGGCAAGAAAAAAAGGCAGTTGTATTCAGCACTAGCACTTCCTACAACGAAAAAGATAAAGGAATCTCTATCAACTATGACACTCGAATCACTCAGAAATCACAAATGCTCGAGCATTCTTACAATGAACCCTTGAAAGAAAATATACTAGACGAAAGAAAAAAATGAAAGTTGTATTAAACACTGGCACTACCTAGGACGGAAATCACTAACGAATACATATCAAATGTCACATTCAAACCAATCGGAAATCACAAACACATAAACATTCTTTCATTGAACAGGATGAGATTTTGAAGGAAACGAAGAATAAACAGCTACATTAAACACTAGCACTCTCTAAAACTGAAAAACACAAACGGATCCATCAAGTATGACATTTGAGTCACTCAGATATCACAAACACAAAAACATTCTCTCATTGAAGCACTGAATGAAAATTATGCGGGAAAGAGAAAATGGAAGTTACATTAAGCACCAGCACTTCCTAAAAGTGAAAAAACACAAATAAAACCATATCAAGTGTGACATTCCAATCACCCAGAGATCACTACAAGCACTTTTTAACTGAACCGTCGAATGCAGTTTTATAAGACAGGAAAACTGGAAGTTACATGAAACACCAACACTGCATAAACCAGAAAAACATAAACGAATCCGTATCCAAAATGACATCCAAATCACTCGGAGATCACAGAAACAGAAACAGGAGCAGTAGCATACCTGGAAGAGGAATCAATAATGGTGAGCGGGACGCCATCAGCGTAGAAATCGGCGGGAAGATGAGTGGGAGGAAGTACAGAGGGAACGTTGTCGGGGAATGATTCGGTGGCGGCGGCAGCAATCAAACTGGATTTTCCGGTGCCTCGATCGCCGGCGACCACGATTCGAACGCTGGTACGGACGCCGGTCTTCGCTGCCATTGGAACAGCGAGAAACAGAGAAGAGAGAGAGAGAGACAGAGAGAGAGAGAGAAATTAGTTCGTTGGATACATACGATCGAAGGCCACTACGTGGGAAATATTGGACCGAGGGAGTTCAACTTGAACCCAACAATGAAAATTACCTTTTGTGCACACAAATTTCGTAAAGTAAAAATTTCTATATCACCAATCCATTTCTAAAAATTTATTGCAACTAACTATCTAAATTTACATTTTTACTCACTTATCTGTTCAAACCTTTTCTTTTCCTTTAAGATAGACTTGGTAGATGCACCAAAATTTTACAAAATCTACGTTTATCAAAAGTCGGTAAGAGATTTGTTATTGTCCACTTAAAACCACGTAATCATTTAGCTAAACTCAAAGATCGGCTCATATTAATTATGTGATCGCTTAGTCTCAAATGCACGATCACTTAGTATTTATTAAATGATCCCTTAGTTGTAAATGTTCGATCGTTTAGACTCAAATACCCAATAGCGCACATACTATTTAGTTGTCTAAATAACATGTGAAATATTGTCTAAAAAAGAGACGTAGTCTAAATATCTAATTAAGAGGTAATTGATTCAATCGATGGTGACTATCTACCTACTACTTTAACACCCAAATATTGACTGTTGATTGAGTTTATTTACTTTAGTTTGAGAAAAGTTGTTTGGAGTACGAAAGTTGTGGGTTTTGAAGGGGTGAATATTTAATTAATTATTTATTATTGTTATTATTTTAAATTTAAGTCGTGGTTTATATAATATACGAACCCCACCTAAGTCCGAAGTGCCTCACCCACATTTCAAAACCCGACTCACGATGTTTCGCTCCTTCCGCTCATCTTTAGCGACAGCTGCGGCGCGCCGATTTTCCGGGGAAGCCTGTGTGGCGGCGGCGGAGAACACATCAGTAGAAGGCGCTGCAGGCACCGGCGTTGTATCCCGCAAAGGTGGTGGTCGAGACACGCTTGGGCGAAGGCTCATGAGCCTCATTTTCCCCAAACGCAGCGCCGTGATTGCCATACGAAAATGGCAAGAAGAGGGCCACACTATTCGGAAGTACGAGCTCAATCACATCGTTCGGGAGCTTCGCAAGCTTAAGCGCTACAAGCACGCACTTGAGGTATTCAATTCCCTCTTCTTCTTCTTTTTTCTTGTTGCGTGAAAACTCATGTAATGTAATTAACGCTCGAGATCATGTATTGTACCATTTTGTGATCTGAATGAACTCATCGTCTACTTTTTCTGTGAGTTTGCACCCTTCACTCGATCAACACTTGAAGAGTTAGTGTTAATTCAGCTGATATTTTTGTAGTTGATTATTTCTAGCATCTGTTTAATTTAATCTCAATCAAGTGGACAGTGGACTAGTTTTGAAAAGGGTATTATGGTTGTACTATGTTTGCTTTTAGATTATTACGATGCCCAGAAGCTGGTCACTTTTAATTATGGTAAATTTAATAACACGTTCTTTAACACTTGGAGAGTTGGAAATTAACTCAAGATATTGTACATTTTCATCAGATAACATGTGTTACATCCCATAATTAAATTGACAATTAGAGGAATAACCCACAAAGATTGTGAGATCTCTTCATAATTTTTTTCAATGTGATGATGCCTCTTTTGTGATCACCATACATTAATTGAATCTCAATTTTTTTTTTACTGAAGGGACGTTTTATCTTAAACTAATTGACAATGAAATGAATAGCTAAGATTGTGATGTTTTAATTTTTCCCGAGGGATTTTCAACAGTATGAAACCAAATGATATTGCAGTGATTTGCTAATCACTACTCTAGTACTAGATTAAATCAAGACTATCCAAAAGGTTAGTTGGATACGTTAGGGTGAACCCAGATATGCTAAAATACAATTTCAATAAATAAGTAGACGAATAAAATGCTCTGGTACGGCCTTGAACCTTGTAGCTTGTATGATCTGAAGATGGCCTTGAGCCTCGAGTAATCTTTCTTGAGCTTTTCCACCATGCAGGTGTGTGAATGGATGACATTACAGAAAGATATGAAGCTGCTACCTGGTGACTATGCAGTTCAGCTGGATTTGATTGCAAAAATCCGAGGCCTGAATAGCGCAGAAAAATTTTTCGAGGATCTCCCTGATAAAATAAGAGAACAATCAGTCTGCACAGCTCTTCTTCACGCATACGTTCAAAAAAATCTATCTGAAAAGGCTGAGGCTTTAATGGAGAAAATGTCTGAATGTGGTTTCTTAAAAAGTCCTCTTTCTTTCAACCACATGCTATCTCTTCACATCTCAAACAAGCAACTTGAAAAGGTTCCTGCTCTGATTGAAGTATTAAAGAAGAACACCAAACCAGATGTGGTAACGTATAATCTTTTGTTGAATGTTTGCACTTTGCAAAACGACGCTGAAGCTGCCGAAAACATTTTCCTTGAGATGAAGAAGACAAAAGTTCAACCGGATTGGTTATCATTTAGCACGTTAGCTAATTTGTATTGCAAAAAACAACTTACTGAAAAAGCAGCGGCTACTTTGAAAGAGATGGAGAAAATGGCATTCAAAAGAAACAGACTCTCATTTTCATCTCTTCTTAGCTTGTATGCCAATTTAGGGGATAAGAATGAAGTTCATAGGATATGGAAAAAGTTGAAGTCATCCTTTCGCAAGATGAGTGATAGTGAGTATATGTGCATGGTATCCTCTCTTGTGAAACTTAATGAGCTTGAGGAAGCTGAGAAACTCTATACTGAGTGGGAGTCAGTATCCGGGACACGTGATACTCGGATTTCAAATGTAATGCTTGCAGCGTATATCAACAAAAACCAAATGGAACAAGCCGAGAGTTTCTACAATCGGATGTCGCTAAAAGGAATAGTTCCATCTTACACAACTTGGGAGCTCCTCACATGGGGCTATTTAAAAGAGAACCAGATGGAGAAAGTGCTGCATTTCTTCAAAAACGCTGTTGGCAGTGTGAAGAAATGGAATGCAGATGAGAGGTTGGTTAAAGGAGTTTGTAAGAAACTCGAGGAGCAAGGTAACATTGAAGGGGTGGAGCAGTTGTTGGTTATTCTTAGGAATGCTGGTCATGTGGATACTGAGATATACAATTCTCTATTGCGGACCTATGCAAAAGCTGGTAAAATGCCACTCATAGTTGCTGAAAGAATGGAAAAGGACAACGTCCAGTTGAACGATGAGACTCGAGAGCTTCTAAGGTTGACCAGCAAGATGTGTGTGAGTGAAGTTTCAAGCACTTTATATGATAAAACTGATCAAACGAACTCAGTTCAATCCGTTTGACTTTGAAGTGCACTCCTTAGGTTACTCCAGCTTTCTGAAGTATCAAATATCCAAAAGTTGGATGGTATAGTTTTTGCTGATTCGTTTAGGTTGCCTTCTTTCTTTTCATAGTCCTTAAACAGATATGTTGGTTAGATGTTTGCCGAAAATTCAACCCAGACCGACATTGGCGAGGTTGCAGAATACTGAGACCCATTTTCCCTGCTGCAAGTAGCAGTTCTATGTGCTGTTTTAGCTGTGCTTGCAAATGAATCATTCACAAACAGCTACTTTCAGAAGCTGCGTGTGGATGAAGCTACCGTGACAAAAAGTTTTGATGCGCACTGGTCAGTACAACATGTTAAATCTTTTCAAGTTACCTTGATGCTATATTATATCTCGATTACTTCCTAGGATTGAATGTAGACTATAGTTATTTATTAGCTATTTCAAAGAAGTTTGCTGGAAAAATGTTGGGTTTTATGTATTTGAGAGATTGATAACCACTTTTGGAGCACCTGTTTCTGTTATTTTATTAAATAGCTGTTGAGATCATGAATCAATGGTTAGGATACCGAACGTATTAAAAGCTGAAGGCATTATGAGAGAAGCAGAGTTTCCATTCTTTGATTTTTACAACCACAAGCTTGTCAGGTGATCTTGGAGGCTCTAAAAGTGATTATGTGGAAGTTTTAATGGTTTTTTAGTTTTTGTTAAGTTGGGGAACCGATTATTAATTAATGGGGAGAAATTTTCTTTTAAAATTAGGTTGGTTTGGAATATTTAATAGCTTTTGGGGTTGATTTCGATTCATTTGATGACTCTTTTAACTAGCCTTTAAAAATTTTCAGTTTAGTTTTGAATTTTACCAAAGAATTTTACCAAACTCTTTTTTCGAAAAGCGTGTATCTTTTTTATTTATTTTTAAAAAGAGAATTTCAAATTGAATATTGGAAAACTAGCTTGTTAGCTAAATAAGTGACTAAATTAACGGTCAAAATGAGCATAATTTAACGAGTAAGAGTTTAAGTGGTCATATTTCGACGTGTATAAAGCAATGTACAAATGATTAAAGTGTATGAGGTTTAAATCTCCTCGTTAGAGTAGATAAATTTGAGTTGAGTTTGGTCTATTCAATAGTTTTTATATATATATATATATATATATATATATATTTCGCCAAATTGTTGGACACTATTTTGTTACTTGAATAATAATTCTCTCGATTAATTAATGATCAATAAAATTTATGGATAGTTTAATGATGATTAAATTATAGAAAATATCAATATTTTTTAACTTTATATTTTCTCTAAAAAAATGTTATCGAGAAAATTTTCAACAATACTTTTAATTTATTTAAAAAGAAAGTTAGCAAATAACTGTTGCTAATTGAGAAGGGAGAGATTGTTAGCTTTTTGTTTGAGATACACCCTTGGACCGTAAAATATCATTGACAATAGCCTAAAGTTTAGTTTAAAAATACCTTTTGTCATTACAATACGGACGAAAACCGCTAATACCTCAAAAAAAAAATCTTTTTAACTTTCAAAAGTTGCAATAATTTCATAACATTTCGCAAACCGATCTTTTTAACCAAACGGATGAATTTAAATTACAAAAGAATCAACAAATTCTTCGTCACTACACTTTTGGTAGTACATGTGTTTATCTCTCTTTGTTCATGTTTTCTTTTTTCTGTCTCTAAAATTACAATTCAAATCTCAACGAGTCTTTTTTGTGTCTGTGCCAATAAACTCGTACGATACGTCAAACTTTTTCTTTTTAAGGTAAGAATACTAGTGCAACTTTTTTCTAAATAGACCTTATTGTGAAATTAATTCTAAAAACATAGTGAAAGTTCACTTTTTTTCGATTATCATAGTGCATTAGATTTTTTCGGATATCATATTTCCCTCCCATTATTTATTTCAATCACAAGTTCTTTTTAAATCAATGATCCTCCAATTGGGGTCCTAGACGCCTTCCTATTGCAAACTTATAATTGAGCTCTATGGCAAATATGAAAAGAAAAAAAAAATCCTAAGCCCCTAAAGAACATAAACACATGTAATATTAACAAATTCAAAACATCGAGCCTTTGGCTTTCTACTATTTCTTGATGAGTTAGATATCCTCGTCTCAATGAGTTTTGTAAGGTAGAGTGCTTAAAAATTTGGAAAAAATAGCTTTCATTGATTTTTAAGAAGAGCCCAACTCCATGATCAAGTAATCTTTACAAAAATCTCATTTTTAATATCAATTTTGTAATTTATATTGCCCTGGCTAAACCTATTGATGGTCGAGGTGAAATTACATCTTCTAACTCTCGGTTAATTGAATCCCCCTCTCCTGGTATTACTTCGAGACGTTTCGTATACGAGTCTCTTCAAACAGGACTTATTGCTATTGATACAATGATTCCTGTCGACGTGGTCAGCAATAATTAATTATTGGTGACAGGCAGACCGGTAAAACTGCAGTAGCCACTGATACGATTCTCAATCAACAAGGGCAAAATGTAATATGTGTTTATGTAGCTATTGATCAAAAAGCATCTTCTATGGCTCAAATAGTGACTACTTTACGGGAAAAGGGGTGCAATGGAATACACTGCCGAAACGATAGATTCTCCTTCTACATTACAATAACTTGCCCCTTATGCAATAGCAACTTTGGCTGAATATTTTATGTACAAAAAACAATACACTTCAATCATTTAGATGATCCCTCTAAACAAGCACAAGCTTATCGACAAATGTCTCTTCTTTTACAAAGATCGTTGGGCCGCAAAGCTTATCCAAGAGATATTTTTTATTTGCATTCACGCCTTTTAGAAAGAGCCGCTAAATTAAGTTATGCTTTAGGTGAAGGAAGTATGACTACTTTACCAATGGTTGAGTCCCAATCGGGAGATGTTTCAACTTATATTCCTACTAATGTAATTTCCATTACCGATAGACAAATATTCTTATATGTTGATCTATTCAATGCTGAAATCGGATCTACTATTAATGTGGGTATTTTCGTCTCCAGAGAAGGATCTGGCTCAAATTAAAGCCATGAAACAAGTAGCCGGCAAATTAAAATTGGAATTAGCTTAATTTGCCGAATTAGAAGCCTTTGCGCAATTGGCTTTCGATCTCGATACAGCTACTCATAATCAATTAGCAAGAGATCAACAATTACGTGAGTTGCTCAAACAATCTCAATCAACACCTATCACGGTAGACGAACCGATAATGACGGTTTATACTGAAACAATAGTTATCTTGATTCATTAGAAATTGGACAAGTAAGGAAATTTCTTGTTGAGTTACGTACGTAAAAACGAATAAACCTCAGCTTCAAGAAATAATCTCTTCTACGAAGACATTAACCAATGAAGCGGAAGTCCTCTTGAAAGAAGCTATTCAAATGGAATGCTTTCTACTTCGAGACCAAATATAAAAGAAAACAAGTATAAATCAATTTTATAACTTTAAAACGTTAAAATTGAAACATGAAATAATTTCATTCTTTTCGTTTATTAGGGGTTAGTAGGTATATATATATATATATATATAAATATATTAAAGAAAGTAGATAATATTTCTAGAAATATATATCAATATTAAAATGAAATGTAATACAATTAAGAAATTTTTTAATAAATATAGTTAGAGTGGAAATTAGATTATATTTCTAATAATATATTTAGAATATCATAAATATCTTAATATTTGGAATTTGAATATCCTTTCTACTAATATCTTATCTTCAAATAAAACATCTACATCAGCCTTTCATTTGAATGCATTCAAAAGGACCCGCTTCATACATGATCCCTATATAAGAGGAGATTATAACAATATTTACGGTTATTTATTTCGTTCTCTATTTCGATTTAATATAATCCTTAGGAAAAGTATTTTGCTTCCATCGAGCTAAAAAAATGATGTCGACGTCTCTAGTAAATCAAAGACATTGTTTAATAGCTATTTTGTTTTGCTTAATCGAAGATTTAGTTACGATTAGAAAAAATCCCACCTTTATTCATGGATCCCTTGTTCCTTCAATTGGAAGTATTGATCCAATTCAATAAAATTATGTTTTCGTAATTTCATGATCCAATTTTTTCAATTTAGAACAGATTTTTTTGATACAAATCACGAGAATTTTTATTTTTTCTTGAATCTTTCATCGAGAGGTAAGGGATGAAATCCTTTTTAAGAAATAAAGTTTTTGATCGGAATATGAATCAATCCGAAGGATCCCTTAACTATTAAGGGATTAATAGAACGAATCGCACTTTTACACTAAACTATATCCACTACAACGTAATTATTGTATATAAATGAACCTTTTGTCGAAGACGAAAATAAATCGTATTAATAAGTAATAAAAAGATTGGATAAGAAAATAATCATGAAAATTTGTTTCATCCAGTACACTAATGAGATTAGGAAAAAAGGGACTTGTTTTAATTAACTAATGAAACAAATTTTTTATTCTAGTAAAGTACTAAAAAATAATAATAAGGTTCTATTTCATATTTTTCTTGTATAAGTCTAGGTACTATCAGGCCATGGAACTAAAAATAAAAAGAAAAGTGCGATGAAATAAAATAAAAAAGTTACCTTCTTTTTATTTATAAATATTTTTGTGAATCATTAATATATTGATATTATTTATATATTAGGATTAAAGATATATCTTCTTTTGAGCCGTTGTTATCGAATCTTTTGTTTAGTATAATAATTACAAAATAGATGATTGAACCTTTAACTGCTAAGGGTGTGTTTGGGATGAGGTTTGGGAAAAAAGATTAGGAAATTGGGTCAAACCGTGTACTTTCTTATCTTATCTTCTCTATACTTTCTTACAATCCTACATTATCCTACCCAAATAACTCAATCTAAATTCTATTATTATTTTTTAAATTACTACAATCATAATCATTTCTCTAAACACATATTATGATAACACTCTTATCATAATCTCTCATCCAAACACATATTTTTATAATACTACGTTTTATATTATTTCCCCTAAACACATATTATCATAATACTATAATACTAGGATTATCATAATCCTACATTATCATAATCTCTCATCCAAACACATATTTTTATAATACTACATTTTATATTATTTCCCCTAGACACATATTATCATAATACTATAATACTAGGATTATCATAATCCTAAGATTATTATAATCCTTTTTCACCCAAAGTATTTTTGACGATTTAATATTTATCGTAAGCACGAAAATAACATTGATGGCCTAAGTATACATTAGAATAAGCTAAGGATTTAATTCTTTTAAGAAAGAATATGGCAAGAGGGGCAATTTTGGGAAGTACAAAAAGAAGAGGGTATAGTTGAAATATCACAAATCAAAGAGGTTGAAAACGAGAAATTTCCAAGTATAAATATAGGCCACTTATCACTTCTTCGAAAACCCTAGAGTTTGAGAAAGGCGGAAACCCTACTTCAGCAATCGGAGCTTTTCCCGGCCTTTGCTCACTTAATTCAACAGCCATGGCCACTGCTAGGACCGTCAAGGACGTCTCTCCTCACGAGTTTGTTAAGGCCTATGCCGCTCATCTCAAGCGATCCGGAAAGGTATCCTTTTTCTTTTCTAAATTCGCCTCTATCTCTCTTGTTGGATGAGACTAATTGATTTTCGATTCAAGGGAGCGTGTTTTAGGATGTTGGTTTCGAAAACGGAGTGAGTGAATGCTAAATTTGAAGTTGCAATGTTTCCGCCTCTGTTTGGGAGTGTGCTTTATTATGCATTGTTTCTCATCTTTATTTCTTTACCTTGGCTTGTGTTGTAGCTCGGCTTTTTTACTCAAACAAGAAGTTTCTAGTTTTAGGATGCAGATTTTTCGATTGATATGCTAATGATCATTGTTATTTTCTTTCACCTTAATGGCTTATAAAATTATCTGCTTGTGCTTTGAGTATGCCTCGTCTGTTGATTACGTTTGTGAGTTGGATGCAATTTGTCAGTTTGTTCCGCTCGTCGCACTTCGTCTGAGAAATCGTGATTTTTTAGTGAGTTTATACTTGCCATTGAATGTTTCTTTGTACTTATAAGTTTTGTGGATGTGTTATCAGTCTTAAGAAAATTTTAATATTCTACAGAGCCCTTATGTTCCTGGAATTTAAATGGTCTTGTGGGTTTCTTTGGCCAAATGGAAGAATTTCATGTACTTATCCATTGGTCAGGATTTGGTTTTTCTTTTAAAGAAACACTTCAGAAGGCTTTTGCCAATCTCCCTGGTTTGGATTATCTGATTGTTAGTACTGTTTTTTGTAGACACGCTGTTCTTGGATTTTGATTGGTTAGAACTTTCTACTTTATATTTTCCTTGTTTACTAATAATTTATAAGTTTAAACATTGATCTGTAACATATGTGATCTTAACTTATTTTTCCCTGTAAATAATTGATGAGCAGGTTGAACTTCCACCATGGGCGGATATTGTCAAAACTGCAAGATTCAAGGAGCTTGCTCCATATGATGCAGATTGGTACTACGTGAGAGCTGGTTAGTTTACCTTTTTTCTTCTTCTTTAATTTCCCTGTATTCATATAAAATAAATAAAACAAACTTAATTTTATTGCTGCCATTTTGTATGTTCTGATTGTGGTATTCTTACAATCGTCATTTCAAACTTATTCAGCATCCATGGCAAGGAAGATCTACTTGAGAGGAGGTCTTGGTGTTGGAGCATTCAAGCGGATTTACGGTGGAAGCAAGAGGAACGGAAGTCGCCCTCCACACTTCTGTGAAAGCAGTGGAGCCATCGCCCGCCACATTCTACAACAATTGCAGGAGATGAACATTGTTGATGTGGACCCAAAGGGGTGAGTACAAAGCTTATTGAGTTTATCATATTTTCTCCAATTATGCCCGACTTTCATTCGATTATGACCAATGATATTCAGCACAACCTTTTTTTGCTTGTGTTCAATTCCAGTTTTGTATTCATTTGTTCTTGCAACAATGTCAAGTCGGTTGATTTGTTCTTCTATCTGGATGTTTTGCAGTGGAAGGAGAATTACTTCAAGTGGTCGACGAGACCTCGATCAAGTTGCTGGCCGGATTGTTGTTGCCCCATGATTAATCAATTACCTCTATTGTTAAATTAGAGACTTATGTTTTGCTGATGAGAAACAATTTTCTTATGCGTCATTAAAATTTTGGATTTAGCTGTTGAAAGATTTTCCAGATGAAGATGCTTACTCTTGTTTTTTCACGGTCTAAAGTTCATTTACTCTCCCTTTTGTTTTATAATTTCTTTTTCTGGAATTTTTTTGGAAGAAACATGTTTTCACTTTTTTATCCACATCAACTTTGATGCTTGGCCTACATAAGTTTCGCATTTTGAGCTATATTTACTCTTATTCAATGAGATTCGATTTAAATGGTTAAATTATAATAATATCTTGGATTCATATTTATTTCTATGTATGTGTTAAAAGCTGTCAAGGGTTTTGAAACAAACTTTCAAATTTAGTAAGGTAGCTAATCTTATATATGGCTTGTCTATCTCTCAAGTATAATGATTGTTTGAATTTGATGAGAATACGAGTACAAACATGTATCGATGATTGATATTTAGTTCTATGTAGGTATTTTGGCATGTATATCTCTCTTGTGTCTTGCTTATGCCCTGATTGCAACAACTTCAGATGGGGAATCATCAAGGACCAAACTTTCAACTCTGGACATGGGATTACATTATTTACTAATTTGCCAAGTTTATTTTAGAAATTATATATAGTATTTGAGTCTGAAAAAACTTGTTAAAATCTCTGGGCTGGAGTGTCAGTGAGCTTTTGATTAATAGTCTCATATATTACGCTTAAAATTAAACATATACAAACGCTAAGAATTAATTCTAACATTTATGGAGTCCTCGGAAGAAAATAAACATCCTTGTCTATAACTTTAAAGCATAGTGATTAAGATATTAAAAAAACCCTTAATCCAATTAATCTCTTACATTGCTTATTAGGGAAAAAGAAACCTTCCAAACAAGTAATACAATTAAAACCTTCCAAATAAGGAATGCAAATTCTGGGGGAGAAGTAAGATCAAGAGAGGAATAGACAAAAATTTTGTTATTCTCTTTTTAGTATCAAATAATATAATACAATAAGATAAATTATTTGACCTTAAAGTCAATACACCAAAAGCTAAAAGAAAAGAAAATGCTAACAAATCACTAAAAATAACTTCTAAGACCCAACTTGAGAAGTTTGAGGTCCAACTACACTTATCACTTTTCGTAACACAAGAATCACAAAAGTCAACAAAATTAGCAACTCTATTATACACATAGGAACAAAGGAAGAAAGAGGTTAGACTCAACTACTTCACCCAAATCCCTCATTTCTACAAATGCATTCTCTGCTTTAGTAAAATCTTTCGAGCAAGTTAATCACCACCTCTCTCTGATCATCAAATTGAACCACGGAAGAAAATGGGAGTCGTAAGAGTTAAATGATCATTCTGATGTTTTCCCCTTATCCATTTAAACTCCAAAATTTGTTTTTGTTTATAAGGAAACGTCCAATGCCATTTGTTAAAAGGGTTGACCTACACCATTTTATTTGGTTTGGTTTTATAATTATTGGACTAAAAGGCCAACTAACATAATATATCTCAACCCCAAATTCTTATAAAATTTTGTCCTCAGCTGCAACTACATTGACCCTCATTCTTTTATAAAGTCAAACCAATTATAAAACCATGATTTCGTTTGAATTAACGAAAAAAAAATGTTTATAATATATTTCAAAAGTTATTTTAAGTGGTTTTTTTTTTTTCAAAACGACGTATTCTTTAAATTAAACATTTATACATTCTCTGTTCATCAAAGTTTCCAAAACGCAAAACATGTTAAAAGGAAGGAGATAACATCTTTCTACTTTCATAAACTACCACAAAAATTAAAATGTTTGATTTTATCCATTACTTTTATATTAGTTAAATGAATTTAAATTGCACCCTATTAAATTAAGATATTTCTCTTCTTAGAATAAACGATATGTATTAACGATCAAAAAGTTTTTAGCTTATCATACTAAAATTAAATTATATCACATGACCAGATTCTATGAAAAATGAATCCACTGTTACTTTATTTATTTATTTATTCTTGTATTGTTAGAAATTAAATTAAATAAATTGAAATTCCACTCTACTATATGTTTTATTTAGGTTCATCATTCATGCTCAATCCTCTTATTCTAATCTAGGTAACCTATAACTACTACAAGTTGCCACGTGTTATTTGATACCAAAAACACATATTAGTTGACCAAAAAAAAAAAAAAAAAGCTTCAACATCAACCTATGTTTTATTATAATATTTAACATATACCTCGACACTATACTATATAGGTGGAGATTCAAACTATCAATCTACAAATTCTTTTTAAAAAAATGTTTCATACAACAACTTAGGGGAAGAAGGAATTGAACGCAGGATTTCTTGTCCTCATAGACATATAGGTGTCAGTTAACCTGAACTCATGTTAGCTAAAACTATCAATCTATAAAATTATACTAACATTTTGGATTTGGAATCTCATATTTTCGAGATGGTGGTTTTGGATTTGGAGTCTCATATTTTTTAAATTGTGGTACTCTTCGAAATTTAACGTTAATTAATGTAATTATTTTTCTAAATAAATGGATTCATTAATCAATTATTGACTTACGATACTAATAAATACCAATGGATTAATTTAGCATTGTCTACTATGAAAGAAAATTACTTAATTCAGTTGATTTGTGTCTAAATTTTTATTTTATAACGTTATAAATTTTATTTTATTATTTTAATATATATTTTATGTCAATTAAACTTTTATATTTTTTAGTATAACAATTGTGTGAACGAAAGATTAAATATCTCATCTTTAAAATAAAGGTCGAAAAAAAGGATGATAGGTTTATTTATTTTTGTTAAGAATGGGTTGGGTGGGTGAGAATAAAGAGAGTTCTAATTAAAATTAAAAAAAGAAAGAAAAGAAAGAGAATTGGAAAATATTTGAAAGATAGAAATAAAAAGGATTGATAATTAATGTGGAGTAGCAACATGGCTTTACATGCACAAAAAAAGTGCAACCAACCAAAGTGAAAGCGCAAATGGAAGTTGGTTAGCCCAACCCAACCCAACCCAACCCAACTTTTCTACTTACTTCTTTCACCAAATTCCCTTTCTGCCCCCTTTCTCTTTTATTAATTACTCATTCTTCTTCCCACACATTTTCATTTGGGTACGTAACTTAATTAATTAAAAGTATCCACTAACATCTCGACATACACATCATCAATGGAACTCGATTAATATATTTAGTGTGTTGCTGCTATTTGTGATTCAAATCTTTCTATTTCGAATGTATTAAGAAACTCGACATACACATAGTTTCAGCAGTATTTGATATGTATTATTTTTTTTTTCGTAAGGTTGAAACCTTAAAAATTCATGTACATTTTGAACCTGGTTGTTATGATGTTTAAGTTGATCGATTTTAATACTTTTGACTAGCTAATGAGCGACATGACCACAACTGAACATAATTGATATATATTACCCCATTAGAGGTCGGTCATTCAACTACTCCATTTGGTTATACTAAAAGAAATATATGATTACTCATTTTATTTGAAAGTCGAGAGTTTAAATTTCTATACTCCATAATTTTTTATACCGAAAAACTAATAAGAATATTATTTTCGATTTAAAGGTTAAATAAAAAAAATGTTTTCGTTTTCATATGTTATTGTTTATACTTCTATTCTATACAAAATTTCATTTGAAAAATACGAGCAAGTAAATGAAGTTGATGAACCTTCTACAACATCAAATTATACAATTTGCCAATTTGGTACGATTTCATCTAACCTACAATTATCATCCTTAAATTAGTCCATCTGACAAGTCTAAGGAATGAAATCCTACTCTATAGTTTTTAATTAATATAGATAACAATCACTAATCAAATACAAAACTAAAAATTAAACTTAATCGAAATTAATTTCTAGAAGTTAAAGGTTCAAATGGACAAATCCATAAATTTACTAATTCATGGTGTAAATATTAAATATTATGGTTGATTATGAATAGATAATAAGTTGGTTGTTGAATTAAACCAAAAATCAATACACCTCAAAATTTAAGGGTAAGTTTGTAGTTTAGTATCTATATAAAACGTTTAGCACAAATTAAAGTGAATTATTCGCTCACCTTCATAAGTAAAACCACGACGTTTGGATGTATAGAAAGGAAAAGGTAACTGCTCTATTTATTTTATTTATTTGAGAATCAATTTTACTTTCTCTATATTTATTATAAACAAAGTTTGAAACAATATTTTATGTTATGTGAAAATTTTTGTTTGCATTGGGGGTGTAAATGTTAGATGTCATTTCTCTTTATTATTGAAAGAGATGAATTGAAATAAATTTAGTGCATATCTATTACTTTACATCAAATAGGGTAATAATAAGATGTTTTCAATTTTGTTTTTTCATCCATGTAAAAAAAAGTATTTGACATATTCTAAAAAAAATTGCCACGTTACAAGTTAGTCGAGAGCTACAGATGTTGTCAAGTATTTTTTTTCAAGAATTAATAGATTTAGGGTTTGTTCGGATTGTCTTAAAGAATTTTTTTCTCCAAAAACCCATTTTCTATTTAAAAATCTATTTTGAGTGGCTCCAAACATTTTAGTTTTTTCTAATAATTTTTTTTAAATTAAACATTTGAAAAATATAATCCAAACATACTATTAATCAATTTTATCTGTACGGAAGAAATTAGTTAAAAATTCATTTTAGTTTCTAAAATTTCAAAAAGGTAATAATTTAGTCCCTCAACATTTTTAGAGGTAATAATTTAGTCTCTATTATAAAAATTAGGTTAAAATTTAATAAGATTTGTGCGTAAACTAATTAGAGACTCATTATCTTTACAAAATACATAGTTTATGTCATAAAATAAAAAAAAAAACTTTGATATCTAATTTTGAAAATTTTGTTTAAGATACGAACTAAATTATAATATATTTAAGATTACAATGACTAAATCGTGACCGTTAAAGAGTTGAATAGTTAAGAAATTGAAAATTTAGAAAGTTTAGGGACCAAATTCATAATTTAAAAGCAAAAGTGTTTATATTTATATATATATATATATATTATATTATTTATTGAATTTAAAAATTTTATAATACGCATTTCCCTCTCCACGTAACTATATATTTAGTTAAGTTACAGGTAAGACATTGGAGCTCATCTCTCTCTCATCAATTCTCTCATTCCACACAGAGAGATACAGAAACCCGAAACCCAAATCTCTCTCTCTCTCTTTCACTTCCATGGCTGCCCACCAACTTCCTTTAGAAGAAGCAATGCCATGGCTTCCTTCTCAAGTTCTTGACGAAGCTTGCGATATCAAGGTTTCTCTCTACTTCCACTTCTCTTATTTTTCTCCCTTTTTCTCTTTCTTTCTCAACAAACCAAAATCTTCCGACAAAATTAGTTTTACATTCCTTGTTCTTTTTTTTTTTTTTTTTTTTTCTCTTTTTGATTGTTATTATCAATCAATCAGGTGTATATGAGGCAACGCCACCACTACCACCACATTCAACAACCCCCCTTCCTCCATCGCCAACGCCCTCACCATCGTCCTCTTTTATCGCCGTCCGATTTCGCTCTTTCGCTGGTACTGTATTGCTGCGCGCGCGTCATTTTGATTTCTTTCGTTTTCTCAAGCCCTAGGCCGTTTTTATTTATTACGTTACTGATTTTATTCGATTCGGTGAAATTGAATTAGAATGAGAAATCGAAGTACAGTAATATTTGTTCTCGGCCGAACCAGAAGCAAAAACCAGCTTCTAATTGGACAGCTGGAGGACAAGGAATGCAAGCGATTTTTCTCGATTCCGGCCGCCAATTAGGCGGTACCGGCGTTTTTCTTCCTCGAGGAACCGGCGGCTCCAGTAATTACCAACCAAACCAAAAGCCAGGTACGATCCGATTCCGATTCATTTTTTCAATTAATCAATCAAATTTTTCATTGAGAAATAAAAAAAAAATTAAAATTAAAATTAAATAAAAACGAAGAACTCTGTATTCGTGCGTACCTGTTTCTGCTTATTCAATTCATAGAACACGAAGAAGAAGAAACAGCAAGAGAAAATAATTTCGTTCATGATTTCTAATTATTAATTTAATAAATAAAACAAAAACATTATTCTCTCAAATTATATATATATATATATAAAATTTATAGAACTAACATTATAATTATTCTCTAATAATTGATGTTAAGGATTTATTTTCATCATTCGTGTGTCTAATTTTATCATTATTATAAATTTGAGTGTTTATTTTAACACTTTATTACATTATACATATTTTAAGAGTGGTTTTTTGCGATTTATATATTTAATTCGCTGTATTTCTGCTACTACATGATTAAGGAGAATATTGTCATACTATATATGTATATTTTAAAAATAAAATAAATGGGAGCTGGAATGACAATTACCATATATATATATATATACGTCAACTAACTCCTACCATATAAACTCGTATTATTTCTATATTTGATAGAGATTTAGGATACATTATTTTGGTTGATAGTGTGTGTATATTTTATATTGACATTGATTTTAGGCATGGTTATCGGAATAATAAAAGGATAATTCTATATTTAAGCCATTTTTTCTTTAGTTGAAATATACTGCTTAATTTAATATTTCTGTGAGTAACACATTTTTAAATTGAAAAAACTTATTCCAATAGTTATCTAATAGAAGTCTTTCTTAAATTACAATGATAACGAGAATGATAAAGTCTTTCTTTAATTACGATCATGCATGTTTTTAGACTTGGTCAATAAATGGTTTAAATATTTACTCTAATTATTGAAAATCGTCAAGTTTGTGAAATTAACGTTTGAAAAAAGGTCTAAAATTATTACGTGGATAATTTTTAAAAGTAATCGTGATAAAATGTTTAAATTGATGGTTTGGTAAAAAGATTTGGAATTAAATTGACTTTAGTTATGAGATTTACATACCATTGTTCAAATGAAACTTGAACTAATGTAAATTGATATCCTTATTTAAATTGATATAATTATTAGTTTAAGATATTAAAAATTGATATAATTATTAGTTTAAAATATTAATTAATACAATATTCAGAAGTTAAAAAGATATTAAATGATATTTATCTTAATAATAATAGAAAATCTAGGACTGTGCAGAGCAGTTGGACAATGAGATACTGCCACCCATTTTTTTTCTTTTTGAAAAATGATTTTCTATATTATTTTAACTCTTCATGCCAAGGAAAAGAAAATACGAATACATCGGAAAATCAATCGACCAAATCAAAGCAAGTCAGTCAAAGAAGGGGACGACCAAGTCAAAGCAAGTCAGTCAAAGAAGGGGAGGAATTAGTTGTTGTTGATTTGGAAAAATCGAAAGAAAAAAATATCTTTAAAATATTTGAAAACTAGAGTTCAATCGATGATCGATTTTCAGTCCTTGACACTCAAAGTCGGTTTGAACATTTATTGAATTGACTATAGATGATTTAGTAATGGTTAATTTGGTCATAAAACCGACTTCAGCTGATTACTCTACACCTTTAAATGTGATCCCTATTGATAATAAATAATTTAAAAGAATTTCCTGGTTGGATTCATTTTTTTTAGAACTAAAATAGTGAAATTATTTGCAGCTTGCTCGATGGTGCTTGTTCCTGCTCGAGTTGTTAAAGCTCTTAATCTCGATGTTCAAGCATTAGGATTGCAGATTTCCCCACGCAAAGGTATGGAAATATATTTAATATATAAGTTCAATAATGAAATTATCTCATCTCATAAAGTCTAAGACAAGTAATAAGAAAATAAAACAAAATAAAATAGAAAACAAAGGAAAAAAAAAGTAGACAATGGAGCTTAAAAAAATGAGTTTCTCTTGATTTCTTTTTTAATAAATTTAAGAAAAATTATTAAAAATAGAACATTTGATAAATTATTTTACCTTTCATAAAAAAATCGAATTTTGTTATTTTTGATTTACGAAGGGTAAATAATTTATCAATTTTTTCTATTTTCGAAAAAATGTTTTTATTTATTATATTAAAAAAAACCCTCAATTTTAGGCTTTAAAATTATTTTTTATATTGGAATTGACTAAATAATAATAAGATAATCTTTTTTAATGTAAAAAATTGAACATATAAATATTTTTTGAAATTTATAGCAAAATTATTATTTTTCTATTTGAAAAATTTATATGAAAAAACTAAATTTAAGATTTATAAAAAGTTTAACGTGAATATAATTAACTTAGCAAACAAAAGGAAAGAATATTTTAGAGATGCATAGGGTTACAAATTTTTTAAAAAAGAATTGTATAAATAAAATGGAAGTATTTTGACATCTATATACACACATGCACTTATTTTTTTCTCGTAATAATGCAAAACTTATATGAACAAAATAATAGTAATAAGAATAATAAAAATTTAGTTGTTATTTATTGCAGAGGCAAAAAACAACCAAAAGGGTAGAGAATGCAACAACTCAATAGTGAAAAACAAGAAGGGCAAAGATATAACATCCACACATTGCTCCTTCATGTCCCAAAATCAAACCAATTCATCCCAAGACATCATATTCCTTCCTAAAGAATGGACCTATTAACTACTTCTCCAAATTATTCATAATTTTACGATGTACGAAAAAATTCATAATTCAAGCAAAACTAGAGGCTAGCTGACTCTTTCTATCACTTTTCATTCTAATGTACATTTTAATAATACGAATTAGATTGTAACGTTCGATTCTACCAACAAATCAAATATCATTTCCGTCATTTCTGTTGTCACTACTACTAGAAAGTTGATCATAGCTTTTGAATAAATATTTAATAAACCCCACTTGAAGAGTGTTAAAATAGGTATTGTTGAGTATACTTAATTTTCAAAGATTTACTAGCCTTTGAAAATTATTTATTGAAAAAATTATTTTTATTTTTAAGTTGTATGGGGGTTGATAGTTGTCAAATTATTATAAATTCCTTAATATTGAGTATTTTACTAAAGGTGTGTTCGAAATACAAGCTTAAGTTTGATAAAAATAGATTTAATTTTTAACAAAATAGTTTATTGAAACCTTTTTTCTTTTTTACATTTTCTAATGTAATTCTTATATAGCTTTTAGGTTTTGAAATTGGTTTAAAATTTTAGAGAAATTGTCAAAAATGGAAAGATCAGCAAAATATTTATACACAATGATAAGATTGTGTGCATCATTTTCATATTGATATTTTATTACTTGTGTGATTTTTATTATATTTGAAAAGACATACTAAAATTATTTTGATTTGATTTTTGTTTCAAAATGATCACATACGTTAAGATTTTCACTTCTAACGTTATATTTTTTGATCAAATGCTAAGTTTCACTTACTAATATTACCATTAATGAGTCTAAAATAACTGTAATGTGAAATTCTGAACTAAAATTTAACAGTGACAAGAACAATGTGAAACTTAATTAA
Source organism: Cucumis melo (assembly GCF_025177605.1). Taxonomy (NCBI): domain Eukaryota; kingdom Viridiplantae; phylum Streptophyta; class Magnoliopsida; order Cucurbitales; family Cucurbitaceae; genus Cucumis; species Cucumis melo. The sequence goes on from NC_066857.1 coordinate 31,269,505, forward strand.
TTATGAACATTAAAAACAAAAAATAGTATCTGTTCACACGAGATTTAAGGAGAAATCTAATTCGTGAAATTGAACTTTGTATGTTGATTGATATGATGTTGTGAATACAATTTCTAATATTTATTCATCTGATTTTTTCTCTCGAATACAAAAATAAAATTTAGAATTTCGTGGTCTTCGATCTTCGAGAAGTTGTAGTTGCAAGTTAATTCGAGCTTCAATCTTCTAGAATTCAAGGAAAGTTTGATCTTCAAAGTCTTCGATCTTTCAGAAAGATGATCTCGAAGTTGATGATAACTTGTACGTATTGAGAGTCTTCAGAAGTTTTTGTCAACAATTTTTTAGAGCTTTGATTCTTCTTTTTTCCCAAATATCATTAAATGAATGGTAGATGTCTCTATTTATAGAGAAATTTTATGGACTTTTGGTGGGCTTAGGCCCATTTGCTTGTTAGGCTTGGGCTTCATATGTATGTTGCTTTTGTTTGTTGGGCTTGGACTTGAACCCATTTCTAGCGGCTTGGACTTGTGCCTATTTTCTTGGTAGATTCGGACTCGGGCCCACTTGTTGACAAACTCGGGTCCATTATTTCTTGGCCTAATTTTTATATTTAAGGCTTAATTAGATTGAGTATGAGAAAACTTAATTATCCAAACTCAATTGAATTATAATTATCACAATGTTTAATGTGATGACGTGACGGGATTTAGTTGGCCGAAATTTCTTGCTCAACGGTATCAATCTTGAAATTTAGATTTAAAATAAAAATAAAAATAAAATTGAAATAAAACTTGGCTGTGATGTTAATGACGTGGATAGTGATACTTTTGAAGTTAAAACTGTTGTTTGCAATATTCTTTTGCTTCTTCCTCTTCTTTTGAAGATTTTAGCCTCTGTTCTATGGGGTGTTGATGTTCCTATTTGAATCTCCTTTGTTATTATTGAAAATTTGGTTTGTTGCTATTTAGATCTCCTCTGCTCCTCATTATCTTTTCTTCAACAACAACAATAATGTGAAATCTTTTAAAAGTAAAAACGAAATTAAGGATTAAACTATGAATATTAATATTGATATCAAGATTTTAATTTTAAACTATCAATATCTTTACAAAAGGTATTTAGATTATTAATTAAGTTGATTTCACTCAAAAACTAAATATTCATAAACATTAGTATGAATATTCAACCATTGAATTTAGGGATATATATCAACAAATATGAAGACGGTGACAATATTGTTCTTAAAGTGGGTTCCCTCTTCCCGCCTCTTTCTCATTTCAAATTAACAAACAAAACAAAACACAACACATACCCTCTCTCTTTCTCTTCGGAATGGAGGGAGAAGGTCGCTCAGAAATGGAGTACACGGAGATCGAATCCTCCGCCGATTGCTTCGACAGTTCCATACTCTTTAATATCATCAACGATGTCTCCGCCTTCGTCTTGTACATGCATCAACAACTCCCTTCGTAAGTTACTCTTTTTCCATTTCCATCGTATTTTTCGTTTCTTAACTTTGAATCATCCATTCAAATTTGATTCCTGATGCAAATTGTATTTCTGATTGTGAAACAATCGAATTGTTGATGTTAAAAGTCATTCGATTTATGCACGTGGTTCGATTTGATTACCTCAATCGCTCTGTTTGAAATTGTGGCTTGTAAATTTGAGGAAGGCAATTTGAGAATCGTATGAGCTGTGAGATTTTTTTTATTCTAAATTTATTGTGCCTTTCAATCTGTAAGATTTGGTAGACTTAGATGATCATTTTTGGTATGATGAATCCAATGGAATTGAATGTAAAAGTACTTCAGCGATTTCTTTCTAGGATTTGTATATTGCTGTGGTTGTGGTTTAAGGATGTGTTTAGGATGAAATCATATGTAGAAAAATGCCATTATGCCCTTCGGGTCGAGATTTAAATCTCCATGATTTCATCTGTTGTACTAAAATGATAAAATCGTCGGAATGTTTGTTTTTGCCTAATATTGCTTAATTCTTTCTTCATTTTATCCGTTTTGATGTGTCTTCTATGATTTTAGCATCAAGATTGTTTGACATCACATGTTATGCACCATTTGTTTGATTGTTCATTTCCTAGTACTACAATAAGCCCTTAAATGCCTTTGTAAATGGTAGATATTGTGGAGAAAAGGGACACCCATTAAATAAACGAACATAGCTAGCTTACTAGCTTTTCTTAGTTTGAGGCTAAAACTCAGTATGCGAGAATACCTTTTTAGTCTTGAAATGAAATCCGTGTAATCTTCAATTTTAGAGTCATGTTTGTAGAGCTAAAAATTTCTCTTTTCAATTTGAGTAGGCATTGGTTGTCTAATTCAATCTTCACCACTTATATCCAGGGAGCCCAAATATCGTAAATTGTATACAACCCCAACTCTGGCTCCCCTTTCATAATGCTATAAACTACAGAAATATGTGATAGATTTAACATTGTATGAGATATCTATATGGTAATGGTATGTTTTCCATAAGTACTGATATTTGGTGCCTAATGTGCAGAACCCTACAAGATATGAGCATTGAATTTGACACTTTGCATGAAGAATACAAAGAGCTGGTATGTTAAGAGCGGAGAATGATTTGTTTACTTTACACTTTTTTGCTTCAATATGAGAATGATAAGAATGATTAGTTTTAGGGAAGTGAACTGGCACAAAATGAACTAAAAGCATCGTCACGAAGAAAGCATACTGGCAGAATGAGGGAGGTCAGACAGGGAATTAAAAGAATGGAGAAGTTAATGAATTCAGTATCTGGTTTTCAAGTTGCCATCAAATCGTTGATTAGTGAGGCTCCTAACATCGAAGAAGTCTTATTAATTCTTGGAGCAACCCCACTACGACCTCAATATGTTTATGAGATGTGCTTTTCACATAAAAGATTTGGCCTGAGAGGTGCAGATAACTTCGTCAAACACAAAGCAGCAGAAGTTCTTTCAAGAAAGGTGGTTGTAAATGTATTATCTTTCCTCAACGTTTTCACTATTTGATACAAATTTCGTTGTTAACAACAGGCTATTCGAACATTAATCTCAAAGGACGCTGGGTCTGTCTCATATCCAGGTATACAGTTGTGCATATTAAAGTTGGGAGAAGAATTTTCGTCCTTCAAATTTCCCTCATTAAGAAATGATAACATATTCTTTTAGGCCCTACTAAGTTGTTTCTATTGGTGAAGGCCCCTTCTTCTTTCAATCTGCCCTTGCACTTTATTCCAAAACGTGAATTCCGATATAGCAGAAAGGTAAACGTTAGACGTGTTTGCTTTTATCATGCAAGGACATTAATATTAGATTATTTGGGAGATTTTGTGGTCTACCTCTCTTTTATTAAATGATGTAATCTTGTTTTCGGTAAAAGTTTACACCAATTATTAATGGTAAAGAGTATCTTCTTAATTTCAATTAGCTGATGGAAGAATGCCTATCAGTTATTTGACAAAAAGAACATAGGATATCCACGTGTGACAAAAATCTATTATTTCTCAACTATCAACAATATCCTGAATCTCCCAATCATAGTAGATTTTGTTTCATGATAATTTGACTGGTTTGATACACTTTACTGCATCACTTTTTGTTATCAATGTCGTTAGGCATTAGATCTTTCAATTTGATTCAAGCAAGCATAATCTGAGGTCAAGATAGGATGTTGATAATTTTGAGTGTCCAACTATGTCAATCAATTTGATATTGTCTAAAAAGGTCTTTGATGCAGATAGTTCCTTTCAAACTACGATTTAAGTGCAAAGCCCAAATCCAGCAAATGAAAAATCCTGGCCACGATCGTGAATCTCATGTTGGGAACTCTGATGACTTAACCAACTCTTCAGTAGAAGATCCAATCTGGTATAAAACGTTTAATCTTCAGTTATTATGGTGAGAGTTTATTAATTGTGACCAAAAGTAAAAAACATGAGATTTTATGTTCTAAATAGGCAATATCATAGAATGGTTGAGATAAGTGAAATGGGAATATGTTGTCCTAATAAATTACCATTCATTCTTGAAATAAAGATGATTAGTTAAGTAAATCACAATGTAGAGCTTCATGGCTGTTGATACTTTTATGCAACAATATCCAAATTTAAATTTAAATTCTAGCATTAAGGAACTTAGTTGATCATTTCCAGGTTTCAATGTCGACATGCAATCAAGGGGCTAGCATTCAATAGACCCGATGAAGATTGAAAATGCTCAATGTCAAAGATTCGACGCAAGTAAACACTAACCTACAAACTTGCAAATGAATTGCTTCTAACTGTATTTTGTAGACAAAAAGTCCTAGAACTTGGAGAATATAGCTCTTGATATGCAGCTTATCATCTGGAATAGGATTTAGATATATCCTTTTAGCTAATTTCAACCGAGGGGATTTAAGTAAATTTGAAAGCTTAAAGTCAGCTTCAATTTGTTCTCTTAGATAATTCAAATCTTAAAATAAGCTTATTTTATTTTAGTGATAAGATATGTTTTGTTCCTTAAGATCTTTTGTTCTCATGTTTGTTGTAAAAAACAAATATTAAAATATATGTATGAAAAGTTATGTTTTGTTTAGGAGAATTATAAAAAATAATAAAATTGACAAAATACTTAAAATATATTACAAAATTTTAAATTCTAACCCTAATAGACATTGGTATGTTTTTATCAATTACAGTAATAAAAATCTATTGATGTCTCATTAATAAAACAAAATTTTTTGTGTAAATATTTTAGTTTATTTTTTATAAATATAACAAAACATCAAACTATTTACGACCGTGTAACAAAATCTATAAAGTTAGTCATTTTTTAAATAAGGTTTGCCCTTTCGTTTTTATTCTCATCTTCGCTCGATCTCTCTCGTTGTCTTTCTTCTTTTCCTCCTTTTTTTGTTGCGATTTTTTTTCATGTCTTTCTTCTTTTGATATTTTCTTACGTCGTTTAATCATTCCATCGTTTTTCTTCTTTTTTTAAGTTATTTAGATTTAAACGTTAGAGTAGTCAAATGTGAATGATTATGTAAAAAAATTAAAAAAAAAACCCAAAATCTAAATGATCGTGAAACAAAAGAATTAAAAAAAAATCGTTTATCAAAATCTAAACAATGGTGTGAAAAATTTAAATCTAAACAAACCAAACAATGAGTGTGTACCAAATATATTAGGTGCGATGCATGGTTGACAACTTGACGGGGTATTTTGGATATTTTTAAAAAAAATTTCGTTTTCAAAATTGTATACAAATATTTTTCTAGAAAACACCACTTTATTTTACCATAATTTAAAATGTCCCATATGTTTAATAAACTATTTATAGAAAAATATTTTCACTAATATCACTTTCAAAACAAATGCTCCCACATTTCAACAAAATATAATTTTGAAAAATAACACAATTCAGACATAAACATTGTTTACATTACCCCTTGCAATTTTTGCCATCAAACTTTACTCCATTCACCATCTCATGTAGTTCTAACTAAAAACACACCTACAAAATTTTGAGTAATTTTAATATAACTAAAACTTAAAGCACACAATTGAATTCACTCAATTATTACTTATAATAAATCACTTCAAACTCAAAATTTAACCAAAAGAATAAAAACACATTAGTGTTATTTTCTTAAAAAGTGTCTTTTACATGTCATACAATGAACAAGAGTGTGGTATATATTTAGTAGATTATTTTCTTTTTTACTTAAGTATACTAAACACATTTTTTTTAAGTGACAAATATCTAATTTGTTGAAATGGTACCAAGAAAAAAAGTATTTTTTGTGACAAAGACAAACGAGAAACAACCTAACTAAAAAAACTATACTCCCACCTCATTGATGATAAAGAAGAAGAATACAAGAAAAATAAATATCTTTTCATAACCACGAACAACTCTAAAAGGATGCCAAAGTTGCAATCACAAAAGATGCAATATCTAATTTGTTGAAATTATTCCTAAGATCAATTTAATATTTTTTCCTTTAGATTTAAACGCAAAGAAATTAAATGTCGCAAAAAAAAAAAAAAAAAAAAAAAGAAAAAGAAAAAGAAAAAGAAAAAGAAAGTAAAGAAATTGGATTTCGAGAAAAGAAAAAGAATAAAAATGGGGTGAAAGAGACGGAGGATTTGCTCGGGCAAAGACTCTGTTCGCGTGAAGAACGAGCACCTCTAACCAGACCTCCGAAATCTCCTTGCCGCCACCGCCGCCGCCGCGGTTCTGGTTTTCCGCCGTTATCTCGTCACCGGCGGAGCAAGCGCCATGAAGTTTCAATTAGAGGATGTCACTGTCTACTTTCCTTACGATCACATTTACCCGGAGCAGTACGCTTACATGCTTGAGCTGAAGCGAGCTCTCGACGCCAAGGGACATTGTCTTCTCGAAATGCCCACCGGCACCGGAAAAACCATCGCCCTTCTTTCCCTTATCACCAGCTACGCCCTCTCCAAACCCCAAAACCCTGTCAAGCTCATCTACTGCACTCGGACTGTCCACGAAATGGAGAAGACCCTCGCTGAGCTCAGATTGCTCCATGATTACCAGGTTCAACAGCTTGGACCTCGTGCTCAGATCTTGGCTGTGGGGCTTTCGTCCAGGAAGAATCTGTGTGTCAATCCGAAGGTTTTGGCGTCGGAGAGTCGGGATTCTGTTGACGCTGGTTGTCGCAAGTTGACGGCGAGTTGGGTTAGGGCTATGGCGGCTGAGAATCCCAATGTGCCCACTTGTGAGTTCTTTGAGCAATATGAAAAGGCGGGCTCAAGTGCTGTGTTGCCGCCGGGGGTTTATACGTTGCAGGTACTGGTTGAATTGAAACTTGAAATTTCGTGAAATTGAGAATTCCCTAATCACCAACGGTGATTTGAATTGTGTAACGGATGCTGATGAACTAGAATAGAGGTTATTTCTGAATGATTTGGAATGGTATTTCTTTGGTTCCCTGAGATGTTGCCTCATGAAATTTAAAATTCCAGTTTCTTCTTCGGGTGTAGTTCTTGAAACAGTGTTGAGATTATAATTCAGTAGCATATTTAGTTTTTTGAGGATTGGCAGATAAAGCTTGAGTTTCATTTACGGCTTTACTTCTAGTATTATTGTCTAAAGATAAGTTGATTCAGAAATAATTTATATATATTCTAGGCTTTATTGACTAAATTATTCAAATATTGATTTCGATAGATGGAATCATCAGTTCCTTGACTGAATCATTCATATAATTTCCTCACTGAATTTATAGGATCTGAGAGCTTTTGGGACAAAGAAGGGCTGGTGTCCTTACTTCTTGGCACGGCATATGGTACAGTTTGCAAATGTGGTAGTATATAGTTATCAATACTTGCTTGATCCCAAAGTGGCTAGCATTATATCCAAGGAAATGCAGCGAGAATCTGTTGTAGTGTTTGATGAGGCACACAATATTGATAACGTGTGTATTGAAGCCCTTAGTGTTAGTGTGAGGAGGCAGACTATTGAAGGTGCCAGAAGAAATCTCAATAAGATGCGTCAGGAGATTGAGAGGTATAATCAGATCCTAAGTTGCTTTCTCGTATCTTCATACCATACTTTGAGAGGCCTTGGCTCATTTTTTCTAATGTTCTTCAGAGTTAACGTGAAAATGTCTCTTATTGTAAGATTTATCTAGGTTTCTTAAATTTCAATAAGATGCTCTAGGTGATTCTGTGCACTGTCTAGGTATTTAGTTTTTGTTTCTTTTAATTGAAATTTAATCAGTATTTTCCTTGATATGGTAGGAAGGTTCAAGGAAACTGATGCAGGTAGACTGCGTGCAGAATATAACAGGCTGGTGGAGGGTTTGGCACAAAGAGGAAACCTACCTAGTATGTTGTACATTATTGTAGTTGTATCAAGATTGCATGATTCTTTTCCTTGTATAATATAATATCCTAAATTTCTGTAATTTTTTGGTGCAGTTTCAGACACGTGGCTCTCAAACCCTGCTCTTCCAGATGATATTTTGAAGGAGGCTGTGCCTGGAAATATACGCCGAGCTGAACACTTTATACATGTATTGCGGAGATTGGTTCAGTATCTTGAAGGACGATTGGACACTGATAATGTTGAGAAGGAAGGGCTTGTAACTTTTGTTGGCTCTATTGGTTCTCAGGCTGGAATTGACCAAAAGACCTTGAAGTTTTGTTACGATCGTCTCCACTCTCTCATGCTGACACTTGAAATTACCGACACAGATGAGTTTTTGCACGTACAGACTATATGTGACTTTGCAACACTCGTTGGAACATATGCACGAGGTTTCTCAATTATAATTGAGCCTGTTGATGAGAGAATGCCGCATATTCCTGACCCGGTACTGCAGGTTAGTTCATCTACTTTATTTCTCTCTTACACATGTTCACATCATTCTTGAGAGCAGTACAGAATTTGAATGCTTAAAGTTATACTCTTAGGCTTAGATGAGCCCTCGATGGTGGAGAGGTGTTTAAGTGGACCCCTTCACCGATAGGTACATGGTTTTTGTATTTAGCTACCTTCTGATGTTAAAACGTAGAGGCTTCGTAGATTAGGAGAGTCCTCACAAAATCTTTCCAACTTCTTTTTTCTGGGATGGAGATTCTCTCTTCTTCTCATATTTCAACATTGAAATTTGAGGCTGTCCAGAAGATGTACTAATCAGAATAAGAAAATCCTAGAATCTTTCAAAACAAGCCACAATTTGGGTGATTGGGGGAGGTAAGGAACACAAGAATCTTTCTAAACAAGGAAAGATCCTCGGAGGAATTGCTTGATTCTCCTCATTTTTCATTCTCTATTGTTAGAGAAGTTTTTTGCTGTTCTTTATGGATGGTCTCCTCTTCTCTACCTTTCATTTAATCAATGAAATTGTTTCCCATGAAAAAAAGAAATTCCTAAAGAAGAAGTAAACATCTACCTCTGTTCTCTAGTTGCATAGCCTCTAGCTCATGCATGATACTATTTAGTATTTACTGAAGTTTAAACTTTATATTGTGTTTTCAATATTTATGTCCATTTTTTAAACAAGATTATATATATTAATATTTCCTTATTTTCTCCTCAGCTTAGCTGTCATGATGCCTCACTTGCTATTAAGCCTGTTTTTGAACGATTTCAATCAGTTGTGATTACGTCTGGTACTCTGAGCCCAATTGATCTATACCCTCGTTTGCTCAATTTTAATCCTGTGGTTAGCAGAAGTTTTACAATGTCCTTGACCAGAGACTGCATATGCCCAATGGTTCTCACTCGTGGCAGGTGTGTGGTTCTGTTGAAATACGTTATCCTTCAATTCTGTATATTATTATTGAAGTCCTTTTCAAAATTTTTATTTTCCTTATAAAAACAGTATTTTTGTTAAGTAATATGTAGGATCTTCTGTAATGAACAAAGTTCGTTTTTCTTTTTTGGTTCTAGCGACCAGCTTCCAGTTAGTACTAAATTTGATATGAGAAGCGATCTTGGTGTAGTAAGGAATTATGGGAGGCTCTTGCTCGAGATGGTCTCAACAGTCCCGGATGGGATAGTATGTTTCTTTGTCAGTTACTCATATATGGATGGCATTGTAAATAGTTGGAATGAAACTGGCATCCTAAAGGTGACGCAACTACTCCTGTTTGCTTGTTAACAGCTTATTAGTCGTAACATGATCTACCCTGATCATACTAAGTGGTTAAACTCGTTGCCTCAGGAAATAATGCAGCACAAACTTGTGTTCATTGAGACCCAAGATGTCGTGGAGACTACACTGGCTCTTGACAATTACCGGAAGGCTTGTGATTGTGGGAGAGGTGCTGTGTTTTTTTCCGTAGCCAGGTATCCCATTCTTCTGTCAATGGTTCTCCCCTTTTCCCTTCTTTCTAGTCAGCACAATATGTGGTTCAGATGGGTGTATTATCCTTTTCATACAAGTACAACAGATATATATGAATACAACTTGCACATCGCTGGATAGGTGGCTGATAATGAACAATGACTCCCAAGTCTGTGACTAGACTTGGACTAATAGTTGAGAGAAGTTGAATTTTCATTTTTGTTGCATCAAATATTCTGAACTATGGTTTATTTTTTTTCATTCCCAAATTAATGGCACCAAATGTCCTAATTTATCATGGTGGAATGGGAACGTAAAATATACACTATGAGGGTTTTGATTTCCTTGAGTTATTCTTGATTTTAGGTTACTCTTTTGCTCAGTTTTTGCAGTTTAAATGCCATGGTGATTTGAAATCATAAATTTTAATGAATTTCTTATTTAGAGATCTCTTCTGTAAATTCCAGTTTATGATTCAAAATTTAGTATAATGTTTCTATATCTATTGCATTGAAGTTTGCATTTTGTGTGCAATGCATATAATGTTTAACTAGTGTTTAAAATAATCGTCATCTTGTCTATTAGAAGAAAGCCCAATTTCCTGTTGATATGGGCGTTCTCAATATTGGGAATCCACTCAGAAACAGGTCTATTCTTGCCACATGGTTGTGACAATTCATTCTCACATTTACCACAACACTGCAAAGATACCTATTATTTCTGGATTTGGACACAAGACGAATAATTGAAGTTCCACTAGGTCTTCGATAAACTGGTGCAACTGGGCCTGCAGGCCCCTTTCTGCTTAAAATCTCATTAAAATTGGAACCCCTCACCGATACTTGAGACAAGAGAAGCCTCCCTCCTAGGCATTCTCCCTATGATATATCTCATTCACTACTGTCTTCTTCATCATATCCCTCTTTTTGGCGTTAGGGAAACGCCACTTGGAGATTTGGAATGGTAGAAATCAAGCTGTTGTATTACCTGCAAGGATAGTTTTGTGAAGGGCCGCTTTTCCTCTGATGCCCCTTAGCAAGCAAGTTTTGGGAGACCTTAGAAATTTCTGATTGGCAAGTGGCTTTCCCAAAGAGCATCAAAGGTTTTCCGGGAGTCCTCTGTTAGGACTTAATAGTGAGGGTTAGTATGGTAATTAGTACTGTCATAAAGTAGTGAAGCAATTGGCATAAATTAGGTAGATGAGGTATATAAGAAGGTAGAGGAGTTAATTATAATTTAATTAAAGATTTGTGATGGTTTAGCTTTTAAGTGTTCTTAAGAGGTGAGTGCCCAAGTTCCCCAAATTACTCTGTGGTTGTCTTTCATTCTTTCATTTATTTATTTTATATGAAACCGTGCTTCATAGAGAAATATGAAACATTGTCAAAGACATGAAGAAAAGTTTGCAAAAGGAGTTCAAACCTGACTATAGAAATAAACTCCAACCTAAAAGAATCAAGCTGAACTCATAATTACAAAAGGGCTGGGGTGACAAGATGAAGTGTTAAACCTAGCAACCTCCTGGACCTCCTCACGTGATCTCTAAACCCAGATTTTTTAATTCCTCTCAAACTGAGTTCTCCTCGACTGGACAAATATAAGCATGTCACTAAACTCTTTCATTGATCTTGAGAGGGAGGATTCAGGAGCACTTCTCACTTATGATACAACAATCCCTACACCGCACCGGGCATAATCCAAAATGAAACAATAATTCTAAAGGGACTGACAATACTCACACTCTACAGCACACTGTCAATATCCTCCTAATGTCTCTTGCATAGAATGCACCAATGCAGACACAATGGAAAGGAAGAATGCCTTTTTGGTCCAAGGTATTGACTCTTCGATGCAAAACCTGATAAGTAAAAAATTTGACCTTAGAAATTTTAATCTTTAAAAGAGAGGAGAAAGCCAAAGCCACGTGGGAGAGAAGGTTACATAAATATGAAAAAAGGCATTGCACGAGAAGCCCCAAAAGGACCGGGAGTCCAAACCTTAAAGCCCCTCCCCCATGGGCCACGATATGCATGAAGGCCACAAAGGATAGAGAGAAGGGTTGTTGCTTCCATTGTCTCTCTACGAGAAAGAGGGCGACAAAAGACCTAGGAAAGTGAAAAGGAGGAATCCGGGGTAGGCAAGATAGTAGTCACATGTAACTTCTTATATGAAAAGTGGTATTGACGTTGAAACAAAGGACAGGGGAGAAACCCCACACTATTCCTCTAAAAAAAATCTTTACCCCTTTCACTACAAAACATTTCATAAGTTGGGAGAACAAAGTGAATCCAGATTCCAGAAGAGATAGTTAAATAGAAGTTCTTTGTAGTTAATGATTTTGTAGTTTCTTCACTATCAATCTACTTTCTTTAAAGCATTTTTCTTGGACACCCTTTGAAAAACGAAATGAGTATGTTCCAGCTTCAATTTATTAGCTATTTATTGGAATTTTGGTTATGTGTGTAAAAAATAGATTCTTCAATGATATAGATATAGAAAAAGCCATAGATTTATTTTTTTGAACACGTAATTTTTGTTGGCCTTTTTAGTGCAAATATCATTCCCGCTTAATACCTATGATTTATCGAATCTCTGTACCTAATGAAAGAATTTTTATGATCTTTCTTTCATGGGAGGCTATCCTCTCCTTTTGGTGATTTCATACCATCTAATGAAATTATTGGATTCATTCAAAAGAAAAAAGATCACTTTTAGATAACTTCATAGTGATGCAGCTTAAAAGATGAGTGATCTGAATGTAATTTGGAACTAAATCTATGTTAATGCAGGGGAAAAGTTGCTGAAGGTATAGATTTTGATCGACATTACGGAAGATTGGTGATAATGTTCGGTGTTCCTTTTCAATACACATTAAGCAAGTGAGTTTCACATTGTGACTTTCTAATGATAACTTGTGGGACTAAATGACGATTAATCAATGTAATAAAGTATTTTTTTCATTGTTTAAATTGTCTTGTTCTTATCACATTTATGATTGTTAATCTAAGAACAAAATCCTGTGAGGTTGTGAATTCTTATTTTTTTAATTGAAAATTGAGTGTGTTCCTTTGTTTTTGGGTGGGTTGGCCAACCTAGGGTGAGGAGGATGATGGTGTGGTTGTTTTTGTTTGGACTTGGTTGTTCTGACTGCGTAGATAATGATTTTATTTTCAGAATTTTGCTTGCTCGGCTGGAGTATTTACGTGAGACATTTCAAATAAAGGAAGGGGACTTTCTAACTTTTGATGCTTTGGTATGGGAAATTTACTCTTCTATCTGTAGTGTTTTTGGTGTATGTTGGAACTAAATGGTTCTGACAATTTGAGCAGAGACAAGCTGCACAATGTGTTGGTCGAGTTATTCGATCGAAGGCTGATTACGGGATGATGATATTTGCTGACAAAAGGTTTGATTTTTTCTTTATTAATGTTACTGGTAGTTTCAATTAATTCCTTTATTACAGAACATATACCGAACAGATATAGACATGCGACATGCCTTTTTTCAAAAAAGTTAATGGCCACCCCTCTTTTCATAGATAATAGTCTTGTCTTCATGAACTTTTGATCATGGAGATCAAATGGCAACCATAGTGGGTGCCTTTTGAAGGTGCGCACCATGTTTAGATGGACCAATGTGGGAATCCTTGACATACACTTCCATGCACTTGAGCTTGCTACGGAAGCACATGTTGCCAGTGAATGTCACACTAGTTGGAAGGTGTAAAATCAGTTTACGAAGCTCCAAGGACATTGTGTTTCGCTTGTGCATCATGCAAGTTGATGCAATTACTAGAGAATAGAAGTTGAGAAGATTTTGAAATATGATGATTTGTAAGTCGAAATTTGTAGTACCTCTACCAGATGTGCTCTTATTATCGTCAGTAGTATCCTTTGAGCAATGTTGGCAGGATGTTATGTTGACATTTGACGATTACCATTTAGCATGAAATTATATTTTCAGTCGGTGATTTTACTTGAGATGTTTGAAAAGATGGTTTAATGGGAAACTACCATGTATTTAAAATACCATGCTATTTGCAATTTATTAGTACAAAATATATTGAAAATGTGACTTTTTCCGTTTCATGCATAGTCTTTGTAATCTTCTTGATTTGTTTTTTTTTCACCTCTATGCAGGTATAGTCGTCATGATAAACGCTCAAAATTGCCTGGATGGATTTTGTCACATTTACGTGATGCACACTTGAATTTGAGCACAGATATGGCTCTGCACATAGCTCGGGAGGTTTGTATTTGTTAACATCCTTATAGCCCAAGATATTGACATAAAGTATTGAATATTTGAAGTTCTTATCTCCCCTTTGAATTTGCAGTTGGAAGCAAAGTTTGGTTTTATTATCTTAATTGCATCTTCTATAAGATCTCTTCCGATGTTTAACTCCCAACTTATTAAGAATGTCTAAACATTTTTGTTTGTCCGTTACTGACAAAATAATTGAATAGAAACTAAATCCGTGGGTGCAGTTCCTTAGGAAGATGGCACAACCCTATGATAAGGCAGGGAGCACTGGTAGAAAGACCTTATTGTCCCAAGAAGACTTAGAAAAGATGTCTGAAGCCAACATGAATGAGATGTTGTATTAAGAATCTCAACACATCAAACGGACTCTTTCTTAGTCCAGAGTGCTGTTTTACATTCTTCTTGAATCCTACTTACCACATTCATCTGCTCGACAATTTGGTTTGATAGTTTGAAAAAGAAATTCCCTTCTGAGATTCTGCCGAAGAGGAAAGAACTCAAATCTAAATGCTGCCAGCTTGTGGAATCGAAAAGGGTTGTTGTTAACCTCTCTAAATGAAAAACCCCAAAAGGAAAATTTTGACAAGTAACTTTATAGTATATGTATATAAATACCTCTTGTTCCCTTTTTGACTTTAAAGTGTTGTTACTCATTTTTTTGGGGTTAAACACTCTTATCTTTCAAGTTTATGGTTGCTGCATTAGTTTACTATTAAAAACTCAACTGATTTTGGATGAGCTTGTTTTGTTAGGAATTGAATTGTTATTTATTTGATTGGATGGTTGATCTGTTTGTCCCTTTACCAGTGGAAATGATTAGAAAGAACTTAAAAAGAGATAAATTTACAAGATTTATGATTTTATATTATAATGAGTTTGGTTGGATTGGGTCAAACAAATTTAGAAAAATGAAACCTACTTAATCCAAATTAATTCTCAACCCGATATAAAAGTCAAATTTCTTTTGAATACTTTATATATATATATATATGTAAATAAGGTGGAGTGTGATAATTAAGCTCGCATGAGTTTGATGGTTACAATTGTATCAATCATGAATCAACTTTGACATTATACCTTTCGGCTGGGAAACTAAAGTCAAAGCCTTTATTTCTTATCCTTATAATAATATCACCACTTCCTTCCTCACTCATTCAATTCCAGCGCTGCCCTTTGAGAAAAGGACAAAAGAATCCAACCAAATTCATAGATATTGGTGGAGCTTTTGTGTAATTCACACTCTATAGACAGAAGGTTAAATCACTAGATTTCTCTACCAAGTTTCATGTTGTTTATATTTTATAGGTATTATTAGAGTTGAAGAAGTAAAGATTTTTCCTTTTCTTGAAATAAATTTGATAATTTACTCCAAGGTTGAGACTGTTTCAACTATGAAGTACAATCCTTTGTTGATGACATTCAAGTATTTTATCAAAGAGGCATTATCTTAGGTTTCTTTTTTTCATCCATGAATTTGTATTATCATTACTCACATTCTAGCATGTAATGCATAAACAAACTAATGTCTATAGCATTTGTAAGACCCCTCGTATAACCGTACTGTTGTGTCTAGTGCTCTTTATTGCCTTACTCTAAAAAAACTCTCTCAAAGATTTAATAATGTAAAAGCAACTATTGTGATGGACATCAAACACAATCTTATGCTATATATATATATATATATATATATATATATATATGAAAATAAAAGATTCAAATCTTTGATTTGTTGATTATGATCTAACCAATTAAGCTATACAATAGTTGATTGATTGTTAATCTAATATGACTTCATTTTTCAATATTTAATGTCTAAAGTTCTCATATACCCCTTTATAATAATTGATGTTAGCTCCCTTTTTTTAATAGATGATTTATAATTTGGATAATGCATGATAAGAGAAAATAGCAAAATGAAAGCTGAAAGACAATAAAATAAAAATAAAACAGAGATGAAAAAAAGAAGAAAAAACTAAGGTATACATGACTTTTAATTAAGGATATTTGAAAAAACAAAGAAGATTAAATCACACAAAATACCACAATTGAGTATTTAGATTATTAGAAGTTTTATTTTCTATGTTTGAATTTTGAAATGTGGAGAAAAATGTGAATATATATAAATGCATTGATTCCATTTTGTAAATCATTTGATAATAATTTAATTTTCGATCAAGAATGCATGAACTTAATGTGCCCCTAAATTATATAACATATTAATTTTAAAAACTACTTGGGTCAGTCTATTTTTTGGAACTTGTTCTATTTTATTTTCTTACTTTTAAATAGTCAACTTTTTAACACACATTGAATTTAAGCCTTAGCCTCAAAGAAAAAAAAAAAAAAGAAAAAAAGAAAAAAAGAAAAAAAATTACCATGTAATTCAAGATAATTGAAAATTATTTTGTTTGAAATGAGAAAGATTTACATTCTTATGTATAAATGGTAATTGTAAAAGAAAAGCAAATTTAGAACTTATTAAGCTTTATGGAAATGTTAATTGAAAATTAAATGAGACAAATTATCTAATTTATTTTTAGATTTTACAAAATTCGAGTATTTTTGATCAAAAAGGTTTTTTAGTAAGAGTAAGACTTGAGATCATTTTAGATTTTAAGATCTTCCACCTAATAAACAACGAAATTCATTTGAAATATGTTCTAAAAGTAGAAAATATCAAACTTTTCTTTGTATAGATTTAAAAAGTTAGAAATAGTGGGTAGGTAGACTAAAATGTAATCTTTAATTATGGAGATTAAAGTCTAATTTTATTGTAATCAACCAAATTTGAAATTTAACCCAAATTTTTCTCTAAAATTATTTAAAGGAAATTGTTGTTGATAGAATTGAAGTTGGAATTTTGAACATGAAGTTCCCTCCGTTAACGCCGAAGAACTAAATCCAAATCTGAACTTTTCAAGATCGAACTGCAACAAATGATCTTCCATTTGCAAACCTCCGATCACGATCGGCGTTCTTGGAAATTCTCCCCCATTGATGAATCCCAAGCACCAAGCATCCACTCCCTTCTTCTTAATCCTCACCATCGTATTCCTCCCCCCTAATTTCCACACCACTTTCCCTTTCTCCATAACCAGATCCACCACCGGAGCCTTCGCATGTCCTTCCGCCGTCACTCCCACGCTCTTTGCCGCGTAGCACACTCCGAACGGCTCTACCGCATTTATCAACTTGAAGTTGAGTACAGCCGCTTCCTTCATAAACACCGTTGCGAATGCTCTATAAATCGAACTCTGTAGCAACCCGTAATTGGTGGAGGTGCTGATCTTAGCCCCACCGCGACCGTGAATCGACTCAAACGGCAATAAAGAGGTGTTGAACGGTACCACCTTGCCGTTGATTCTAATGGCAGAGAGTCCAACGTAATACTCGTAAGACGGTAACCAATAGGTGTAAATCGAGCCGCTAACCGGATTGAAGACCAATGGAGTGTAAGTTAGGGATTTAGAAAGATCAACATTGGGAGAAAATCTGTACGGACCTTTAGATCCAAAGATAGCAACACCAGGTCCTGACCTCGCTCCTGGTAAACAAATGGCGAAAAACTTAGGACTATTGAATTTCGCGCTAATCACCGATGGAATCGACAAGTTGGAACGGCCGAGCGCCGCAAGGCCAATGACATTCTTAGCAAGACCTCGGAGGAAATTGGTCTTGACGCATGCGAAAGGAAATTCAGGAGTGCGACGGAGTAGACCGGATTTGGAGCCGTCTGGGGTGGAGAGAGCGAGAACATCAGTGATCAGACTCTCGGAATCGGTGAGCTCAGGGTGAAAATAATCAACAAATTGATCTCTTATGGATGGCTTTTCTGGATAACCGAAAGAGAAGATGGTATTGACGGTGTCGTTAGAGCACATGGAAGATGGAACTTCGACGCAGGTGCTGCCAATACCCTGGCCAAAGGAATCGGCGAGCGGGGTATTGTTAATGACGAATTGGTAAGAGGAAGAGTTGTAATTTTTGTAGCAGTCGATCCAGGAGAAGGCCCCGCCGAGGTCGAGGTGGAGGCTGGCCGGGCGGAGGGGAGTTTTGAGGTTGACGGAGATGGAGTAGAGGCGAGAGTTATGATCGTTGTAAATGGAAGCAATGAAAGCTGTTTGAAGGGAATACAAAGGAAATGAAGTAAGAAAGAAGAAGAAGAAAAAGAGGAGAGGTGTCGACATTTTTGTTTGTTGCATTCTTAGTTTGAAATGGAACTCCTCCCTTTTATACAGCAATAAACCATTTAAAAAAGGCTTCAACTTTATTTTTTTTAAGAAAAGAGAGAGAGAAAGAAAAACGTGCTCAATTTATAAATTAAAAAAATAAGAAATTGTAAAAAATAAATTGTTTGATAAAATATTTAGGGAGCCTTTGGTACAGTAGGATTAGTGCTATAATAATCCTAAGTATTATACAAATTTCATAAACTTATTTTATTAAATAATCTTACTACATCTATCGTGATGTTTCATTTTTTTTCATGCGTATATATTGCACATCAAATTAAAGAAGCTTTCTAAATTGAACGTTCATATTAATATTTTAAGTTGCGATCTTGTGTTTGCACTAATTTTCTTTTTCATGAATATATTTGTCATTAGATGCAATATTTTTCTTAAAATCAATTTTCCTTGAATTTCTTAATTACGATGTTCATTTAATAAATTATCATTATTTTCACCACTTTTTCTTTTTTGACGTACACATGTAATGGAAAACATGTAAACACAAACCACTATTATTAGAATTGCTTACATAAGATTCTTACTCTATTAAACTTTGACCTATCTCGACATAATGCTTACATTGGCATACTAGTTTAAGCATACATCGCTACTATTCTGGTAAAAAAGAAATGCAAAAGAAATTTCAAATATGCATTTCCATGTTGGTCATCTTCTTTGATTTATAGCTAAGACATTTTACTAAGAATGACTAAAAAATGTCTAGATCTAATCTTTTGTTCTAATAGTAAGTATTTTTAACCTTTAAAAAAGTTTAATCAGTATTAATGCAACTTAAAAAGTATTTTTAAACAAAATACAGCAAGTACTAACTTTTATAAAAAAAATAAAATCCAAGATATTTTTCTGTAGTTTAGTTAGAAAACAAGACCTTTATTAGCTAAAACTAAAATATCTGGATAAGATTTATAGGAACTTAAAGATTGGATGATATGCGGATTTTAGGTTTAAACTCAATTGAATAATTTAATGAAAAAAAAAGCTTTCTTAATTAAACATAATTCAATATCGAAATTTATTGAATATTTTCTTTCATATCCCCTGATTGTTGAAGTTGAACTAAAAGAAAAATATATTAAAACTGCATGTAATTTTAATTTATTCCTCTTTGCAAAAACTCTCCCTTATTATAGATTAATTTAATTGAAAAAGAAAAAAAAAAGAGTGATGAATTAAAGACTTTTTCAAATTTTTACTTTGTATGCGAATGAGTTGGAGGGATTACGAGAAGGGGTTTGTAGGGGTAAATGGGGTGTTACGGCATATTATGAGTAGAGGTTTGTTGGGAGGGTTATCGGGGATTATGGGTAAATGAGCTGTTTTCCATAACATGTGCCCCAAAAAAGGAGTGAATTATCATAACCTACTCTAATCCCCCATAACACCCACCCCAAATATTCCTTTACAATTTATAGAAAAATCAACTGTGTAATGAATTTTGTTAGTTTTGTTGGAGCGTAGATAGTTTGTCAAATTTTTTTTTGAAAAAATCTTTTAAAAAAACTCATTTTTGTAATTTCAACCTCACTCGTTTACTTTCATCTTCTTAGAAGCTTTATTAACACAAATGTTTCTTGAAGTCTTGTTTCATATTAAGGTGTCTTGGTTGAGTGGTTCAAGATAGTTTAGGACGTATTTATCTTATGAAGTTGGTCCCCCGGTGTATTGCCAAGCTTTCTGAAGCAATAACAATTTACTCTATACTAAAGAGTTTCTTATTTTATATATAAAATGTTATGGTTGAATCTGATTGTTTAGAAGTGATCTCTTTTATTAGTGAGGTTAACGCAAACAAGGTGGTGAGGTGAAAATTATTTTTCTCTTATGTTTGCCATAGTTAAAATGTATGAATAAATGCAAATATAGTAATTTGATTTAAAATATTAACATATATAACAACATTTTTAAAAAATTAGAAATATAGCAAAACTTGTCAAAATCTACCATTTGTAGACTATGTTGAAAATATTGATATATCATTGATAGACTATAAAAGTTTATAAGTCTATTATAACTGATAACTTTTGTTATATTTGCAATTTTTTTTAAAGGGTTGATATACACTTAATTATTATTCCTAAAATTGTTACAAATTATAATTGTCTTAAAACATTAAGATGTTCTATAGTTTACTTATGAATCATAATGTTGAATTTTGTTCTAGAAATTCAACCAGAATTTGTCAATACAATACCTATCGTAATTTAGATCACACAAGATTATTGCTTATAGAAAACATTAAATCCAATATCACGTGTACCTTTTTTTTTATGTTATTCTTTCATGATATAATATATTTAATTTCTTTTTTGTAGATGATATCTCGAGGGAGATTGTAATCATAATACGAAATAATTACTTTACTTTAAAAAGTTATTATATACATGTGGGGATACTACTAATACTATTTATGTGTTGTACAACGTGGGACGATAAAACTGATACTATTTTGTGTTCGTTCTACAATGTGGGATAAAACTAAATATTAATTATTTGTGTTATGCATGTGAGATAAAACTTATAATATTATTTGTGTTATCCATGTGGGACACAACGAATATTTATGGAAAAGTGTTGTTGACAGAAGTAAAGTTGAAGTTTGAACGTAAAGTTCAAATTTTCAAGATCTGCGACAGATGATCTTTCATTTGCGATCGGCGTTCTTGGAAATTCTTCACCGTCATTGAATCCTAAGCACCAAACATCCATTCCATTCTTCTTAATCCTCACCATCGTATTCCTCCGACCCCTTCAATTTCCACACAACCTGGGTGTTGCAAAGGACGAATTTGTAAGAGGAAGAGTCGTAATTATTGTAGCAGTCGATCCATGAGGAGGGGCCGCGGAGGTCGAAGTGGAGGAGCGGAGTTTTGAGGTTGGACGGGAATGGAGTAGGGGAGAGAGATATTGTCTTTGTAAATGGGAGCGATGAAAGCTGTTTGGAGAGAATACAAAGGAAATGAAATTAGGAAGAAGAAGAAGAAGAAGAAGAGAGGAGTCGCCGTTTTTTTAAAATGAACCATTTTATATAGAGAAAAATAACACTTAAATTTAAAACTTGCATTATTAACTTTTAAGTTTTTAACTTCTATTTACAAACTTTTATCATCTATTAGCTAGTGATTGATCAATATTTTCAATAGCATCATTTTGTCATAAATATTGTAAAGATTTTGCTATATTTGATTTTTTTTTTTTAAAATTTTTTTGTCTATATATTAATACTTTCAATCTAATTGCTACATTGACAACCGTATTTTAAAGTAAAAAATAATTTGGAATATAATGAAAAGTTGAAATTTATAATTTGACAGTGACTTCAAAGTCAAAATTTGGATAGTCATATTATTCTATCTAGATCATTTCAAGTTGTTTTAAATTTTCATTTCTATTAGAAATTTAAAAAGATGTTATTATTCCAATAATAGTTTTGAATTGTTTATGCAAGGTCATGAGTAATATTCAAAGTACTTAAATTCATGTAATAAAAAATCAAGGATAGATGCGAGTCTGTTTTGATTGAATAAAAAAAGATATTTACGCAAAAGTTAAAGTTTCTTTTACGATGATCATTGATAGACCATGTTGCAAAATTTGGTCTATTAATGGTAAATTATGAATATCAAACAATAAAAATCTACCATTGATAGACTTTGCTATATTTACAATTTTTTAAACGTGTTATCCTAAAACTGGTATTATTATAACTACATTTAATAAAATATACAAAGCCCATACATGGAATTAGGAGCAAATGCAGAATAGGCAGCCACGCCAAGAAAGAAACTTGGTAGACTTTCAAAGTCAGGATTATGATAGTGGGAAACCTTTTTTATGCTAATTTTGCAAATTTCCTATTTTACAAGTTTCACCAATAAAAAGTCGTTATAGATTAAGGGAAGTGGTGAACGAGTGTTGTAGAAAGGTGGAACAAAGAATGAAAGTAACTCTAGAACTCCCTCGATTACAACTTCTTTATTGCTCTATTTGTATAACTCTCTTGTGCTTATTCTTATTAATAAAGAAGTTTTGTCTCCTTTCAAAAAAAGAAAAATATAGTAATCTCTCTACAGATCCTAAAAGACAAACCTATGTTGAAGCAACAAAGCAAACATAGATAGGTGGTCATCATGCATGGAGCGACAACCTCATAATTCAGACCTACTTACAAAGCAAACATAGATAGGTGGCCATCATGCATGGAGCGACAACCTCAAAATTCAAACCTACTTACAAAGGCAAGATAAACATTTAACTTCTGCCAAACCAAAACTCAATATTGAAATTTATTCAAAGGATATCAATTATAGAGAATCATTCACAGAAAACAGGAATAAAATGGAGGAACTGATGCACTAATTATTTTTCCATAATGGCAATAGTGACTACTTATTCTACAGTCTAATCAGCTTTCCTGCGACTCCTTTTTATTATTGTAAAACACCATGCTTTCATTTATCAATATTAAGAAGATGCTAAGAAACTAGGCCAAGCAGTTGCCAAGCCAAACCAAAGCAAAAAGGTGCTCAAACCTACTACTCCAACATAAATTCGAATACGTCTTGACATTCTCATGAGTAGGATGATTTTTTTCTGCTCCATGGTTATGAATTGAAAGCATCTAAGAACACATACAAAAACCGTAAAGACATATGAAACCTTTACCGCTAGAATTACATCAAACTACTCAGGATACAATTGTACCACATCATCGACAAAAAGTACGACAATACCCCTGATCATAAACAACTCAAATGTGTTGAAAACCTATTAAGTTTTCTACAACCACCCTAAGGTCCAACCTGAACTCCCAAAGAAAAATGATGGGAGAAGAAAGAATCACCCAGTGTCTAAGAATTTCAGCTCACTCAGTGTTAGCCCTATGAAACCGAAACAAGACACTCTACTCAACTCGTCCAGTTGAGTTCCCTGCAAGCGTGGATGTCAAACTCAATAAACTCAAATCCAGTCATCTACTCAATATAGTCCCACGCTATTGAAGTTTACACTACGTACAAGGTCATCTTTTCTCAACTCAATGTCAAGCGACTCAAGCCCAAGGCACCACACGACCAAATCAAAATATGTGACGCTTTGCTCAAGTACCAGACGTGTAAATGTGTGCTTCTACATCCATATGATTTAGTCAAGCTCACTAAGCCTATTTGATTAGATTAAGCTTGAGTACTAGCAGTGGTAGAATTTGAATTAAATCTGTGTAGTTGTATCCTATATTTCTAACACTATAAAAGGTGGGCATAACACTCTAAAGACACAATTTTGAACCAAATCCTTTGCAAGCATAATCCAAGTCTTTGCAAAAAAAGTCTGCAAATTAGATGCAGAAATAAAATAAAAGGTGGGCAGTAGCTTGTCCAATATACTTTAACATTTATATGTCAAATTCCAAAATTTTAAAATACAGAAGCGAGAAAACGAAACAACAAGCAAAAAGAAGCACAATAGGAATAAAAAGAGAAAGAACCGGATGGAGGAGGGAGCAAGGAGAAGAACCGAACAGCAATAGACGGCGAACAAAGATGGCTAGAACTTGATTCAGACAGGTTGTAAGGTTGCGGCGTTTCGACGGCGACGACTGGAAAAAGATTCTAACGGCGTTGCGACGTTCCGAAGTTGGACTGCAGTGGTTAGAGAATTGACTCAATACGACGGCGGTGGCTGGAGGATGGACTCAATACAACTGTAGTTCGACGGCGTTGTACGGTTGCAGCCACAGTTCGACGGTAGCTGGAAGATTTATGCGGTGCAGCTGAGAGATTTCACATCAGATGTTACGCGGTGGAGTAAGGAATCGACGGTAAGGGTTTTTGGATGTTACGACTGTTGATGGCAGTGGGTAAGAGTAGAAGATGGCAGTGGATCAACGAGATGGGTATATCGCAGGATAGAGTTTCTTGGTTGCATAAAGTGCTTCACTTCAGAGAATGAAAATTGAGAGATAGGAAACAAAAGAGCGAGAGAGAAGGCGAGGAGGAGAGAGAGAGTTACCCGTTGAGAAGAAAGATGAGGAAGAAATTTGAAATGTGAGAAAAGCTATGAAGGGAGAAATGAAGAGTTATCCGTTTAGATGGACGAAGCTTTTCTTGAAATTTGAAATAGAGTAATTGTCATTATGTCGTACAAAAATTTAAACATAATTTAAAAGAAAGATTTAAACATAAATGAATTTAAATATTTTGTCATTTTTGGTTTAATAAATGTTTCGGGCCTTCTCCAAATTATATATTTTTATTTTTAATTCAGAATTTATAGGTATAAAAATAGAACTAATTTAAAACTGTTCTTAAACTTTTAAAAATATTCAAAAACGCTCTTACGGTTAGTTTTAGATGCAAATCGGTTAAATTTTGTTTCAGGAATACCTTTAGCTTAAAAAGAGTTCAAGAATACTTTGATTAATCTAAATTTTATAACAATTTTTTCATTAACTAAAATAAAAACTTAAAATTTAAATTTTAAGTTAAAATCATAGTCTTAAGTTCATTTAACTATCAACACACAGTGATTGATCACAAACACAACCAATTTTTATAGTTACACTACTACAATAACAGACTCTCTTGACGTTTTTAAACTGTCAAGAATTATTATTCTTGACAATTTTAAAACCGTCATTGAAACCAATGTCAACAAAGTCGAAGTTCTTGACGATTGATAAAAACGTCAAGAATAGTGAACGTTGACATTCTATAAACGTCAAGTATACAAATTTCGATGACAGTTTAAAACCGTCAAGAATATGAGTATCCATGACAAAAACCGTCAAGAATATGTATATTTATAACATTTAATAATCGTCAAGAAAGGGATTGATTATGACATTGAAAACCGTCAAGAATGCACTTGTTTATAACATTTTAAAACCGTCAAGCATTTTTCGAATTTTTTTAAATTGTAATTCAATTATACTTATGTTCCTGTTTTATGCTCCCATTGTGTTGTATAGTGGTCTAGCAATTGCATAAATACATATAAATGACAGTATTCATCAAATATAGTTTCAAAACTCGAACATATATAAATATATAAAACCTTTCACCATATCATTTCCAAAACTTTACATATATATGAATATTGCAGATCATTTACAAGACCAATATAAATAATTCCATCATATTGCCAAAAATTCAACTCAACATCCTCTAATTAACTAACTTAGCCCAAAAGTATATCAATCTATAATAAATATAATCTCAAAAGTATACCAATCACCCCCTTCCATATGAACGATTCAAATAATTCACCTATATTATCTATATACATAAAGTTTCAGAATGACAACCACAACAAAAAAAATTTCCTACTTCAGAATCATAAATAAGTAGCAATCATATGTCCAAACCCAAAAAATCAGCTAACTCAACTCGCACCTCGTCTAACTCAGCCTGTAAGTATGATTTTCGTGTATCAATCTGTAAACATGCAAAATAAATGAATTAGTATTAATAAAAATTAGACTTAGTACAAAAACCTCGTATGTCGTTCGAAACCCAGAGTCAACTGCCATGTGTAACCTCGAAACATCTTATGGATATGTCACCAATAAAGATAAAAAGTGGTTAATAACAAACAATATAAGTCAGCCAGAGATCAAAATTGAAAATTCATAATCTGAATCCTTTCTTCTTCTTCTTCTTCTTCTTTATTTTTTTATTTTTTTATTTTTATTATAAGACAGCAATTTTTTTAGTCTGAAAATCTTCAAGGATGAGAATTGAATTGAATTGAAGAGTATGAAAATTACATGCTTTCACTAGGCTAACGTTATAACATAAAAAGATAAATTGCTCTCTTGAAAATTTAAAAGTAGAAAACAAACAAAACTAACAAATTAGATGTGGATGTCATGCCAGCACAAGCACCAGCAGCGAGTCTCCCAATCGAAGAAAGTTCTCCATCTTTCCCCGAAACCGCCCCTAGCCTGAAACTCAACCCGAAAACCCCTCCTTTTATTTATATATTTATTTAATTATTGTCGTTCCCTGACTTGGTTTCTTCTTGTGAGTAGATGGAGAAAAGTGAAATTGCTCGTCCAATTAGCACAATTCTTGATGGCTCTAATTATATTACATGGACAAATCAAATAAAAAGCTTCTTAATTGGACGAAAATTATGGCGTATTGTCACGGGTGATATTACCAAACCGACCAAACAAGACAAGGAAGATGATGGCAAATTTATCGAACGCCTTGAAGAATGGGACAGCAAAAATCATCAGATTATCACCTGGCTTAGTAACACATCAATTCCTGCTATCCATACACAATTTGATGCTTTTGAAAATTCTAAGGAGTTATGTGATTTTCTGTCTACACGATTTAAGTCCGTTGGATTAGCGCATTACTATCAGTTGCACAATAATCTTGTTAATCTTAATCAAGAAGCTGGTCAATCGGTCAATGAGTATCTAACCGTGCTTCAACCTATCTGGACTCAACTTGATCAAGCTAAAATCAGTAAAGATCATCTTCGTCTTATTAAAGTCCTTATGGGACTTCGTCCAGAATATGAATCTGTTAGGGCTGTCTTGTTACACCACAGTCCTTTGCCCTCATTGGATGCTGCTATCCAAGAAATATTATTTGAAGAAAAACGTCTTGGCATCAATCTCTCTAAACATTCTGATGTTGTTCTTGTCAGCACTTATTCACCACTTGGAGCATCAAGCACATTTTGAAAGAATTGTAAGCTCACTAGTCATAAATTTATTGATTGTCCTAAAATAGAATCCAGGTACTGCCATAAACCAAGTCATATTCTGGATAATTGTCCCATAAAACCACCTCGACCTCGAAGCTATTCTACAAGAGCAAAGAACTTCACTAAACCCAGGAACTCCTCTATTGTTGCTGCTACTTCAGATAATCCTACCACCCCTAGTTTCAGATAAGTGATCTCCAAAGTTTGCTAAATCAGTTAATTTCATCATCTTCCTCTGCACTTGTCGTCTCACCAGATAATTGATGGCTTATTGACTCTGCCTGTTGCAATCATATGACATCTAATTATTCTCTTATGAACACTCCTAGTCCTACTAAATCTTTACCTCCCATTTATGCTGCTGATGACAATTGTATGAATATCACCCACATTGGCACCGTTAATACTCCCAGTTTGAATCTTCCTCATACTTACTGTGTCCCAAACTTAACCTTTAATCTGATATCTGTTGGTCAATTGTGCGACCTTGGCTTAACTGTCTCTTTTTCTCCCAATGGTTGTCAGGTTCAGGATCCGCAGACGGGATAGACGATTGGCACGGGTCGCAAAGTGGGAAGATTGTTTGAGCTCCTATCACTTCAGGTCCCTTCTCCTTCCTCCATCTCTGCCCCTGTCACTGACTCTGATACATATCAGTGGCATCTTCATTTTGGTCATGCCTCTCCAGAAAAGTTGCGTCATTTAATTTCTATTAACCATTTAAACAGTACTACCAAGTTTGTCCCTTTTAATTGTTTAAATTGCAAACTTGCTAAGCAACCTGCTTTGTCTTTTTCTACATCCACTTCTATATCTGATAAACCTTTTGATTTAATCCATTCTGACATTTGGGGCCCTGCCCTTACCTCCACTGTCCATGGTTATCGCTATTATGTTTTATTTATTGATGACTTCTCTCGATTTACATGGATTTACTTTCTCAAACACCGCTCTGAATTATCTCACACTTATATTGAGTTTGCTAATATGATTCACACCCAATTCTCTTGTCCCATCAAAACCTTTGCACCGACAATGTCTTGGAGTATAAAGACTCCACTCTTCTATCTTTTCTCTCCCAACAGGGCACTCTTGTTCAGTGCTCCTGCCCCCACACTTCTCAACAAAATGGACGTGTTGAGCGCAAACATCGCCACATTCTTGACTCAGTTCGTGCCTTCCTTCTTTCTACTTCATGCCCTGAGAAATTTTAGGGTGAAGCAGCTCTTACATTCGTCTATACTATCAATCGTCTTCCTTTCTCCGTTCTTCAGAACATCTCTTCATTCGAAAAACTATATGGTACTCCTCCCAACTATTCTAATCTTAAAACCTTCGGTTGTGCTTGCTTTGTTCTTCTGCATCCTCATGAACACACTAAACTTGAACCACGTGCCCACCTCTATTGCTTTCTTGGCTATGGCACAGAACATAAAGGTTTTCGTTGTTGGGATCCCCTTTCCAATAGACTTCGTATATCTCGCCATGTCACATTTTGGGAGCACACTAAGTTCTCTCGTTTGTCCTCCTTCCACACCTCTTTCTCTAGTCCTCAACCTTTCTTCACTGACACATCTATTGACCTTTTTCCTCTCTCTGAGTCCCCTCTTGGTAATGAGCTTGCTCAATCTGCACCTACTACGACAACCTTGGACCAATCGTCCATCTCTGATGATAGTCCTAAACCTACTCCAGACACCCCTCATCGTCGTTCTACTCGGGTAAGGGAACCTTCTATTCATCTCCAAGATTATCACTGTTTTTCCACTATTATTTTCCTTGTTGAACCTACCTCTTATCAAGAGGCTAGTATTGACCCTTTATGGCAGAAAGCAATGAATGATGAATTACAGGCTCTTGAAAAGACGCATACTTGGGACTATGTTGACTTACCTCCTGGTAAAAGACCCATTGGCTGTAAGTGGATCTACAAAATCAAGACTCACTCTGATGGTACTAATGAGCGTTATAAGGCTCGTCTTGTAGCAAAAGGGTATTTCTAAGAATATGGTATTGACTATGAAGAAACATTTGCTCCTGTAGCTCGGATGACGTCTGTTTGCAGTTTATGAGTTGTTGCTGCTGCCAAGCAGTGGCCTCTTCTTCATATGGATGTTAAAAATGCTTTTCTTAATGGGACTCTTTCTGAAGAAGTCTATATGAAGCCACCTCCTAGTACTTCTCCTCCTCCTCACAAGGTGTGTCTCTTGCGTCGCGCACTATATGGCCTCAAACAGGCTCCACGAGCTTGGTTTGCCACATTTAGCTCTACCATCACTCAACTTGGTTTTACTTCTAGTCCTTATGACACTGCGCTCTTTACTCGCCACACACCCCAGGGTATTGTTCTCCTTCTTCTCTATGTTGATGACATGATTATCACTGGTAATAATCCACAGGCCATATCCGATCTTCAACATTACCTTGGTCAACATTTTGAAATGAAAGACCTTGGATCTCTCAACTACTTTCTTGGCCTTGAAGTCTCTCGACGCTCAAACGAGTATTTATTGTCCCAAGCTAAATATGCCTCTGATCTTTTAACTCGCTCAGGAATCACTGACTCTAACACCGCTTCAACGCTGTTAGATCCCAATGTTCATTTGACCCCTTATGATGGTGTTCCTCTTAAAGATGTCAGTCTGTATCGGCAACTAGTTGGCAGTCTCATCTATCTAACAGTGACTCGCCCAGACATTGCACATGTTGTTCACATTGTTAGCCAATTTATGGCTGCTCCTCGAACCATCCATTTTACTGCCGTACTACGTATCCTTCGCTATATCAAGGGGACTTTGGGGCATGGACTTCAGTTTTCTTCTCAATCCTCTCTTGTATTATCTGGCTATTCTGATGCAGATTGGGCTGGGGATCCCACTGATCGGCCTTTTACAACAGGCTACTGCTTCTACTTAGGCGATTCTCTCATTTCTTGGCTTAGTAAGAAACAAAGTGTTGTCTCTCGTTCTAGTACTGAATCAGAATATCGTGCTCTTGCTAGTACTACCACTGAACTGTTATGGCTTTGTTGGCTTCTTGCTGATATGGGTGTTCCCCAGCAGGGTCCCACTCTCCTTCATTGTGATAATCGTAGTGTCATCCAAATTGCCCACAATGATGTTTTCCATGAGCGTACAAAGCACATCGAAAATGATTGTCACTTTATTCGTCATCATCTCTTGAGTAACACACTTCTTTTGCAACCTGTCTCCACCATTGAGCAACCAGCTGATATCTTCACCAAAGCCTTACCATCTACTCGCTTCAATCAATTGCGTACCAAACTCAAGCTGACAGCTACTCTACCACCTTGAGTTTGAGGGAGGGTATTAATGTATACATATTCTATTGTAATTAAGAAGATATTATCTTGAAGATATTATCTTATTTTGTATTATTTGTTGCCTTTCTTACCTCATAGAACTTGTATTTATCTCCCCTTCTCCTTGATGTAAATATACAAGAGAAAATATTCAATAATAACTTTACACTCATTAATCCTCATTACGTTACTTCTCCTCATCACACTATATCGTCAACAACGCACAGGCCCACAATAAAAAAAAAAACAAATTCATTTCTACCATCCTTTTCTTTCCTGTCTCTAACATAAATATTTGCCACATTTTCGACTTAACAAAGCGGTAAGATAGTTACATTATATAGAACAATTTCGAAAACAAAAGAAACCCACAGGCCCACAATAAAAAATAGCAAAAATGTCCCGTCAACCATGTCGTCAACAACACACGTAATATATTTGATACATGATCGTTTAGATTTGGCTATTGTTTGTTACACGATTGTTTAGATTTGGTCATTTAGATTTGGATAGTTAAATTTAAACAATTTATTTTTTCAATTCTATCGTTTAATTTGGTTACACGATCGTTTATATGTGGTCATTTAGATTTAGCTATAGGATCGTTTAGATTTGGCTACCCCAAATCTAAACAATTTGTTTTTCAAAATTTGGTACGCGATCGTTTAGATTTGGCTAAATGAAAATTTTCAAGATTCTTTTAGTACACAATCGTTTATTTTTCAGGATCCATTAGTACACAATCGTTTATATTTGGCTAAACGATTTTTTTTAATTCTTTTGGTGCATGATCGTTTATTTTTTTACACGATCGTTTAGATTTGACTATTTCAATCTAAACGATTTTTTTAAAATTCTTTATATGCGATCTTTTAGATTTGATTACCTTAATCTAAACGACGTAAGAAAAGAGGAGGAAAGAAGAAAAATGATGGAAAAAAATCGCAGCGAAAAAAAAAGAGAAAAAGAAGAAAAATGATAGAAATAAATCATAACCAAATCTAAACGACGTAGAAAAAAAGAAGAGGAAAGGAAGAAAGACAATAGAAAAAATCGCAGCAAAGAAGAGAAGAAAGATGGAAAGACAAACTTGAAATATTTAAAAAATGACTAACTTTATGGGCTTTGTTACACGAACCATAAATATTTTAATAGTTTGTTATATTTATGAAAATTTACCATAAATAAATATTTTATTATTTTCAAATAAGTAAACATGTTTATTATTTATATTATATTTACATTATATTTATATTAGTATCATTTGATGCTTATTTCATGTGGTCGTGGATTTGTTTAGGATGTATTGAAAATATCAACTCACCCCTTCTATTGGTATCAAATCCATGGGAATGTGAAAATATCGATAGAAATATCGACATATCAATGGAAATTTAAAAGTATGGTTTTTATTATAAGTGTAAAAATTGAATTAATGAAAATATTTTTAATATTTTTTTAAGCTTAAAGAATATTTATGGAACTTTTCAATAATTCATGAGCCTTTTTTAAACAAAACTTTTATAGTTCAAGAGTAGTTTTTAAACAAAATTTTAGCAACTTTCATCCCAAACTAAAGGCAATAGTATTTTTGAATCGCTTTTTAAAGTTTAAGGGTATCTTTCAAATTTTAAAAGTTTAGAGACATGTCGAACACAAACCACTAGGGATATTTTACCACTGACAACACGAACAACCCAGACTACCCATCCCAAATTTCTAGTATCATTACAAAATACATTTTTAACTTATATATATGTTGAATTTTGATATTGTGAAATTTTAGTAATTACTATGTGTTGTAAACAAACTTAGGTATTTAAGTTGATCAAGACTACACTCCATTTACAAGGAGTTCGAATAGATATTAGTTGTGTTTGAAAAATCATGAAATGATTAACTATATAAATTGACCGCTACTACACGACCGATTATTGCTTCCACAGAAATGATAATTATAAATAATCAATTTTAACAATTTCCATCTAATCTTTCATATAACTTTGGTAAAAGAATTAACAAAATAACACCACCCAAAAAATCAGTCAAATTTAGAGTATCTCCTCCTGCTCCTTTATAAACTAAATTCATTTGAGAAATTGGACTTTTTGTTTCTCTTTAAATAGCTGAATTTACTATTAAATTCTTCAAAACGTGCAGCATACAATGTACATGTATTTCAACTAAAATTAAGATTTGTCACTCGAGAGGGTGTGGTTGAATTAAGATTTAAGAATTAGTCATAAATTTTTGAACAATAGAACAAAGTCCTTTTCTAAAAAAAAAGTACAATCAAGTGAAATGTTACATAAACTTCAAAACATAGTTAATACGATAACACAATATTACAAGATATTGTTTACACATATACAACACATACCAGTGATTAAAAGTAAAATTAGATTTGAATGTAAATTTAACCTAAAGTTATTCTATTTAACTAGAGTAATAAAATAACTAAAGAGCTCAATGGAACAACAAATGTGTTAGTACTTTGGCACTTGAAGCTCAAACCATTTGAAAGAAGGTTCCAAAACTACTGATAAAAGGAAGCATACTAAAACACAAGGAAAACAAGAGGATATATTTTTATTGTCTTCCCTTATCTAAAGGAGAATGCAAACAAAGCAATGCAACCCTTCAAAACACCTAACTGATTTATACAAAGTGTAAACAAGACACCAATACAATGCTAAACATTTTTCAAAACATGATGCAACATACCGTTCATTAATGCATAGTGGATGCTATGAGGGCTAAAGTATCAGACTCCATTGGCCATTAAGCTTTACTATTAATGGTCATTGGTACTGCCTCTTGCTTTCCACAGAAATTCTGCAAAATCCATAATTACAATGTCTTGATTTCAAAAGGATTTGCTTCAGAATATAATAAGATTGAGAAATTAGCTATTTGATTTTGTAACTGACAAGAGACTTTAGCTATTTGATTTTGTAACTGACAAGAGACTTAGCATGCTCCAACCTGTTCATTTTTGCAAAAGTGTTGTCATAAAATTATGCATCTCTCTTGTTGTATTCCCTCACCTTCTCTTTCAATTGCTTGTATCAATCTTCACATCCTTGCATTGACAGTATTATAATGATAAACAACATTGTGTTAGACCTCTAATTGTGTTGCAATACAGTAGAAGAAAGAAGAAAGGTAGTGCACATGTTATTGAGGATGAAGGCACACTATGTGTTAGCGGGAGTGAGGGCAATACGAGTGGGGATCATAGTAGTGTTAGGGACCATAGATAGTTAAATATGCCGAGTTTGGGAGAGAAGGGGGATGGTTTGTGGGTAGTTTTTTGGCACTCTTCCTCGAGAGGGAGGATACATAGTAGGGGTGTAAACAGGTTGGTTTGGGTTAGGTTTAGAGACATTCTCAACCCAACCCATATTGTCAACCCGAATTAAGTTTTCAACCCAATCCATAAAATATGGGTTGGGTTGGATTGTCGGGTTGTATTATTATTATTTTTTTTCATTTCTAAATTTTAATGTTTGTAATGGAAATCATCAAGCATAAATCAAATATGTTTAGCATCAAGTTAAGGAAAAAAATTCTAGGAACTCATAAGATTATTTAACTTTTATTAAAAATAAATAATTATAAAATTATATATATATATATATATATATATATATATATATATATACTTCTTTACTCGATATTAGAGGTTCAAATTCACATACTACACCATTCCCAACTTGAAAACATGACTTCCCTATTATTTTAAGCAATTCAGAAAATGATCACTATGTCCACTTTGATATTATATACACACTGAGAGCATTATAGATAATTTAGAAAATTACCACAATATCCACTTTAATATTTTCTTTCCATTTTCTTGGTTTCTTTTTGTTAAGACAGCATTTTTTGTTGGATGCATTACAAAGGATAATAATTGGAAAGTTTTAGTTGAAAAGTGGGCCAAAATGAAACCATTGTCAACTTACTCCAACAAATTAGTCAAATTATGAATATATATATATATATATATATAACTATTTATTTCTTTTTTTAATAAAAAGAAATGTGTGGAAGTTCTTCACAATTTTTTATATCATAGTTATCAATTTTTAAGTAAACATTCCAACTTTTGCTGAATTTTAAAAATGAAACCAATTTGCTGTTTAATATTTTAAGTAAACATTTTATATCTTGTCAAAAAATATATTTGTTTTTAGAAGTTTCAATAATCAAGTTAAACTTCTAAAATAAGTTCAAAAAAAATTTTACCGTTAGTTTTATTTGGTCAAATTTGAATTTATTTGGTACTTTGAATCCCTAGAGTACAAAAAATTTAAAAGATTACATGAATACAAAAAAAAATAAAAATAAAATAATAATAATAATAAAAAAAAACTTAAAGCACTAAATTATCTTTCAAGATGAACTTAATTAATGATAATTCATATGCAGTTTCTCCTTTGGATGGGAGGTTGGATCTCTTATTCACATAACTGTTTTGTTACACAAAAGAAAAAAAAGAAAAGAAAAGAAAATAAAATAATTGTCTTTCACTGTTTACTAAAGATTACAATATATATCCTCCAAATTCCAAAGACAAATCCAATGGCTGAATAAAGTAAAACAAAGTAAAACAGTACATGATAATAACAACTTGATGAGTAACACTTACTCAAAGTTCTCACGCGAATGAGAAGATTTAGCAATGGTTGAAACATGAAATTTTTTTTTAAACCAAAACAACACCTTCCATCATAGTAATAGCTTTCCCTCGCAAGAGTACTCTTTGTTCTTGTTCATCCATATGAATGTGCAATATTCCACTTCTAGGTGATGCCTATTCAAAAAGGGAACAAAAAAAGGGGCAGTTTTAGATACTTACTTTGGATATCATATATTTACTTTACAGGATTTGTAGCTTCTCTTAAATTTACAAAAAGTTTCAACAATGTCTCTATCTATTTTAAGTCTAGTTTTATTCAATAATTTCTTACATATTTTCCCCCTAAAAACTTTGAAAACTAGTTTTTCATAGCATATAAAGATTGTTCGGAAGAGAGAAAGTACCATGAAAGCAACAAAATCAGATTTGCCCAACTTTTGAGCCCAGTAGACTGCCAAGGCACAATGTGCACTACCACATACAGGATCCTGAATATGCAACAAACAACAAACATTTGAGATATTTGTAAAGAGCATAGAGGCTGAACTAGTTGGAAATAACATCCTTGAGATTTCCAATACCTCCATTTTCTCCCTAGTTTTGATACCCAAACTCACACAACAAGTTAGGCTAAAAAATATTTTTCACCCCTAAGTTTTAATGAGGTTATAGTTTACTCTTGTACTTTGATTTGTAACGATTCAATCCTTATGCTTACAATTTTGTAACAATTTAGTCCTTGCACCGTAGGATGTAATAATTTTGTCTTTTTTCTTACAAATTTATAACAATTCCGTACAAAATTCCATCAAAATCAAATATTGATTTTAGTTATTTAAAGATTTGGACTTTATGGCCAATAAACATCTTATGTCTCTAATTAGTTTATTGATTTGCTTATTAAGAGATTCAGACGCCATTAACTTAACAATAACTTTTTATTATAAAAACTAAAGGTGTGTTTGAGAGTGATTTTGAGATGATAAAAATCACTTTTTCTATTGTCAAAATCATTTTTCTTCCAAATAATGGTGTTTTGCATAAAGTAAAATTGATCGTAGAAAAATATAAAATCATTTCAAATTGATTTTGGAAGAATTAGGTGATAGGTGATTTTTTGGCTATTCCCATCCATCACTCCCAAAATGGATATCTAGTTTTCAGTTTTTGTGTAAAATATTGTTGGTTAGCCATTTGTGATTTAAAAAAAAAAAAAATTAGAACAAAAGATGACAAACATTGCTTGTTATTAAATTGTTAATAAAACAACAAATTACATATCTTATGAATTTTATTTCAATATCTATATAGAAACATCTATCAACAATGCACATAAGAATTTAACACTAAAATAAATAAAAATAGGGTAAATAGTTTGGCAAGGGAATTGCCATAAAATGTAAATAGTTTGTATTTACCATAATTATTTCTCAAATCAAAAGTACAATTACTAATTGGATAACTCTAAACTAACTTTTGGAAACAGAGAGTAATGATTGAAAATCAATTCTAAATATATGAAAATCACTTTTAAGTTTGATAGCAAACATAAATTTGATTATTTAAAAATCAGCTGTATCTATTTCTAAAATCAATACATCCGCTATCATTTTCAAACACATTCATTGTTACAAATTTTAAACACACTCATCGTTACAAATTTTAAAATATACGAATCACATTCTAACCTACTAAAATTTAGAGACTTGAATTATTAAAAAGATTAAAAGTGAAAAAACTAAATTATTACAAATTAAAGTCCAATAAGTTTCTAAAAAAGTTTAGCTACCAATAATGGTTTTTTTCCTAATAACTTACAAATAATGAAGAGATGCTTAGTCCGGTTAATTCCATGTATTGCCTTCACCTCATGCATAAACAATCTAAAATTCTCAATATTATAACATTTAGAGGAAGATTGAGCATTTAATATATACCTCATAGATCCCAAATTTGGGGCAGAAGTACCGAGTATAAAAGTCAAAATCCGACTCAGCAGAGGAAGCTCCGGTTATGATTAACCCAGTTCCAGGCAACTTTCGTATCTCATCATAGTTGGGTTGAAAATCCACTACTTCTCTATCTGAAGGAAGAACAACCTGAAAAGAAAAGTGTGCAATTAGTTACTAGAATAACTTGAGATACCCACATACCACAAGTGTTACATGAACACTCTACTTTCTGCCTTGGTTCCTCTGCGAACCACATCATAGAGAAAACCGCTTGGATATCATATGTAAGTCCCAAACCCAAGATTTAAACTAGGATTGAAATCTGAATTCACCACCGAACGACTCCGGGTGTTTCATAATGACTTTCTCTAGACATAGAAAGTATCCATTAGGCCTTGTTCTTTTGGATTTGAGCCATTATTTCCTTTTAAGCTAAGTGACGTTTGGTTTGGCTGGCTACTCCATTTTCGAAGGGGCTCCCATACGTTGGCCCCATTTTTTCACATTCTTTCCATAGGTAGCAGATTCGTACACAATTTTAGAGAGAGAAAAAAAAAAAAAAGGAAATTCACTTGAAAACATATAAAATCTCAATGTCCAGAAGAACCAACTAATTTTCTTATTTTATAAGAATGAAAAGCAGAGTTGTCAACGAAACATCAAAGACAAATGAAGGGGTAACTTACCAAGAGATTATTGAATTTCACATTGCACAACTTAATGTCAACTATAGACGCAACATTCAAGGCTTTGGAGATTGAAGAAACATCAGCAGCAGAGTCGAGATCAACAGTTTGTATAGCTGGGAGATCCAATTCAATGAAGTAACTGTCTTGTGATTCACCATTATTATGAACATTTGAAACCTCAAGAAGCTTGACATCTGGAACCTTTTTAGCAGTTAGAATTCCTGAACGTGTGGAAAACTCGATAATGTTCGAATTTACTAAACCAGCTGAGAAAAGTATGTGTGCAGCTGCCAATGTTGCATGACCACAAAGCTCTACCTGTAAAAAGAATTGTCTTAATCAAAAACTATAAGAATTACTATACAAATAATTGTATTACCTTCATTCAGTTGTACAGACAAGTAGGGAGTATTCACGGGACAGGGACGACATCTAAGTTAAGTCTAGTTCCTATAGTTTAGAAAGTTAAAATTTAATTCTTACGATTTGTGAATAATTCATGATTAATTTTTATGGTGGTTTGATAAAATTCTCATAGAGACTATTTATGGATAATTTATAAAACTATATATATGGACTGAATTCTACCTTTCTTCAATTCAATTGAAATTAGAAATTTAACCTAACTTTTTTTTTGTTCCCACCAAAAATTTCACTTAATTTCGTAAGGATCCTACGAAGACCCTTTAGTTTTTTTTTTTAAATAGAAATAAAATATAATGATATTTTTATTAGAAAATGACCATTTTAATAATGGTTAATTACAGTGAAAAAGGTTTAGAAGTTTTTGAACAAATAATACTTTTGTTACAAAAATATATTACATCATAATCTTGAACTGGAAATTATTTTAAAGAACAAAACCCTCTGCTAATATTTAAAAATATAGACCACAATAATAAATCACTATTTGCATCTATCATGATCATGATCTCTTATGGTTCTATGGTATTTTGTTATTACCGTATCATCAAAATTGATTTTGTAGTTCCATCGGGCAAAGAGAATATTTAGACAGAGAAAAAAAAAAACAATGAAAAAAATGGAAAATATAGCAACTGGAATTTGCTCGGTAGCAAAGAAAGAAACTAAAGCTAGTAATTGGGCTCCATTTGATGACTCTTACGTTTGGGTTTGGTTTTTGAAAAATAAGCCTACAAACACAGTTATCTATACATAAATTCATGCCAAATTTCGAGAACTAAAAAGTTGATTTGTTTTTCGTAATTTGACTTGGAATTCGAATCAC
Source organism: Cucumis melo (assembly GCF_025177605.1). NCBI lineage: Eukaryota > Viridiplantae > Streptophyta > Magnoliopsida > Cucurbitales > Cucurbitaceae > Cucumis > Cucumis melo. Next base: position 31,308,402 of record NC_066857.1, read on the forward strand.
ACATTTTTAGAAAGCTAAATTAAAAAAAAAAAAAAATCAAATGATTATCAATAGCCACAACTGGTTCATTCATAACTTTAATCAAAAACAATCAGAGCATTCATTCAAAACGGTAAAAGAAAAAAAAAAAGAAAAAAAAAAAACCTCCGCAACAGGAGTGAACCATCTGAGACTAAACTTGGGGGGTTTGATCGAATCACCAGTTTGTTGTTTGTTGTTTAATGGAATCAAGTAACAGGTTTGGGAGATATTGAACTCAGCCGCCAAATCTTTGAGCCATTTCTCATCCCTTTCTTCCTCTAATAGACAAACAGCCGCTGGATTTCCCTTGAACGCCGATTCAGTGAATGCATCCACCTGTTTGATTCACTCAAAAAAGATAAAAAAAAAAAAAAAAATCGGAATCTAAAGTTGTCAAATTTTCAAAATCAGAATCCTAATGTAAGATAGGCGAAAGAGGTTAGGTTGAAGTAAAATACCACGAAATACTTCACTGGTTTCTTAGCCATTGTTGAGAGACAGAGAGAAGAAGCGTGAGAATCGTCGTTTCAGCCAAGAAGAAGAAGAAAAGGAAAAGCCGCCTCCCTCCATTGCGTCTATGCTGACGAAATTTCAATAAACGGACTTCTTTTCTATTCTAAAGAACAAAAATCATAAAAAAAAAATAGAACGCGATTTTTTTTTGTTTTTTTGTCAATTTTTTTGTTTTAATTTTTAAGAACCCTTTCAAAATTGTAATTGAAATTCCACAACAAAGAGAAATAGGTGTTATATCCTTACCTCATGCCTTACATCACCAATTTTCAAATTTATATTAAAATAGAAAAAAAAAATTACTTTGAATTAGAAGACCAAAAAACCAAACCAACAAATTTTGTCAAACGTGCTCTGGTCGGAGATAGGGTCTTTCGGTATCGTTTTAAGAAAATCCAAATCGACAACATTTTTTAAAAGTAAACCAAGCAATGACCAATTTGTACTCCTTCATGGTCAGAATCGACTTAAAAATTTACTAAATCGACTATACTCAGTTTGATGGAGTTTGGTCGAAAAATCGATTCCGACCGATTGATGCTCACCCCAACTTGAATATATTTAATATTGTGCAACTCATTGAGATATATATAGTCTTAATTTGTCACGTAGTAAACTCTTTCCTTCCTTCTTTTTAAATGTCATTTTTTTTTGTTTTATGTTTTATGATAGAAAGGATTAACCAACATTAAACAGAAAAAAAAAATCAAATTGTATGTCTTATTATTTTTCTATTTTTATCTACCTATTTAAGAAGACTTGCATGGTAATTATGTTCTATAGATTGATTTACTTACAAAAATTTAGGATTTGAATTAATGGAGACTTTTTTTTCCTTAGAATTTTATTCTAGTTTGATTTTACTTTATTGATATATACTCTAAAATCTAAGGCATAACTCAACGTTAAAATACACCGTAGAAATCAATTAGGTCAATTAGGTCTCTCCCAAATTTATCTTAATTTATATATCGTAATTTGTGACTATACTTATTTTAGTCAATTAATTCAAATGTTTATAAAATATAATAAAAAATTTCAAATCATATCAATGATAAATAAAATATCTATAGCATATAAAATTGGGCAGATTTGTCATTTACATAAATTTTCTTATTTTACTTAAAATAAAGGTGAGTCAATATTCCTTTTGATTTAGGATTTCAGCATGACCAAATAAAGTTGCCTAAGATTTATCACATGCCAACCAAAGTAGTATGAAATTTCTGTAGGCATGAGTGGTCAATATTCCTTACACCCAAATATCTTATTTCTTTCCTATTTTATATTATATTTTCATGTATTTTTTAATGAAATTGACAATATGGAGTTGGGTATTCTTGTTTGACCCAAATTAAATTCAAGAACCTAAATAAACTCAATAAGCTTATAACTTAGAATATTTACAAAGAAATAAGAAACGAGAAAAACGAGAAATAGAAATAGAAAACAGAAAACGAGGAAACAAAAAACATGAAATAAGAAACAAGAAACGAGAAATAGGAAATATGAACATAAGAAATGAGAAACAGAAAACGAGAAACAAGAAAAGAAAATAGAAAACAGAAACAAGGAAACACAGAAAACGTGAAAAAGGAAATAGAAAAAAGAAAACAAAATAAGAAACAGAAAAATGAAACAAAAGACGAAAAACAGAAAATAGAAAACAAGAAACAGAAAACGACAAATAGGAAACAATAAACAGAAAACAGGACAAAGGAAACCGAAAACAGAAAAAAAAAAGAAGAAGAAGAAGAAAGAGGAAATAGAAAAGAGAAAACAGGAAATAAAAAAGTTGTTATTTTATTCCCTCTCTTGTAAAAACTTGTTGAATGATAATTTTGGAATAAATTAAAAGTTATACATTAACACACGTATCTATTACTCAAATGGAAGATAAAAGATTTGGTGGTTAATAATAATAAAAAGTTTTTTAAGTGTAGTTTAGGTTACATATATCTCCTGCTCTCTACCACACAACAAAGTATTTAAATTTTTCATTTTTCTTTTCAATTGATTGGGAGAGAGATGGTGAGAAATGGCGACACAGCTGGATAAATTATGAGAATAATGCTTTTTTTCAAACATATTACCAAAATAATGTTCTTTCAAAACTTATTACGAAAATGTTGTTGTTTTTCTTTTTTTTTTTTAATTTTTTAATAGGGCGAGTCTTCCCTTCTATATTTTTTTTTTATAAAAAAGACAGAGGGCGAGTCTTAGACTCGCCCTCATTATTCAAAAAGAAAAAATAGAAATGAGGGCGAGTCTCGCCCTCATTCATTTTTTTTTAAAAAAAAGAGTGCATGCAACCCGTGACCAAAGCGGCAGGAAAAGCATGTCACGCCACGCCCTATGTAAGAGAACACTGAGAAAAAAGAGAAAAGCATGCAGGAAAATGAAGGGTTGAAAACCAAAGTGGCAGGAAAAGCATGTCATGCAACCCGTCACCTGAAAAAGGAGGAAAAGAAGGAGAAAAATGAAGGGTTGAGATTGGATGGTGGCAGAAAATCGTATGGTGTAGAGGATTTTGCTAACCATTTAAATCTACCATTCTTCTTCTTCTTCACATATCCTCCCTTCTTCTTCTCCTCTCAACCTCCTCTCGGGTGTTGTAAAAAAGACTTGATCTTATCACATATCCTCCATTCTTTTTCTCCATCACAAATATATTTCCTCTTCTACAAATCTAAGTATGAAATTTATTTGTAAATGTAATTTTTATTTGAATATGTTATTGTATTATATTATCAGATTTTTTGTTATTGTCGAATTTATTTAATATGTATGTTTAGTTTACAAAAATCATTAGCTTGATATTTTTATCCCCTAAAACAAAAGCAAGCATTAATCAAATACGGTGGCACGTAGACTAAAATTAAATAAATTAGGATTACCCTTCTATGTTATTATTTTTAATTCATTTTAAAATGCATTTAGTTATGTAGAAATCAAACTTTCAAGTATAAAAGTTAAATGTAAAAAAAAAATTACAAGCAAAAAAAACTTTTTAAAAAGATTGATAGTTATTATTTATGGGCAAATAAAATGAAATATATTCTATAAATATGAGGAGTAATCGAAACAATCTTTGCTATAAAATAAAGATATTGATATTTTAGAAATTTATTTATCATTTAAAGCATGTCTCATTTAAATTTATTTTCATGAAAAAAACGAACAAACATATAATATATTGATTTTTACACTTTATATTTTAATTTCTTATGCATATGACTATGATTTTATTTCATGATATGAATCTTTCAAATTAAATAATATTGATAATCAAAAAAGAAAATCTTGGATATCAAATAAAATCATATTAAAAATATTTATTTTCTCCATGATACAATTGAAGGCTCTCACTTTTTACCACTAATTAAAGTTTAATATCTACCACGGTGAGAAATTTAATTATATTTTGACGATGTAAATAAAAGGAATGGGATGATATTATATAGGTATAGATACATGTAGAATTATAGGAATGATTGAAATAAGGTTAGAGAAAAAGGGAGAACCAAGAAATGGTGTTTTGACATTTTGAACAACAATTTGTTCTCTTTTAGTTTAATTGTTTAATTGATAAAAAGAAAGACAACATAACTTAGAGAGAAGATGCCAAAATAAATAAAATTCTTAATGTGCCTTAATTAATTAAATTATGTTATTCAAAAAAATATTATTTTTTGCTTGATAAAAAAAACAAAAAAGAAAAAACAAATATTATCTTTTGCTAGATTGGGGTTCATCCAGTTAGACTGGCATCTGATCACTGCACTTTTGGAGAGATGGAGACCGGAGACACATACATTTCACATGCCAGTTGGAGAGTGCACAATTACGTTACAGGATGTGGAAGTTTTGGTGGGATTACCGACTGATGGCGAGCCCGTTATCGGTCAGATGCATGATGATTGGTTGCATGTTTGCTAAGAGTTACTTGGTGTGATCCCACCTCCTGAACAAATTAGGGGGCAAAGATTGAGTTTAACATGGTTGGGGGCAGAGTTTCATGAATTGGCTAACGATGCCGATGAGGAAACTATCACACGTTATGCATGGGCATATATTTTACAGTTGATGGGTGGGAGTATTTTTGCCGATAAATCAACTCGTTATATGCACCTAATGTTTCTACCATTCTTAGCTAATCTGCACCACACGGGGCGATATTCTTGAGGTGGAGCCTATTTGGCATGGTTGCATAGACAATTATGCAAGGCATCCAAACAAGGTGTTCGTGAAATAGCTGGGCCACTAATATTGTTACAAATATGGGCTTGGGAACGATTCCCAATAGTGGCTCCGCAACTCCTACATGTCAATGCTAATCAATTACACGGTCGAGCTTATGGTTCAAGGTATACTATTTCAATTTAATTTAGATTAACAGTAACTTTTTATATATAGTTCAATTAAAATCTAAAATATTACTTCAACAATACAGATGGAGAGATCAATTTTGTGTGACAAGATCGGCTACACATGTAGTCTCTCAGTATAGGTACATGTTTGATCTTCTTCAACCTAGTCAGGTACGTCATGCTGAACTTCAATTTCAAGTTCCATATTTTTTTAAGTTCTCAGTATAGGTACGCTATTTGTTTCATACAATTTGTTTCAGATTGTCTGGGAGCCATACAAAACTGTCATAGATAGCTTGCCACATTTTTGTACAAACGGACACAACATATGGCGGACGATTAGTCCTCTCATATGTTTCTACATTGGTGAGTGGCATCATCCTGATAGAGTACTTAGACAGTTCGGTATTCAACAAGTTGTTCCACGTGACTGTAATACTGAACCACTGTTGCACAACATTGACCTGAGGACTGCTGATTGGTCAGATAGAGTTGCTCATTTAGTAATGCGATGGCATAATCGCAAAAGGTTTACTGCTACGGGACCTCCAATTGAGCAGTTTGATATGGATGTAACTCAAGAATACATCCATTGGTACAAAAACATTAGCAAGCTCTATATCACCCAACCGGGAGCTGCTATGAGTCATCTGGTATACATTTAAAAATTGTATAGTTGTTTTTAGTGTTAATTTATTTTCAATGATTTCTAATTCATTTTAATATTTTACAGAGATCAAACAATATTAGACTTCGGAATGTTGCAGATGATCCACAACAGGTTCTAAATATATGCAACGATAACGAGCAGTACATGGAGAACATCCACTATATGTACGATGTCCCTATTGTACCTACTCCTGTTCAGAGGAGACGTCCTCTAGTGCAAGAGCCCGATCAATTGGAAGAAGTTGACCAACACGGGGAAGAAGTGCCTCCAATGACACAGACACAAAGCGAGCATAATTACGTTAGTCCAGTAATGATGATGCCAACATTTGGAACGACATATTATGATTCAGGAGTCGGTCAATCGTCAGACTTTGGAAGAGGATATTACAATTCAGAGGTAGGTCAATCATCAACGGACTTTGGGCAACAATACTATGATTTAGGGAGCGATCCATCGTCTTCATACAAGCATGGTCACGGGCGTGGTTGTGGAGAACATAATGAATATTTGTACTACGAAGTGCCTGCAGCGGTACCCGAGCAATCAGATGAGCTACAGCAACAAGAGAATGCAGCAGTACCCGGGCAATCGGATGGGCAACAACAACAAGAGAATCAGGAGGAAATACAACAACAGAGAGTTCAAAGTCGACGACGACAACTAGCTAGAAATCGTCGACGTCCAGGTTGTAGAACACATTGATTTTTTTTCTTTGAATGAAAATTGTTAAATTATTGTATTAAACATTTTGATTCATATTTAATTATTTTACAATCAAAAGTACTTACTACAAATTTACGGCCTCCAATTAATAGAAAAATATATTTTAATTTTTTGTATGGTAAAGAGATGCATGGAGAGTATACCAGATCATCTAAGTTTATAATACGAAATCCAAAACGAGCCAAAAAAGAATTATAAATTTTCAAGGTTTTGATTAAATCCTAATTCTTCAAGATTTTCATTCACATATTGAACGACAAATATATATTTTTCTATTGGATATATACATATATAAGATTCAATTAATAATGATTTATAATTTTGACTTAATTGAATGGGCTAAATAATAGACACAACCCACTTGTTGAATAGCAAAATAAAAAGTTCTATTTATTCATTACAATCTTCCAAATATTAATTCCTAACATACATACCAAATTTTCTACATTTTTTTAGTCGAGTCTTGTGCAATTTTTTTTTTAGACTCGCCCTACTTGATTTTTTTAAAAAAAAATATAGAAGGGCGAGTCTCAAGACTCGCCCTATGTAAACCCTTAATTCTAAAACAACAAGGGCGAGTCTTCCTATTAAAAAAAATTTAAAAAAAAAGGGCAACAATTTGGTAATAAGTTTGCAAACAACCATATTTTGATAATAAGTTTGCAAAATAACATTATTTTGGTTAATCCTCCCACACAGCTAGCAATTGATAAATAATAATAATAATAAAAAAGGTTAGCTATAATGGGTTTGAGCTTGGGGAATTTTGTAATTAGACAACTATTTTCTTGTTTGATTTTTTGAATAAAAAATTGACTATTCAAAACAAAGAGACTAATATTCTAAACAAATTCAATAAGAATGGTTGAAAATATATAATGAAGAAAATGTAAAATTAAGTGAAAAAGAAAATAAAATAAAAGACGTGATGGGTAAAAAAAAGAAAAGAAAAAAAGAGAGATACAAAAAGGAGAGAAGAGATGTGTGAAAAAGGAACTTTTGAGAGAAATATAAAACTAAATGAAAAAAAGAAAAGACGTCGAAGGTGAAGAGTACGGAAGGGTGCAAGTGTGAAGACCAAAGCATCTTTTGTTGAAAAAGTTGTGACCAAAAGAAAAGTTAAAATCTCTCTCTTACCCCATTTTAATATCTAAACATAGATAATTTGAGTGATAGAGTTTCATTCATAAATTGTATGTATTATTTACTTAAATGTAATTAAAAATTGACATGTGTTTCAAATTATAATTAAAAATAAATTGGTCAGATGACAATTTGATCAAATTAGTTATTATTTTGGTTCAATTAAATATTATTTGCTTTAAATTCAATTAAGAAAAAAAAAACCTAATTTAACAAATATGATCCAAACCCATACGATTAAATCCATAAGTCTGGCCCATGGACCAATTAGGTCCATAAGAGAACTCTTCTCCTTATTTGTAAAGGTTGAAAATTTGTTACTTTAAAGCCTATAGAAAAGATCTAAGATTATTTGAAAATACAAAGTTAAAAAACATCACGTGTTTCGCTTCTTCAAATCAAGCGTAAGGATTTTCAGTCATAAGAGAATAAAAAAATCAAATCTTAAAGATCAAACCACATCGCATCAAATCAACGTAAATACAACATTAACGCAAGTTCAACTCCACCAATCAAATTTTTCCAAAGATATTAGGTGAACAATTACATCCTTTCCGGTTTACAATGAAAGTAAAAAGTTGCATTTAAGTTTAGTAGAGAAAATTAAGAAAAACAAGTTTGATTATTTATGGAACAAAAATTTCAGATGAGGCTTCATAGCTTTCGGATGGTTACAAAACTTATGGGTTGCTCATTAAAATCTTGGAATTTCATATTTATGATTTTTGTTAAATGTATTTTTCAGTTTTAGGTCTATTCATGTGACATTTACATTATGGCTCATCGTGGCCATAAATTGTGAGAGTTCCAACCCTTGAAATGCCTCACTAAAAAGATATATGGTCTTGTTTTGAGGCTATAATAAGCTACATAATTGAATTTAGTGAGAGCTTGTACGCTTTGATCTGGTTTGTTTTTGTGTGGTAAAATATGTGAATATTTGGATCATTCAAATAAAGATCGATTGATCTATCTTGCTTGAAGAGTTACCTACCTTGAGGATCAGGCGTTGATGATAGTTTCAAGCTTTATCTGATCTTATTCATTAGATCACTTAAGTGTGGTTATAATTGGTTGCAATTTTTAAAATAATTATTAAGTATGTAGCAGTATTTTTAAAAAAAAATTGCAAATATACAAAGTTTATCAGTGATAGATTTCTACCGTTGATAAACTATTATGGTTTATTCGTGATAGACCAACATTTGTTACATGGTCTATCAGAGACTCCTATCTTTGAAAGATTTTACAGATTTTGCTATATTTGTATTTTTTTTAAAATGTTGGTATATACTTGATTATTTTAAATATAATTGATATATTTGCGATTATCCCTTTTAAGTAATATGTAATCTTGGATTTTAAAACTATTTGGCAAATGAAGCTGTGGATTTTTTGAAGGTGAAGAAGATTAAGGGCTTTATTTTGAAGCTTGACATTGAAAAGGCTTTTGACAATTTAAATTGGGATTTCATCGATTTTGTCCTGGAGAAAAAGAATTTTCCTAACCTTTGGAGAAAATGGATAAGAGGATGCATAAGCAATGTCACTTACTCTGTTATTGTCAACGGAAGACCCCAAGGTCGTATTAAAGCCAACAGAGGACTTAGACAAGGTGACCCCCTTTCCCCTTTTCTGTTTTTTATTGCTATGGATTACCTTAGTCGTCTTTTATCCCATCTGGAAAATTCTGGTGCAATTAAAGGGGTATCTCTCAGTAGTAATTGTAACATCTCCCATATCCTCTTCGCTGATGATATTCTTCTTTTCATAGAAGATAATGATTTTTTCCTGAATAACCTTCGAATGGCTTTATCTCTGTTTGAAAGAGCTTCGGGTCTCAAAATAAACTTATTGAAATCAGCTCTGGTGCCAATGAATGTGTCCGAGATTAGAGCTAAAGAATGTGCTTCGTTTTGGGGTATATCCTGCCATTCTCTCCCCCTCTCCTACTTGGGAGTTCCTCTTGGTGGCAACCCAAAATCCAGACTTTTTTGGAGCAATGTTGAAGAGAAGATCCAAAAAAAGCTCAATAATTGGAAATATGCTCAGATATCAAAAGGAGGAAGACTCACTTTAATAAAGTCTACCCTTAGCAGTCTTCCTATATATCAACTATCTGTTTTCCAAGCTCCTTCCTTGACGTGCAAAAACATTGAAAAATTCTTGAGAAATTTCCTTTGGAAAGGTAATAAAAAATCAGAAGGGTCTCACTTAATCAACTGGACTAAAGTCACTAAATCTAAAGAGGAGGGTGGTCTGGGTATCTCAAGGCTTCATGTGACTAATAAAGCCCTCTTAACTAAGTGGCTCTGGCGTTATCTCTCGAAACCTAATGCCCTTTGGAGGAGACTGATTCAATGCAAATATAAAGGCAAATATCCACGAGATATTCCATCAAACATCTCTTCTAGCACTTCTAAAGCCCCATGGAGATCTATCATTGACAACATTGATTGGTTCAAAAGTAACCAAAGTTGGGATCTAAATAATGGAGATCAAATCTCCTTCTGGTACTCTAATTGGTCTCTAGAAGGTCGTCTCTTAACTGCCTATCCGAGACTTTTTGCTCTTTCGCTTGACAAAGAAATCTCAGTTAAAGATGCGTGGAACACACTCGATAACCAATGGAACATAAGTTTCAGAAGAGAGCTGAACGATAGAGAAAGAAGCAAATGGGCAAAAATTTTAGAGATTCTCCCTACTCCGAGGTATAATAGAGGATCAAGCAAGCCTACCTGGACCCCAGACAGCAATAACTCTTTTTCCATTGCATCTGCAAAAGTCTTGATCTCTCGGCAGCTGGATCAATCTCCAGGGGACCCTCGATCAAAACTTCTTGAGATTATATGGAAGTCCACCATTCCAATGAAGATCAAATTTTTCATGTGGTGCCTGATACAAAGAAGAATAAATACGATGGAGGTTGTTCAGCAAAGAATGCCCAATATTCCCCTCAACCCAACTGGTGTGTACTCTGTAAGAAGGATAGTGAATCAGGAACCCACCTCTTTCTTCGTTGCGAAGCTGTGAAACCATTATGGTCCTTTCTCCAGAATTCTTTCAATTTGGTTCTCAGCACCGACGATCTGGAGGATGTGTTCTCCTTCTTCCGGTCCCTAAATTGCTCCAGCCCGAAACACAAGGTTGTTTTTTGTGGAATCATAGCCTTATTTTGGGAAATTTGGTGTGAAAGGAATCTTAGAATTTTTGGAACCCCTAGCTCTCATAAAACAGCTGCCAATATGTGGGAGGATTGTAAAATCCTTATAGGCAATTGGTGCAGTAGGGACTCTTACTTTAAAAATTATTCGGCTGCTACAATTGCTTTAAATCTTAGCAACTTCTGTAATTAACTCTTGGGCTTTTCTCTAGCCCCTCATAAATAAATTTTTGTGTCTAGTGTGGTCTTAGGTTCATCCCTAAGTCCTATCTAGCGGTTTCCTTTAAAAAAAAAAAAAAACTATTTGAGTTGAGTTCTTATATTATAAGGTTGTTCAAATTGATCAATTCTTTGAGTCTTATTGTTAAACGTTGTTCTTTGATCCAATACAAATTTCTTAGCATGGTATCAAAGCTGCTTTAATTCCATATTTCAATATCACAAAAAATAACAACATCCAAATTTCAAACGTAAAACCAAGGGCTAAATAAACTCATGTGCTGGATGAGACAAATAACCATTTGATCAATCAATAGCACTTATCAAATAAACGTAGGAGTGGAGAGAATTGAACTCAAGATCTCTTGTTCACAGGTTCATACAAGTGTCAATTGAACTAAGCTCATGTTAAATAACACTTATTTAAGGTTCACAATAAAAAAAACAAAAAAGAAAGAAGATTGAATTATGGTTGAAAGATAATTTCAAACCAACACAATACCTTCCGCCATAATAATAGCTTTCCCTCGCAACAAAACCCTTTGTTTCTGGTCATCCAGATGGACGTGCAATACTCCACTTCTAGGTGATGCCTAACCAAAAAAAATTCAAACAACCCGATTGCTCAAATTATAGATTGAATTGAATTGAGCTATGTTAAGTTTGTTTGAGTTTGGTCGGCTCTAAGTTCTAATGTTAGTTTGAATTGAATCATTTTAAGTCTATTTCATTCGATATATATACATATATATATATTATATAGATATTACATATATGTATACATATATATACATATATGTATACATATATATATATATATATATATATATATATAGCTTCCTTCATACTTTTCCCTCCTCAATGCTTTGAAAACTACTTTGAAGTCCTCAAGAGTACTTTTTCATAGTATATAAAGACTGTTCATCAGTTATAATTTTGATTTAATGTTTGAAAATAAGTAACAGATAAGGGTATCCATGAGCATGTTGGAAAATAAGTTGATAGGTAGGAGAGAGAGTACCATATAAGCAACAAAATCAGATTTGCCCAACTTTTTGGCCCAGAAGACTGGCAAGGCACAATGTGCACTACCACATACAGGATCCTGAATATGCAACAAATATTTAAGAAATATCCTAAATCAACTCTTAATATATAATGTTTAGAAACTGAACTTCTTGGAAGAACATTATCATTATTAACATTTGAAATTTGTGAACCATCTGATCACTAAAGTTTAGGGACAAAAAAAAAAAGAAAAGAAAAAAAAAACCAAATAACTAATAAACATGGAGGGTTTTGGTCGTGCAAGCTAATGCCATGTCTTAGGCTTCACCTCAAGCATATACGACACACTTAATAGAAGATTGAGATTGTGTACCTCGTCGATCCCTAATTTGGGGGCGAAGTGTCGAGTATAAAAGTCAAAATTCGACTCAGCAGGGGCTACTCCAGTTATGATTAACCCAGCTCCAGGACACTTTCGTATCTCGTCATAATTAGGTTGAAAATCTACTACATCTTTTTCCGATGGAAGAACAACCTGCAAAATGTGGGTTTAGAGCAGTGCCACCTCAATATATATATATTTTCTTGTATTTTAAGATTGTTCTCTCCTCTCTTCTTTGACATTACGCTTTATTTCTTTTGCTTTTTTCTTTTATATTCTCGAGTATCCGAGCTAGCTTAAACACTTCTGGCTAATCTGATGTGAAAAACATGTACTGAACTCATGACCTACTTAATTGTTACTTTATTTCTCCTGTTTTTCTCACCAGAGACTAAACCATGGATGGTTTACGCTTTCTTTGTTCTTCAATCTTATAAGTATATAAGTAGGGGTGTGAACAAAACATTAAAGATAAACAAGGGCTTACTTACCAAGAGTCTATTGGGATTCATGTTACACATCTTAATGTCAACTATAGAAGCAACATTCAAAGCTTTGGAGATTGAAGAAACAACAACAGCAGAATCGAGTTCAACAGTAGAAAAAACTGGGAAGTCCAATTCAATGAAGTAACTGTCTTGTGATTCACCATTACTAATAACATTTGAATTAACCTCAAGAAGATTGACATGATCTGGAAACTTTTTAGCAGTTAGAATTTCTGAAAGTGTGGAAAACTCAATGATGTTTGAATTTACCAAACCAGTTGAGAAAAGTACGTGTGCAGCTGCCAATGTTGCATGACCACAAAGCTCTATCTGTAAAAAAAAGTTATCTTAATCAGAAACCACAAGATTTACATCAACCACAATGTTATGTTACACTTCATTTAGTTGCGAATACAAGTAGGGAAAGTGTTCACGAAGGAGGACTTTCTATACCATTGAAAACATATAATTTTAAGGGTAGAAGGAATGATCATATGATTAAGAGTAGAACAAATAAAGAAGCTAAGAGCCTTTTGATAACAGTTATTACTAATAGTTTCCATTTTATTTTATTTTATTCTATTTCTATTATTTCTTAAAATTTGGTTAATCGGCAGAGAGACATTCTATATTCACTTTTAGACTAAAGGTCTCGGGTTCCATTTCCAACTTTGATGATTTTTAATCTTTTGATAAAACTCATTACAAAAATATATTGATTTTTCTATGAAGCGTGAATATTTTGTTAAATCTTCTATTTTTTACAATTTTTCTTTTATTATTTCTGAGTTTACTTCGTTTTTTTTCTTTCTTATTAATCTTTCATATATATTGTAACGCCCCGAATTTTCGAGGTAAACTTTTAACGTTTTGCGTAAATTTTTCGAAAATTTTAAATTTTTGAGTAATTTCTGAAATTCCTAAATTAATATTTGTAAATTTATATAATAATAATATAATATTAATTATATTATTATTATTATTATTTATTTTAATCTTTATATATAATTTAATATTAATATTATTATTATTATTATTATTATTAGTATTATTATTATTATTATTATTATTTATAATTATTATAAGTTAATATATATATATATATAATAATTTTTTTTTAAAATAAACCCTAAGGCGCGCGCGAGACACCCCCCTTTTTTTCATCCATTTACGTTTTCTCTTCCTTGCGCCGCCGCCCCTGCCTTCTCTTTCGATTTCTCCTTCTTCTTCTTCTTCTTCCTTCATCGTCCGCCGCCGCTGTTTTCTTTTCTTTTACCTTCCGTTTGCGTGCGTCCCCATCTCTCCGTCTCTGTCCTCTGTCCCCGTCTCCATCTCCGTCGGCGTTCTTAGCTTCACCGTTCGTTCGCCGCAGCCACCATTCGCGCGTTGCGCCGTCTGCCGTCCATCTACAGCCGACGTCTCCCTCTCTCTTCGTTTCTGCCACCGCCGGCGGCCTCTCCCTTCTCATCTCGTGTTCCCGACGCAGACAGAACACCGACGCCGTCGTTGCCGGAATGAGGAAGGAATACACCGAGCCGCGGAGTGAAGCCGACCTGAGCCACGAATCCGAGTTGAGTCGAACCGCGAGCCGAGCCGAAAACCGAGCCGAGGACCGAGTCGAGCCGAGCCGAGGACCGAGCCGAGCCGTAAACTGATCCAAGCCGAGCCAAGCTGCGAGCTGGCCAACCCAAGCCACGAGCCAAGCCGAGCCGAGCCGAACACCTCCAAGCCAAGCCGAGCTCCCTGTTCACCGAGCCACCTAAGCCTTCCTCCCTCCACTTCGGGTCACGGTGAGTCTTCGGTAAGGATTATTTTGATGAACTTCCTAATGTTGCTACGTCCGATTCGAATTTGAATATTGGAATAAGATTTGGTCCCACCTTTTCTCCCTTGAAGGTATTAAGGAGTTGACGTTTAAGTTCTCAGGTTCCGCGGCAGGCTTGTTTGGAGATAGCTTTCCTTTCCTTGGGTAAGTCAACAGATGTTGCTTAGGACCATTTAAAATGACTTCTACTAGTATCATCGATTAAAACCTTCGTGTTTTCGTTTAGGTGGATCCGTTGAGCGTGGATTCGATCGAGGGGCATAACCAAGTTTCAGGTAAGGGTTTTCCTACTACTGGACCTCGGAGCGAGGCTGGAAACGTAGTAATCCACAGGGGATTACACGTTAGTAACTGTACCGAATAAATATATGTGTGTTTGACTTTTAAGCATTTTTATTATACTCTTGTCTGATGTAAAGGTAACGCGACCGCTAGTTGTAGCTTGTGTGCTATCGGGTATAAGGAGTTACTTGCTAGTAGGCCCCGATGCTGGATGTTCGGTATAGTGTGGTTATGTTAATGGGCTACGTTGTAGATTGGAATAGTATGTCGATGGACCCTGAAGTTACGGTTAAGTACGTGGTAGTCATTGGTCTGGACATTGATCATGGAGTTTGGACGGGGAAGGACAGTGAGTCCGAGTTTGATTTGATTAGTTGATTGGGTCTAGGGGTTACCATAATGGTGTGCGAATTGGAAACGCGTATAGCAACTGAGGGTGTAGTTGTTTAAACCTATACTATCTGACTGGCAAAGCCTATGGCGAAACTGTAATATGAGTGTTGATGGAGTATGACTGTGGTAGACGGTTTAGTATGGACTGAGGGGAACGGTTAGCTTCATCTATGGGGTAGTGTACCTTACGGACATGTGCATCCTGCGGGAGCACTAGACTGATATGTGCATCCTTCGGGAGCACTAGACTAATAGGTGTATCCTTCGGGATCACGAGACTGATATGTGCGTTCTACGGAACCACTAGACTGTTATGTAGGGCACCCTTGAATAGGAAGTTAACTGTTGATCCCTAACGGGCCCAGTAGTGGGTCCCTTACTGGGTATGTTTATACTCACCCTTTTCTCTTCTTAAACTTTTCAGGTAAGGGCACAGCTAGGGGCAGACCGACGAGAGGCAGGAAGGATGCGTGAAGGCCATATGGACGCGTCTGATTTTCTTATTGCTTCCGCTGATGTATTTTGTTAGAATAGTTGGTTTTGTGATTTTGAGTTGATGACCCGAGTTTTTATTTGAAACTTTTGTGACCGTGATTTAAAATAGGGCCCGATACCGTTTTTGTAATATTTCTAACGTTTTAAGAAATCGTAACCGGTCCGTTATGAATTTTGTTTTGTGTGGTCGAGTCTTAGTACTGAGTAGTGACCTCAGCTTAGTCCGGAAAGTTTGGGTCGTTACATATATGTTTAATATTTTTTAATTTGTTTTTTTTCTCTTAATTTTTCATAATTATATGTTAAATTAATTTTAAATTTTAACAACATATGATTAATTTAAAAAATTATGTATTATAGTTTTTTAAAAAAATGGGTCAGTAGGTGCACCCGAGAATTTCCGGTAGGTAGACACCCCCTTAGCACCTGGGCATCTCCAGTAGTGCTTAATATTTCGCTACTGTTGCTGAGGTAAAGCTTCGTGCCCATGCAACATTGGCAACTGCACACATACTTTTCTCAATTATTAGTAAAAAGCATGTGTGCTTGACACGTATAATGCGTAGCTTTAGATTATAGTAAACATTGCATGTATATGTTTAGATTGTGCTAAGTTTAAAGATACGAAATTCAAAATATAACATAATTTAATGTACATGGGAAAAAGTTAGAATAAGTAGATTTAAATGTAAGATTTGCATATATAAAAAAAAATGATTTCTTCATAATCAATAATTTTTTTTATAAATTGAATGTAATTTACTGTCACCTATGGACTTGATCCAAACTTTTGTTGTTTTCACTAAAATTCCTCTTGATGGTGCAACATAAAGTTGTTCATGAGAAAACACGTTTTTCAAGAATATATATTCAACATTAAGAATTGTTTGCCCTTGTGCTTTGTTAATTATCATTGCAAAACATGAATGAATGGAGAATTGTTTTCTCCTGAACTTGAATGGATATTCATTGTCATTTGGTGGGTTTAATGGTATTCAAGGAAGAAACACTTGTTTTACTGCCTGATCACCCATTGTTATTTTAGAATGTATAATATTTTTGCTAAATGATCAGCATACCAATTTTGTCCGATTACACAATCTATTGGATTGATCCAAATTTCTCAATAACAACGTTGGTAGAAAAAAAAAAATCAAAGAAGCATTTTATAAAGTATTTTTCAACTTTCAAGTCTTTAAATTTGTATTGTTAATTAGAATTAATAAGATATTTAATTTGTAACTGATTTATAAAATGTAAATGAAAAACTATTTGCATTCCAACTCTTCACATCCTATGCTTTAATTTCACTAAACTTAAGTATGTAGATGAAAAACCATTTGTATTCAATTTTTTACATTGTACATACTTTAATTCCGCTAAACTTAAGTATAATAAATTCAAAAAGTAGTGGAAGAGGGGTGTGTCTTTTATAGTTATAAAAAAAATAAAAATAAATTTACCATAAAACCAAAGAGTGGTTTGGAACATATAACTAAACTCAAGGATATAATGGAGAGAAAAAAGTTTCTCCACATCGAGATTTTTATATATAGTATAGATATAGATATAGATAGATTATATTATAGTCATTAGATTTATGTGTATTTTATAATATTTTTTTCACATTTTAATGAAGTCTATATATTTTTTACTTTTTACATAATTAAATTATAGTTTAAACTAAAAAAAAAAAGTGAGCGAAAATGTCAAGAAAAATAACACAAGAAACAAGAAACAAAAAATAATTGTCAAACAATTTTTTGTTTATGTTCCCTTTTTTTAAGAAACGGTAACAAAATAATTATCAAACATAGTCATATTTCTTGTTCTAAAAAAACAAGGAACGAGAAACAAAAAACAAGGAAAAAACAAAAAACAGGAAACAAAAACAGAAAACATGAAAACGAAAAAAGAAACGAGAAATAGAAAAAAGAAATCAAAAAAGGAAAAAGAAAAAAGGAAATAAGAAACAGGAAACAGGAAACGGGAAACAGAAAACAAGAAACATGAAACATAAAACAAAAAACGAGAAAATTAAAATAAGAAACGGGAAACATGAAACATGAAATTAAATAGGAAAAAGGTAAAAGGAAGCAGTAATAGTTATTAAACATAGTATCATTGCTTATTCTAAAAAAAGAAGAAACATGTAACGAGAAACACAAAACAGGAAATAGTAACAAAAAATAGGAAACAAAAAAAAGGGACATGAAACATGAATAGTTATCAACGTAGTTTTGTTTCTTGTTCTAAAACAAGAAGAAATGGGAAATGACAACCAGGAATATTTATCGAACATAATCTCGTTTCTTGTTCTAAAAAAACAACAAACAACAAGAAACGAGGAACAATAATCAAGAATATTTATAATAAAACATAGTCTCGTTCTTTTTTTTTAAAAAAAAAAGAAACAAAAAATAGAAAAAAGAAAAATAATTATCAAATATAGTTCACACTTTTAGAAAAAATAAAGAAACTAGTAAACGATTGAATGAATGTTCAATCAACTCAATCAAAACCAACCCACCATTTGTAAAAATGGCGATTAAACCGTAGGATGTTTGGTTCGGAACTTTAATCAAACAAAAACAGACCATTCAATTCATTCAAAACAATAATCAAATTGATCAGTAAAAGAGAAAAGCCTCAGCTTCAGGATTGAACCATCTGAGGCTAAACTTGGGCGGACTGATCGAATGATCATCTTCTTCTTCTTCTTCTTCTTCGTCTTCGTTTATGGGAATCAAATAACAGGTCAGGCAAATATTGAACTCAGCCGCTAAATTTTTCAGCCATTTCTCATCCCTTTCTTCCTCTAATAAACAAATAGCCGCTGGATTTCCCTTGAATGCCGTGTCAGTGAATGCATCCACCTGTTTAGATTCATTTACAAAAATCAAAATTAATCAGAATATATACTTCTCAAAATTTCTAAACCAAAATATCCGAATATAAGATAGGCAAAAGAGATTGATTAGGTTAAAGTAAAATACCACGAAATACTTCACTGGTTTCCTAGCCATTGTTGAGAAACAAACACAAGAACTGTGATCAGAGTCGTCCTTTCTGTCAAGAAGAAGAAGGGCCAACTCCCTCTAATTTACAAAATAGTTGTTTTTTATTCCACTTTTATGAATAGGTTTTTTGTTCCACTTTTATTAAAGAGTTGTGTTTTCAATTCCATTGGTCAAAAGGTGTTGAATGAAGAGTTTGGAATAAATTAAAGATTATACTTTAATATTTGTATCTGTTAGTAAAACGGAAGACGTATTAAGTGAAATAATTAGGTGGAGTCTAGGTTACACATATTTAGTTGGTGCTCTTTACCATACAACGAAATATTTAAAAGAATTATTTTTTAAATGATGGGGGGAGAGATGGTGAGAAATGGCTAGGCAGCTATTGATAAATAAAAAAATATAAATGGTTGAAATATATCTATAATAGGTTTGAGTTTGTGGAATTTTGTAACTTAGACAACTATTTTCTTGTTTTATTTTTTGAATAAAAATTGACTATTCAAAACAAAGAATTGTTGAATAAGAAGTGTTGAAAGTATATAATGAAAAAATTGTAAAAATAAATGAAAAAGAAAAGATGTGAAAGGTAAAAAGGAAGCAGAGATACAAAAAGGATGTGAATTTTTGAGAGAAATAATAGTAAAAGAGAAATGTAAAATTGATCCTGCTTTTAGATTACATTTTCAAGTGTTTATTTTAAAAAATAAATTATTTTGAAACAAATAAGAGTATTTAGAAGCCATTTAAATTAGTTTTTTAAATGTATTTTAAACAATTTTTATAAAAATGAGTTTGTTGATAAAAATTTTTTTCTCAAGTCAATCCAAACGGATCCTAAATGAAAAACGAAAAGACGTGAAAAGTAAAGAGCATGGAAGGAGGGTAGAGAGCCAGGAGTCTTTATTGAAAAAATTACAAGCAAAAAAGGGAGTTGAAAAATTCTCTCATAACCTTTTCTAATAGAGCATAGATATAGATATGGATAGATAATGTGAGTGAGAGAGTTTCATAGATTATTCCCATGCAAATCTTGAAGATGAGAATTGAGAATAATAAACATTATTACATCATTTCCAATTTACGATGAAATATAAAAAGTTGCATTTAAGTTTATTAGAGAAAATTAAGAAAAATAAGTTCGATTATTTATGGAACAAAATTTTCAGATGAGGCTTCATAGCTTTTGGAAGGTTACAAAATTTATGGGTTGCTCATTAAAATCTTGGAATTTCAGATTTATGATTTTTGTTAAATGTATTTTTCATTTTTAAGTCCATTTATGTGACATTTACCTTATGGCTCATCATGGCCATTGAAATGCCTCCTAAAAGAATATATGTGGTCTTTGAAGTTATATAAAGCTACATATGATATATGCTTTGATCTGGCGGTAAAATATGTGAATATTTGGATCATTCAAGTAAGGATTATTTATCTTACTTGTAAAGCTACCGTGAGGATCAAGCATCGATGATAGTTTCAAGTTTTGTGTAATCTAGAGATTTTACAGCTGTTCGAGTTGAGTTCTTATATTACAAGACTTTTCAAGTTGAGTTCTTTTGAGCTTTATCCTTAAACATGGTCCTTAGATCCTACAAGTTTCTTAGCATTTTGGTACCAAAGTTGCTTTAATTCCATATTACAACATCACAAAAGATAACATCTAAATTTCAAATGCAAATCCAAGGGCTAAATAAAGTCATGTGCTGGATGAGAATAACCATTCAATAGCACTTAATAAGGTTATTATTATTAAAAAAAAAAAAAAAAAAAAAAAAAAAAAGAAGAAGAAGAAGAAGAAGAAGAAAGTGGGAGAGAGAGGATTGAACAATGGTTGAAAATGAAATTTCAAACCAATACAACACCTTCCATCGTAGTAATGGCTTTCCCTCGCAGTAGAACCCTTTGTTTCTGCTCATCCAGATGGACGTACAATACTCCACTTCTAGGTGATGCCTAACCAAAAAAAATCCAAACCACCCAATTCAATTTATATCCATCGAGTTGAGTTAAGCTAGGTCAAATTTATTTGAGTTTGGTCAACTATAAGTTCTAATGTTAGTTTAAATTGAACCAAAACGTTATTCACTTTTTTCAAGAAACAATATCTAATAAACCCAATTCTAATCATAACAGTTATTCTGATGCTTATGCGAGCTGGGAATTTTTTTATAATTAAAAAAAATAATGTGAAAAAAACAAATGTAAATAGTGGAGCTTGAACTTAGGTCTGGAAGACAAATTTACCATTGGACTAGCTAATATAATTCGTACTATATAGGTTTTTTTTACATATATTAAATAAATACCGCAAAGTTGAGGGAGCGAGAGCTCCAGTCCTCTGGACCTACACTAAGTCCATCAGTGAGTTCAAATAAGGTGAGACTGATCGATTCATATGTTCTTAAAAAAGAACATTCCACAATTACTATTTCATTAAAGAAAAATTATTTGCTTAGTGTAGAATTTCATACACATCTATATCCATTTTAAGTCTATTTCATTCAATAAAGTTTCCTTCACATTTTTTCCTTCTTCAGTGCTTTCAAAACTGCTTTTTAAGTCCTCAAAGGTACTTTTTCATAGTATATAAAGACTGTTCATCAGTTATAGTTTTGATTTAATGTTTGAAAATAAGTAACAGATAATTAAGGCTATGAATGAGCATGTTGGAAAATAAGTTGATAGGGAAGAGAGAGAGTACCATATAAGCAACAAAATCAGATTTGCCCAACTTTTTGGCCCAGTAGACCGCCAAAGCACAATGTGCACTACCAGTTACAGGATCCTGAATAGGCAACAAACACCAAAAATTTAAGATGTTTGTAAAGAACATAGAAATTGAACTACTTAGAAGAACATCATTGAGATTCCCAATGCCTCCATAGTTGATTTGATGTCCAATTCGCCTAACTATCTAACAACCAGTTTTGGTCCCTAAACTTTCATGAAGGTAACAATCAATAAAGCTCAGAGACAAAATTGTTACAAACTTGAATGTCAAAGTAAAATAACTAAATTGCTACTTTTATCGAAGTTCAAGATCTAAAGACTAAAAGTGGCTTTTAACCTAATTGCTCATAAACATGGAAGGATGGACTAAACTCTATTATCAATATTATAACATTTTAGAGGAAGATTGAGCATTCAATACCTCGTTGATCCCAAAGTTGGGACAGAAATAACGACTATAAAAATCAAATTTCGACTCAGCAGGGGATGCTCCAGTTATGATTACCCCTCCATTTCCGGGTAACTTTCTAATCTCATCAATGTTAGGTTGAAAATCTACTACGTCTTTTTCTGAAGGAAGAACAACCTGCAAAATGTTGCCTTAGTTAACAGATTAAATCGAGATGCCAACACACTACTTAACTGAAACATGAGCCCCTTAGTCTAGTTTACAAAGCCTAGTTGATTAGTAGAATTTGGGATCTTTTAGGCCCCAAATTAACTTTCGTTGCGCAAGATGGAGCAAAGAAAGAAATTCACCCTCGACCAAGTCGTTACACGCCTCAACCAAATAGTTAGACAAATCGGAAAGATGTAAGGAGAGAATGTTGAGTAGATATGTTAGGGAAATAGTATACAAATGCTTATGATTTTGGCGTGATAGATGGTAACAGGAGAAGGGAGAGAATACCAGCCCTCTCTAAAGTATTTATATTTATATCACTTCCGGGCAACTTTATTTTTTTTTTTCTTTTTGAGAGGGAAACGAGACTTCTTGAGTGTGCTATGATAGGGATTAGGTAATGTTGCTTTATGATATTGATGGAGGAGGATATCCATTCAAGGATGAGGGTAGTGTTATTTCAAATGCTAGTTTTCTTTTTGCTGCATTATGGTCATCGAGTATCATGATTAAGAGTAACAATAAAATCTTTTGGCGTCAAGAGGTCTTTGAAGGAGACTGAATTCCTAGCTAGATTAGATGGCTCTCTTTGGAGGCGTGTCTCAAGAGACTTTGAAAGTATTTGTTAGGCCTTGTTCTTTTGAATTTGAGCCTTTCTTTTTCTTACTTATTAGGTCAAATTTGGCTCCTCCATTTTTGTAGGCCAGCCTTTTGTCTTCCCTTTCGCATTCTTTCATTTCTATCAAAGAAATCATCATTTCGTGGAATCCTCGAAGCACATAAAAGTTTGTCTGAGTGGAATACATTTTGAAATGATAACGGGTGGAAAAAATAGTCAGAGGAACAGGGAAACAATAGAAGGCAGGTAGTTGATTTCCACGCAAGTTTAGGCTGAGAGATTTGTCAAAGGAGCAGAGTCTAGGTTTCTCCAAAGAGCTTTTTTAATTGTAAATGTAGATGACAGATGTGAATAATTCTCAATGCGGAAATCTTTCCTTTTTTAAGAGTACAACAATGGAGATGAGTGATTGGCTGAACTCTGCTCACTCGGGCACAAAAAAGAAACTCATGATGTAAAAGTATCTACCAATATTCTCATCTTATAGAATGAAAAGTAGAGTTAGTAACAAAACATCAATGATAAATGAGGGGCTTACTTACCAATAGATCACTGAAATCGACGTTACACATCTTTATGTCAACTATAGAAGAAACATTCAAGACTTTGGAGATTAAAGAAACATCAGCAGCAGAATTGAGTTCTAGCGTCCGGATAGCTGGAAAATCCAATTCAATAAAGCAACTTGCTAGACCCCCAATTTTATTTACCTATACAGAAGGAAGAAAGACAAGGGGACACGTGGAAATGGTGAGGAAAGCAAGGAGGGGGGACCGCAAGTTAGTTAGTAGTGGAACGGAAAGAGGGAGCAGGCAGAGCAGAAAGGACAAATGTCGGGTAAAAGGTGGGAGCAGACTGAAGAAGAGAGCAGAAGACCGTTGAAGCAGGCAGGCTGGACTTATAAATAAGCCCTTTCGTGGGTAATAGGGGGATGTTTTCATTCTGAGTTTTTGTGTGGTGTAGTAGGGCAGTAATAGAGAGCTTATTGCTGTGAGTTTTTTTTTTGTGTTTTGTTCTGTGTATTCTCCTTAGAGGAAGATCAGTCTTAGTAGTTTGGGCTGTAAGTTTCTTGATATTTTGGCAAGTTAAATCAAAGTGTTCTTAAGGATTTCTGGAGTCCTAACATTTTGGTATCAGAGCACTATTACCTGGGAAAAC
This sequence comes from Cucumis melo, assembly GCF_025177605.1. NCBI lineage: Eukaryota > Viridiplantae > Streptophyta > Magnoliopsida > Cucurbitales > Cucurbitaceae > Cucumis > Cucumis melo. The sequence continues at coordinate 31,332,255 of NC_066857.1, forward strand.
CTACCACGATGACGAGAAGCACCGAAGAAAGACTGGACATGGTGGAACAAGGAATCTTGAGGCTACCTTTGCTGGAGGAAAACGTTTCCCTTCTGTCAAAAACGATTACGGAGATGAATGCTCAGATTGACAAGCAATACCAACAACAGCAAGTGATATTGAAATACTTAGAAGGCATCCTACGAGATGACTCACCCGGTAAGCAGGTGGTTGAAGGTTCCTCGAGCAAAACCCAGATGGAAGAAACGACCATAACCGCCATTTCCAATGACCCGAAAATTGAAGGAAAGACCGAGGAAGGACCGGCGATGGACCGGAGCAAGTTTAAAAAAGTGGAAATGCCGATTTTCACGGGGACCGACCCTGATTCGTGGCTATTCCGGGCCGACAGGTACTTCAAAATACACAACCTATCTGACTCAGAGAAGCTAACCGTGGCGATCATCAGTTTCGACGGGCCGACGTTGGACTGGTACAGGTCACAAGAAGAAAGAGAAGCGTTTAAAGGATGGCAAGACTTGAAACAGAAAATGTTGGTGAGATTCCGATCTATACGCGACGGCACATTGGTAGGGCGTTTCCTTACCATTAAGCAGGAGACGACAGTGGAGGAGTATAGGAATCGGTTTGACAAATTCCTGGCGCCAGTGGCATTCCTACAGCCGGTGGTATTAGAAGAGACCTTCATGAATGGCTTGAGCCCATGGTTAAAGTCAGAAGTAGAAACGTGGGAGCCCGTTGGGCTGGCCCAAATGATGAAGATGGCCCTAAAGATAGAAAACAGAGAGATGGTCCGGAAGGAATGCGGGTTGAGCAGCGCCTACGATAGTAAGGCGGCCCAGCGGACAGCCAATACGCGGAATGTACACTCTTCACCAACGAATGAAAACACAACTGCAGGCGGCTGGCCAATGAGAACCATCACGCTGAGAGAAGTCGCGACTGGGGAAAATCGACGGGAAGGACCAACAAAGAGACTAACGGATGCCGAATTTCAAGCCCGCTGGGAGAAGGGGCTGTGTTTCCGATGTGGGGAGAAATACTACGCAGGGCACAGGTGCAAAGCTAAAGACAACAAGGAGCTGCGTATGTTACTAGTAAAATAGAATGGAGAGGAGTTAGAGATCATCGAGGAAGAGTTTTTTGATGCCGAGACAGAGATAAAGCCACCAGAAGAAAAGAACGTGGAAAACTTGAACATAGAATTATCTATCAACTCAGTGGTGGGCCTAACGAACCCAGGGACAATGAAGGTAAAAGGGAGGTTGGGAAAGGAAGAAGTAGTTGTCCTGATCGATTGTGGGGCTACCCACAACTTCATTGCTGAGAAGTTGGTGGAGAAGTTACAGCTGCCAATGAAGGAAACACCCAACTATGGGGTGATACTGGGGTCGGGTACATCTATAAAAGGGAAGGGTGTGTGTGATAAGGTGGAACTGTGGCTAGGAAATTGCAAGGTCACAGATAGCTTCTTGCCTTTGGAGTTGGGAGGAGTTGACGCCATTTTGGGAATGCAATGGCTGCATTCGATAGGAACCACCGAGGTTGATTGGAAGAATCTGATACTCACTTTCTTCGAACAGGGCAACAAGATAACCATCAAAGGGGATCCGAGTCTTACGAAAACACAAATCAGCCTCAAAGGGATGATAAAGAGCTGGGATACGGAGGATCAGGGGTACCTGGTGGAGTGTCGAGCCTTGGAAAAAGAGGGCAGGGAAGACCGGGAGGCAAACACCCAATTCACAGAAACAGAGGAAGGAAGGATGACGACAATTATCAATAAGTTCAGAGATGTGTTCGAACGACCAAACAGACTCCCACCCCAACGAGGAATAGAGCATCATATATACCTAAAACAAGGAGCCGATCCAGTCAATGTTAGACCATACCGGCACGCACACCAACAGAAAGAGGAGATGGAGAGATTGGTGGACAAGATGCTCACTTCGGGAATTATCAGGCCAAGCACCAGCCCATACTCCAGCCCAGTGTTGTTAGTAAGAAAGAAGGATGGAAGTTGGAGATTCTGTGTGGACTACCGGGCATTGAATAATGTGACAGTACCGGACAAATTCCCAATTCCAGTCGTGGAGGAGCTCTTTGATGAATTGAATGGGGCAGATGTCTTTTCAAAGATTGACCTCAAAGCTGGGTACCACCAAATTCGGATGCACCCCAAAGATATCGAGAAGACAGCTTTCCGAACCCACGAGGGGCATTATGAGTTCATGGTAATGCCGTTCGGCCTCACCAACGCCCCATCAACCTTTCAAGCTTTGATGAATCAGGTATTCAAGCCTTTCTTAAGACGATTTGTACTTGTTTTCTTCGACGATATACTGATTTACAGCAAGGGAATGGAGGAGCACGGACAACACCTTGAAGTGGTGTTGGAAATCTTAAGAGAAAGCGAGTTATATGCCAACTTCGACAAATGTCATTTTGCCAAGTCAAGGATCAGCTACCTGGGGCATTACATTTCGAAGAAGGGTATTGAGGTGGATCCCGAAAAGATTCGCGCGGTAAAGGAGTGGCCAGCACCTGCGAATGTAAGGGAGTTGAGAGGATTCCTGGGGCTTACCGGCTACTACCGCCGCTTTGTGCAAAACTATGGAAGTATATCTGCACCACTAACACAGCTGTTGAAATCAGGGGCGTATAAGTGGACAGAGGAAACAGAGGTAGCATTCGAAAAACTCAAGAAAGCCATGATGACGCTACCGGTATTGGCAATGCCTGACTTCAATTTGCCCTTCGAAATCGAATCTGATGCCTCCGGATTTGGGGTAGGGGCAGTACTGGTTCAAGACAAGAGACCGGTAGCATACTTCAGCAAAGTCTTAAGCACGCGGGATCGGGCTAGACCAGTGTATGAGCGTGAACTGATGGTCGTGGTGTGGGCTGTCCAGCGATGGCGACCCTACTTGTTGGGGAGAAAGTTCACAGTGAAAACGGATCAGAGATCACTTAAGTTTCTGTTAGAACAAAGAGTAATACAGCCACAATACCAGCAATGGATTGCTACGCTACTTGGTTATTCGTTTGAAGTACTTTACAAGCCCGGATTGGAGAACAAAGCCGCAGATGCCTTGTCCAGAATAGGACCCACGGCGCACTTGAACCAAATTACAGCACCGGCTTTGTTGGATGTGGAATTGATTCAGAAAGAAGTTAGAAAGGACCCAGCCCTGCAAGAAATCCTCTCAATGATCGAAGAACAGGGCATAGAAATTCCACATTACACTTGCCATGAAGGAATACTGAAGTTCAAGGGAAGATTGGTTCTATCTAGGACATCTACACTAATTCCCACTATTATGCAGACCTATCATGACTCGGTGTTTGGAGGGCACTCGGGGTTTCTTAGAACCTATAAAAGAATGGCCGGAGAATTGTATTGGAAGGGAATGAAGAAGGATGTTCAAAAATACTGCGATGAATGCGTGATTTGCCAGAGAAATAAATCATCTGCTCTATCTCCCGCAGGATTGCTGCTACCCCTTGAAATGCCAGACGCCATCTGGAGTGACATCTCCATGGATTTCATCGAAGGGCTGCCCAAATCATACGGGTGGGAAGTGATTCTAGTAGTTGTGGATCGGCTAAGTAAGTATGCACATTTCCTCACTCTAAAACATCCATACACTGCTAAGACTGTGGCTGAAGTGTTTGTTAAAGAAGTGGTAAGACTGCACGGATTTCCCAAGTTCATAGTTTCAGACCGAGATAAAATCTTTCTCAGTCATTTTTGGTCCGAAATGTTTAAGCTGGCCGGTACCAAATTAAACCGAAGCTCCTCCTATCATCCTCAAACAGATGGACAAACCGAAGTAGTTAACAAAAGCGTAGAAGCTTACCTCAGATGCTTTTGTGGAGAGAAACCAAGAGATTGGAGCCAATGGCTGCACTGGGCCGAATATTGGTACAACACAACCTACCATGGATCCATTGGTATCACCCCCTTCCAAGCAGTCTACGGGAGACTTCCACCACCATTGATCCAATACGGAGAGATGGAAACACCTAATTCCACGTTGGACCAGCAACTAAGAGACCGAGATGTTGTATTGGGAGCACTGAAGGAACACTTACGGGTGGCCCAGGAAAGGATGAAGAAATTCGCAGACTTAAAAAGGAGGGATGTGGAATTTCAAACCGGGGATTTTGTGTTCCTCAAACTGAGACCATACCGGCAGGCGTCCCTTTGAAAGAAACGTAATGAAAAACTATCTCCCAAGTACTTCGGACCATACAAAATCTTAGAAAGAATTGGGACCGTGGCATACAAGCTGGAACTACCGAGCAATGCAGCCATTCATCCGGTGTTCCATGTCTCTCAGCTTAAGAAAGCAATAGGGAACATCAAGGAAGTCCAATCCCTTGATCCATTTATCAACGAAAGTCATGAGTGGATCACTCAACCGGAGGAAATCTATGCTTACCGAAGGAACCAGGCTACAAAGGAATGGGAAGCGCTAGTCCAATGGAAGGGACTACCCCCGCACGAAGCCACCTGGGAAAATTATGCTGATTTGAAAGTACAATTTCCTGAGTTCCACCTTGAGGACAAGGTGGATTTAGAGGAGGAGAGTGATGCTAGACCCCCAATTTTATTTACCTATAACAGAATGAAGAAAGACAAGGGGACACGTGGAAATGGTGAGGAAAGCAAGGAGGGGGGACCGCAAGTTAGTTAGTAGTGGAACGGAAAGAGGGAGCAGGCAGAGCAGAAAGGACAAATGTCGGGTAAAAGGTGGGAGCAGACTGAAGAAGAGAGCAGAAGACCGTTGAAGCAGGCAGGCTGGACTTATAAATAAGCCCTTTCGTGGGTAATAGGGGGATGTTTTCATTCTGAGTTTTTGTGTGGTGTAGTAGGGCAGTAATAGAGAGCTTATTGCTGTGAGTTTTTTTTTGTGTTTTGTTCTGTGTATTCTCCTTAGAGGAAGATCAGTCTTAGTAGTTTGGGCTGTAAGTTTCTTGATATTTTGGCAAGTTAAATCAAAGTGTTCTTAAGGATTTCTGGAGTCCTAACACAACTATCTTGTGATTTACCATTATTATGAACATTTGAAAACTCAAGTTGCTTGACATCTGGAACCTTTTTAGCAGTTAGAATTCCTGAACGTGTGGAAAACTCAATCATGTTTGAATTTACTAAACCAGTTGAGAAAAGTATGTGTGCAGCTGCCAATGTTGCATGACCACAAAGCTTTACCTGTAAAAAAAGTTGTCTTAATCAGAAACAACAAGATTCAACCAAACTATTGTAGGTTGAATTATAATAAGTTTCCTTAAACTTCTTCATTTGCTTAAAAAATATCCCTATACTTTCAAAAAAGTTACAATATTACCCACGAACTTTCACTAACGTCTCAAAATTACCTTACAGTACAATTACTTAATAGTTTTGTACGCAAGGAGATATGAAATGGTGTAGCAGTGACGAATGAATGATTGGGCCACCACACAATCTTAATTCTCGTTTTCTATTTGAAATTCTGAAGAATTCTAAATTCTACTTCCCCATGGTATATGGAACTTGTGTTATAATCACACAAAAAAAAATTATCTACACCCAAATCACTCTCTCAAAGCTTGTATACTACTTACAACATTTTTCCACTCTCAAACTAATGAATACAAAAGGTAAGTTAACAAGACTTAGCACAACTGGGACAACTTTTTGAAACCAAAAGCATAAGCTCCTTATATAATGTTTGGAGCTTTTGAATTTTTCCAATGTGAAACATCTGCGATTCTAATATTTTACCAAAAACCCAACAAGTTGAGGGGTAATACTGCTACTTTTGAGAAGATGAGGATATTTTCAGAAACAAAGGGTAAAGTTAAAGGGTGTTTCGTATTCACTATAATTTAGCAACATCAATCATATTACCTTCATTTAGTTGCACAGACGAGCAAGGATTGTAATAAAGAAGAAACTAAAAGGTAGTTGACAAAATAATAGGCCAAAGTACGTTGTTTCAGAACTTTAATCAAACACAATCAGAGAATTCGTTTAAGGAAAAACCTCAGCAACAGTAGTGAACCATCTAAGGCTAAACATGGGGGGCTTGAGCGAATCACCAGTCCCCTCTTCATCGTTTATGCGAATCAAATAACAGGTTTCGGAGATATTGAACTCAGCCGCCAAATCTTGGAGCCATGTCTCATCCCTTTCATTCTCCAAAAGACAAACAGCAGTTGGATTTCCCTTGAACGCCGAATCGGTGAAAGCATCGACCTATTTCATTTGAATTAATCAGAATAATTCTCAAATCAGAATACGAATGTAAGATAGATAGAGATGAAGTAAAGTAAAATACCACGAAATACTTGACTGGTTTGCTAGCCATTGTAAAGAAAGTGAGGAGTGTGAGAATGGTGGCTACTGCCAGGAAGAAGAAGAAGAAGAAGAAACAAAGCAGCCTCCTCCCTCCATAATTCAGTCAACGACAACGATAATATAAGAAAAATGGATATATTTATACAAATTATTGTAGATAACTCTATCAATAATAAACGATTAATAGACACATATATCTAATATGCTCAACGGTTGAGTTTTTTTTTTTTTTTTCCTGATAAGGATACTTTGTTATGGTGTTTTTAAGCAACCATAACAGGATTTCATTAAAACCGAATTTAATAGAAGTTACATGGGCTGGAGAGTAGCCTGGTAACAAAGTAATTAGTTAGAGAATACGTTGAGATTGAGAGCTACCGTGCTTTGAGAATAGTTTTTGAAGAGGGAGCTCCTTGTTGCCCACGTTCCAATCAGAGTGAGTATGTATTCCCATGTATTCCGGTAAGTGGAAACTTTTTCTTTGAAGATTTGGTTGTTTCTATCCAGCCAAATTGTCCATAAAGTTGCCGCTATTGCATTGAAGCGAATGATTTCTTTCATGTTGCTGTTTTTTAGAGCACATAGATATGAGCATAAGTCTTTGATGCTTGGTAGAGGGATTGCAAAGTTCATCTCATTTTGCATCTTTATTCATAGTTGTGTAGCATTGGGGCATGACAGAAAGAGGTGATTGATGTCTTCGTTTGCGCTTTTACATCTGACACACCAATTTGGGTTGAGATAGCAGGAAGGAATTTTCTTTTGAATGGCCTCCATGGTACTAATTTTCTCGTATAGAATTGTCCAAATAAAGAACTTACATTTCGGAGGCATGGTGGAACCCCAGAGATTTTTGTAGCCTAGACTTTGTGTTGATTGAGGGAGTTGAAAGTGTTGAGCTTCTTCCAAGAATGCTTTTTTTGCTGATCTAGTCGTGTAAGTGTCATTGCTCTCTTCGTTCCAAACTGGTCTGTCATCCGTAGAATTTTGTGTTATGGTGGGTAGGGAATTTTTTAGTAATTGCCAAGCATTGGATTCCCTTTCATTGAGTGGCCTTCTTGGTTTAAAGTTCCAATCGTTTATCCCCGAGTCCCAAACTTCTTTGACAATGGCTTCTTTACAGCTTGATAATGCGTAAAGTCTTGGGGCTTTTTGGTTTAGAGATATATTGTTTGTCCTGCAGTTGCTGTGTCAAAAAGAATATGATCCTCCACAGTTTATTTTTCAGGTAATTTTTGAATTGAACTAGTCTTTTCCTTTTATGATGGAGCGCCAAGGAGCATTTGAGCTTGAGTACTTTCCAAAATCTGGAATACCTCCAGTGAATGTTTTGCTATATTTGGCATCAATTATCGACTTCCAAAGAACTTCTGGTTCCCTATGGTAGCGCCAAAGCCACTTTGTTAAGAGTGCAAAGTTTGAGGCTTTCACCCTTGTGATACCCAGGCCACCTTTGTCTTTTGGCAATGTGCAAATACCCCAGTTAATAAGGTGAGGGTTATTTGAATTTGTGGTGCCTCCCCAAAGGAAATTCCTCCAAATTTTCTCAATATCTTTATAGATCTGATTTGGAGCTTTGAAGATCGAAAGCTGATAAGTTGAATTATTTTTTAGGGATGATCTGATTAATGACAGTTTTCCTCCTTTGGAGATATGGTTGTATTTCCAACTGCTCAATTTTTTATGGATGTTTTTAATAATTTGAGACTAGAAAACTCTTGAGTTAGGTTTGCCTCCTAAGGGAACTCCCAAGTAATTGATGGGGAGGAATTGTTGAGTGAAGCCAAGTATACTTGCAACTTTGGAAGCTCTATCATTTGAAATGTTTACCAGACTTATAGTAGATTTGAGAAGGTTTATATTCAGTCCAGATGCTAATTCAAATAGCACGAGAGCTGTTTGGAGATTTTGGATTGAAACATCATCATCCTCCACGAATATCAGAATGTCGTATGCAAAGAGGAGGTGTGTTATACTGCAACTGTTGTTTATTTTAGCTCCTTTGATAGCTTGCCTTTTCTCTAGGTGATTTAGCAGTCTGCTAAGGTAATCCATCGCGAGTACAAAAATAAAGGGGGATATGGGGTCGCCTTGCCTGATGCCTTTTTGAGCTTTTATCCTCCCTCTTGGTTTTCCATTGACGAGAACAGAATAATTCACATTTGATATACATGCTTTAATCCATTTTCTCAATCTTTCTGGGTAATTTTTTTTTTATTTAGCATGTATTCAATGAATCTCCAACTTATCTTGTCAAAGGCTTTCTCCACATCCAACTTTAGGATAAAGCCTTTTTCCTTTTTTGATTTCCAATAACCGATCACTTCATTAGCAATGAGGATAGTATCTGTTATCTATCTACCTTTGACAAAAGCCATTTGATTTTTCGCCACAGTGTCAGGTAGAGTTTCTTTGATCCTGTTTGCCAAAGCTTTTGCCATGATCTTGTACAGCGAGGTAGTTAGGCTGATTGGTTTGAAGTCTGTTGGTTTAGAACAAAGATTCTTCTTGCCAGTGAGAGCAATGTAGGTGTTGTTAACACATTTGTTGATGACACAATTGCCATGGAACTCTTTGAAGACTTCAATCAGATCCTTTTTAAGGATATGCCAGTGTGTTTTATAGAACGGTATGGGGAAACCATCCGGACCAGGTGCTTTGTCGTTGCTTAAAGACCAAATGGTTCTTTTTATCTTAGCCTCATCAAAGGTCTTGCAGAGATTAGATTGATGAATGTCATTTAAAGGATTCCACTCCATGTTTGATATGAGTATTTCTCTGCTTTCTTTCTTTTTAAAAAGACCTTTGAAGTGATTTATGATGACATTTGAGATTCCATCTGTTGTGTCATAAACTTGGTCATTTGAGTCAGTGATTCCTTTGATCATATTCTTCCTTTATTTGGAGGAGCAAATCCTGTGGAAGAAGGTCGAGTTTTCGTCACCATACTTGATCCATTTCTGTCTAGCTTTTTGTCTCCATATTTGAGCTTCTTTAAGTTCTATGTCATGGAGATCAGAAGATTTTGAAATTCAAGCTTGTCAATGGCTTCTATTTCCTTTGTAAAGGAGTCTTTTTCTAGTTTGTAACTCAAAACTTTTTGCTTTTACCAGTCTTTAATTCGAGTAGCCAAGATTTTGAGCCTCTGTATGAAGGAGTAACCAGGGTGTCCTTCTATTTTGGTGTTCTCCCACCAAGTAGGAAAAATTTTTGTGAAGTCTTTTTCATTGAGGGATGCATTGTTAAGCCTGAAAGGACATGGTCCCCACGTGATGTGATGTGATTCCAGAGTAATAGGGAAGTGATCAGAGACCGTTCTTTGCATGGTTTTTTAGTGATGAACTTTGAAAGTACTTTCCCAATCCTTTGTGTATAAGAATCGGCCAAGTCTAGAATAAATCGGATTAGTTCTGAGATTGGACCAAGTGTAGGAGTTGTTGGAAAGAGGGGGTCGACGAGTCCAAAGTCTTGAATTATGTTGTTGAAGATGGACATATTCTTTTTGTCTAGACTCTTTGCATTGGTTTCGGATGGCCATCGAACAATGTTGAAATCTCCTGCTAGCATCCAAATTGGGGAACAAAGGGAGTGAAGAATCTTGAGTTCATTCCAAAACCCATCCCTGTCTTTACACTTTGTGGAACCATAGACAGATGTTAGCCACCGATCCTTTCCATTTGTTTCTCTGATATTGACAGTGAATGTGTATCTCTGCTTCATCATTTTTTCTACTTTGAAAGAGGCACTATTCCACATAAGAAGGATTCCACCTAAGCAGCCTTGAGCTTCAAGAGATTGCCAATTTTGCCAATTTGCAATTGGTTTGTTCCAGAGGGATTTAATGTTGAAATAATTTAGAGTGTGAATTTTGGTTTCTGTTAGGATGATGAAATCAGGATCATAAGACATAATTAAACTTTTTATTTGGACTCTTTTTGAAGGAGAGCCTAGCCCTCTAATATTCCAACATAGAAACTTCATTTGAAACGATGATCCCCCATTGGCTCATTGCCTGAAAAATCATTTGGTCACTTTCCCTCGTTTACATTTGTGTTAGCATTGCTATAAATAACTAAGAGATGTTTAGGAGACAGCTTAAGTTCGTTGTCTTTCAGCCAGACCACAAGTCTTTCCTTAACCGTTGAGTTTTATATTTTATAAATATTTTAACTTATTTTATTATATTTGAAAGTGGTATGTGAATAAATTATAAATATAAATATATACACTATAAATATTTTAAAATATTTTTTTAAGTATAGCTCGATTCTTGTCCTAAAAAAGATAGATGCATAGACAATAGATATATAAATATTAAATATAAAATTGATAAATTTTAAAAATAAAACATTTGATAAAATATTTATCTTTAAAAAAAATCAGATATAATTAAATATAAATTGTAAATAAATTGTTAAGTTTTTATTTAAAAAAAACAAAAAATAAACGAATCTCAAGCACATGTTTATCAAAACTAAACCAATATAAGACTATATGTAAAATTTTGTCGGCCTTCAAAATAATCACTCAAAAAATGGGCTTCATCTCCTCTCTTCTAAATTAGTTACAATCTTTCGTTACAAAAAATTGACAATCATTTGCCCACAATTTCACATAACTATGATCAACATCATAACAATCCAATGAAACTTAGAAGAGGAAGGCATGTGTTGAATAATGGAAGCAAGGCATTTCCTTGTTCAAATGATATGAATGGTACGATTGGTGCCAAGAGAAAGAGAGAATAATTTACAATACACATCGGTCCAGTAGCAGGATAGCAACAACTGTACAGTACGAACCTACAGTCTAAATATTACACCCTAACATTGAATCTTTAATATTATTGTAACAAACATCAATGCAATAATAAGGTTCTATCAAGTTTCTTCATCTAATCAATTGAGACTACCATGTTCCTTCTTTGGACATTTTAAGGAAATGGGTCAGAGTTATATTTGGGACCTCAACCATGGCCTTCTTCTTCCTTGTTATCCGAGTCATCTTCGTAGAGCCCTTGTTCTTTGACTCCAGAACGGTCACAGAATCCAAATTGTAGAACTACCCACAAAACAATTTGTATGATGTAAAAAGAAATCAGCCAAATAGTACACAGCCTATTCGAGTTAAATGTAATCTAGTCTTTCAAAATTTAAGTTTTTCAATTCATCTCTATTCTTGTTAAGAATTTCATATATTTAATTGGTTTTGGTCCTTATACTTTAACACTTTTTCAATATTTAAGTTTTTCAATTCATCTCTATTCTTGTGAAAGATAAGAATTTCATATATTTAATTGGTTTTGGTCCTTATACTTTAACCCTTTTTGTACTTCAGTCCAAGGTCTTTAAATGTCCAAATCTAATCCTCATACTTTGAACAAATCTTGAAATTAGTTAAAACCGTTAAGTTTATCAGCAACGTTTCTCAAACCCATTTATTCTCTATTAGTTTCCCTTCTACACATTAGGGAAATATAGTCACATTCTCTTAACAATTATTGTTATTATTGTTACTATTTTACCAGTTTGACAAAAAAACCTTCAAACCAACTATAAGGCCTAATACTAGGACTTATAGCGACTGCAGTGGTAAATCTAGATATCCAGAAGTAGAAAGAACTAAAAGAGAACGAGTCCCTAAAAACACAAAAGTAAAGTGATATTTCAACTTACCAAATTTTAAATTGTATGTTCTTTAATGTATTGATCCATATTATAGCAGCTTGTGTAAATTTGGAAGTTTATTATTGAGCCAGTTTATTTCCTTAAATTCAACCAGGAGGAAATACCTCACAAACTCCATGTAGCAATAATCTGTGGAATGGATCTTGAACTCGCATGATTAAGACATCTTCTTTACAAGTGTCTGAAATAAATGATCTTATGCTCTCCTGAAAAGACACAAATAAAAAGAAACTTATTAGCAAGTTTATAAGTTGAGTTGATTGATGCCCTTGCAGTTGCCACTCTTCAACTAACATTCAGCTTTGTGATGGAGAAAAGGCTTAACTTACCATGTTAATCATCCAGTAAATGTGAAAAGAGACATTCGAGACTTTTAATTAACCCATTTAGGAAATGAAATGAATGAAACAAATCTGAATTATTCTACACATTCATACCTCATAACCTTCAACAAGCTCCGCACGAAAACTACGGCGAAGAGCCTCCCTTGTTCGACATTCAATTCTACGCCAGGCATTCAAGAAAGCCATTTTATCTGCATCAATATGACCCTTTCTCTTAGAAGATGAGTTCTCGAAGACTCCAATGATCTTAGCCTAACAAGAAAATTACATATTTGGATTAAGTTCTTAAATAGGACATCTGCTTTGCCATTCTTTAATTTATGCAACAGTCTGCTGTTTTGAAGTTCAAAAAATGAAAATGGTAACATTAAAGTGAAAAGTAGAAAGACCTCTTTATCCATGTCAATACTCCTGAACTTGTCCCAGTCTTCTGCATTAGTCATGGAGAATGTTGTGGGCCGTACATCATCACCTGCAAATTAAACTCAAACCATGATGAATCCTTTTCACCAGTGTGAGGAATTTCTGGGCTCGGGTAAAAGGATCAATAAACATTGGGATGGGAGAGATTTGCAGATATAGCCATTCCCTCTAAGAATTAACAGTCAAGCCACTAGATGCGACAAAGAAAATCTTGCACAAACAGAATGATCATGGCCATAATAACACTAAAAATAAATTAATTTAAAACAGCATATGGCTTGGAAAATGTGATCCTAAACAAATCGAACAAGCTACCAATTCTAACTGATGCTATGTTTAATAACCGATTAACTACAAATTTACAGAAAACTCCTAGGTTCAGATATCATAGTCTAGATCACTTTCCCGTATCCAATCATCTTAAAAAAATAAACATCATTGTTCTAAAATAAATCAAAACCAAATCCCCCTTCTTCTTCTTCTTTTTCTTCTTCATTCCTTCCCCTAATTACTCCTTCTCTTTCCTTACTCTTTCCCGGGTTCCGCCCCTACAGACGTCTGCACCCCACCACCAAACTAACTAATTACAAAAGCAACCTCCACTCTCTTCCCTCATATTCCTTTTCTCATAGACATACTTAGGGGCCTTATCAGAATAATAGCTACCTCGATGTCTTACCTCGAACCATATAGCACAATATAACAAAAGATGATGAAAGCAAGAAGGCTCTACCTTCTAAAATATCTAGCATCTATGTTACTCAGAAATAACTCTCATCAAAGATTTAATAATTAAGAAAAGGACAGAGTTTTTAGATGTATCACACCCCAAGGTGGTGGAGCAAACAGCCCTCTAATTTCTTCAGCATTCAAGCGAGGAACAAGCTCCATCAAAAGACGATCGTTTAACCATCTGCGGGACTTCCTATTGGTAACCTGAGAAGAGTAAGGGGGAAAAATTAAGAGTTAACAAAAAAGAGAAGTTTCGTGAACAAAGATTGTCAAAATTTAAACAGGAAAGTACAGTATCAATTTAACTTTGGGGAAAAGTTAGTTTTCTTAAACTGAAGCCTTTTTGTAAAATTTTGGGGAAATGATAGGAATATGAACACTGGCACTTCATATAATAAGAGAGTTGCCATTGGTATCACTCAAATAACACATTTAAGCATTGAGATGCACCTTCATTTCTCAATGTAATTCCAATTTCCTTTAGAGAATAAATAGTAAATGCTAGACAACCTTACCACATGAAAAATACTCCTAATAATATTGAAAAAAGGAGAACTGAAAAAAATGACCAGATGGTTACTAGTTTTCCTTCAAAATGAAGCCAATGATATGATGCAAAACGAAACAAAAAACCTAGATTAGAATCCAAATATTATGTAACTATTCCTCATCAGGTAACCAAGTTAAACTTCCATTTTATCAAAAGCACATTGCAAAAGCATCGTATCAACAGAACTACAATTAATACAAGAAACTTAAGCAAGCAGTTCACAGAGCAGTCCAGATGGAATGACGATCCAAGAAGAAAACTTCTAACATTTACAATCACCCCACCTTCCCAGTCAAGCTCTCCAAGAATTCTATCTTCTTCTCGATTGACATACCCCGAGAATCCGTATCACCTGTGGAAATCAAGAAATATGAATCCCAGAGAAACTTTCAAAATTTTATAACAGAAACAGCAAAATCACTCAAATTGGTATTATTAAATGTAAACAGCAGATACGATTAACAAAAGAGAAGAAGAAGTACCATTGAGTGGATCGTTAGGAAGGGAAAAAGGGAAAGGATTCGCTTCTCGTTTAAGAACATCAGTGGAAGCCATGATTAGAGAGGAAAAAAGAGAATCCGATTGAAGCCCAAGTGGTGGTTTTGCCCTGTTGTGGATGGGATTGAAAATCTTGTAGGGAAGGTGATTTTTTGAGGTTGGATGAGAAGACGGAAAGGGGAGAATCGGCGAAAGATGAAGATGAGGGAGATGGAGATGGGAAAGTTAGGGCAAGATCGAATCAAAGGATTGAAAAAGAAGGAAGAAACAGAGCCTTAGAAATTGGGAAGAGGAACAGAGAGAAGGATTAGATTCGGAAGAATATTCTGTTTCAGATGAGATTGAGAAGACGACGTCTTTCTCCGCCGCACACCGCCACCGAGACCGACTCCTCATATGGCAAAAGTCAAAGCTACCCTCGATACGCGACCCGACCCACCTTCAACAAATTTTGTTTTATTTTATTTTATTTTATTTTCTTTTCTTGTGTAAGCCCATTCTCAAAACTAAATATCCAGACTATTTATAAAATATAACAAAATTTGTTAATAATTTTATTTCTTTAATGATATTTTCTGTATCTAAAAAAATGTTAGCAAGTGAACTTTCGACCAACTACAAGTTGTTGGTTGACTAGTTGAAAGAACTTATCAGCAGATCGATCTCCCAATGAGCATAAAGCAATTGTAGATTAGTCAAAAAAGAATTGTCGAAAGATTGGTCTTCCATCGAGCATAAAACAGTTGTAGATTAGTCGAAAAAGATCTGTCGGAAGATTGGTCTCCCAACGAACATAAAGCAACTGTCAGGAGTGGTCAAGAACTCCCAATACCATTCATATGTCTCGAGAGATGGTCTCTTCATATGACATATAGACATCGTCAGGAGTTCATGACAATTTCTCGCGACTGCCTTTTGCCCATCAAGAGTTCTTTGCATAAAAAAATTTGTAACAAATTTTCCAACGACGTGTGCCCATCGAAAAATAGAGCTAACTCTTAATGACATAAAGAAAGCCGTCGGGAGTTTCTTGAATCAAAACTTTTCTTAACCAATCTTTCGAAGATGTTGGTCATAAGAAGATATAGGAATAAAAAAATCGTTGGGAGACTTTTCTTCAAATTCTTTTTGTTTTTATTCAAAAATCAATAATAATAAAAAACAAAGAATTCAAGTCTAAGTATTCTGACACACATGGATAAATTGTCTTAAGCTATGTAATCGCATCACAATTGTATGATTTGGGAGAACAACTCCTATTTAACCTCGTTTTCAAGTACTTAAAAGCCTAAGTAATCAATCTTATTGTGTGTGTGTGTCTTTTATATATATGTGTGTAAATTACGTCTTAGATAATTTCATATTACAATCTCTTGGTTCTACAATGTCTTTTTTTATGGTCCCCTTGACATATTCATTTATATATATTTTAACATTCTCAACGTTAAAATTCAACAAACATGCTAATTTAAAGTGATTGGTTCAAAATAAGAATATAAAATAAATAATAAAAACCAAGAGTGAGGCACTACATGGTTGCATTAACTAATTAGTCATGTTATCCTTAGGTTCTAGTCTGAATCTAAGGTTTTAATTGATTCATAGGGTCTTAACAAGATAATTCCTATCAATAATAAAGAAAACAAGAGTAAAGTGGCATTACATACAAATCAAAGAAAAAAAAAAGGTAAATAGAACATTCAAGAGGCCCCTAACGATCAATATAACTACGAATGAGCCGACTTGATATTTGGGCATTATAACTACAAAGAAGACTTTTTGGATTTTGATTCTTTCGTATTTTGATACAAAAAATTGAATCATAGCATTAAGAAGTTTGAAAATTTTTAGTACACGTATCAGTTACGAGCGGTATTTGGGTGTTTCTGTTTGAGCCGTACGAGACGAAATTCTCATATACGGTTCTTAGAGGGGGGTCCCCTTGGTTTACCTATCTCAATAAAGTGTATGATTGGTTCGAAGAACGTCTTGAAATTCAGGCGATTGTAGATGATATAACTAGTAAATACGTTCCTCCTCATGTCAACATATTTTATTGTCCATGAGGAATTACGCTTACTTGTTTTTTTAGTACAAGTAGCTATGGGTTTGCTATGACTTTTTACTACCATTCGACCGTTACTGAGGCTTTTGCTTCTGTTCAATATATAATGATGAAAGCAAATTTTGGTTGGTTAATCCGATCAGTTCATAGATGGTCGGCAAGTATGATGGTCTTAATGATGATCATGTGCGTATTTCGCGTGTATCTTACTGGTGGATTTAAAAAACCTTGTGAATTGACTTGGGTTACAGGTGTGGTTCTGGCTGTATTGACCGCATCCTTTGGTGTAACTAGTTATTCCTTACCTCAGGACCAAATTGGTTATTGGGCAGTCAAAATTGTAACAGGTGTATCGGAAGCTATTCCAGTAATAGGGTCGCCTTTGGTAGAGTTATTACGCGGAAGTGCTAGTGTGGGACAGTCTACCTTGACTCGTTTTTATAGTTTACACACTTTTGTATTACCCCTTCTTACTGTCGTATTTATGTTAATGCACTTCCCAATGATACGTAAGCAAGACGTTTCTGGTCCTTTATAGAGAATAAAAATCATATATTTGTAATTTAGTTATTTGTGATTACTCAGGGGGAGGAAGAGTATTTCATTGTTGCAAATATGGATTATTGAAAAATAAGACATGTATTTGGATATTTCCCTTCAACTCCACGAAAATGTATTCGTTATTTTTCAATAATAGTTGAAGGGAATTCTTCGAAGAGAAAATGGATTATGGAAGTGTGTGACTTGAACTATTGATTGGACCATGTAGATATATGTCTTTTTATCTGCCACATTGGGATTCACAACAAAACGTGTCTTTATTCCAACCACCGCGAAAGCTCCATACAGAGGGTAGGCTGGTTCGCTTGAAGAGAATCTTTTCCATGATCAGACTTGACCATGTCGTGCATGACCAGGCTCCGTAAGATCCAGTAAAATAAGTGATATATATGACATAATACAGATTATGTTTTATCTATTTCACTTACTTAATAGTATGAAAAAACATTCATTTCCTCTGCATTGACTCGATTTATAATACTATCGGAGTGAAACAAGGGATCTAAAGAAGCACATAGGCTAGACTCTATTAGTAACAAGTAAATCCTTTGGATGTAAAAAGTATCAATATTATAAATCGAGTCAATGACTCATATACCTATAGTTAACTTATATATATTAACTAAATTAGGACTTTTCCAAGGCTTTAACAACAAACATTATACCCAATTCTTACGTGAATTAACCAAAATTTAAAGACAGAATAAAAAAAGAAAATGCAAATATATAACACTCACTATAGCATAGCCTGCATGGTGGATGTATGTTGAAACCCTTTCAAACTAATGTCATATGCAATTTGAGATCTCTTCTTGTTCATAGCCCACATGTATTATTTATCCATGAAATGTCCAAAGCCCAAATGATTATACAAAATTTTTGTTCCAACATGCAACTTAATTAGTCCCATCGTAACCATCTCCACTTGTTGATGACATGATTTAATATACTAAATATTTAATCAGTGTTGCATCGTACCATTAGGAGTGTTCATAAAAAATCTACTCAATTGAATCCAAATCGTTTTTTGTTTTAACGAAAGTTTTAGTTCGGTTAAGTTATAAAAACTACAAAAATACTAAATTTTTCTTAGTTCACTTTGGTTATGAATTGAAATACTGAGTTCAAATAAACTCAGCTATATTTATATTAATTAATTAAAAAATCAAATTAGACTAAACTGTTTATATATTATATATGTTTTTTAATATTATACATCTTTGCATTATATATATCTTATAAGATCGAGTATATTATTTATGTTAGTTAAAACCAAATCGAATAGAGAAGTGCTTATACATACACTACTATATACGTTTTAAAAATATTTATTACATAAAACAAAAAAAAATTGAATTGTAGATATTCAATTTGGTTTAGTTCAGGTTTGAAAAAACAATCGATTTAGTTCGGTTCAATTTGGTTTGTATTTTAAATTGAAACTTTTAATTTAGTTTGACTATCGAACCAAATGTTTAATTTAGATTTAACTATCGAACCATAAAGACATCTTTGTCGAGATAAAAGTGTCGTTGAAATTTATGAGAAAACAATATTATAAATATGAAATATTCTATTCCATTAATTAGTTTCATATGTTAACAATGAGCTCTCCCTCGTTGAGCTAATTGGAAGACACTACACGATATATTTTAAATGTAACATAATATAACATATCTTGAAAATTTGTTAGACAAACATTATTTTAATTAAATGAATTATTCCATTCAATGTTCTATACTATATTCCTAATATTTTAATTAAGTGAAATATATTCCTTTTCAATGTTTTTTATTCCTAAAACTTAAATATATTTTTCTCTCATTAAATTTAGATTTAATTAGAGGTGTGCATTTAGTTTAACCATTTTATTTAAATTATCTCGTCTCCAAATTTTGAGTATCGTTTTTTAGACTACTTGTTCTTATACCATTTTAAATAATCAAGTAACTAAAAAACGAAGGTTGATAGAGGATGACAAATTTAATATTATATTATTCACCATCTTTGAATCAAAAAAAAAATTGTAGATTTGATGGTGAGGTAATGTCTAATTAAAATTTGGCTTTATTTTTAGAATATATTTTAAAATTTATGCATTAAAAAAAACCATTTTATTACGTAAATTGTTTAGAGAAATGAAACCTTATACATGTGTACGACTCAATTCATTTAACTAATACATAAGTTTAGTATGACTAATAAGGATAAAGAATTAATAAGTTCGATCTATGGTGACCATGTACCATTTAGAATTTAATATCTTATATGAGTTTGTAAGTTGGTATGAATATTCATGGTCACATATATATATATAACATACACAATTAAGTTTAGTACAGTAACTATGGGATGAGGATCGAACTTTAAAGTGATAAGTCATGTTTGTTATTGTTAAGCTAAACTCATCTTGATGCCTAATATTGAAAAAATAAAAATTCTAAAGTCAAATATATATAATAAACCGAATTTTAAGTTTCTAAACAAATTTAATATTAACATGAACAAAGATTAGTGATGATGGACATATACTTGTTCTTGAGATTATAAATCCAAGTTCTCATAGTTAATTAGACTGAAGATAGAAATGTTGAGCTCCTGACAAAAGTTATCTTAATTAATTAATGCTAGTTTAGTTAGATCACTATTATTTATCATTTTTAGACGTTACAATTTGTATAAAATAAGACAACATTTAGATTTAGATATATATTGTGATATCTCTCTAAATGTTTATGTGTGAATACAAATTTTAAAACGTAAGAAAAAGTAGATATAAAATAATATAGTTTTAGAAATATTTTAAATATGATAAATGGAAAAATGGAAGTTTTGATACAATAAAAAATAACTAGCATTAATTTAAGGTGAGATGGTAAAAAAATTTAATGAATGAAAAGTTTAAATGAAGTTATAAATAAATACAATTTCATTCGAAATTAATGTAAACGATAAAATGAACCAAAATATTTACAAATTATTCCGATTCTATTAGAGGTGTACATAAACATAGATTAGACAGGAACTATTGTTTAAATATTTTGATTTATTTTATTATATCGCAAATGATTAATGATATTTTTGTTTTGTTTTTATTTTTGTTTTTGTTCTTTTTTCTTCGGTTTGATGAGTATTAACGATGAAATAATGTTAAAGTAATATGTTGAAAGTATTTATGAAAGAGTAGATTTCTTTGAAAGGCATATTCAAATTTTCTTTAATGATACAGTCTTCATTGCTTTTTGCAAAGATAGGGATTTCACATTAAAATAAAGTTTGCCATTATAAATAAAGAGAGCTTTCTCTACTTAACTTTTAATTTATTAATTCCTACTATATCTAAATATATGTTTTTCTTACTATTATCATAAATCTCTGTTTTGTGTATGAACACAGTAGTTAGCATATGCTATCAAATTTTGAGTTCAACGTTAAGTTGAATCATTATTTCTATTATTATCTTCCAGAAAGATCGAAATGTTTAAAATATTGATGTTGATGAAAATATTAATATCTTAATTTTTGATAAAATATTCAATAAAATTTCACCAATTTTAATAGATATTTTTAAAAAATTATAAAAACAAGAATTCAAAAACTAAATTTAGATTAGTAAATAAACCTTCTACAATTTTAGAAGAGATTAACGTATCTGTTGTTTATATTATATTTATTTTAATGTTGCTTAATTAGTAATTTTTTATAATGAATTTCTTAATCATTCTTATTTATTGATATTTTCATTAGCTTTTCTATACGATTGGTACATTGACAATTTCACCCACATGCATATTTCAAAAAAATTAGATTTTTTTTTTTAATTTTATGTTAGTAATGGGAGCATTTTCAAATATAGTAAGATTACTCAAAATATTCACGAAATATAGTAAAATCTCATATCTATCATTCTATTAGTGTCTACCAGTGATATTGATAGACACTGATAAAAGTCTATCGATATCTATTATTCATAAAATGATAGATCTGGAAATTTATTATATTTTGTAAATATTTTTAATTTACGATCTATTTCTTAAACATTAATGAGGTAAAAATAATATAACATCTATTAGAAGTGATTATGAATCAATGGATATTTTTTATCATTTCAATCGATTTTAGTTTCTTTTGTGACCATTGACAAAATGATGGGAAAAAGACAAAATATATAAGAAAGGAGAGAAGGTAGAAGAAAGGGATAAAGAAAAGAGTGGAGAAGAAAGAATAAAAGGATATGAAAAGAATGAAGGAGGAAAAAGTAAAGAGAAGAAAAGATGAGAGGGGAGAAGAAAGGGTGAGAGAAAAGCTAAATAGAAAAGAAAATTAAGTGCAACATATATGAGATTTTGAATTATTGTCTATTTAGTTAATTCTTGAAGTTTTAAAATAATTAACTATTTTTAGTTTCTGAAGTTTGAAAAAAAATGTTCTGAATAGTCATTAATAATCTGTTTGGAATGATTTAAAAAAAAAAAAGTTGTTTTCTTAAGTTTGAAAATTGTTTGTGGAGATTTTGATAGAAGTTCGACAACGATCATGAAGGATGTTGGTTTTGAGGTGGTTGGGAAAAGTTACTCTAAAATGATAATCAGAGGTTGAAGGTAGTTGTCATTGGAAGTCAAACGACGATAATCACACAAAAAAAAAAAGTTGTATGCAGTTGGTCAATAACAATCATACAAAAACGATTGACAAAGTTGACCGATAATGGTTACCATAAAACAATTGACAAAAATAAGCCAACAAAGATCATCGAAAAATGACCAACAAAAGTTGATAGGCAACGACCACAAAGAAACAATGAAAGAAAGTTGGCTGACAATAGTTGACAGAGATTGTTGTCGAATGTTAGTTGGTAAGGATAGTTGAAGGTGTCATTGTTTCATACAAATTAAGGAGATTAACCATTAAACACACAATTTATTTTTTAAAAAAATTGGTTTTAGGTGTTTATCCTAAACGACATTATTTTATAAATTCATTTTGTCAAAATTTATTTAGGCGGTTGTCAAAACACATTATTTTTTTTTCCAAAACAACTTACTTTTTAATTTAATCACTTGAAAATGGAATCCAAACACATCCCAAGTTGATTAGACAATCATTTCCCTTATTCTCTCCCGCCTAAGCAAGGTTTCAAAACAAGAGACAAAAAGAGTAACGTTTATCAAGAGGAGAAATCTCAAGTTTAAGAGGAGCCTAGGTTAGTACATCAAGGGAAAGAGTCTCAAGTTTAGGAGGCGTTTAAACTCTTGGTTAGGAGTAAACTCTTTAGAAGTTACGATAGTTGAGTTCTATCACGTACTTAAGTATTTCTTTGCAATCGTTAAACAAATCATTTGTCTCATTCTAGGTCATTTGTCTCGTTTTTTCAATTTCCTATAAATCAATTTAGTCCAAATCAAGCTTAAATTAACCTAACAAAGACATGTGTATCTTCAATTTTACAATACGGCAGATGTCAATTTATAAATACTCCAAAATTCAACAATTCACATCTCTCCTTCAATACGTTTCGTTCAAATTTTCACGTTTTCAAATTCTCCTCCCATGATACTTTCTTCGATGAGAGAACATAATCTACATCTACATGTATAAAAGTTTGTTTTATTTCCATCCACATGATCACATCTATAATGACATTTTGTCTTTCTTTTTCTTTCTTTTTATATTTTGTTTTTCATAAACAACATTTGGAAAAAAAAAGAAAAAAAAAAGGTCAAATGAATTAAGTAGGGTTTTCTTTAACTTTATCAACTCATTATTTATATATATGAACACGCTAATTAGGTAAAAAAATCTACTAATTGATTAGGAAATTAATTTTCTTCATTCATAAAGTTTATGAAACTTTACTTTCAATATACATTTGTAAATATTTGTCCTTTGCTCATATCATTGCAATGGTAATCATTGCATTCAAGAATATAGAAAGATACAATACATCATGATCAAACAACATAAACTAAAAAAAAATGTACCAAAATAACACCTACATTTAATTAATTGAGATTGAATAGGACGCTATATATTATCTAATCAAACAAAATTGAGAGAGATTCTGATAAAATAAAATACATAGATTATTGAACTTTCAATTTCTTAAAAAAGAATACGTGTCTATTAAGATTAACTTAAATTCAAGAGAAATTAGTGTGATTTTTTTCTTATCCACATTCAACTTAAACAACGAGTGATTTTGCAGCCAAATTTATAAATTGAAAAAGAGACTATAGTAGCTAGTACTAGGTACTCATTGAATATCAAACTTTTGAGCCTATCTTGTCAACAATATACTTCACTTCTTTTTAAGATGTGAAAGGCTATCCTAGATGTAATCTATATTAGTTTATAGCTATTGTGAGAAATGCCAATTGAATAATTAAAGTTCACATTTAGCTACAATAATTCTAATCTCTTATAATCTAGGTGTATCTTTCTAACAAAAGAAAAAAAAAAGGCTAAAAGGGACATCTCTATTTTAATTTTAGATCTTCCTATGATCACACATCTATAATTTTATATTTAGTAATTAAAATCACATAAAAAAATATTTTATATAGTGCTAATAATAGTAAAGTATAGTCATCACTTGAATGAACGATGACTCTTTAAAACTAAATTATTGAAATATTGTTTCTAAAACCATTCAAAATAATATCGTATGTGAAATTTGAGATGTGTTATAAGAAAATAAATTCAAACTCTCTCTCAAACATCCAACAATACAAAATCGTCCATCACATTGTTCTAACCTCCTCAAATGAATTTGAGCGTAGGGTTAAGATTAAAATAAAAATGTTTTTTTCCATAAAATTATGATTTCAGTTTTTACATTTTTAATTGTCCAATTTCTATGCATATACTCAATTAATTGTAAGTTTAGTCCCTTCAAAATTAATTTTGAGTAAATAGTAATAATAATTTAATTCAGGTAAGGAAATATAATATATGAACATGTTTTCAAAGTCTATAATGAAAATACTAATAAGTACCATAAAATATTTTTTTTAATATAAAAACCAGCAATTGAAATTAAATTTAAGATTTGTCGAGAGTACATAGTTTAAAATTAAACATTTAAAATTAAAAAAAGTAAAATAAAACAAACCTACACTTTAACCAAATTAAGAGACATTTATACCTACCATATGAAAAATGATTTTAAGAAAGAATCACTTTGATCCCTACTCCAAAAGAAAGAAGGGCTAAAAACCCAATCCATATTATATATAGTCATGATTACTTTCTCCATACCCACTCCTCTTTCAACGTTGTGGGTATGCCAAAGGCTCTCTTTGTAGGCATTTTTTGGTCAATTTGTTCCCATTAATTTTTGTGATGATCATAAGCTATATATTATCATATTTGACACTTTTCTTTGGATAATGATATATTGATTTGGAAAACCAATGCCAACCAAGGTTTTTAATATTTTATTTATTATTCAAAATGGAAAGATTGCCTCATCTTCCTTTTTTAAAAAAAAAAAAAATAATTAATCATTAAATAATATAATTGATCTCCAATCTCTTTAATTAAAAGGACTCCACAATTAATTAATTTTAGATAATTGGTTTTGCAATCATTTGGCGTATGATTTTTCTTTTTGCAGCTTCCAAGTGTTTTAAATGCCCATAAGAGGTAGCTAAGCTAAGATTTTGATTGAAAAGTTGTGAATGATAATCCAAAGGAAAGTAGGTATGTATGAATAATTGTGATAGATTATATTGGAAAACCACTCATTTCTAAAGAGGATAAATTTAAGATCTTGTGATCTCTATCTTTCCCCACTCTAATTAATTGCTTATCTACAGCTATAGAACCTTCTGTTCTGTACCATTTTGTGTTGTGATTTTTTAGGGTTGTGTACTCACAATTCTATTTTACAAAAAAAAAAAAAAAAATCATATTTTTTCTCTAATTTTTGAAAAATAATATGTGTTTTTAGTCTCCAAAATATATATATAAAATATTAGTCATCAACTTTTATAAAAGATGCATTTGGTTCTTGAAATTTTCGAAGATAAATTTTTAGATCCTAAGGAATCATTTGGGACAAAATTTATCTAGCACTATGATAATCACCTACCGTAAATACTATTTAAAAGTCTTTAATTAGCTATCGTAAACATTATTTTAAAACTCTCGATTTGCTACAACATTTACTATTTGTTACCGCTTTCATTATTTGACATTCTTTTTTTTACTACAATGTTTACTTTTTCCTCGTCAAACTAAAAAAGTTTACACGCAAAACACATATTATTATAACTATAACTAAAATAATCTACAACCTGACACAAATTATATTCTAATCAAACTACAATAACCCGAAGGTGTTTGGGAAAAATATTAAGCAAGACTATAATAACCACCTCTAGCTATAACAAGCACTATTTAAAAATATCTCATTAACTACCGTAAACACTATTTCAAAACTACTCCTTTGCTACGGTTTTTACTATTTGACATTTATCATTTTTTTATTCTTTGCTATGTACGGTGATTATTATTTCCTTCTTAAACAAAAATAAACTACAACACAAACACATACTATTCTAATCTAAATTAAAATAATCTACACCCCAAAAACAAAGTATTATAACTCAACTATAATAACACTCATGACAATAAACTCACTTCCTATCCTAAATACCTCTAAAGTTTTAAAAATGGTCAATAAAAAGTCCTTCAAATAGTTTTTTAAAATTAGACAATTGCTATTTTTAAAATAATTTTTCTATTTTAAAATGTAATATAACTGTTGAAAATAATAATAATAAATTATTGGAATAACATTTTAAACCATTTTAAAAATTTCATGACTAAAAACGTATGTTTTGGAAAATTAGAATTTAAACTAAATGCACATAATATTTTTGTAAAAAAGATTGGAGATTAAAAAAAAAGTACATTTTGAAAATTTAGTAACAAAAATAAGCAATTCCTTCCAAATTTATGAACTAAAGAGATAATTTCCTAAAAAAAGTTCTATTTCAATTTTATTTGAAGGGAAGTGAAACTTTGGCCTATTGCAAAGCAAGTTAATTGATTCAAATTCATTAATTAATCATAATTATATTTATGTTTATTCCAAGAATTAATTAGTTAAAGAGGTTAATTGCATTATTAAAAAAAGAAAAACTTGAGGTTGCATACTTTTCCTTAATCTAAATTGAATATGGTGGGAATTTTTTTTTGGAAAGTGAAACTTTTTCCCATTTTTTTATAAGCCAAAATAGTTATCTCCTAATCCTATGTAACTTCTTTTTATTTTTCTTTAATTTAAACCAAATCAAATCCAATTTTAAGATATGTGTTTTTTATAATTTAAACCGAATCAAATCAACAACTAAATTCAATTTACTTGATTAAAGTTGAAAAAAAAATCATAACTAAGTCAAATAAAAATTTTAATATCAACGTAAACATAATTCAATTGATATAAAGGTTACGGTACTGAATATTGTCAGATATTCGATTCCCTCGCATTATCATGTGACCAATCAAATGCATACACGTGTATGCACTAGTTCGATGCGGGTTGCCGCATCAAGAAACGAACTTTTAGGTTAAAGAATTGCATATAACTTTAGTCATTTTATTATTAGAGAAATAATTTGAAAACTATGCTCCTTTTCAATATAACTTTAGACTTTCCTTTTGAATATATATATAAATATTTATATAGAACCATATCTAAGACTAGACATATCATGGGTTCTGTCAAAATAACAACTTGGAGAAGAGAATCAAATGGTGTTTTCCTCTTATAAAAAGAGAATAGAAAAAAAGAAAAAAGTTCCATTTGAGGGTCTATATCCCACTTACTACAATCACAATTGGCCATTTATGAACTTAAGAATCTCTTAGAAACACACATTGAACTAAAATGAAAAGATTGTCACACACAAATAATAAGTTAATAACCTTATACTTCATCTAAAAATATTCAAGCACAAAGTGTTTGTACGTTGAAAGGACTAAAAATTTTCTCCATTATCACGATTATGTGGTTAAAATCATCCGATTTTGATTTTGATGTACGTTTCATATCATATTGTTACACACTCACACCTTTCCTAAAAGAATGAAGTGACTTTTGCTTATGATCGTTTGATCCTAAGCATATCGAAATCAAATATAATTACTTTTTGTACTTTTTAGTGTGTTATAGCTGTTGTAGGTTAGTGTACATATCAACATAGTAGATGACAGAAGAGAAAACTTTAAGACCCTATTTGGTAGGGGTGAGCATGATAGAAAGAAAAATTGAGCTGATCGACAAAACCGAAGTTGGTCGGTTGGAAAACGATAAGGACCGGTTAATTTCGAAAAGTTCCAAATCAAGAATTTCCAAAAATTATTTGTAAGTGTTAAACCGACCCGACAAAAACCGACCGACCCTTACTCATCGATGTCGAGGTCGATTTGACACTTTACTTAACCGAATATGATTGGCTCGGGATCAATTTTGTCAAAAAAACGAACTCTGATCGACCAATGATCATCGCTACTATTTGGTAACCGTTCCATTTTTTTTCTTAAACTAAACATATTTCCTCTCCACTTCTTATCATGGTTTTGTATATTTCTGTAGCAAAGTAATTGAATTAATAGTCAAATTCTAAAAAATAAAACAAAATAAAAATCAAATTTGATGAGGATTTTTTGAAACATTGGTAAAAAATAATTAAATAAAATGATATTTACATGGTTAATTTTCAAAAACTTAAAATAAAATAGTTATCGGAGTTAAAATAAATATTTCAATTACAAAAGTTTGATTTTCTTTTTCTTTTTTTAAGATAGTATTAGTCAATGAGTTTTAAAAGTTTTTAATAAGTCCAAAAAAATTACTTTTAATTCTAATAAAATAATAAGTATATTGGACATTTTTAAAATTAACAAACTTATTAAATTATTATATCTTTTTGTCATTTAAAAACTCAATATTCTCAACTTAGTGAAGGCCCAAAAAGTCATATATTCTTGAGCAATTTGCTAGTACTCTACCACATAGCAATATCAAATCAATCACACCCAAAGAACCTTTATTTTCAACCCATTTTCTATTTTCCCCATTATTTTTATATATCCTATTTTTAGATTATATATTTATTTCCAATAAATCTTAAATTTAATATTTATAAAATAATTAATCATCCTAAATTGACCTAATCGTAAAAAAATAAAACATAGTCCTAATATCAAACTAATTTCCTACTATAACACTCACGAATACCAGAATATAATTAATAATAATGATGATTTTTGTGAAGAAAAAAAATACAAAATGTGGATATATTTTTCAAAATTTGTAATGAAAATGTTATTTGATAAATGATAACAAACCTTTTCTTTTTTAGGAGAATGAACAATGAGTCAACGGTAGAGTTTAAATTCAAGATTTGTTGTAAATACAGAAAAACTAAAAATTGAAGATGTCAAAGTATAGGAACAAAATGATATTTTAACCTTCTTCTTTTTACTATTATTTGTTTAATTTTGCTAAATCATACTTTAACCTAAAAATTTAAGTTAGGTTACAATAATTTTAATTATATCACTAATTTAATACTCTCATCATGTGTAGACTTGCAAACTTACATGTAAGACAAATTGAGGAGGTAATAATGCTATGTAGATTCAAATACGAAACGTTTAAGTCTTGATACCATATTAAATAAAGTAAATATTAAAATTAAAAATCTTGTACAAGATATGAAAGTTTTAAAGTAAGCAAAAGAATATCATTTAGAGAGAGAGAGAGGAGAGAGATATTGACTCAGATTTAAGAAATGAAGCCTATAAAAAGCCATAACCACTCATTGATATCCTTCAGACATTTGCAATTCTATTCATTTTCAAAACTTTGAAGAAAAAAGAGAGATTTATCAGACAATTTTTTTTTCTTCTTTCACATTTCATCACCAAAAAGACTCGACAAATTCAAAGTTATTTCATTTAATTTTCTAAATCCTCTCAAAAGGTGGGTCTTCTCTCTCTCTCTCTCTCTCTCTTTCTCTCTCTCTCTCTCTCTCTCTCTCTCTCTCTCTCTCTTCATATATTATTCTTTGTTTTTTTTTAATGTATTATTGGCTAATTTGGGTTTAATTTATGTATTTTTCATGATCAAATTATTAGACTTCAGCATGAATGTGTCCTCCATGTTCATGAGCGAGATCACCACTCAACAACCATTGATAAATCTTCCACCAGGAAGACTAAACACCAACCACTTCTCCAACCTAAGAAAATTGCAAAAAGAGAAGGTCGTGTTCGTGATTGGTGCCACCGGAACGGGAAAATCTCGGTTGTCGATTGACATCGCCACCCAATTCCCATCGGAAGTCATAAATTCCGACAAGATGCAAGTCTACCATGGCCTCGACATAGTAACAAATAAGATCACAAAGCAAGAACAATGTGGTGTGCCTCATCACTTGCTTGGAATTATCAATCCCTTCTTGGATTTCTCCGCTTCCAACTTCTCAGATATGGCCATGCTTTCCTTGGATGCTATTTCTAGCCACGACCGGTTACCGATCATCGCTGGTGGCTCGAATTCTTATATCGAAGCCTTAATCGACTCAAATTTTCGATTGAAATATGAATGTTGCTTTCTTTGGGTAGATGTGTCAATGCAAGTATTGCAATCGTTTGTATCTGAACGAGTAGACAAGATGGTAGCGAATGGAATGGTTGACGAGGCTGAAAAGTTCTTCGATCCCGCTAGAGATTATTCTCGAGGGATCAAAAGGGCAATTGGAGTTCCCGAATTCGACTCGTATTTTCGATGCAGGTCATTGTTGGATGAGGAAGCTCAAGAAAAACTTTTGGAGGAATCCATAGCAAAAGTGAAGGAGCACACATGTAAGCTAGCATTAAAGCAATTGGGAAAAATCCAACGGCTGAGAAACATCAAAGGATGGAACATACATAGATTAGATGCTACAGAGGCCTTTACAAAGCAAGGGAAAGAAGCAGAGGAAGCATGGAACAAGCTCGTCACCATACCGAGCACGACGATAATCGACCAGTTTCTTCACCCAAACGCCGTTGCCACAAAATTCCCGACGAATTTAGCATCCCTTATCGGCGTGCCCCGGAAAAGAAGTGCAGCCATGGCAGCTGCAACTCCTTGAACAAGAACAAAAAGCATTGCCTATAGATATTTGAGATGATACATGATCAAATATTAGAGGGTAACAAATTCAAACAAGCATAGTTTTGAGTGGAAAAAAAAAATTACAAGAGGGAATATATATATAACAATATATAAATATATATACATTACAAAATTAAGACTACAAATAATAAAGACAATTTGATAAAAGTGCCATTTCCAATCTGTTTAGTGATGTAAAATTGAGGTCTTTTTGGGGATCTTCAATTGGATCATTTAGTAAAACCAAATAATTTAGATTAAGGTGTGATTATGGGAAATGGTCATTATAACCATTTAGATATGGTTTATTCTACATATAATGTGTGTATTTATTTATTTCTTTTTCTTACATACATACATACATATATATAATGAAATTTTGTTCTTGAGTGTTGGTTTGATGATTTTTTTCTCTCAATTTCATACCAAAATTATTTAATGTCACAATGATATATATGATGTAGAAATTGATTCCCAATTATTGTATATATCAAGATATTAAACAATATTATAATGTTAACAATAAATATATATTTGTTTCATTTTCTTAATAGAATATATTGAGTAACCTATTTTTTATATTCAAATTAATTTTTGAAAATGTCTTAAAGATCCATTAACCTTTTTTTTTTCCTATTGCATATTTTAATGTCATGTCATTTCTTTAATTACTATCTTTCATTTTTTTTTTCATCTATAATAATTGTTGCAATAATGAAGAAACTATTGATTATATTAAGAAAGAAAAGGGAAAAAAAAACCTCTCCTTCACATCTAATCTATATTTATTAAATGATATTCTCAAGAATCTTGTCTTGATTAATATATATATATATATATATATATTGTATGATCGACATATGACTAATCCCTAATTTACTCATTTTTTACTAAGTGATTAGACATGTCTTTAAGACCTACTTAATTTATGAACTCTCTTACTTCCTACACATCATGAAGAATTAATCATTGTCAATGAGAAAAAAAAGAAAGAAAAAACAACCATCAAGTGTAATTGTTTGATTTACCTTGCAAGAATTTTTTTTACTCTAATAACATATACTTTAAGATTCTAGAATAATCAAATCGTTGATCGCATATTATTGTTTCTAAACTCGAAAATTTGTTTTTATGTTTGAACTTTATGTTGAATAAAAAATAACATTTCACACTCGAACAAAATAGAAAAGTAAGTTGATGGACTAGTAAATACAAAAAGTTAGTGAAAATCAAAGAATAATGTTGAACTACCTAACAGATTAGGTCATGTCTAATCATTTTCGAAATTAACAAATATGAACTATGTTTAATTCATATTGTAAACGTAATCTATTAATGGTAATTTAAACATATGGGCTATATTTATCCACGTCTCTTATCATTTATCAATGTTATATGATCATAATGAAATGTGTGCTTCACCACGAAATCTGTAATTTGCGAAAGTGAGGGTCATCAATCCAATTACGTTTAATTATTACGTGGGATCTAATATCTTTACTGTTATTATCATTATAACCACATAAATTATTGTCATTAGATTTTTTTTACTGAAAAATTTTCTATATTTACTGTTACTTTTACTATTATCCTTCATCACCCTTAAACTCAAATAGAATGTGAAAGATTCATATTTCTAAGTAATTAAACATGATCAAAAACAATCTAATTACATATGGACCCATTAAGAATAATTCATCAATAAAATTTTTTATTATAATTTCACTAATTTTCATTATAACCCTTTTAAAAAAACGTTCGAATTTAAATAATAATGATAATAAATGTTTACATGACTCATTCACTTGGTAGTACAAATCCTTCATCTCTAATGGTCTTTAATCACAAGAAAAAGAAAAAAGGTGTCCGTGGTACTATCATAATTATTGATTTAGACACCTATGTGTCTCTCTAATATATAATCCTCCACATATATATAATTTTGTTTCTATTGTACAAAATTAAGGAAGCAATTGAAGTGATATATATATATATATATATATATATATATATATATATATATATATATATATATATTTAAAAGTGATCTTGTTCTCTTATAGGAGTCTAGTGATATCAATATATATATAGATAGAATTTATCAATTATTGCATCTAATTTTGGGACAAAAGTTGTAAATGCATCTTATTGTATTGTATAGATATCATACTCACTTTGTAAAAAAAGAAAGAGTCATATCACTGATTAATAATAGGTGAGATGTTTTTTTAAAAGATGAAAGCTCCACTTATGCTAAGATAAAGTTAATTTTTAGCCATAATTTTTTATGTTAAGATGTAGTTTTTTTAGAAATATATATATATATATATATATATATATATAAGAATTAGATGGATTTTTAAAAAATAAAATAAAAGAAGTTATCGTACTCATGTTAATAATAATAAATAAGCAAACATCTCTTCAAAATCAATTTGGATAAATTCACTTGACTACATATTGATCTAATATGAATAAAGTTTCAATTTCCTCTCAATCGATTAATATAGAATTAACTCCTAGATTTTTTTTTTATATGTATGAATCTATTCATAACACATCGTCTCATCATCTATCACAAACTCAGCCTCAAAAGTAGAACTACAACCTAGTCTAGTGAAATTGTTAACTTATATATATGGCTTTCTAATTTCAAAATCTAATCAATCCAAACTTTTTAATGTATCTATTAAAAGATAGGTCAATTTTGTATAGTCTCCGAAATTTTGTCACCATATTATTTGTTTGTTTGTTTATTTTCCCTACTCACTTTTATTTTATGTACATTGAATCATATGATTACTCTTAAGTTTCTTAATTGTAACGTTCATGTCAAAGTCATTATTCAACCATCAAAGGTATATTATATGTATACGTATTTACATGTACTTACATGGATACCAAATTAAAGAGATAAAATCTTAATCTTTTTGTTTATAGTGCTTTTTAGGTATGGACATTAAAACTTATTCAATTTTAGTCATATAGTTTCAAACGTTTATTTTTCGTTATTCTATTTTTTAATAATCTTAAATTTGATATGTTGATTCTTTTAAAAAAGTTTATTATTTATTATTAATATTTTTACTATAAATTCTGGAATCTTATATTCTTGGAATGAAATTTATTATTATTTAGTTCATTTCTTTAATTTTGATTGACTAAATCTATGGCACGGGAATTATAAAAATAGCAAATTTAACAAACTATTTACATTTGTAATTATTATCCTAAAAAAAATCTAAGTCTTTCTCCTCTTTAGTCTTTACTAATTAGTCAAAAGATGTGTCGAATTCAAAATCAAAAATTCAAAAACATATTATTAACTAGAGGTGTTCATTAAAATCAATTACACGGGACCGACTGCAAACTCGAAACGAACAAAATCGAAAAGATTTTGTTTTTAATGAGTGTTAATTTAATTCAATCTCGAATCATAAGAAAATCGAATATTTGTGATTCCATGCGATGCGGTTTGATTTAAAATAAAAAAAATAATAATTCGGTTTGAATTTAGTATATATTTTAAGTTAAAATATTTGGGTTCAATTCAATAGATGTTAAGGACCTAAAGCATCTTGCAGTCTAACTAAAGAAAAAAAGAACACAAAACATGAGAAAGAAAAGGAAATCAAAATTGGTGTTAAAGAAATAGGAGGAAAGGAGATCCAAAATGTTAATAATAATAATAATAATAATAATAAGGGGGAAAAAGGGATTCTTAGACAAGAAGTAGAATATATATGAAGGTTGGTATATGGTGCGTGGCGTGCGGCGGTGCGGGGGGAGGGGGGAGAAGGGTTGAGTCAAACACGACATGAGACATGACGCACCGCGCATGGCTCGGAGGAGACCTGACTTCATCGCTAATCCAGTGGGCGGCGCTGTTTTCAGTTGACGGTTTAAGTGCTCAGATTCTCATAACCAATTTCAGATTTTATTTCTTTTTTTTTTAATAGTTTTATATATATATATATTATATTGAACGTTTTGAGTGCGTACTATAATACTCATCTGTTCCAATAGTGTTTAGTTTTATGTGTTACAATCTAACGTTTCATCTTCTTTGTTGATTATTCACGTTTTCTAATATTTCTATAATTTTTATTACATTTCATTTCTTAAAAGACATTTTAAGTTTTAAGTTTAATTTCAATTTTATCTTTTTTTTATATATATTTGAGTTTTGTTTCTAGGTGTCAAAATATTGAGTACTGTTCACGCGAGATAAAATGTAATTTGTGGAATTGAATTTTGTATTGGTTTATATATTGTGGATACAATCTCTAGTATTTACTCATTTGATTCTTTCTCTGGCATGCGATTTAAACTTAGAACTTTGTAGTCTTCGATTTTCAAGAAGTTGTATTTGCACGAATCTTTCAAAAGGATGATCTCGAGATTGATAAGAACTCACATGTCTTGAGAGCTTTTAGAAGTTTGAGTTTTCAATTATTTAGAGTTTCGGTTCTTCCTTTAATTCAAAAATCCTAAAATGAATGGCAAATGTCTCTATTTATAAAGAATTCCCACGGGTTATAGGTGGGGTTGGGCTCGAGCCAATTTGACCGTTGAGCTTGGGCTTTGGCACATTTGACTGTTGAGCTTGAGCTTGGACCCATTTACTTGTTGGGCTTGGGCTTGAGCCTATGCGCCTGTCGGGCTCGGGTCCACTTGTTTGGTGGGTTTGGATCCAGTATGTCTCTGACCCAAATTTTCATCAAGGCTTGAATTGGGTTGGATATGAGAAAATTTTATTAACCAAATCTAATCAAATTATAATCATCATAATTTTGGTGTAATGATGTGGCACGATTTAATTGGCCAAAATGTCTTGTATGAATGTTTATCAATTAATTCATAATAATTACAAAGTGAAATTCTTGCTTTGAAATTTAAAGGCGATGGAAAATAGTGAAACTTAATTAATTATAATTCTTTTAATTATTTTAAATTAATTTATGGATGCAAGTGAGTAATTAGTGAAAATTCGAGTTTAAATGTGTAAATCTTGAAATATAATGATCAACTTGAAACAAAATCCAAAATTTCAAAGACGAAAAGTTAACGTTTTGAAATTTAGAAACTAAGTTCAAGTCGAACTCAAAACTCAAAAGCAAGTGTTACCTTTTAAAATCTATGGACCAAATAAAAACTATAGTCAAAATCTAGATATTAAAAAGTATTTTTATTCTTTTTATAAGAAAATAGGTAGTTTCAAATATAGTATATTGAATCATATTTTTTATAAAATACACCAAAATTTATGAGATAGAATTTGAATTTGCTAAAGATTTTGAACGGTTTGTTTTTCTCCATCATTTTTCAAAAAGAAAAAAAGAAAGAACTACTCAATGTTTCTTCAGAAAAGTTTAATTTTGCTTTCTATGCGTAGTAGAAGATTAGGAACGACACCTTTTTCTTTTCTATGGTTTCGATTTGAATGGGGCATAGAATCTCCATTTTGGATAGAGTATAATAAGATAAGAGTTTCTTATTTTAACTTCGGGAAGAAATAAGGATTTCAACTCCTTGTTTTTTAATATATAAAAGTTAATAGTTATAAAAATTGGAGTCAAAAGTCAAATCCTGAATAGCTTAATTATATCGAAATGTGTTAATAACTATGTAGTAATTGATTACATCTCCATCTTCGGTTGTACTAAAAGTACGTTGGAGTTAAAAAAAATAGTTTCTTTCTTTTGCTCTAACAATGTGTCTCAACCTTTACATGGTTTAACTATTTTAAAGTTTTGGTAAATTTTAATCATGTCATGTGCTTCAAAATCAACCATAACAATGTATATGAATAGAAAATAATTTCACGAAAAGCCCAACCTTATGTATATTTTGGTCTCCTTTCGAAATTTTGTAGAAATAATAAAGAATGTTTCAAGGGAATGATGAGGATGACTTTCTTATATTAATACTCTTAAGTTTTGGCCAAATATTAGAAAAGTGGTTATCTCGCGTCTAAAAGGTCTAAAATAGCGATGAACTTCAACATTATGAAAGGGGCTTATGTCTTTAGTTTCAAGTTATCTCTATTTGAAAACGCACTTTGGACTTGGCATACTAGCTTAGTTGTTAACATGTTGGGTAATTGTTTTAAATGGAAAGAATATTGGAAATATTTTTAAATATTTGCAAAATGTCTTTGTGTTTTATTACAGATGAAATTTTGTTATATTTGCGAATAATTTTGTTTATTTTATTGTATTTGAAAACATCCTTATGTTTTGAAGGAGTGTTCTTATAATTGGAGACCACGGAAAGATTTACGTGTAGTCGTATTAAAGTTTCTTTTTTGTGTGTGATTTTTTCTTCATATAGATCTTTTCCATGTAATTTTTTTCTAATTTTGTTTTTTTTCTTAATTTTCTCTATTATTTTTTATTTATTTTTGTTATAGTAGTAGGAGAATTTTTTTTCATATTAGACAAAATTGAATAGCAAAAATATTATGTGACCATCAAGAATTGATGGTGTCAAACCAAAACATATAATAACTGTTTTGTAATTTGAACTCTTTTAGACGGGAAAGTTTGATCAAATGTCATTTCTTTTGTCTCATAGAATGGGAATTTGAGTTTTTAGATAGTTTATTTAAGAAGCAATATTGAGTTTTTAAATTGAATTGGGGTAAAGTGGATATTTACTATTTAAAAAAGAAATAATTTGCTTTGGTCACATCACTAGAAATGTTAATAACACTAAAGACAAGTAGAATGGATTAACTTTTGTTTTATGTGATTTAAAGTCTAAAATTTGAGAGTCCTACAAACCTATACTAAAGGTAATGCAATTGCTCACTTAATTGGAATCATGGCTATGTAAACTATAGAAGCACTCTTGGATTCAACCTTCTTCTTACATGTTTTATTTAGGACTGATTTAAAAAAATTTTACATAACTTTTTCTAACGTTCAGAAATCAAATTAATATAAGTTTTACTTTTAATTAGATGCAACCTTTCGTGTTATCAAAATTAACTACGAATAGTCAAATACATGTTTTGCAACGAATTCAAGATGACGAACGTGATTTTAATTATTCTAAAATCACTTTAAAACACGTTCTTAGTCGATGAACTTACATGTAAATAGAGTGAAGCAATTCCATCGTGATTTTGTTGCATCATTTAATTTGTATTTAGTTGTTATCTTATCGTCCGTTATCTTTAAATATCACATTTATAATTTATAAAAGACATTATTAATATTTTGAGCAGAAAATAAAATGAAAAAAAATGTCAAAAACCAACTTAATCATCTTGAACTTTAGTAAATATATCAAGTTACATTCTCTACTACATATTCTATTTGAAATAACCTCCAATTTTTGTGAATCAATCAATCAAGACTCTTAGACAAAATCTTTTGTAAAAGTAGTCCATGCATTTACCCTAATCATCTATTTTGTTAAACCCACATTTGAAGAAATCTATACAAGTTTAAAATCAATGTATAGATAAATTTCAATGATAACCATATGAGGCATCTAAATTGATAGCCAAATGAATCAATTTATGTTTATAGGCCGAATTTTCTTTGAAAATCATCTAGAATTTACTATATTCATCTTCAAATCATAAGTTTCACACAATAATCTTAGTTAAACAATATACAAGGAAATATATAAATTTAGGGATATTTTTAAAAATAACAAAACAAATTAAAATATTTACAAACTATAACAAAATTTTTAGATTCTATCAATGCTAGAAACTAATAGATTTCTATCACTGTCTAACACCGATGGAAAAACATCAATATAAAATCTGAAATTTTGTTTTTAAATTAATATAATTATTAGTCAATTTTAGAAGATAACGTCAAAAAAAAATCATTTAATAATTAACTAATAAAATGAAGAAAAGATAAAATAAAATATAAATATGTGGATGTAGAGCGAGGAACGTGGCCTTCTTTGGTTTGTAATTGTAAAAAAAATGGATTGCTTTTATGTGGGAAAAGATTGAAGCATTTAAAAATAAAGAAATAAACAAATAATCATTATAAATAAATAAACAAATAAATAATTTCCTCTTTTGTCATTATTGTGAGACATATCTTAAATGCTAATTTCTAGTTGATTTTGAGGTAATGCAACTATATAAGAAAATAAGTGAATTGAGATTCTTTTTCAATAATTATATATATATATATATATATATATATATAAATACTTAAAGAGTTGATTTTTTATTTATTTATTTCCTCTCATTTTACTTTGTCAACGTTTTATGCAAATTATTAAACTTTGTCAACTAAATCACAATTATTTTTGTTAAGAGATTTTATTTAATTATAAAATTAGTTGGAATTAGCCGAGTTTGACCATAATGATTTACATTAGGATGATCATTTTACATTGTATCTATAAAGTTATAAACATTTATAAATTTGTTAATATTGTGTAGGTTGAGTTGATTTTCCATTTTATTGAATAATATTTATAAAAATTAAAATAAAATAAAAGGAAAATATGTTGATGTTATGAATGTTATGATAATTAAGAGTTATTGGAAAATTGGACAATATTCACTAAAATGAAATGTGGGTTAAAGCATTTACTTTTCTCATTCATGCTTGCACTATAGATAGAGATTTCTAATGCATTAATTTCTTTCAATCAATCAAACATCTTTCAAAGTGTCCCATCATATTTTACACTCTCTCTTCTGGTATTCCCTAACTTTTATCTCTTAAAAAAATGTTAAAATAATTATGCTTCTAAATTATAATATCTAAATTGCTAACATCTCGCCACAGTTGTAGAACTTATACCATCGACTGTGTAATTATATAGGTAGTTAAATCAGATGCTCACTGCAGATTTTTTTCGGCCATTTTTTGTACATCAATTGTAGTCCGTCTATTTCTCTAATTTCACATTTGAAAAGGTTTGTACATGAGTATAGACGATTTTCAAATGTACTCTAAAGTATAGAAGTGTAAATAATTTTTTTTATGTTCATCCTATATATTTCGTTTCATTTTAATTTTATTATTTGCACTAGATTAAAATTATACGGTTTTTTTTTTCAAGATGGTTTAAATAATAGTAATAACATCGATATATGAAAATAATAATCTAATGTAATTATATCTTTAAAATTCACATTGAGAAAATATTAACAATAACTTTTGTTTATATCCTTATATATTATAGCACTACAAGAGACGGGGTACTCCCGATGCACAAATACGTCGGCGAAAATGAAAAGTTCGTCGGGAAAGGATATCTCGACGTACAAAACGGCGTCGGGAAGAACATCGGGAGAAATGCGTCGCGAGAGGCTTTCCGGACGCCATACCAACACGGCGTCGGGAAAGGTTTTCTCGACGCCGAGATATGCGTCGGCATAGACGGCATCGGGAAAACCTTATTCCCGACGCCGTCTTTGCCGACGCATACCTCGGCGTCGGAAAAACCTTTTTTCCGACGTTTTTTCCCAACGTAAAGAACGTCGGAAAATCTTTTTTTTTATATTTTTTTAAATATTTTATTTTTACTTTTTTCCTTATAATATTTTGCTCAAACATTCACAATGATGTTCGGATTGCTCAAAAAAATTTCGCGACGTTTTGGATTAAATTAAAACAAATTAAATATAAATTAAAATAAATTAATAAATATAAAAACACAAATTAAAAAAATAGAATTAAAATTAATAATACGAATAAGTTGACTACAACAAAATATAGTTCTCAAAATGGAAAAAACATAAACATAATGAAAAGTCTCCCAACGAGGTGCGTATACGCGTCATTCTACACCTTCGGTCCTAAAAATGGTATAAAAATAACTAAGTTTAATACATAATCATATATTGCAAAAACTTAAGAATAATAGAGACATATACGTACCGCAGAGCTAGGGATCATGTGGTGGTCCCTGTTGTGCACGAGTTAGTTCTTCTATCATCTTTTTCATAGCTTCCACTTGTGAAGCTAATGCTTGGTGATTTCTATCTTGTACTTCAATCCGTTCCAAAGCTTCATGAAGTTTAGCTTGTAATTCAATCTCTTTTTCTGTGGATTGCGAACAAGATGTCAACGAATTGCTTGCACTTGCCGTTCTGCGGGCCTTCGGCTTGGGTCCCTAACCAAGGCCTTTTGAGTAGCATGGTCGTCTACCCAACACCTGATCGCATATCTCATCCTCAGAGAGTGGCTGACTACCCTTTGGGGTAGGCTGGGATTGGAGTTCTAGCATTTGATTCTGCAACAAATTTAAAAATTATGTTAGGTAACGCGCAAAAATATATAATGAAAGTGGATAATTAATAAGGGTATAACTTACATGCGCATCCTCGGCGGCCTGCGACACGAATGTCCCAGCTCGAACGTGTGTTTCCCGAAACAATTCCACACGATCGACCGATTGCCCTATTCTTTCAGCGAGCTCATACTGTCGTTGTAGAAACGACTTGGACCCGCTACTATGATTGTAAGGCTGCTTCTGTCTAGCAGCCTTGTTCGTCCGTGATTGCTCCTGCATTAAATCAATTATATTGTTTATTTCTTATACATATTAAAACTTGTTATCATAATTAATCATGACAAATACCTGGAATGCACGACTGATATAATGGTTGCAGAGGAAGTGCCAATCCTCATCACGTCCAACCAATGCGTTTGGTGGGTTGGCACGAGCCTCCTCCAGGTCGCTGTACTTTTTGAAATGTCTATGACAGTCGGCCCGGAACTCTTTAAAGGTCGTGAGCATCTGATGCTCAACAAACCTGTTCATTGCTTGATCATTGAAATCAAACACAAACAATCGCTACACATTACAAACATAACACATTAGATTGGTTAAAGTTAGATATGTTTCAAATGAAATCATATATAAATGTGTAGTGCATTTAATTACCTGGAGGTCGCCCTTGACGACCTCAATGTATTCTCTCCCAACGTCCGCCCACTTAAGACAGCGGACGGTAAATGTCTTTCACACGCACACGCCTATCGCCTGGCTGAAGCGAACGACGTGTGGAGAAATAGGCTTCTCCGCTCCAGGGGCGATCGTCATTGAAATGCGTCCATTTATTGCAATGTGGCGCTCTAACTCCAAGAGTCGAGACTGCGCACGTCTCCTAGGAGTCGGAGTCATTTGTTGAGAAAACATCCTGCTCAACAAATAGACAATAACATATAAAGTTAGAAACCCCTACATGAAATATTTGTAAGTTAAAATGAAGAAAATTCTTAGACTCACCCGTATTATCGCCCACAGATGACGACCCTCCCGCAATGTTATCTAAATCATCCTCAAACTGGAGGAATATATCGTCCGTCTCCATAAAATTTGATCGTCGATATGACATAATGACTATGGACATAGAAAACAAACATTCAATAACCAAATACGAACACATAGCTAGAATCAAAATATATAAACTAGATATAAATATGTGCATACGTGGTTTAATTTGTCACTATAATTCCTCATCGCTTGCATGTGACAAGTGTTCATCCAACTCGTCGATGAAGTCGTCAGTGACATGACGCACAACTGGTCTTTCAACGATTGTGGGATCAACGTCATTTCTGCATAGAGTGTCATCTTCGATGTGGTCATCCACTTGGTGGCTTACAACAACTTCTAGTATATTAATATGGTCATTCTGAACATCCTCCACTTCTGGCACGTCCCTTCGATGTTCAATAACGTACCAACCAAATTGTCACAAACATTCTTCTCAATGTGCATTACATCAAGTTTGTGACGTAACAAAAGTCTCGACCAATAAGGAAGATCAAAAAAATACTTTTTTTCGTCCAATTAAGAGCTTTCTTTCTTTTCTTATCATGTATTGAAGGATGTTTACTCATAACTGGAAACTCCAATTGATCTAGTTGTTCTAATATTTCATGCCCATCCATCACCACAGGAGGAGCCTTACGCTCTACCTTTCCATCGTGTAGCCTACTTCTACGCCACACGTGATTCTATAGAAGATAGCGTCTATGTCCCATGAAAGATATTCTACCTCGTATCTTGAAGGACGATCTATCACCCATGCATATAGGACATGCCTGATACCCCTTCGTACTTCACCCTGATAGGTCACCATACGCCGGGAAGTCATTAATCGTCCACAACAAGACTGCGTATAGCTGAAAGAATTGACCTGTAAGAGAGTCATACGTACGCACCCCAAAAGTCCATAACTCTTTCAATTCCTCAATCAATGGTTGGAGATACACATCAATTTTCCTACCAGGAGATTTAGGACCGGGTATGAGCAGTGACATAAAGAAATTTGTCTCTTTCATGCATTTCCATGGTGGCAAATTGTAAGGAAGTAACACAACAGGCTACATACTGTACGAGGTACTCATTTGACCAAATGGGTTAAACCCATCTGAAGCCAAGCCCAAACGCACGTTTCGTGGATCAGAAGCAAAATCAAGAAATTCAGAACAAAGTGCTTCCACCCCTCTGCATCAGCTGGATGTCTCAAGACATCATCTGTTTCAACACGTTTGTCCCTATGCCATCTCATGTCAGCAGACCCTTCCTGCGATACAAACAAGCGCTGTAATCTAGGTACCAAAAGAAAGTGGCGCAATACCTTATGCGGAATTTTTTTTCCCTCTATTATGATTAACCTTGTACCTAGCCTCGCCACATGTAGGACAATGTTGCAAATCAGCAAACTCTTTCCAATACAATACACAGTCATACTTGCATGCGTGAATAGTCTCGTATCCCAAGCCCAAGTCACG
The DNA here is from genome assembly GCF_025177605.1 of Cucumis melo. NCBI lineage: Eukaryota > Viridiplantae > Streptophyta > Magnoliopsida > Cucurbitales > Cucurbitaceae > Cucumis > Cucumis melo. The sequence goes on from NC_066857.1 coordinate 31,375,378, forward strand.
AAGTTTTTATTTTGCTTCATAAAATGAACTAGGAATAGTACTATTACACATTGGAAACGTTTTTCTTAAGAGTTCTAACAACATGTCGAACAACTTGTTACTCCAACTATTTAGAACTTTCACATGCATCAACTTAACCAAAAAATTCAACGACAAAAATTCAGAACAACCGGGGTACAACTCATTACATGCTTGATTCAATAAGTCCTGAAATATATTATTTGTTGTATCTTCATCTATATTTACCCAAACATTCATTGGCATTTCATCTTCCAAACGAAATTCCTCTATTTCCTCTTCATGTTCAATAGGGACTTGTAAATCATTTAGCATACCAAAGATATCACCTTCTTCATTAAATTGTGTACTACTAGTTCCTTCATTAAAAGGATTACTACTAGTTCCTTCCTCAAAGTTTTCTGTACCTCTATAGCTTAATGACTCTCCATGATACACCCATTCTGTGTAGTAGAGGGATATTCTAATAGTCAACAGATGTCGTTCCACACCCTCTAATGAGCTCCAATTTAAATTCAAACATCTCTTGCATGGACACCTTAATCGTCTGTAAGCATCAACGTGAAATTTGGCAAATTCTAAAAATTGGGTCACTTCATGTCTATACTCAAGGGTGTGTTTGGGGGAAGGGTTGATTTAGGGAAGAGTTAGTGTTAAAGATAAAACTAGTGTTAAGTTAAACCTAGTTTTATCATAACCCTTGTTTGGGGGAAGGGTTTAAAAAGGTAGTTTTATGATAATATGTGTTTGGGGGAAGGGTTAGGTGGGAAGAGTTAATGGGGATTTTATGATAAAATGTGTTTGGGGGAAGGGTTAGGTGGGGAGGATTAATGGGAATTTTATGATAAAATGTGTTTGGGGGAAGGGTTAGGTGGGTAGGTTTATGTGGATTTTGTGGTAAATTTTATTTGGGGAAATTGTTAAATGGGTTGGGTTAATTAATTTTTTATGTGGTATAATATTTTTAAATTAAATTGTAAATATCATAAAAAAATTATTGCATACTTTTTTACGAAACCCTCGAATCCGTCTTATTCTCCTATTTTATTTGTTGTATGTGTAATGTTATTAAATTAATACATAAAGTTGCCCAAATTAAAATAAATTTGTGAATATATTGTGAGAAATTTATTACAATTAATTTTTTAGAAAGATAAAAAAATTATTCAATATTTCTAATCGGCGATAGCGAAGTCATCCAATTTTAAACCTATATAAATAGCCGTTATAACGCTTTTGGAAAATTGTGACTATTTTCCTTAATTTAAAATAAACATTACCAAGGAGGAAAATAAGTTCTTGACAACAGATAATGCATAAATAGTCAACATCATACAGAAAAAAACGTAAGGAAATAATAAGCAACCCAGATCAGTAGAAACATAAACTCTCTCTATGTCTCGTAGGAGGACTCTACAGAATCCCTCCCTCTCATCCTCAGGCATGAGTACGAAACCCCGAAGGTCGTCCATACGAGACAAAAGATGCCTTTTCAATAACACCCTATCCAAACTCGTAAGTTCTGGCATCTCACGCAATATGCGGAAAAATTCCGTGCGCACGTGGTTGTCATTTGCAAGGTTGCGTGCTGGCCATTCCGCAATCTGCCTGAGTTGCTCGTTTATTTGGTCGAGCGCCAGATGTATCGCTTCAAGCTCGAAGTCTCGCTGACTTCCCCTCTTCCTCTTCGATCCACTTGATCCGGTCCTACCCTCTGAAGCGCGAGAAGGTCGGGATGCATGTACATCGTCCTGCGAGAGGTCAATTCCCTGGCTGTACACGGGCAGGAAGTCCTCGTTTCCATCCCCCATATCAAATCTATCATATCTGCCACCAGGCTCGTTAGACCCCACGTCCGCGAATGTCTCAGCGAACCGACTGGTCGCCCTATCGCGACCGAATACATATGTAAGTTCGTCGTAATACGGGAATGGTTTGTTCAGGAGTCCCTTCGCTGCAGGATGCGACTGCGGGCACAAAAAAAATCACGTATGAGTACTAATTGAAAAATTGTTAACTAAATGTACATTGTGAACGTTGTGTCACGTTTAAATTATATTCCATACCCTAACCCAATTATCAAATAATTCATTCTCCGCAACGATACATTTCTCTTCATCATTCCACCCAAAGCCACTGCATGCTGAGCCCCGCATTTCGGCAATGGCCTAGAACGTTTGCTTCAGTGTCTTGATCCTACAATCAATTACAGTTGTTGCTCGTACCTGACATCCAGGTAGTTTCTCCGCCATCATGCGTACCAACTGCGCAAGGTATCCTGGGCGGAACGTACCATTATCTGATTTCCATCCCCCCATTGACACTAGCTCCATTAAACATTCCACAAGAGTTCCCTCCTCCTCCTTCGTCCAAACATGTCTCGGGGCACGATTTGAGGTTGACATACTGAGAATGAGAAATTAGAAAAAATACATGGAGTTAGGGGTGAGCATGGTGGGCCGAAAAACCGAAACGACCGACCGAAACCGAACGAACCGATGTCGGACGGGCGGAAAATAATATGGGCAGTCGGGTTTCGGGTTTTGTAATTTGAAATCCGACTTCGGTTCGGTCGGTTCAAGCTATGCGGTCGGTCGGTCTAGTAAACCGACCGAATCGACCCACTATTTAAAAAAAAAAATATATATATATATATATATATATATATATATATATATATATATATATATATATATATATATATATATATATATATATTATATTTAGGTTTTTTCTTTCGTCCTCAGCCCAACCGATCTCTCTCATTTTCTTTCACAAGTTGTTTTCGTTTCGCACAGATCTCTCTCCTTTTCCCCCTCTTCGTCGTAATCGCCGTCGTCACGCCTCGCCATTAGCCGCAGTCCGCAATCGCCGTCAGTCGTTCCCCCTCAGTCGCCGTCCGCAATCGCCGTCACGCCTCGCCCATCCCGCCGTAGGTATTTTTTTTCTTTTCTTTCTGAATATATGCTGTATCATTTGTATCAGTTGAGGTAAGAGATGCAATAAGTGTTAAAATGCTGTGATAAAAGTCTTGGTTTGCCCATCAACCTCAAATTTCGCATCTCCTTCTCCTTTGGTCATTCTCTTCTTCGCCATTTTTCTTTCATTGAAGGTTTTATGACTTGGTCCCTCTGTTTCACTCTGTTTCTTTCATTATTCTACTCATACTTATCTCAGTATTATTTTCACTTGTTACAATTTTGGTTTTCCTTCTTCCCATCTCAATCCAATCAACTAATTTTCTGACATGTCTTATTAATTGTTTTGGTTTTCTCAAGCTTTTTTGATGCTTGGTAGCACCAAGATTCTACTGTTTTTTAAATTTTATTTTTTTTTTTTTCATTTCAAAAAAATTGTTTAGAACTTTCTAAATCTTACACCAAAATTGTATCGAGAATGTCTAAAAGAACTGATAATTTTACATTTACACCCCAATCCACAAAATTCTAATCGGTCTAACTTTACCATGTTTTTCTAAATTTATGATTTCTTGCTAAATGGATTGAAAGAGGTTGATGTTGAATAAAGATTTGAGATTGACACTTTTTCAAATCTTAATCAACATTTTATCCTTAAAATTATCAATTTTGTGAGGCTTTCTCACTACAATTTTGGTTGGATTATCGAACTTTGTAGAGGTACAATTATACCAAGGAAGATACATAATTTTTTCTTAAAAGGATAAAAAAAATTAATTAAGATTATGTATAAGATTTTGAGAATATTTGAATAACTTTTTTGGAAAAATAAAAGAGTTAAATAAGATTTAAAAATATTTAAAACGATTTTACAAGTTTTAAAAAACGGCTAACTAAAAGTGTGAGACTTTTATCAATTTTTCAAATTCATCTCTTACCTCATTTTATCAATTTGTTGTCTCATGTTAATTACTTTGTCTCAGATGGATTCAACGGATATGGAGTTAGAGTGTGATGGGAGTTGTGCGCTTCAAAAATCGTAAGGGACGAAGATACGGATGGCAAGCGTAAAACCATTGATGTTGATCTTGATTCATATGGGAGAGAAGATGTTCCAAATCCCCCAAAAATAAGGAAGAATATCAAACAATCAATGGTTTGGGACCACTTTGAGAGGCTTAAAGGCGATCCTAATGACCCTTGTGCTAAATGTAAATATTGTGGAGTTGTTTATGCATGTCATTCTAAACGTAATGGTATTGGAACTATGAAACATCATTTAGAAAATTGCAAAAAGTACCCTTACCAAAAAAAGAGAGACCAAACTCAAATGACATTAGCTTTTAAACCTAAAGACAAAGTTGGAGATAATTCTTCACAACTTGTATGTGAATCATTTAGTTTAGATGGTTGTCGGGATGCTTTGGTTGAGATGATAATAGTTGATGAATTGCCCTTTAAGTTTGTGGAGGGTAAGGGATTTAAGAAGTTTGTGGATAAATTAACATGTGGAAATCATACTAGATTTGTTGTTCCATCTCGATTTACTATGGCTAGAGATGTGCTTAAGTTGTATGTTAATGAGAAGAATCGTTTGAGAGACATGTTTGTAAAAAATAAGTATAGAGTTTCTCTCACCACTGATTGTTGGACATCGGGACAAAATATTAATTACATGGTCCTAACAGCCCATTTCATTGATTCTGATTGGAAATTACATAAGAGAATACTTAGTTTTTCTCCAATTGAGAATCATAAAGGTGATACTATCGGTAAAACCATTGAAAAGAACTTGAAGGATTGAGGCATTGAGAGGGTAATGACTTTGACAGTTGATATGCAAGTTTGAATGACATTGCTGTTGCTTATCTTTTAAAGAGATTCGATAAAGGATTATTGTTTGGTGGGGAATTTCTGCATGTTCGTTGTTGTGCCTATATATTGAATCTTATAGTAACTAATGCTTTTAAGGAACATAATGATTGTATTGATAGGATTCGATATGCTGTGCGATTTATAAGGTCTTCTCCTACTCGTTTTTTGAAATTTAAAAAGTGTATTGAACTTGAAAAAATTGCTTGTAAGAGTTATGTGTGTCTTGATGTTTCTACAAGATGGAACTCCACATATATGATGCTTGAAGCTGCTGTTAAGTTTGAAAAAGCTTTTGATAGATTAGAAGATGAAGATGCCTCGTATAGACATGATATGTCACTGAATAAGGAATATTGGACAAATGCTAGGATGTTAATACGATTTTTAAAAGTATTTTATGATGTCACATTAAAGATTTCGGGTTCTTTGTATACTACTTCGAACTTGGTTTTCCATCAGATTATAGTGGTTCAGAATTGTATACGTTTGAATGCGGGTAGTGCAAATGCATTGTTAGTTGGAATGGCTAATAACATGAAGGCAAAATTCAAGAAATATTGGGGAAACAATGAAAAAAATAATTTGTTGTTGTATGTTGCTATTGTGTTGGATCCTCGAAAGAAATTAAGATTTGTATCTTTTTGTTTGAAAACTTTTTTGGTCTAGAGGTTGCTGAATCCATGGGAAATGTGGTGGAACAATGTTGTAGACGTCTCTTTCATGAGTATAGTACTACTCGAAGTGGGAGTAGACAAGGATGTAGTAGTACTAGTACAACTAGTACACAAACTGTTTCAGGCTTGGATGCTAATATTGATTTTGATTCGAATGAAAATGTGGGTGAAGATTTTGTCTACGACACGATTGTTGAGGAATTTGAAGATGATTCTACTACACCTTTCGAACAGGGATCATCGGAGATTGATATCTATTTGTTGGAAGCCAATGTTAGGACCGAAGGTGATTTTGACATACTACAGTGGTGGAAGATGAACAGTGATCGATTTGAGGTTCTTGGTCAAATGGCTAGAGATATTTTGGCTATTCCAGTTTCTACTGTAGCGTCTGAGTCGGCTTTTAGTACTGGAGGACGTGTTGTTGACTCATCACGCTGCTCATTGGCTCCTAAAACAGTGGAGGCTCTCATATGTACTCAAAATTGGCTAAATTCTGATCCAATACATCTTCAATTTCAACATGAATTGGAAGAGGTTTCAAAATTTGAAGAAGGTATTTTCAAATCTTTACATGATATCTTTTGTAGTTGTAATGTGTAACTTTAGTGAAATCTTAAATTATTTAGTAAATTCATCATATTGATTATGTAGATTTTGGGTGGTTATGGAGAATGAAAAGGAGCATGAAGACCTTCCAGGTTTTGATAAGTTGTCAATTACCGATTATTAACTAATTCTGATCCAAGACTTGTAATATTTCTATTGACTAGATTATCATAGTGTTTTTGTTTTATACTTTGGTTGTATTTGTGACTATTAATAGTAATGTGGTGAACGGAATTGAACTTGGATGTTTCTAACCCTATAATATTTGATATATATTTCATTTTGGTAGTATGTTTAGATTCTTATTTTTATGTTGTTTATTTTATTAATTTGTGTAATACCTATGAACTAAGCATTGAAATTAATAGAACTTGATTTTATTTTTTAATCACAATTATATGATTTTAAGACAATATAGAATATATATCGTAGACTTTTTTTATTGAAATTAAAAAGTGAAATAAAACATAATAACGTCATTCTTAGTTTTTAAAATCGTTTGTTTATAAAAAAAGAAAGCAAGGAACATAGAAAAGGAAGGAGGAGGAGGAGAAGAAACAGGAAGGAAGGAAGGAAGGAAGGAAGGAAGAAAGAAAGAAAAAAAACCGACCGACCCGACCCGAACCGACTGCCGGTTGGACCGGCCGGTTTGGTTAGAACCGGCGGTCGAGGCCGGTTTTCATACTTCTGTGTCGACTTGTAGTCGGTTCGGGGCGGTTTGGTCGAAAAATCGACCTCGACCGTCCGATGCTCACCCTTACATGGAGTACGTAAGTAATTTCACCATTAAACTCCAAAATAAAATTATGGCACGCGCACAATTCATATGCAACATCCCATATTAGTTTTTACAGTACATGTTAGACACGATAGAATTGCGACGAAGTCATCGAAAACTTGTTATGTAAATTTGTCTTAGCTAAGCGTTACGCAACTGCCATTCGGTGAACATCGATTCGGCTAGGTCGTCGCGCCACTGAGACCACTCGTTTGTTGTCTCAATGTACTGAATGTCTTCTAAAGCGGTGGTCATCGCGTACGTGGAGTCCCCCTCGTCCTCGTCCTCAACGTCGTCGCAATATGTCATTTCCCTGTTGATCAAATTTTGAAGCAAGGCACATGCTAGAATGGTGCGACACTGGACTTGCAGGGGATAGTACGACTTTCCACGAAGAATGGCCCAATGACCCTTTAGAACACCGAACGCGCGTTCAATAACATTCCTTGCGGAGGAGTGCTTCATGTTGAAGTACTCCTTTGCATTTGTTGGCGCATTTGCAGCACCACGCCACTCTTGCAAATGGTACCGCTGGCCTCTGTACGAGGCGAGAAACCCCTCCGCATTTGGATATCCCGCATCGCACAGATAATAATATCCTGTTATTAAATGGTTTGTTTATGAACTTTAAATAGGTAAGTAGGAAGCGACGGTGTTTTATTATAAAGAAGATATACCCTTTGGCACTTGTAGTCCATTTTCTCGTGAAATCGCATCACGTAGGATCCGCGAGTCTGCTGCGGATCCTTCCCAACCAGCGAGGACATAAACGAAATCCCCTTTCGTGTCACAGACCCTCAGAACGTTTGTGGCAATTTCCCTCTTAGGCGTTCTGAATGTAGGCTGATCTCCTGCGGGGACGTTGACCTTTATGTACGTCCCGTCTAACGCGCCAAGGCAGTTCTTCAGATTGAAGCAAACACGTTGAATTAAGTGCGATGTACGTAAATGTCAATTATAGTCAACTTCTATGATGCCCACCTCGAAACACTTCCAACGTTGATCATTGCAGTTGTTACCGGAACAGGTCTCTTTATCAACTCCTCGTACAGTCGAAGAACAGCCAACAATACGATGTTGAAATGTCGAGATACTGTCTCACCGGACCGTACAAATTCCCGTTGGATGACGCGGTTCTTCATGTCATGAGCGAGGACGTGCAAGAACATTGCTACCATTTTCTCAACATCGACAATTTCAGTTGAAGAAAGACCAGCCACATTTCTGAGTAAATGGCATAGAATTACGAATGTTCCCTAAAAAATATGTACTAATTAAATTAGTACAATATCGATATATTGTGAAAAGATCTATAAACTTAGTAATATCCGTATTTACTAAAACCATAAACATAGAACAAAAAAAAATAGATTATGAGTGACGAGAACATTGAAAATTATACATAAATTTAAATAAGTTGCAAATGGAAGTTTATCCTATTTTCCTAATATTTTTCAACTCAATTCCTTTTAACTAATTTTCCTTTATGTTTTTTTTCTTAAAACACCCCTAATTTTTCAGACTATTTTTTTTGAAAACCGAACAATAGTTTGGAATTTGTAATTTGGAATTTTGACTTATAATTTTATTTTATTTTCAACAAATTTTACAATGTATTTTAGTTCTAAAATAAGTATTTTAAAATAGAAATAAAATTGGTTGAAAATAAAAAAAAAAAAGAATTTAAACAAAACATAGAAAAGGTTAAAAGAAAAGAAAAATATAAGAAAAAAGAAAAATAAAGTTTATGAAGAAGTTTATGAAGAAGTTTGAATAAGTTTGAACAAGTATTTATTGAAGAAGTTTGAAGAAGTTTCTTTTTTTAAAAACCGAAGAAAATTTATCATGGAAAAAAAATTATTTTTTTTCCTTTTTTTTTGAGAAATTGATATCATTTTGATTTAATAATATATAATTGAGTGGAGTTCAAAGAAATATATGCAACTAATTAAGTATATATATTGCTGAATGATATGAGTGTGGTGTAAGGGCTCCACTTCCTCAACATGAATGACTGCCGATGAAAAGGCTATTGGGACATACATCAAAAACCAAAAAAAAAAAAAAAAATAGTTGTTTTTTGATATCAATCCTCTTTCTCTTCCAATATACATTTTTCTTTAAGAAACTTCTTTTAAAAAAATTATTGTTATCTATGGTTGGCTAAAACATCTTAATAAGTTTTTGGGTAAAATATAATTTGTATTTGGATTGTGTGTTGAAAAAAATTAAACCCAATAGAAAAAAAATTGTTATTACTATATAGAAAAAAAATTGTTAAAAAACAGAAAATTAATAGGATACAATATGTAACAAAATTAAACCGAATGTTCTATATACATATTATAAACCGAAACAAAATGTTAATTATAAAATTATACAAAATCAAAAAAAATAAATAAAAATAAAATACATTATCGAAAGCCTACAAACGGCCATTACAAGAGTACCTCTTGAAATATTTTCCAACTCGTTCGTCGCAACGTCCTACATAAGACAAGAAGATGATTATTATTTGTACATAACACACAATATAAAACGTATGAAAAAAAATACATATACATACCTTTTATGACGAAAAATGTTACTCCAAATGAAGATTAAATCGGGAAACCGAAAGAATATGTTTATTTTTAATTTAGTAGCCTCAGAGTTTTGATTCCATTCAAAATAATGAATGGAATTCCATCATAGTTATAGAAAAAAAAAATAAAGGACAGAAAGGTATACAAAACATATCACAAAAACATAACAGAAAAGGACAGCAACCTAAAAGGAAAATTACAACATACATGCTAACAGTAAAGAAAAAGAAAAAGAGAACTTACAAAAGATAAGTTAGAACCACAGAGAGGATACAAAGAGGGACAAGAATGCAGTGAATCAAAAGAGGAAACGTGGTAATATATAGGGGAAAGATGGGGCAAGTTGAGAGGACTTGAAGGGAGGTAAACCAAAATATAAAGACCAAAGTAATGGACTGCAACATATCTATCAATAAAAGACAGGGAATCTCTCTGCTACAACTGACATAAAGCATAGCAAAGTCCAAAGAGTCAAAGGCTATATACTGAAACCTATACCAAAACCATACACTAAAAAGACATGGAAGAGACAACACTGGACAGAAAGGAAGAAGAGACAACACTGGACAGAAAGGAAGACAAATTGAAAGTAAATGAACAATGTAACAATACAGAGATATAAGAATAGAAGGATTGTAATAAATTTTGTAAGCAAATGTGAAGTCAAAACCATACAATAAAAACAGATGGAAGAGACAACACTGGAAGGTTAAAGCAATAAAGACATGGCAACAATATAGAGAGATAAGAATACACTATGAAAATAATAGAACAATCTAACAATACAGAGAAATAAGAATAGAAGAAATATAACAAATTTTTTAAGGAAATAATATGTAACAAAAGAATACAGAGAAGACATACAACAATTGTACAGAGAGCTAAGAATAGAAGAATTGTAAAAAAATACAACAATTGTAATAAAATTGGTAAGAATACAGAGAAGACATAACACAATTGTAACAGAATTGTAACATGGTCGGAGAAATTTAACCAATAACACAGAACACATAGGTGCAAGAATACAGAACACATGGCCGGATAAATTTAACCAATAACACAGAATACATGGGTGGCAAAGGTAAAGCAACGACATGGCCGGAATAATACAGAACACAACTACATACATTACAAAAGAATTCAGTTTTACACAAATTCGAACTCATCATCGGCTTTAAAAAAAAAAGTGGATTGAAAACTCCAATACCTCCCTACCAAGCTCCAATGGCAGAGTGAAGTATTTGTCTTATTGCCAAGCGAAAGACCGGACAACATAATCGAACCACAAGCGGCAAGGAGTAAAGAAGGAGCCAAAACCCACGATTCCAAAAAGGAAATCGTGTTCGGAGTCAACGAAATCGTCGGCTTCAACAAACACAGAAGTCCTTTCGGGAGTGAGAGAGACGGATGAGAGAGATGTAGAGAGAGATTCGGCGTAATGAAATCCGGTTTCATCGCGAAAACGAAATGGCAGAATGGATTAAAGGATGAAGACGAAACCCTAGATTCGTTGAGGGAGAAGACGAAAGAAAACAACTATCTCTCGATTCGTTGAGGGAGATGAAACAAATGGACAAAACGATACAAAAGGAAGGAATGGATTAAAGGATGAAGACGAAAAAAACCAAATCGACCGGACAACACAGAACCAACACAAACCCTACATTCGTTGAGGGAGAAGACGAAACGAAACATCCATTCGTTGAGGGAGAAGACGAAACGAAACATCGATTCGTTGAGGGAGATGACAGAAAGAAGAGAAAAACGAAAAAAATTTCGGTGAAGAAGGGTTGAGGAGAAGATTGAAATCGGTTTGAAGGAGGAAATGGAACACGGATTGAGGGGAACGACGAAACCGGATTCACGAAAACGGGGGAACACGCGAATCGCCGTTGGAAGGGGCAGACGAAAACGTGTTAAGGAAACCCTAAAACTAGGGTTTCCTTAACCTTGGGCCCAAATGGGGGTTAGGGTTGGGCTAACCTAAGCCCACAGTCCCAACCCTAACCCCAAACAGGCCCCAAGGGATAACTTATTTCTAAGTTTCATCCAACCCTTATCCATCGTTTAAGTCCCTAAAGCATAAATAGGTTTGATTAGAAACATATGTCTCTCACTCTCTCACATCCATAACTTACTCCCCTGAATTTTCATCATTTTTCAATAACTAACTTCAAACTATAGAGGCTGCCATAACTGCAGGATAGCCAACACAACCTAATTATTAACAACAAAATACTTGAAAATATCTTCGAATCCTACAAACCCCTCCAAACTACAAAGGCTACCATAACTGTAGGATAGCCAACACAACCTAATTATTAACAACAAAATACTTCAAGCTATCTTACTACCACCCCTTGAAACCAGCAAATTCAAAACAAAAAAGGCTAACTGCAGGATAGCCATCCCAAACATAAACAAATTCAAAATAAAAAAGCTACCATAACTGCAGGATAGCCAAAACAAATCTTAACACATATATTACATTCCCAATTCAATTTAACTATTAACTCCCCCCCCCCCCCTCCAATTTCAATTTTCAATTCAACTATAAATCCCCCCCCCCCCCCCAATTTCAATTTTCAATTTAACTTAAACCCCCTCCCTCCAATTCAATTTTAAATTTAACTATACATCCCTCCCCCCAATTCAATTTAACTATTAACCCCCGCTCCCCTCCAATTTCAATTTTCAATTCAAATATTAACCCCCCTCCCAATTCAATTTTCAATTTAACAATAAACCCCCTCCCCCAATTCAACCCCCATTCAATTTTCATTTAACTATAAAATCCCCCCTCAATTCAATTTTCTAAAAAACCCTAAACCCTAAACCATTCAAATTTCAATTCAACCACAAATTACACACATTCTATACAAAAATACATTTAACAAACAAAAATCTATTCCAAGAGAAAATCCTAAACTAATTTTCATCAAAAAAACCCTAAAACATAAATTTAAACTAAATAAATTTTCATTTTCCACTTACCTAAAGTGGCAGACGGCGGTGAGGGACAACGGCAAGGGAGGGCGGCGACGGACGGCGGCGGAACAGCGACTGAAGGGCGACGAAAATCGCAACGACGATCTCGGCTTCTCCTTTCTTTTCCCCTCTCGGTTTCGGTTGTATAAAATACAGAAGTGAAACAATTTTAGAGGAGATTTTCCGACGCAGTGACGTGACGTCGGGAAAAGGGGAATTCCCGACGCTCATTAAACGTTTTTCCCGACGTTTGACATTACGTCGGAAAAAATCCCTATTCCCGACGCCGCTCCCGACGTCGTGAACAGTGCGTCGGGAATAGTTCGTTTTTTAAAATTAATTTACCCTTTTTCTGACGTATACTTGCCGACGCCTTCGTGGTGCGTCGGGAAAGATTGTTTTCCTGACGCATCTCCCGACGCGTTGTTGATGGCGTCGGGAAAGCCCTTATTCCCGACGTTCTTTATGCCGACGTCCTTTTCGGCGTTGGGAATGCTCCATTTTCTTGTAGTGTAGGTTGAAAAAAAAATTCATAACCCTATACTAAGTAGAATCTCGTGGATTAAAATCACATTTTTAAAAAAATAATCGATCATGTGTATATAGTAATGTTTAAAAAAGAATTACTAGTACAACAAAATCTACGGGCGATAAAATATATCATCAATAAGCTTTTCTTACTAAAAAAAACTCCATCAAGATAGACTTCTATTAGCAACATGGTTTATCACCGATTGCTCTATAAGAGTTGAGATAAATTTTTCTGTATTTAAATCTTTTGTTTTGTGATATATCAAAAAATATTTTGGGTTCGGTACTTTATAACTCTCCTTAAAATCAACTCAAAATTACCTAAGCAAATTTATTTTTCACCTACCAAAAAGTACGCCCCAACAAAAGTATAATACAACTAAATCTAAATTAGCAATGAAAAGGGAAATTGTCTTAAATATTGGCAAAATTGCTGAAAATATTAACAAATGTAATAAAATTTCATAGTCTATCGGTCGTAAACAGTCATCGACAATAATAGACATCTGTATTTATTGTAACTGACATTCTGCTATATTTGTATTGATTTCTTTTGTTATATTTAAAAATTGTCTCAATATTGTGTTATATTTCAAATATAACAAGGTTAAAAGATGTTTATATTAATTGAAAATAGCTACTATCAAAGCCATTCTAACATTTTGTAATATTAAGTTATTTATTATATTTAAAGAATACTTTTTATATACATGTAAGAGTTATACTACATAACAAGTTTAAAAAGAAAACCCTAAGGGCTTGAATTGATTTGCTAATATAATATCAATATTGAATATCTCCAAAATCTTAATCGATATATATGGTTATGAATTAATTTGGATTAAAGGACAAAATGAACATTTTTGTACAAGATAATAAGTTTAAGATCAAAATGAAAGGAAAACCAACATCGAAACAAAACCCGAGAAGAAAAAGTGACATGAATTGAGAGCTCACACCACTCCGCTCGCCCTCCAACCCAAGTCGAAGTCAAGTCTAAGGAAAAACCTCGAAAATCTTCTCCACCTCGATCCAAATCAAGGTCGACCTCGAAGAAATTCCAAAAGAAGCCCATATTGTCTTGCTTGTCCCCGTCAAAATTCAGGTCAAGTCAAAAGAAATCCTAAAGAATTTCTAAGTAAAGAAGGAATAGTATACTTCCACTCCTAGAAGAATTGGGAGAGAGAAAGGTTGGACAGAAAACTCGTGGTAAGAGCACAAAAGAAGGGTAACTAAAAAGTTATGATTTCTTTTCTACTTTAGAGTTAATCTCTTAATGACTTTGACATCGAAACCATTTGACAAGTATCATTATACCGAGTCAAAATTAGACATCAATCATTTGACAAGTATCACTATACCAAATCAAAATTAGACATCAACGTATATCATCAAACCAACTAACTTTAAGAAGATGGAACGAACCAAAAAAAAAGCCGCAAATCATGAGAAGGATTTGAGGCTTATTTGACAAATATCATTATACCAATTCCACTCCTATCATGCAGAAAATAATGATAATATTTTGTATGTATCTATATTTTTTAATGGGAGCTTGTCAACATCCAACAATCATTGGAAAATTCTTTTGGGATATACATTATAGATTTGGTTATATGCTCAATCAATTATTTTGATTGTGATTTTTATTTTCTTTATTTTATTATTTGGTCATGAGTTTAATACAGAACATATATGAAAAAATAATTAAGATTTTTCTCTTATTCAACTTGAGTATGGCATTCATGACATGACAATAAAAATACATAAATAAATGAATAAGGTTGGGTTTGGTTGGTTATATCAATTTTTTTATACTGATTTTTCCATTTTTTGAATTCTCATTTAAAATTTTTCCATTAAAAAGAAAAGTCATATAAGTTTGATAATTGATTTTGGTTTTGTTTTTTAAAAGCAAAAAATGAAAAACAAGCTTATTGTTTAGAAAACTAAAAAGTGAATTAGTTATTTTTAAAAATTAATTCTAAAAAACAAAAAACAAATTAGTTATTAAACGGATCTTAAATAAATTATAAAAAAATTAAATAATTTGGATATAGTTTAACTTATTGAAACATATAATTTGAAACATATATTAGAAATGTGCATCCTCATTCCCATTCAACTAGAAAGATTAATAAATTAATAGAATCAATCTCATTAAAAGTTGTCTTAAAAACAGCATAAATTTCCTTTTAACAACAAAAAGTTAATAATTACTTTGTTTTATCTTAAATCTTCCTTAAAATATTTTTGAATTATTAGTTAAAATTCAAAAATAAAACCAATTAAAATGCTGCTACTATTTTAAATAAATAAGTATATGATTTGAAAAGAAAATACAGACAAATTCCCTTCATCAATACATTGAAAAAAATAGTGAAAGAAATTATGGAATTGAGTTATACATGGAGAAAAGTTAAAATTAAAGAAAAGCAAAATTTTGGATTGTCAAATGGAGGTAAGGCCTTAAAAACCAAATTGGAAAATTCTCTCTTTTTGTTTATGTATGGTAGATTGCCCTTATCACTTCAATACATTTTCTAATTTTTGTTTTTTTTTATGAAAATTAAAGTTGAACGTTAGGTTTGAGGGGGATGAAAAGAAAATTGTGGTCGTTAGAAGAACATCAATATGACAAGTGACATGTCTTATCATCACAAATGAAGCAACGGTCAAAAAATAAAATTTCTTTTTCAAGAAAAAAATTAACTCCCTACGTAAATCTTGGTTACACCAGAGATTAAAATGTCCACATCAATATCAATATCGAGATTTCAATTTTCTAAATATATAAACAAATAGACTATCAATATTGACATATATTTTTGTACATCACGTAATTTATAAAATTTATTTAGATTAATAAAGAAGTAGTTTTTACTTCAAAACTATTGGTATTAGTGCTCAGATTCTGTTCATATTGGACCAAAAGATAGACAATTTTATGTTTTTCCACGCATTTATAAAAGATGTTGGAGACATCTAGTACTATTTAATATCGATATTGAAACCTTCAATTTATAAATATTTCAACAAATATATCGACATATCTAAAGATATTTTCATCCTCACTTAGAAATACCATAAAGAATAGTGATGGAAAATGATTACAATTGTGATTATAATTATTTTTCTCTAAGAATTGAAGGATCATATGAATTTTATGGAGGATCCTATCAACTTCCACCATCCAATGCAAAGTCCTAAAGTTGATAAATAA
Source organism: Cucumis melo (assembly GCF_025177605.1). Taxonomy (NCBI): domain Eukaryota; kingdom Viridiplantae; phylum Streptophyta; class Magnoliopsida; order Cucurbitales; family Cucurbitaceae; genus Cucumis; species Cucumis melo. The sequence continues at coordinate 31,391,577 of NC_066857.1, forward strand.
ATAAATAAGGTGAAATGACATCAAGGATTTCCAAAGTGTTCAAAGAGTGAAGTCAAAAGAATGATACAAAGCATATGTATCTGCATAAAGTCCTTATAAGATCATCATGGCACTAGTGGAGCATTATGACCTAAAGTCAACACAAGCAGATATAAAGACAATATTCTAAATTAGCATTGATAAAATCATTTCGTCTCTGTAGTTGTTTTGTGAGAACGATCATGGTGAGAATAATGCACAAATCTAATAAAAGGTCAAGTGCTCATATAATAAATTTGAAAGTATAAACATGATTGAATTTTCTTCCATCCATTTTGTATGATTGTCCAAGAGCTTCTAAATACCATTATGAAACTGTTTTGTAAGTATAAACATGATTGAATTTTCTTCCTTTGATTTTGTATGATTGTCCAAGAGCTTCTAAAGACCATTTGTGAAACTGTTTTAATTCATATTTCGAAGTACTTTTATACCATAATCCATAAAAAAAAAACAACATAAGAGAATTGGAAAGATGAAGAGTTTTTAAACCCAGGTAGTTAATAATCATATAACATCCATTCAGCACAGACAGGAAAATCCAACACTAAGAAAGATAGATAGTGCCTGAATCACACTTTTAACTCAAGAATGACAAGAAGAATGTTGCTTTAGATTTTCATTCCTCCGCACGAGTATGTAGCATTACATGAGAGTGAGCCACCTATGATAACGGAAAAGTTATGTATAGGCCTCTTTAGGAAAGCAGGCAATCGGGACAACAGCTCGCATACACATTCACTATCGACCTGCTGCACCCACTTGCAACAATTCTCCTCTATTGGCGATAGAGGGATCTTATGGTGGTGTCTGTGATGGTGTCCGTGATGGTGTGTGTGGACAGGAGAGCCTTGGCTATCATGGTTACTAGAGAGTGATGATGATGGGGGCGGAGGTGGCAGGAGTTTGGAGTAAGGCAATGTTGCACAAGCATAGTTTGCTAGCGCAATCTGGGAGGCACAGAGTGGTCGAGGAGCAACAGCCGGTGGCTGCCATTGACCCCCTGTGTCAGTAATCAGAGCCAAGAAAAACACTACTGAAAATATAAGGATCTTGAATCTCCCCATTCGAGCAGGCTATCTAGCTATTCCTTGTCAAAGCAAGAATAAAGGAACCCAGGAAGGCTTTCTGGCTGTTGCTGAATGAAAGCTATGGTATTTATAGATACCATAAGTCATAAGATCCTTGGGTCAGTATTTGTTTGCAACTTCTTTTATCTTTGTTTTTCTGTGGGAGAGAAGTAAGTTTTGGAAGAATGAGGTTTTAGGTTCTGTTTGGTTGGTATTTTGTTATGGCCTCATTCACTGTTCGGTTGGTATTTTGTTATGGCCTCATTCATTTTGAAACCAGTTTGTTAGGTGGCGCACAAGAGTTGAATTAGACCTCATGAGTGAATAAACTTCATCACATTCTTGTTGAGTTTGTTCCTGCAATATATGAAATAAGAAAAATGAACTCTCAAAGAAATTTATTTTAATGCTTCAAAATATGTCTCTATCTTACGTGGTTGGAGATATAATTTAAGAAATTTTCTTCTTAGAACTCAAGATGAAAAGATTTTCCATCCAGTGAAAACTTCAACCCTTTTCCCCCTTGCAACATGCGTAACAGGAACAGCACTAGATTATTTTGAATACAATGATGCAAAGTTCACCTGAAGTGTTCAGCTCATCAAGAAGGATATACAACATGCAAAGGATGTGAAAAGGTCATTCCAAAGATGGATATTATTTGGTAGACTAAACCCTACCGATAGATTGAGTACTTCACATATTGTCAATTATGTCATAAATAATAGGCATGATGAGATCATTCTGAATCTATCATTCACAAAACTATGTATACAGGCCCAAACATAGATACAATGGTCTACACCACCTTCCATGATGAATGGTTAAGGTGCTGCAAGATTCAACCTGATTTCCATAGGCATTTCAGCTTCATGAATTTGGGAACCATTGAAGTAATTTTGCGTAAAACAGAGAAGCCATTTCTAAATGTAGTTTGAATGATAATACATGTCTAATGCTGGGTACGAGGTGAGTAACAGGGGTTTGACAAGTGAAATAAGGATAACGAATTTCAATTTTTAACCTGGGTAATGCAAGGTCATCTGCTGCTTACTTGCTTGAAGGCTAATTTTTTGAACATTCCACTGCTAGAACACGAGACCAACAGGCAACAATTAGGTACCAATATCCAAGAAGGGGTAAGAAAACACATTCACAGGGAACCGTTAGTGGAGCATCAAGTTGAGGAGCATAGTATTGGTGAGGATGAGAATCGAGAGGTCTAAGAAGGGTTTTGCTGAAGAAGGAAGGTGAGATTGTTTTTGGAGTGAGTAGCAACACCAAAGCAGAGAAATAGGCTCCCTCAAATAGCTTAAGGTTATTGTTTCCTTTGTACTTGTCCTTCATTTTGTTCTTCGTTTACCTAGTAATTGTGTGAACTTGTTGTGGCCACCGTGAATGCCAAGGGAACTCGTAGGATATTAAATCCTAGGTAGGTGGCCATTGTGTATTAAACCTATTTCCTCTATGTAAAGTCCTAGGTGCAAGATTCGAAGTCTAGATTCGACACTTGATGGCCCCGATATTCCTCTAAACCCGTAGCAACTTGGTAACACCATCCTTGCTTGTCTTGAACTACTTCTAAGAGTGAAGACTACTATATCCGGAAACCAATATATGTCTTTTTAAGATGTTTTGTTCTCATTCACATGCATCCTAGAAAAATTTTAAGGAGGTCACCTAATATAGGATTGCTCCAAGCTAAGCATGTTTGTTTAACTTTGGAATTCCTATGTCGAGCCACCAAAAAGGGACACCTTGTTTCTATGGGTAGTAACTATCAATTCTTAGAAGTCACTATTTTTTTATTTGAATTCTTCTAAGTCTTTTCTTAATCATACTTTGATATCCTCTGGATCCCTCTCATTTAGATGTGATCTCGGTTCATTCATATCCCCTCTGAAACTCAGGATGTTACACTAAAATCCTTTATTAAACTTATGACCTTTATTGACCACTAAGTCAATCCATGATAGTTCCACTTATACTCTTAAGCTATGGGATTATATCAATTTAGACCTTGAACTAATAATTGCATCAGTTTAAACCCTAAACTTTGGGGGTTGTACCAATTTAAACCCCAAACTCATAGTTGTATAGATTTAAATCCTAATGGACGGATTGAATGGTGGCAACTTTCATGGAAAAGGAAAAAATTTGTGGAGTTTTGCCACTCATGCTCTTTTGTGGCAGCTCTGGAATGAAAGGAATAGCGGGGTATTTGCAAATAAGTTTAGTTCTTTTGATTCTTTTTGGACTCTTGTTCAGCATACGGCCTCTTGGTGGTTAACAAATTACACAAAATTATTTTGTAATTACAGCATTCTCATGAAATTGCTTTTTTTGGGGCATCATTTCTTATGAAAAAAAACTCAATTTAAACCCTTAACTTTCATAAATGTATCCATATAAAATATAATGAAGGGGTTTAGTTTGGCAGAGAAAGAAATTCAAGAGCACCTACATCAGCTGTTGATTTGCCACTAAATACCTATTACAGTTGGTATACTAATTTTCCCAAAACCAAAGTTCTCCTCGGCTCTGAAAGGCATACTTAGATGGTTCGTGTCATAACTTTGTAATTTTACTTCACCAGAGCTTTATTTTGGGGGACATTTTGGTCAGAGAAACAACAGGTTTTTTCTTTTTAGGAAAAGAAAAACAAAGATTTAAAAGGAACATCCTATCTCTATTGCTATGCTTTCATCCAAACTAGTACAGCTCTTCTGTTTTACCTCAAATTATTCTAATTCGAAAATAATAATAATCCAAAATTTCCTCGACTTTGGTTGAGTTGGGGAAGCATGACTTTGGTTGAGTTGAACTTCCACAGAGCTATGAAAATGGTCAAAATCATAAAGGTTGAATCTACAACCTTAATCTGTCCAACCAATCAGACATAGTCATAATTAGGATAAACATTTTGGCTATGTTTTACAAGGCAAAGTTACTGATCCGAATTTGTTAAGCTTGAGCAGAACTAAGAGGTTCCCTCCTTTTTTTTCTTCTTTTTTCAGTATAATACAACATATGAACTAAAAAAAACATTAATTTCGCAACTTATTCAAGTTAATAATTCGACTCGACCAAATTAAAACTTAAGACATAAATATGGTTAGAAAAGAAGATTTTCCCAAAATCTATTTACCCGGCACGGTCAGTCATCCTCATCGCAAAACTCAGTCCTTCAAGTGAACAGCCCTTGCACCCATGAATTCCATGTCCTTCCTGCGCTCATTTGCCTGTTCCCTTCGCTGCTCAGCTCTTTCCCTCCATCCTTGTTCCAACAACTCCACGAACTTATTTTTTATTTCAAGCAATGGGTCACAATCAATCAACTGGTCACCTTGATATGCCTCTCGAAGCATCGCAGTTTCAATCCCACCTTTCAAAGACAAATAGAATATCCCAGAATGCCTTGTGAACACACTGGAAAATGCATTTGAAAACCTGTACTCATCACCAAATTTCCCCAATATTGGTACTGGAATCCTCTTGAGCAATGAAAGTGACAGCAACTCGTGAAAAACTCCTACTGTTCTCTTCTCCATCTCCGGTGAAGATTGTTCCAAATAGGACACATCCTCGTATGGCGATATGTAATCTAATTCTAACCAATCTCTAACCCATTCTCTCATTTCCTTTCTCAAAATGAATCCAGGAGGAAGCTTGTAGTCGAAATTAGGCCGCATACGAATGCCAGTCGATCTGGATTCATCCTCAGCTCTTCTCTCAATCACTGATTTAGCAAAATCAGGGTTTCGAGTAACCAATTGGAGAAACGATTTTCCCTCTCCCGGACTCCCAACAATCTGAAAATATTCAGGGTATTTCGGCACTAAATTGACTAAAAAATCGTTCGGAAACCCGAAATCCCTCTTAACATGCAGTAATTTATCAACACTAAGCATTTTATCCTTCGACATCATCAATAACTTACACAATTTCGAAACGATCAACTCTTCATTTTCCATCATAATCCTCTTCTCTTCTTCAAGAAACCCCCTAAGTCGATCACTCGCGCGTAAGAACAAAACGGGTTCAGATTTAGGTTTGATTCTATCATAATAAGTATCCAACAAACCTGGATTGAAACCCAAAAACGCCTTGACTGACACATTGAGGCGCAATCTCTCTCGCCGTTTTTCAAGATATCGAAGAGGAATTACCTGCCCTGGTTCGTTGAGAACTTCTCTTACAACGCGCGCGCATAGCTTGTACCGCTTGTCGTTCTCGATGGCTTCGTCCAATCTGTAATCTTTGCGCCAAACTACCTTCAAACTCGAAATGGGTCTGAACTGAACGATGATTTCCTGGGATAGGAAAGAGGGGTGAGGAGATTTGATGCGGCGGAGATATGAGATGAGTGAATGGGGAGTGGAGAACATTACCCACGACGAGGGAGCGATCAGTGGTTATTGGGTTGCCGACGGCTAGCTTTAGCAAACTAGCGAAGGGGTTTCTTAGAGTATGTTGACTCAAATTTGAAATGTAGCTTCATTAGCATTTTCATTAATAATGATATATGACCTTTTGTTTTAAAAATTTGTTCTACTGACTTTAACTTTTGATTATGTTTTGAGTCTTTTGACTTAGTTTTAAAATTTTAAAATTTGTCATTTCTTCCAACTAAATAACAACAGACCATTCCACCTCTGAGAACGAAGATTATATCAATTATCATAAACTCACTTTAATAATTATTTTTCATTTTTTTTATGTTAGAGTTAGTAATGGAGTGGGAGTAAGGTCGGAGATACACTCCTCATCCCCATAACTTTCTCTCAACTCTATGTTCTCTCTTAGCAATATTGCTCTTAACATTATTAAAATCCAAAACTAGGCCTAGATTTTTTTTTCCATTTTTTTCCGTGACTTTCATAAGATGTTGAATAAAAATTAGATCTTTTGTCCTATTTGATGAAGGAATAATGTCTTAACAAAATTGAGCTATGTTAAGTTGTCCAACTATACTTATATGAAAATCGTAGTTTTTAATTAGTTATCACATTATATTATAGAATTAATTTAGGTACAGAAATTATTACTTTGAAACAATTTTAAAATCAGAATATCAAAGTAAAACTTGTGTAATGACAACTGAAACTAAACCTTGTCAAAATTACAATCTTTCTTCTCAGATTGATTTTCTTTTTTTTTCATATTTTATACTTTTAACTTTAATGTTACACTAATTTTGTTTTATGATTAAATAATTATTTTTAGTTTTTTTTATTAATGTCTATTAATTTAGTAAAAATTTGATATCAACGACGTAAATCTTAAATTTCAAAAGTAACAAATTGAAAGAAGAAGCCAAATCTGAAGCTCAAAATTGAAACTTTTGAAATATAGAAACTATACGAAGATTTAGAAATTAACCTAAAATTACATTATTTAAAAAAGCTCTCTTTTAACTTCCTTTTTCTTTTATTGTGTAATGAGATAAAGATAGTATATCTTGTGATTCTCCCAACTGTTACTCCAAAATTTAGGGATCAAGATGACTTTTCCTCCTAAATTCTATCAACTGCTCAAATTAACTATCAATACTTTTTTTTTAACTAAATTTCTTTGATCAACTCGAAAATTCTTGTATTAGAAGAAATCAATTACATGGTGAACCAGATTGACGATAATGCCCCATTCCTTGCCTGCTAAGTAGCCCCGCTTCGTTAAACTCAATTGATCATCAATTTCCATTTTCCCACTTTTCCGATTCTCTATCACTGGTTAGTCTTCGTCCCTTTTTCTTCCATTTTCTGTTTGATTGCTGATTAATTTGAAAACCCAAATGAGTTTTTGTCTTGTTATTCCTTTTTCATACCTCTTTTCTTATCTGTCTTTTGAAATTTCTTCATTTGGGGTTGCGTTATTAGCTTCAATTTACCCCTTTTTCTTGTTTTGTGTCGTTGTTTTGTGTACTCTATTGCTTGGAGAATGCGTTAGTTATCGCCATAATTGAATAAATGTGTGAAATTTAACTCTTGTTTGGGGTTTTGTTGTTGTAAACTTTTTGGGTGGTTTTGTTGGTTGACAAGGCAGTGTTTCTTTGTTTCTTTCCTGCAGATTAGTCTATTGGGGGAATGGATTTTGATAGTGTTTACAAGTCTCTGAAGGAACTCTTTCCGGAGGTATTGCGTTGATTTAATTTTGATCTTTTTGCCTTTGCTTGTTTTTAGTTGTTGTCTATGTTATAAGCGAAATTTATGAAAATTTTGCTATTGATTTGTTCATATATGGTGAGGTTTTAAGTTCCCTGGTGAAAATATGTTCATTATCAGGTTGACCATCGGATACTAAGGGCTGTAGCCCTTGAAAATCCTAAGGATGTTCATCTAGCTGTTAATGATATTCTCACCGAGGTTATCCCTCGGTGTCATCCAGAATTTAAATCACCCCTGCAAGATCATTGTGTGGAGTTTGCATCTAAAATAGAAGAAGGTACCCCATCTGAATTGTATTGTCTTCTTGGATCATTTTTCAATTTCTCGGTGAGGTTGATGACCTTGTTTTGTTTCTAATTTCTAACTGTGTGTTTTGTTTTTAAGGGTTCACTTATTGTATGAACACGTTTGAATGAAAATTAGTAAAATGCTTCTTCTAAATACTTTTTATTAGCTTTTAGAATTTCTTAAACCACTATTGATTATTGAAAATTGTAAAAGGTGTTTCCTAATGGTTTAAAACACTTCTTAGCACTTTTTAAAATTTTAGTTCAACACTACCTATTCTTTAAAAAAGCGCTGTAGAAGGCATGCCGAACACCCTGTCCGTATCTTGTATTATTTATTATTTTGTTTGGGTTCTTCGGAATCAGGTACTGTTGGTGATGAAGCATGTAATGGTACTTCCTACAAGAGTTGCGTGGCACATCTAGATGGAACATTGAATCAATCTGTCTCTGTAAATAGTTATGTCGCTAGTGATGATTGTGAACGACATGAGAATACTGAAACTACAAGCCTCTCTGTACCAGCCAACATACAAGAAGACCGCAGTGAAGTAGAAATGAATCGTGTAGCACCTGAAAAATCAAATGGTTTGATTCAAGAAGATAGTGGACATAATGATCATGAACAAAGTCCTCAAATTACCAAAACCTGGACCCAGGTTACTGAGGATATCAAACAGAATAAGACATTGCTTGATGGAGTCCATCATTCTCTTAACGTTTGTGATTTGGACTCCTTACTTGTGCAGGAATTACTCCATGATGATCGACCCATCCCTGTGGATGAGAATTCTGATAGTCAGACTGCCAATCCATCTTTTGAAAATCATTCAGAATCTGACTACAAGAAATCAAATGCAAATGGCACTTCAAATCCTGAGCCCAAGCAAGAGAGTTCTACCGGTGAAATGACTACCATTGAAGATAGGTTGATGGGGCCTTCCATACTCACTCGGTCAGGCCAACCATGTAGTATTGATCATCTTGACGAGATCATTGAGAATGCTAAAAGCAACAAGGTAAATACTAACTTGATATTGGATAATCTCATATCAAAAATTTTAAATATGGTAATGTTCAATGTTTTGGATCATTTGCACAATAGAGCCTTCTCTATATTCCTTTAGTTTTAGTTTTCTTGGTTCCGTTCATTTATGAGGTTTAAATAAAACTACTATTGGTGTGTCATTTTTGTTTGGATCGTTTTTAGCCATCTGTCAGGGAGAATTTGCTACTTTAAATGGGGTGCTCAAACACATAAGTGGATATACGTTTTCCAAGGTGAAATTATACCATGCTGCAGTGTGTTAGCTGTTTCATTTTGAAAAATTTGTACTAATCTTAGCAACATTATCAATTCACCAAATTGCAATGGGATATGAAGGTACTTGCTTGTTGGTTACTCTGTCCAATTGCTTTTTCTGTCTGTCTTGTGTGAACTTTACTGACTAACCTTCGGAGAACTGTAGAAGTTAGATGCCAACAAGAAAGAAGTTATGAATTTGAATTGCCATGTCTATGTCCTGGATTTTCAGAAATTACATGCACTCTGTCGTATCATTACAATATCCATGCTACTGAGTATCTTTGCAAATATGAAGTATCACTTTGTTATTAATTTGATTATCCATGTCGTAAGATTTGGATTCTTGTATGAAATGAAATTGAAATGTAAGAAGCTCTGATTAAGGTTAGGCTTGGTAGAAGACCACACTCCAAGGGCTCATATGATGCATAGGATTAGTGATATGAGCTTATTTATTGTGTTCTAAGCAATTAACCTTTCTGCAGATAACATTATTCTCAGCAATGCAATCAGTTACCAATAAGATGAAGGAATTGGAAGATATGGAGAAGTATTTTGAAAAAGTCAAAGAAGACACTGCCAATTCAGAGTCAGAAATTCTGGCCAAAGTAGAGGAAATGAAACAGACAGTAGCACGTACTAAGGAAGCAAATGATATGGTGAAAACATTATTTTTTTTAGATCCTGTAGGCACTGTATGGATTATACTTGTATTTTTAATTAACGAGTGAAATTTCTTCTTCTACAGCATGCTGGAGAAGTTTATGGAGAGAAGGCGATTTTAGCGACGGAAACAAGAGAACTCCAATCTCGTCTCCTCAGCTTGTCGGATGAAAGAGACAGTTCTCTATCAATTCTTGATGAGGTGTTTCTCTACTTCAATGATACATTGTTGGTTACCATCTTATCTGAAACCTTTTGGCCATTGGCTATTGTTTGTTTATAAGATTAAGGACCCTTGTCTTGGGAAATATTTGGTCTGTGTGGGATTATATATACATGTTAACAAATTAATATTGGGTTTTCAAATTCTAATCAACTGGAATTCTTTGCATGTAGTAGAAGTCTTTTTACACATCTTTCTTTAATTAAAACATGTTAAACTATTTGATTTTTGCAGGTGTCTTTCAAAATTATTTTGATTTTTCATTTTCATTTTTCATATTTCAAGTTTAAAATAACTTTGTTCAGTTTTTAGTTTTAAAGTTTCGCTAAATAATGTTTGTAAGAAAATGTTAAAGCCACATCTCTTAAACATATTTGTTGGTTTTTCAAAATCTTACTCTCTTTTTTACCCTTTATGAACACCTTATAGTCATACCCATAACCTCTCTGTCTTTTTGTCTCTATTTCTATCAGGTCTCCTTATCCTACATGTTTCTGTTGAACTTTTTTCCTCCTTTACTTAGAGAGATCTCGTAGTTATATTTATTCTCTCTTACATATATAAATATAAATATAATGATAAAGGTTGAAAGGTATACTGATTAAAAAAAACAAGACTAAATTAGTTTCCAAACACATATGTTTAGTTTCATTTTTTAAGGTCAGAAAACCAAAGGTAACTCAAGATTGAGTTATTCCTAGCCATGAGAATCTTTGTCTACGAAAGATTACTAGTTGAAGAATAACTGGTAAAAGTTCTGTCATCCAGATGCATACCACTCTTAAATCTAGAATGGCTTCATTAGAAGCTACGCTGAAAGCATTAGAGGAAGAGAAGTTGGCTAAGGAAGAACATGCACGAAAGGCTCTTGCTGAGCAGGAGGCCCTCATGGAGAAGGTAGTCCAGGAATCAAAGATACTACAACATGAAGCAAATGAGAATGCCAAGGTAACTAACCATAGTTGTATATATGTAGAGGTGGAACCAAAATATTATCATTTCTGAAAAAGAAAACTACGCAACTTTTAGAATACCCAAGACAAATCATGTGACGACTTCATTGCACCGTCCTGTGTGTAATGCGCATCCTTCAGAGGGGAAGTTGATTATTGACTACTGATATTAATAATTTTTTCAATGCAGTTGCGGGAGTTCCTAATCGAACGTGGGCAATTAGTTGACGTGTTGCAGTAAGTTTCAATCTTCTATAATCTTGGACAACCAAGTGGGATTGTAGACTTTGTTCTGGTATTTGTTGTACACGTGAAAAACAAAGAACCCTGCATGCTAATGATAAGTATTTGCATAATGAATACGAACTCGTGCCGTTAATTGTTCCTTTGTAATAAATTCTCTGTCAAAATATCGGTAACTGCTTTAAGATGTTGGAACTTCTATCTCAGTATGAAAAAATGAGAACACTACATTGTGTACTTGCAGGGGAGAAATTTCTGTTATTTGTCAAGACGTGAGGCATCTGAAAGAGAAGTTTGACTTGGAAGTGCCACTAAGCAAATCTCTTTCCTCTAGTCAAACAAGCTTCATTCTAGCTTCATCAGGTTCATCTCTAAAAACCGCAACTAGCGATTTGACTCATTTTTCCTCCATACTAATGGACACAGTAGCTCATCTGGATGCCGAGAAAGGCACATCATTAAATCTTGGAAAGGAAGGAAACCAAGCATCCTCGGTCAGTAGCTCTAGCTTGTCGTCAAACAATCTTAAAGAAGAAGGATCAGAAAGAAACCATTTCAAATCATCATTTTCAGATGACGGGTGGGATGTATTTGACAAAGATGCTGAGTTCTCTGAGGCTTCATATTTTGTGGATGCAAAAGAAAGCTTGAAGGAGTTTTGAGGAGAGCCCAGAATTGAAGATTTATTAGGTTGGCCCTATACTTTCTGCTTCAGTTTTATGTAGATTTGGGTAGTTAGGGCCAAATCAACTTCAATCTCTTGTACATATAGATGGATTTGGAACTTTCTGAATGGGTTCAGATATTTCTCATGTTGGTTTTGGTTCAGTATGCAATACAATGGATTGGATATTAGATGTTCTTTTGTGATCATAAATGTAACACTTTGGATTGTTCTGTCCTGACATTTTGTTCAATTTCAGCTACCTTATTGAGTTGGGACTGAGTTGGAATATTTTGATATCTTATAGAGTAAATTTAAATACTCTACTTAAATTTAACTCAACGATAATTTAGAGGTTTGATCCTCCATGTCATGATACGAATTTACAATGAATTGTTATTTTTTCAATACTTTTGGTTACATTTTCTATAATTTCGTAAATTAACATTTTCATTATACAGTAGAAATCGAAATAAGCAATAAAATGTCGCAAAGGTTATTTCAATCTAACATGTTTGGTTGTAAACAAATATCGGTGAGATTTTGAGAATGGTGAAAGAAATACTCTAAAAACATTATATAATCGAACAACAAATAATGAAAGGAAAAAAAGTTGGCTTAAATATGGAAACAAAAGAAATCCCTTGGATGTTCAATTAATATAAGGGTTAATTTGACCTTTTCTTTTCAAATCAACTCCTTTTACGATATTCATATCAAATCTAACAAGCTTTTTAAAAGAAGTTTTATAGTTTTTTATTTTTGTTTGTCATTACAAATACGAAATGTAATTTTGAGATCGACTTTGTTATATACTTATATCGATACTCAATTCCGACTATTCATTACTAACTTTTTTAGAATTTTCTTTTCTTTTTTTATGAGTTCATTAATTTGTTTTTCCTTTCCTCTTTCTCTATTTTCTTTTCTTAAATTCTCATAACTCACTACTCATTCTCATGACTAACTAATCGATATATTCAAAAGATAATAAGAGTCAAATATGAACAAACATGCACAATGGATCACTTCTCAACTTATAATGACCGCATGTAAAAGATTATAAAATTTTAAAATGTAAGTGGGTCATGGATGCAATTATTTACAATAAAGTTGAAATAAAGTCAACAAAAGTAATAAAATAAGAACAAGAAATATTGTGGTGGACAAACTGATTTAAATTCCAAATGAGAAATGTCCAAAGCTTTTAGCTAACCGACATATGTGATAATGCCCAATCATATCTTTTGTAATGCAAAATCTTTATACATTTTCCCCTTCATTTCTTTATATCTATTTCATATTTTAATATTTTATGATTGTGATTCTTTTATTGTCATTTTAATTTATTTCCAAACATGTCTAAATTTAAAGACAAAACTACTTTTCTTTTTTAATAAAGTTGATAACTTTTTAAAGAAATTAAACACAATTCAATCAAAAAAAATCTCAAATATGACATAATGAATCAAAATATTTACAAAATATAACATAGCATCAAAGTCTATCTACGATGGATTGCGATAGATCAAGATAGATTACTAAATGTGTCTATTTATGATGTTAATAGTCTATTCTTGATCTATTGTGATTACAGATAAATTGTGATATTTTACTATATTTGTAGATATTTTTTAAAAAAAAATCATTTAAAATTATTTTCCTTCTTTATAACTATTTAATTTTTAAAATTTTATGATTGCCATGGTTTTCTTGTTGTCTAAATTTATTTCCAAAATAAATATGGATAAATATCAAAAAGAAAAAGAAAAAACTACTTATTTTTTAATAAAGTTAACAACTTTTTTTTTAATGAAATTAATTCAATAAAAAAGTTGTATTTTATAGTTTGGTATAAAGTGTTTTACACATACACCTTCTATTCAATCTTCTTAATTATCCTAAAAAATATATCACGGAAGAATTCTTCTCCTAATTATCACTTAATGATATTTAAGAATATTTTTTTACACAAATTTTGTTTTCTGATATTCAATGATTTGGTTTTATATATGAAATCATTTTCCTATAACATAAAGTTCAATGAAGAGTTTGGAGATGAAGGTCTTGCACCCAAAAATTCATTTTTTACTAATTACTAATTTAAAAATATTAATCTTGTACAAAAGATCCATTTGAGTTCAGTGTGGCCATAAATTCATTTTTCACTAATTACTAACTTAAAAATATTTGGATTTAAGACATATATTCTATTTCTCATCCAAAATTTCCATAATAACCAATATATATATATATATATATATATATATTAGTAGACTACAGTAATTTTGACTTTAAATACATCATATAATCAGTATGATACACAAATTACAAACTAATCCGTCATCGTATTGTGTGTCATCATATGATAAGATGACGAATGGTCTTTGATAGTTCTAAATTGTCATCAAAACTTTTGGCAACATATAGATACAGTAACGATTGTTTATAACGACAATTTTAAACATATATCATATTCCATATCAACATTTGACGACGGTTATCTATAATGTATTATGAAGAGAAAATGGAGCTTAATTATTAATTATAAGTTTTATAACTTATTTATAAAGGGAAAAAACCTTAATTATTAATTTAGATAATTTTTATAAAGTATTTGATTCACGCAAATGTGCTTTGGTATCAATATTTTGTCGCATAGAGTTGAAGCTTGATATCAATATCGTGTCCAAAACCAATCTAATACTCCATCCTTTTTTTCTTTTTTCTTTTTTCTTTTTCTTTCTTTTTTTTTTTTTTTTTGTTTTGTTTGAAGTTTTGAGTTCAAATGTTGGAGTGATGTGATTGGACCATTAAACTTCCATCTTTGGATGGATAATTTGGTTTCTTTATCTATTGGATTATGTTTAGATTGACAATTTAACTCTTCAACGAACAGAAAAACATAATAGTTAATTATCAATAATGAATTGTAGTCCAACCAAATAAAAAAAGCTAATAAGTCCCAAAAGTCATCAAATAGAAGTAGAATTTACCTTGTGTGTTAAATTAAATCAAGTGAGACATAGTCACTTTGGTTCCAGTGGGTTTGTAACGTGAAGAAGCTATAAAAAGCATAAAAACGAATATTTATAGTGAAATTCATCCTAATTGAGCAAGAATACAGGGTACAAAATAAGTCATCACCTAACCAATAGAACTATAAATCACTAAACCTAAATGGTGAGTAGCCCGGACACCTTAATGTATTAAAATAAGCATGGGGTCCTATTAAGATCACCTTCGAAGTTTGTCATCATACCTAGGCATTACAATATGACCAGCTAGTGGTTTGTCATCGTACTATCTTTATTCTATCACATTTGGTCACAAAATCAACATATCCTATGCAAGTTATCAATGTGTTATTCATTGAGAAATGTCAACACTAGTAAAGATCAACAGCTAAAGTAACTATCTTTTGGCAACACATGTTGTTTTTGCATCGATATAATCCTTTCCTTTTCTTAACCAAACTTTTTCATTGGAATAACTTATCTCCTGCACCTTTTTCTTTCACACTTTCTTAAACTTTTTGGCCTAAAAAAGGACCGAAATTCTAGTAACATATCTATGAGAATATATATAGAGAAAAGAATATATGACATTATTTCTAGTTTAAATAAACTCTTCAATCTACATGAATTTAAGTAACGAAAGGCATTCAATGAAAAAAATGAAAGAAAACTCAACTCATACAATTACTTCACAATAATTCCATATATGTACAAAAGAAAAGGAAAGAAAGAAAGCAAAGAAAATAAAAAATTATATAAGTAGTTTATTAAACTCCTACTACTTCAAAGATCTAAGCTTAAATTTCCACTCTCCACCTTCTGATTTGCCAACAAGAACTAGAACACTTTTTGTTGAGAGATTTGGATACATATTTATATACATAATGTATATATTATATTGGCTAATCACTCCAAGAAAGAAGAATAATTGCACATTTCCATATGATATAAAGCCTTCCTTTGTGTTGTTTCAAGTGCTTTGAGACTTGGCCCCATGAACAGCTCTTTGACTGTTTTTGCTGATCTTTCTTTGCTGCGGCCATTGGTGATGAAATGATCAAATAATGAAACCCTCAATTTCTCAGTTTGAGTGATGTGTCTGTGATGGGATTTTAGGGTTCAAATATATAGTGCTTTTATAGCTTTTATTTTATTCATTTTTTTAATGCTTATACTTTCCATGTCACAAATCGAAAATTGACATCCGTCACAATATCATCCAATTAAATCTTTTATTGAAATATCGACTTTTTGATAACACAAGAGTCACAAGATTTCGATATTTTAATATGATCAAATGAATGTTGAACCACATAAAAAAATATAAAATTTGATCAATTAACAAAGAAAAATAATCAATTTGTAAATAATGTAAATTAATCAAATATATATTCAACCAATCAAAACGACATTATATATGGTTGGCTTGATATCTATCGTAACGTATCTTTCGCACTTGTCTGGTATCAAAATCTCTTGTGACGTCCCTCATTCAAGTATAGCTTTTACATATCATCCTTTAAAGTTGTAATATCTTCCTTTTCAATCTATTTAAGAAAGCAAAGTAGCTTTATATATCAAAATCAAAACAAATATGCAACATCGAACTTTACAATTTATTTGAGATACTCTTTTCCTTTAGATCTAAAGTTGCTCTAGACTATCAAACTTATACAAAATAAATCTTTAATATGTTCTTTATCCTCTTCAAGAATAGTTGTAAGTATATCAAACTTGTTGAAAGTATATCAAACTTATTGTACAACATTTGATTGACAACTGATTTAGAGATCGATTTCACTAAAGTTGATAGCTTTGAGTAAATTGTGCTGGTGTAACATCATCTAATTGTCGTTTAAATAATCTCTAAACTTAAATTTATTTTACAAAAATGAAAATATAGAATAATCATAATGCAAAATTGAATTCATTTCTCTTAAATAGTGTACATATTAAAATTCTAGTTTAAATAATCAATTAGTGAGACATACAATTAATTAGGATCGAAGATAATCAATCTTACTTATATAATTAAATTACTTACAAATATGGATCCATCTCTTTAGTTGGCATTCACAACTTATTTTTATGATTATATGTGTTAATTATTACTTCTCCTTTTACTATTAAGACTATTTTTCACCTATAGCAAAATTATCAACTTATTTATAAATATAACAAAGTAGAAAAAAAGTACTATTTTTGTAATTTAGTATATATATCGTATAAGATGTTAAAACATATTTAATAATCGATCATTATTAATTAACACATGAATGAGACTCAAAATGTCCTTTTTTTCATTTTTACATAATATGAAAAATCAAATCTCTAATCTCGTACCGATAATGCTCGCTTAATACAAGTTCAAATTTGGTAGGAAAATCTTAATGTTGTATATTTATAGTTGTTACTTTAATAAAAATATTATTAATAGTTTTTACTTGATGTAAGTTTTAATTTGCAAATATCGTAAATGATAACTAAATTGTTGAAGTTTTAGAAATAAAATAGACTACTATATCCTATCTAAATACACTAAAATTTATATCTTGAGGGGGAAATTATCAATACTTTATAATTTAATATTGACCACTATCTTAATTTTTCAAATTATCTATAAGTTACAGTTATAGTTAAAAATATTGTTATGCTCATTTTCAAATGTAATCAAAACCATTAAAAAAAATGATCATTTCTAAACATAACCTTTAATCATTAACATCTAATTTAATATTATTTGGTTTTATGTTTTAATTTTATAATGCAATTTACGATTTAATTTGATTTTTGAATGAACAAAGAACTGCAAAGAAGTGATAATTTGAACCCAACTATTCAAAATCCCTCTCGGTATACTTTTTGTAAGTCATATTATTACACTTGAAATATCTCTCACACACACTTTTTTACTACTAAATATCTATGCTAAAGATGTGGTCATCTCAAAGAAAATTGATAAATATATTAATTCTTACAATACCACAAAAATAACAAACAACAATAATAATAACAATACTGTAATCTAGTGGTGTTGGAAAAGATTTTAAAAAGTTTTTTTAACTCTTAATGTATGGTGGTTGAGAGAATGTTGGTTGTTCAATATGGATAACAAGGTAGACAAAGTTGTCTCCTTGACAAAGCTTACATGAGAGTGACATTTCATTAGCCACTGTGATCTCCAATTGATGGATGTTCATTAATTCTTCTATAAATGCATCTAATAATGTACCTTTGTAGCCTAGTCATTCATCCCCTTGGGTCAACATGTTGGGCACTTATGGCATGGATTTGTAGGTCTGACTATATTCGATTTTCTAATATTTTATTGGTGCAAAGTAATTGTTAATCAAGTCGATTCGAGCATCTTTTTTAAATTGGGAGAAGTAACCTTTAAGAATGAATTTTTAAAAGTATGATTGTATATATTTGGTCTCATGCAACTCTAGCTAGTAAAAGCTAGCTTACTCCCTTTTTCTTACAGGTCACAATACAAAGTTTAATTTCTCTTGAAAAATATTGTAAATGTATGTTGTGAAACATTTCATTTTTTCTAGCATATTATGGTTAATGTATTCAATTTTAGGGCTATCTTGATTTATATAGTTAGTTATATTATTCAAATTGTTTTTTTATAGACTTTACAACTTCACATTCTGCACGTCGACAGATTTAGCACAGGCTTCGGAGAGGCTCGATCCCTTCAACTTTATGCACGCTATATAATATATATAAAACAAGAAAAAACTAATAAAAACTTTAATAGTTGTAATTAGTCTAGCTGTAACTCCATGCATACATATAGATATCAATAATACAAGATCACGTAAATGATGTTATGAGAATCCAATGTCTCGTGAAGGTTGTTATTTTATGATATGGTAGTATCTTATTCTATGAAAGTGAGATTGATATTCATATTATGAAATTCTTAGAGATAGTGTTGTTGATTGAAGCGAGTTCATGTAGCATTATGAGTCAAAATGGATAGGTTGTATGGCTATTCAAAATAGCCAACATGCACTTTGTAAATTAAATCTAAGGAAATCTTCAAATTTGTATACGAAAAATCTATAAATTTTCAATTTTGTATCTAATTTCTAATATATTAAATTTTAAAAAAACAAAATAGTAAAATAATTTGATTATCAGTCTGAAACAAAATTGAAAGTAGGTCAAATAGTTCAATATAAAAAATTGAATAATTAGACACAAATTGAAATTTTAAGAATCTATTTCACTTTTAAAGTTCAAAAGTTTATTAGACATGAAATTAAAAAATTAAAAACTCAAACCCATAATTGAAAATTCGAGAGTTTATTAAATACTTTCGAAAGTTTAAGGACCAA
This sequence comes from Cucumis melo, assembly GCF_025177605.1. Taxonomy (NCBI): domain Eukaryota; kingdom Viridiplantae; phylum Streptophyta; class Magnoliopsida; order Cucurbitales; family Cucurbitaceae; genus Cucumis; species Cucumis melo. The sequence goes on from NC_066857.1 coordinate 31,410,558, forward strand.
AATATAGAAAGAAACTTAAACATCAATTCACCATAATATTAATGTCTAACCCTCTGATTCAGATATATGATCGTGTTTAAGTACAACACAATAAATATGAAAATGGGAATTGAACCTCTAATCTCATGAGAGGTAATACATATCATCTACCACTTTGCTCACTTTGGCTTCATAGATCAGAAAGTGTTGATTTAATCACAAATGAGATTTCATCTCTTTGAAAGTCTGTGCTTCGTTCTTCAAGATACCCTGGCTTGTATTTCTTTTCTTTTCTTTTTTTTTTTTTTTGAACATGGTCAATTTAATTATTTTCATGTGCTTTGTATTATTCACTCATATATTCAAACCCCTTTTTCTCATCTTAAAAGTGACAATATTAGATCACATGTAGCGTGGAGAGAACTTTTTTCTAATGACTTGGCCGTCCATAATAATGCATCTCCAAAAGGCTAATACCAATTAAATAAATATACATACCAAATAACAGTCTCCAATAATATTACACAACCCAAAGAACAGCTACTACTTACATTCCCTCCAAATTCAAGAGAAAAAGAACACGCGCACACACACCCCTTGGATTATTACTGTTTATACAATAATCACAGCCAAAGAACATATTCACCATTTTTTTTTCCTTTTTTGAAAGGATCTTTACCATTTTAGTTATATTCTATTGATGTATTCAATTAATTTAATTCATGAACTTACATTAGAGTACAAGGTCAAAGATCAGCTGGAACTGAAGCAATTCCCAACGCTTTTTTGACGTCAACCTGAGTTCAGTAGTTAAGAGAGAAATAACAACTACAATCAACAACTAATCAGTTTCATTTTCAAGGAAATAGGCTTTATGGAGCTGCTTGGACAACATACCTCAATTGCCAATGGATTGGTGGTTGGACCGTAGCGGTTGATGACAACCCCTTCCTTATCTACCAAGAACTTGGTGAAATTCCACTTTATCCGGGAGCCTAAGAACCCATTGCTAGTTGCTTTGAGGAACTTATAAACAGGCACCGTGTCTGGACCATTCACTCGTACCTAAATGACGATAAAAAGAAGGTATATGATTGTGGACTCTCAATAGAGAACTATCTTGTGGAAATATTGTGGAAATATTGTTATGATTGTGGACTCTCAATAGAGAACTATCTTTTTAAGAAGCTTGTGGAAATATTGTTACGTTGCTTTAGTTTTCAAGGTGGGAAATACCTAAATACCGAATTCATATGCCGTTGAAAAGAAAGTAAATCTAATCATTCATACTCTATATGAATTCTATCTATTGTGATAGTTTAAATCGTAGGAACTCCATGAAGCTGCTCAAATAACAATGACATCAAACCGTATGTGGGATTGTAGGAAGTATACGGAAAAAGGTGATACTTTATTATCATGTATCCAAAATCTTCATGCCAAACATAAGAACAGAAACTCAGCGTTGAAATTTTGAATATAACCGAGTTAATGGACACATAATCAGAAATATGATTCTTAACATTCAGTGAAAACCAAAAACAAGGCTTCTCTTTGTAACATTTAGAAAAGCAGTGTTACCTTTTGGAAGATTGGATATTCTGCCTTATACCTTGTACAAGCAAATTCTTGAGCATCCTCGCTCGTTCCAGGCTCTTGCTTCAGAAACTGATTGCATGGAAATGCCAGTATTTCAAAATCTGAGGACAGCAAATAAAAACCAAAAGAAGATAAAGTAAGATTTAATACCATAATCTAGGTTCCAAAGAAGAGGGGGAACCCAGGGATATATCCACATATCATACAATTTTGAGATTTTTATTTTTACTTTTACAATTCAATGAAAAGTCAAAACCTACTTTCCTCCTACAGTGTCAGACAACTGCCAACACTACCAAATATCTCACAAAATATTAAATCCTAAGTAGGTGTCCAATATGAGATCAACCCATTCTCTCTAGGCCGGTTAATTATTCTTATCAACCATTTGGTAATCCATGGTGGTTCAAGGTCTTTTAATTTAGAATCAACAGTGATACCGAGCAGAATGGAAAAACAAAAGGCACCCCCACACAGAACACCTTTTTAAAAAACTAAAGAGACAACAGAGAACGGTTTATGTAGAAAGTTCTTGTCTCCAAAAATGAGAAATTTCGTTTCCTTCTCTCCCGTTCAGAAAAGTTGTTATTTTTCAATTCCTTCAATTGACCACACCATTCGTGAGAAAGCTTAACTGCACGTGAAGTTGTTGTTTCTTGCTAGAAGAGTGACAAAGAAATAAGGTCTGTCTTTTCTCAAGACAGGGCTCAGACACGCACCAAAATCAAAGGAATAATGCCAGTCTTTCCTCTCTTTCCCTTTCATTGTTTCCTTTTTAATTGTTAAGTGCGGTTCACAAAACCCTTTAGATATTTTCTTCGAACAATATGCCTAAAAAAGTTTATCCATATGCGTATGCCGTTAAAAACATATTCATTACTCTGTATCACATGGGTATTAAATTCAATTCATCAAGCAGCAGGAAAAGCTATGAAAAATTTGACAACAAAAAGGAAGAAATAAAACCTTGATCCTTGTATCGATTGTAAAGCTCAGTCAACTGTGTGTAATTCGAATCCGTAAACCCACTGTTCAAATGCCAGAAAAACACAAAAGAAGTAAGAACATAAGCAATAAAGCCAAACATCAAAGACCCACAAAGAAACAATCAACAAAAGAAAGCAATAAACAAACCATTTAGACGCAACATTAACCACAAGAAGAACTTTCCCCTTATAGACATTGAGGTTTACGTCTTTGCCTCTAAAATCCTGCACCCCATAAGCACAATCTCATTAAGCAAATAAAAAGAGTGGAGGTCCCAATAAGGAAAGAGACGAAACAGAGATCGTGACAAAGAAAAAGGAAGAGAGAAAAAAATAGGAAATAGGGTTTTTGGGGAAAAGAGGAAAATTAAAACCTTGACAGTGAACTCATGGATGGATTTCTCGGAAACTGATTGAGACGCCCCCATTCCTTTTAGATTTTGAAGAAGAAGAAGAAAAAAGAAGATTGGGGTTTACTTCAAATTTGATCGTGAATGAGGACTTGGAATCGATCCTTTAATGGAACCCTAGAAATTCCCAGCTGGATTCCTATTTGCTTCAATGGTTAAAGACGTTACATGTTATCGATCGCATTGTCTGTCGATTGATATCTATGTCAGTTATGTAAAAGAATATAAAAAAGATGAACCAACAATTTATCTATAATTAACAACCAACATTAATATAAACTACTATATATCTACTTTCTTTTATAAAATATGACTAAATTGCAAATTTGATCCATATAATTCAAAAAAGAAGTTCACATTTAGTTATTATTATAATTTAGAATTAAAAATTAGTTCATTTTAGTGTCCATGGCATGCAAATTATTTATTCTGGTCAAATTTTTTTATCTTTAACTCATTTTGCATTGAGCCTCTCCTTACCGTCAAGCCACTTTCTCAATTCCTATGGAGCATCCCTCCTTTTGAGTCTTTTGGGTGATTATTGAGGCCAAGAGTATTCCAAAAAAAGGCTGTTAAATAGACATTTGTTTGACTCTTTTTTATCGACATATAAATCCTATTTAGGTGATTTTATCAAATCATAATATTGAAATTCTCCGAATTCTAGCTTTTAGCTTAACCTTCCTTATTGGGGAAGAAAATTTGTACCATTTTTCTGCAATGCATGTAGTGGAAGCATTGAAAATTTAAAGATCAATTGTACAAGATTTTTTACAAAATAAAATATCAATTAAAATTCTAGGACGTTGAGCGATTGTGTTAGATTTCATAAAGATTATGTAACAAATTAGTTTTTTGTTGATTGGGTGGAAGCTTGAACCAAAGCGATGTTGTTACAAGGAAGTTTTAGGTTTTTCTTGTTCTAGCTTTTTCTTGTTCTTCTAAATTCAACAAATGTAGGGTGAGATATAGAGATAAGCAGTTAATCTTTGACTTTGGCATACTAATAAGTTTTTCATCTATTGAATTATCCTTGACTTAGAAAGTAAGTTTTGAGGATAAATAGAATCAAGTAATGATTTTTTTTATTATTATTAAGAGAAACAGAAACTAAACTACAAACCTCTTGTTAATAATGTCAATTGAGCTGTATTCAATTTAAAAAGTAAAAATAGTTTTAAAAAAATTCAATAAAAGAATAAATTATTACATTTCTTTATGAAATTCTATTTGAGTTCAAAATCGCCTCAACCTCGCTACAATTGAATTACAAAAGAGAGTTGAAATTTCAAAATCGACAAGTAATTTTCCACCGAAGCATGTCATTAGTTCTCAGCTAAGGTAGCTAACAAAAACTAATGTCACACTACTCTTGTTGAAGTTTTTTTTTTTTTCTATATCTTTGAAAATAGAAAACTTTGTTCATACATGTCATTGCTTTAGCCTTGAACTCACATAGTATCACACATGGTTGCAGACGGCAGGAGGTTCAAGAAAGTCTGCAATAAATACTACTTACAACATTTTATTTGCGTATAAGAAACAAAAACAATATATATATATATATATATATATATATATATATATATCATGGCTTTCTATTCTAAGCAATCATGCAAACTTCTTCCTGGTTTTCTGTGTTGTTTCGTACTTCATCCTCAAAACTGGATTTTCAGATTCATGCCCTCAAGAAATGTCTTTAAACTATTCTTTTATACTAATTGGTATGGAAGGACTTCAAAACATAGATCATAATTAATCTTTTTAGTACAAAGGGAAGGTAAGGCGGACCATTTTGATCCTCAACAGTGTGTTGCGTTGCCAATTGAGATAAGCTTTTGTTAGACAAAATATAGAGCACAATTAATAATTAATAATAGTAACAAACAGCAAACAATGAACTAGAACTCCAAAAGTTCGTTTCAAAACCCATCCACACAAACAAGCCACAAAAATATACACAAACCATAAACAGAAAACAGTATCCTAATTATTATACAAAAAGAACTGCAAACAGGACAATCCTAACCAATTCTTTGAATGAAATTCTATAGAACTAATCTTGTCAATATGTGATGCTAGCATATCTATTATAGATCAAGATGCTGAGAAAGCCACCATTAACCCCATTCAAGAAAATTCTTACACAACAAGATAACCACCAGATTACTGCGCACGAAGAGGAAGATCTATATATAAATGAATATACAAAAGTTTATGACGGAGAACACCGCCATGTATTTCTAATGTCGAACAAGAAGTAGCTGCTAACATAAGTACCTTACATCATGTTGAGTAATTGAAAATTTCAAATGGAGGAGAAAGAGGAGCCAGGGTGTTGTAAAGAAGCATCGTTAATGGATGAATTTGCCATTACTTTTGCTTCAGAGGAAGCAAGAGGCAAAAGATACAATCTCAGTTTTTCCTTCCATAACTAAGGCATGGGGTTGGGGAGATGAGAGTTACTGAGGAGGTAAAGAGGTAAGAATCCTTTTTAACAACTCTACCCTTGTATATTGATAAACTACCCAGTGAAGGGCTTTCCAAGTGATAAATTATGCTAAAAAAATTGGATACTCGAAGAGTTCTAAATAAAAAGAAAATTGGAAAAACTGCATAAACAGCCTACATAATTACAGTTCTCAAACCATCTCTACAGTGGATCCGGCCTACCCGCCCAGCATCTGCATGAGAGGAGAGGTTGATATATTACCTATGTACACTATTGGCACACATGGATTCTGATACCGTTTGCACCTTTGTAGAACCGTGCCAACGTCTCAAGGAGTAAGCTAAAAAATCATTTCTACCTGCAATTCCCCAGATGGTTTCACATTTAGCGCAAATTTTCATAAGTAAATAATAGTAACAGTGAACTTTATAACAATTAGTTACCATTTCTAGTAATTAGATCGTGTTACTTCATCTTGGTCGCCAAAAGCTAGGACCTGAATTACAAAGAATAAATGAACAAACTGTCTAAGCCAAGCAGCCTACACTTGTAGAAGAGTGCTTTATACATCAGAAGTGACATCATTGATGTCATACGACATCATACTTATTCTTTTATTAATATATATAGATGAAAAGAATTGTTATAAATTTAGACAGTTACCTCGATTTGAAACACGTACGGGGCCTTCATAAGGTTGTCTATACGGCATGGAGTTTCTACTGTTCATATCTCGAGAGGGAAATCTCCACCTCTGGCTATGTGATGTTGGTTCACATGGAGTTCCACCACAAGAAACAGGGCCATAGGATGTTCTACCTCTATCATGATACCGAGAACCTATATGAAAATAGAAACAAGGTACCCACATTAAAATATTATAAACAAAATTAGAAGAGACACAGATACCCAAAACTACAAAATTTAAATATCTCTCATATTGATCTATCAAAAATGCTATAAACTTTACCGTAGAAAGGTCGTGGAACCCTCCAGTTATCATGAGGTTCATAGGAGTAATGTCTCATTCTTTCATGGTCATTGTAGAAGCATTCACCATCTGGGTCGTCTGCATAACGGAATCTACTTGAATAAGAAGCAGGTGGGTCCTCCCACCGAGGCTTCATACGATGGTCTCCATGGACATAAGTAAAATGATCTTGTGGTGGAGGAGGATGGGGTGGTCTTAAGGGGTATCCTTTATTGTGCAATGCAGTAGAATCATCACGCTGGCCATTGTTCAATACTCTACCAGGCATATTACTGTAAGAACGGGAAGTAGATTCTGGCATCTGCATCTGAAGATCCCGACGTTCTGAAGCAGGGTACTGCCCAGCATCACTTGTTCTTTGAGTAATCCCAGATGCATTCGATGAAGCAGGGTAATGTACTGTGTCAGCTGTTCTTTGAGTAGTCCCAGATGCATTTGACGATTGAGCCACCGGTTGCATCAAATTATCTTGAACACTCTGCAATATATAACAACACATAGGAGAAAGAGTTAGAAAATTTAAAGTAGAATTAAAAGAAAGGACAAATTAAGCAAAAGAACAGGTACTAACGTTTGTCTCCCTAAAGGAGCGGTCCAACTCAAAATCACTGACACATGAATCACTCCTGGAGAATGATGGGGGCAAAGGTGGAGGCTGGGGAGGAGGGGATGATGGAAGTGGTGGGCACGATGGTGGCACATCCTGAGGTAGTGGAGGAGCCATGGGCGGAGGAAAATGTTGCTCAAACTTATTATCCACAGCCTCAATAGCATTAACAACTACGGAATTAGATGAACTAATTTCAACTTCACAAGGGGGAGCAACATCTTCCATTTCAAGCTCACCATCAACATCTTCCAGAATATGCCTACGTTTCTCCATAACGGGAACAGACTCAAATTCTTCACAAGCTTGAGATGTGTGCTCAGGAGTAACAGCCTCAAAACTCCCTCCATCAGAATCACTTCCCTCATCTTCGTCCTTAAGCATTCGAGGCATGGAGAAACCAGGGATTTGAAAACTCGAATTGCTGCCAGTGTAAAAGTTATAAATGGATACATTCTAGCAGTTACAGATTACTTTTAAAAAAAGACTAATTCTAGGAAAAATTGACAATATATTCAAACCTTCCATATTCATCCACAAGCATCCCTTCCATTTCCCTGAGAGGATCGTCTAATGACCTTTCTGTTCTGGATGAACGCCGAGAGTAGGCACCAACGGATGATGAGCCACTGAGTGACTCCAGTTCTCGCATATGATGACGAACTATTGGTTCTGGAAGGACCCCTCTCTGTGACCAAAGCCTTAAAACCTGTAGAAGACAATGAAGAGTGAGAAAGCAAAAACATGGATATTGAAAGAAGAGATTGAACGAAACATTATTTCGAGTACTTAAGATTATTGAGACCTTGATGCACTGTTTACGATTTTCCTGTGCATTGCTTCCTGGAGGAGCAACAGCAGCCAGGAGTCGTGAGAGCACCAACTGGATGGCTGGTGGGTAAATGTCAGCAACATTGCCTAGAGCATCAACAAACATCTTCATATGAAGTTTACAAAGAAAAAAATCTTCATTGGATCATAACATTAATACTGCAATAGTTAAGGTCAAATGACTTACCTTTTAGGTTCTGAGAGCTCTGAGTGATTGAATCAATAAGAAAGAACAGATCCAACTTTTTATGTAAGCTTGATTCCGTGTCTAGAGTTCGAGTGAGGACTTCGACCACCTAAAAAGAATTGATTCAAATTTCCAACGTAGTTTGACAAAATTCTTAGAAATTTAATAACCAAAAGTTGAGAGAAAAACGAAAAAAAAAAAAAAAAAAAGATATTATTGAATAGTCCCCTATGGCGCAGCATCTGAAATTTCCAACGTAGTTTGACAAAATTCTTAGAAATTTATTGTGCAAGAAAGAAAATTTAAGTCCTATTTCATGACAAGCAGTATGCTCTTATTCTTACTTTTTTAGCATTCTAGCGGCACAGGAACATAAAAGGTTATTATAACAGGTAATCACAATATTTAATATACATTCGTCTTTCTCCGTTTTCTGATATCACTTCAAAGACTTTTCATCAAAACTAAAAACAGATCTCTCTTCATGGACTAAAATTAGCTATTATCCATAACAGGAAGTATTTGTTTCTTCCCACAACATAGCTTAGTGGGCAGAGATAACTTTGGCAGTATGGACTATTAACCTAGAGAACCTGCAAAAGAACCGTGGAAGATTCTATAACTGAATCCATTCTAAGGGTGTGTAATGGTATAATCATATGCTAACTTGTTATAGTGCTTAATGCAGTTTCCTATTTTGTCTCAGCATTTTTTTATAAATTGAAATATTGAAAATTTCACCGAAGGTTTAAGATAAAACATGCCATTTTCACAATCAAATTCAAAAAACAGACACTATTTTGCGCACAGCATTTGTGTTGGACATGTGAAGTTCTCAAACAAAACTAAAATATGAATGGATGTCACTACATAAAACTTACACGATATGATGCTCAAGATCGAAGTTCATTTCTAGCTAGAAAGACTTCAAAAGACTAGACTTGATTCCATCTTGTTGCCATCCAAAGAATATTATTTTGGAACGACTCATGGCCAAATAATTATTCTCTGAAGCTTAGTTATACTTGCTGTTTACAATTTATTTCAATTCCAATGAATAGGTGACATCTCGTTAGCACGCAACTCTCTCTTGGCATATTACTAAACAGATTATTAATTACTTTGCAGACTGTCAAAGGATGGGGAGCTTGCTTATATACAGAATGTTTTACGTAAACTCTCACCAGTACATATCGGATCTAATGAGACATCAAAGATGGTCACTTGATTCGAGTATTTTCTATGTAAAACCTTCCAACTCATCATATGCTAATGGAGAAAAGATCCTTACTGTTTTTTTATATACGTTAGTGTCCGAACCAGCTTACGCATACCTCAATAGATCTCACGAGACGACCAGCTTGACAATACAACATTTGAGTGTGGAAATTAAATCCTAGATAGGTGGCTACCATGGATTGAAGCCATGCCCATTACTATTTATCGAGACTCTCCTTTTTTTTACCATTAGACCAGCCTATGATGGTTGAAAATATGCTTACATGTCAATGGAAAAGCCTAAATGTCACAAGAAAACTATATAAGAAATAAAATAAAATAAAAACTAATATCCTCTGGTGGATTATGCTTAATCTTAATGAAAGCCATAAAAGTTTAGATGTTTTGCAACGAAAACGTCTTCAACTACATTATACTCTCGGTTTTCACAAAATGATTTTAGGGATAACCTTCTAGATCTCACGATCTCCCTCCCCTAAAACCAAAGGCAAATATTTTATGGATGTGCATAGTTAAAGCTATCTTTTCAGAAATATGGATGGAAAGAAATAAAAGAATTTTTCACAGCAGCAACTCTCTTGGAAGTCGGATAAACTCTCTCCCTTGCAAATTACAATCAATAATGAAAAGGAAACAACTAGTGAAGCAACAATAATTCAGAAAAGAAACTGTATTACCTTAGGGCCAAAACCAAACTTCGCACATTCAATAGCTACGCGTGTCGCTCGACCAATGCTATCTTTTGTTCTAGTCAAGTTCCCAAGCATAGCTTCAAAGGATGAAAGAGCAGCACGCGCTTCAACATCCTTGGGTTTTAATTTTAGAGACACCGGAGATTCAAGTTTAACTTCCTCCAAAAGGGTACCCAAACTTTTCTTATGAAAATTAGGACTAAAACTGATATTATTTTGTAGAAGACTACGCCTATCTGAAATAGAAACAGGATCAACTGAATCCATTGTAAGAGAATCGTCTGTGCCTGCAACAGACAGACTGCACCGTACTTCTGACACATCTTTCTGAATAATATGCTCAACAGAAAAGGGAGATCTACCATTCACCTCTTTCACATCAAGACTGGGACAGAAGAATAAAATAAGTATTCAGAAAAGGCTGGGCAGAAGAATCGTCCAATTTAATTTATGTTTATATATATATATATATTGAAAACTAAGTTGTTTGACCAAACAGTCACTAAAGAACTCTTGTTATCATATTTGACTTTCCTCCATATGAAAAGTGATGAATCTCAGATTTACATAAGAATCAGCACTATATGTCTGACATAAGACTAACTAGAAAGTCACTAAAAATGGTTCAGAAGAGGTTGCAATGAACAAAAGTGCTGCGTGAAAAGCTTTTCAATCTACGACAGGAAAGGACTTTATGTGAAGAAACATAAAATTAAATCTTTAGATTTTTTTGGATAAACACAACAAATGAATGAAGACAAACCTGTCAATACACAAATATTCAACATTATCTTTCTTCCAGATATACTGGCTTGTATATATCAAGAAATTTGCATCCTCTACATCTTATACATGCTAAACATACATGCAAAAAATTGTTATATGAAGAAGAAAACTTCCAATAGGAATGGGCACAGGGGAAATTTAAAATGTCTTTTAATCTTTAAACCAGAGACAGTAGGGGGGAAGAAGCATGAAAAGTCAAAGCAATTCATAGGTATAGCAAAGAGGGATAGATTGTGAATTTCAAGATTAATTCTAGTAAAATTCCTCAAAACAAGGAAATATAAAACAATAATTATGCTTACATGTTCTCTTCACAATTTTCAGCAACTGCAGGCTTCGGGGACTTAGCAATCATGATGTCATCTGCACAACCCTTCACTTCATCAGATCCATTCTGATGTGAAAGCTTACCAATATCATGGGAACCAGCAACAAGTTCACAGTCCATCCTACTGTTCTCTGAACATTCCAAATCTTTGTCAGGATTTGCAGATACAACAATAAGTGGACCAGCAATATCAGTGTTGCTTTTGCCTTCCAAAGGAAGTAACTGATCCATTTCACCACAAATAGATCTAATATCAGCCAATTCTCTAGGAGACTCCTTTTTCACACTGTTCATATGAACTACCGTTCTATCTGAATGACAACCTAATTGAGAATCAATATGATCTGCAACAACAATATGCTTTCCTCCACCTTCCAATATAACATCATCCTTGAAATCATGTTGTTGATTCTGTGAATTTTGATCTGCTTGATGATCAAAGTCTACTATTAGAGGTGTTTTTCCATTTTCCTCAGTGATCGTTTGATTCACATTGGTAGAGAATCGCTCATCTTTCAATTCAGAGGGATCGTCATGAAAAGTTCTGCCCTGCAGCCCTAAGCAATTGCCATCTTTGATTTCTATTTGGACATGAGACGAACTACATGTAGAACTTATGGGGCACCCGTTCGTAGAAGTTCGTGTTGATACAGCAGTTTCAGCAGCGGCCTGATCTTCTTCAGCCACATTAGCTGACATAGCCTCCAAAGCACGGTGGAGGCGTTTTGATGGTGGTAAAACAGATTCTCCATCAACTGAGCAACAAAACGATTGGTCTTTCTTATAATTACAAAGCTGAGACCAATTTGCAGAGAATTGAGTGCAAACCTTAGAAGGTGATGTGTAATTGGGAACACCATTTGCTGTATCCAAGACTCTATCATTACTACCATCAGCAGAGTTTGAATAACAGCTGACTTTTCCAGAAAGATTGAAAGGTACTGCTTTCTTTTGATTCTGTTCTTCTGTATCTGAATGTCTTTTACAGTCTTCTGAAGATGATACTTCACTCATCCGAACTCTTGCTCGTTTCACTAATGGAAGATGTTCATCACCATTTTCTTTGGAACATCTTTCTGTCTTATTTTCACAACCATTTTGTAAACATTGATTTGAGTTATCCACAACAGCTTCTAAAATCTCCTCCTTGTCTTGAGCACCTCCATTATCCTCAGATGCATCATTGATCACTCGTTTTCTCATTGGCTTCCTTTTCTTCTTGATGACAACAGCCTTTATGTGAAGATCAAGTCCTTTGCCAAACTCCACATCTCTCTCCAAACACTCCACAGCTGTCTCAGAGTGTTCAAATTTACACCCAGAATCAATAGTGCTGCATTCATTAAGGCTATATGTATCAGAGTCAGCTGTAACAATCTCAGAAGCATTGTCTTCAATGCTAACATTTGAAATTAAAGCTTCTGAAGTTGCATCATCACAGTCAGATCCATCAGGTGATTTTCTGTTTCGCTTATTCCGTCTCAATAACACTTCAGGAATGTTATTGGCCACTATGTCTCCACTACTAAATGGGATTGCCAAGTGTTGTAACCTGCGTGATTCCATCCTAGATGAGCTTCTAGATCTTTGAACAGATACATTTCTCTTTGTGACAGAGCTTTTTAATCTTGTTCCGCCTGACCTTTTCCTTGAGGACGTACAAGCAGGAAAGGGTTGCTCAGAAGCATCGGCATCAGTAGATTGATCCCGTCGAGCCATGTTATCAAGCAAAGAATTACCTTGTGCACCAGCCAAAACAAATTTTAAAGGAAGAGCTGGTTCACTCGTGTCTCTAGAAGAAAGTGAATTATTTGACTGCAGATTGTCATTATTTGCTACAGGAGCTTCTGTTTCATCTTTTGATCCCACGTTGGCAGATGAATCTACAACACTGCCCCCATTTACTCGAGCTAAATCATCAGATGAGATTATCTCATCATTATTATCACATTCTTTTAACTTCTCATGACAATCAATGATTTCCTGTACGGCACGAACAAAATCAGCTCCCTTTCCTTGACGTTTAACCAAAAGAGATTGCTTCTTTTCTTCAGTAAATGCCTCAACATCAGCAGGATTACAAAAAGCTCTGCAAGAAATAATGATGAGAATAACATAAATTTTCTGTCTCGTTTTTTCAGATTCAACTTGTAGGAGCAACCAAGGAAAAGGGAAAAAAAAAAGAAAACCCAAAATATATTGATACTGTAATTCCAAAAAAGAGAATAACGTCGCTACCATAAGTCCATGAAGGCTAAGCTAAAGGCTAACTTAAAGAGGCTTGGGAATATGTGGGGTAATCAGTTCTTGACCCATAAGTCCTTATAGAATATGATACATTTACATTTAAATGAAAAAATACAAGGGCAAGAAAAATCAAACTCCCAAAACTCCTCTAAAGAAAAAGTTTCCAACTAGGTAAGATACAACTTAGAGGACAGTTACACAAAAGTCTTCGAAATCGAGACCCAAAGAGAAATATAAATCGAGACCCAAAGAGAAATATGAAACATCACCAAGGTCCCTCTCCACACCTCTAAATACTATGTTGTTCCTCTCCCCAAAACATCCCACAATATAACACACACCCCAACAAAACATAAATTCCACCTCTCTTTGAGAGATGGACAGAGAAGGTACTCCTCGAACCTCTCTTTGCCGAGCTAACTCAAGATCATACCTTTGAAAGAAAGAGGTACACATGGATCTCAAAAACTGACAGCTCCAAAGAAGGTGATCCAAGACTTCCTCCACCTTTGGAGGAAGAATACCAAAGAAGGGGTTGTCGCTAAAAGAGAAATTTGTGCTCTATTTTTTTGAGGGAAACGAGTCTCTTTTATTAATGATAATAATGAGACAAAAGCACAAATTACAAGAGAATTATATAATGAGCAAAAGATCCTAGGGATCCGTAAATGCACCGGAACGTCTCAACTAGGTTGACACCCCTTAGCATCCTCATCATATTCGTGCAAACTAGTAAATACTTTAAAACTAAGGCCAAACAAACGGCCCCTACAACATAAATAAGAATGTATGAAAATCCAAGGAAACAAACCCAAATACACAAAATATCCCATCTGTCTGGTAACAGAATTAAGTGAAATAGAAGACCAATTATCCCTAAACCCTGGTTAGTTTGCTGAAATGAAGGCACTCCAATCCAAGTTTAGTCAGAAATGTAGTACATATCAAACTCCTTAGATAGAATGCACCACGATGAAGCGTTTCTATGAGCAACTTCAACGATCTATCCAACCAAGAGATTTGTTTTGAAAGTCCTTTGGTTTCTTTCAAACCATAAATTTGCCAATAATGCTTTGACCACATTCCACCATAAAATCTGAGTGGTCTTATTAAAATAAGGCCCTCCTAGTAGTTGTCTAACCAATTCTCTACACTCCTTATAAACACCATGACATGTTAAAAATGGAGAACAATTTATCCCAACGTTTGGCTGAATGTGAGCAAAGGAAAAAGAGATGAGACAGATCGTTTGAATTTGGCCAAAATGCGATTCGGCTTCCATTTCCCAGTTTGAATTTGGCCAAAGCTTCCACTTTCAACCCAAGGATTTTAAACCTACCTCGAGGACAAATGTTTTTGAAGAGCTGGGTAATGTTAGATACCTAGAGCAGGAGTATAAAGGTAAATTAGATGTGGTGGTTAGATGGTTATAAATAGGAAATTGGGGAGTGAGGAGAGACCATGAAGATTTTAGTAAAGTCAAGGGACTGTCATACTCCTTGAGAGAGGGGAAACAAAAGGCCAGGTGCTTTTGTTCTAGTCAATTCATATTGTAATTTCATATCAGATATCAATAAAGATAAATATTATATCAGTGTTCTATAAAATTGGTATCAGAGCAGTGAATCTTGGGAAGGAAATCAACAATGGAGCAAAAGCAGATTGAAGAAAAACCGGAAGCCTTTGAACAAGAAGTGATTGGGATGAAGAAAGAATTAAGCAAAATTCCGACAATTGAAAAAAATCTGAGATTCTTAACAAAGAGACTCCAGCGGTTAAGAATTCAAACCGAGGAAAATTAACAGTTGTTTTTACAATGCATTGAAACCATGGTGAAGGAAAAATCGACAAGTGAGTGAAAGAATCACAACGAATCTACCAGTGATGAAGAGTATAGTTGAAGGAGGAAGTACATCTACGAAAAGAATCGAGAACGAAGAACAAAGGAAGGAAATAGAAACTGAAGAGAAGGTTAGCAAACAAACGGAGAAAATAGAAACTGAAGAGAAGGTGAGCGAAGAACAAAAGGAGAAAATAGAAACTGAAGAGAAGGTGAGCGAAGAACAACGGAGAAAACAGAAATTGAAGAGAAGGTGAGCAATCGAAATAAGTTCGAATAGTCAGTATTTAGCGTAACTTCAGGTTGTTATCGATCACCGGAGGAACACGATCCATTAAAGAACTAGTTGGAATTAAAACAGAGGTTGATATTTAGTTTCCGATCACTAAGGGAAGAACTTAGCCGTGGACAATTTTAGCAAACAAGCCGAAATTCATGGAAGATCGGCGAGAATTACCGACGAGACCCGAAACGAAAATCCGAGTGAAGAAAAAGTTGTTCAAAGAAGCTGAAATTGATTGGCTGTGGTGGAGAAGGAAGACGTCGGAAGTTGACTAGTTTAGATGGAAAAAGAAGACGCCAACAGTCGTGTGGATAATGAGGAGGAAGAAAACGCCAGCAAATCGTGGTTGTCCAAGAAGACGATATGGAAAGCGAGAAAGTTGCATAGAGAGGAAGATGTTGTCATGATGCTGTCAATGACGTGGCAGAAAGGGATAGAAAAGGAGGTTAGAAGAAAGAAAACTAAACCCTAAAATCTATTCAAATGGGCTGCAACTTATCTTAAATAATACAATGGAGGCCCACCATTAAGTAGGTGGAGTGGCATTTGACAAAACAAATTGATTATGGGCCTAGCCCACTGGAGGAGAAGAGCTGAAAATAATGGAAAAAGAAAAAAATACGAAGCTGATGGAGGATTTTTTTTCTTTTGAAGGGCAGATTACTGAAAATTGTTGGTAATTTAGAAAAAGAAGAGAAAGAAGAAAGTTGTAAACACACCTTGAGGACAAGGTGTTTTTGAAGAGCCGGGTAATGTTAGATACCTAGATTAGTATAGAGCAGGGGTATAAAGGTAAATTAGATATGTGGTGGTTAGATGGTTATAAATAGGAAGTTGGGGAGTGAGAGAGGGCATGAAGATTTTAGTAAAGTCAAGGGACTGCTAATACTCCTTGAGAGAGAGGGAAAGCAAAAGGCCAAGTGCTTTTGTTCTAGTAAATTCATATTGTAATTTCATATTAGATATCAATAAAGAGAAATATTATATCAGTGTTCTATCAGATTTCTTAAGCTCATTCCATCATTTCCAGCTGAACATATCATTTCCATGAATGTTTCACACCACCATATGCCACAACGAGTCTTCTTTCTCAAAATACCACCATCCCCACTTAGCAAGAAGGGCCAAGTTTTTAACTTTGAAGCCACCTAGCCCGAGGCCGCCATCCTCAAAAGAGTTACCGACTGTTTTCCACTTAACTAAGTGATTACCTTTATGCCATTATGTCCTTCCCAGAAAAAATTCCTCAAAATTCTTTCTAGAGAAGATATGACCCCTTCGGGCATTAGAAAAGAAGAAATGAAGTATGTTGGAAGGCTAGATAGGACCGACTTACAGAGTGTGGCTCTTCCCCTCTTGAAAGATTGAACATCTGGTTGCCAAAAGGATACTTGTCTTGGATAACCCCCCAACGAAAGTCCCAAATACAAGTTGCAGCCATGGGCGTGCATGGGAAAAACCTCTATATTAATACCACATATTGCTGATTTTTCCCAACTCACCTTCTGTCCTAAGCACCATCCATAAAACTCTATCACTTGTTTTAACTTGTAAAACATTGGGCTGTCATATTTGCAAAACAAGAATGTGTCATATGCATACTGGAGAATAGAAACGTGGACTTTTTCTTTTCCGACAATAATCCTTAGTAGTCCATTCCGATGAAGTATGTCTACAAGCCCCCCAATACTTCAATCACCAGAAGGAAAAGAAAAGGTGAAAGTGGATCACCTTGTCGTATCCCCCAAGGAGCCAAAATTCTCCCTCTTGGTCTTCCATTGATGAAGATGGAGTATCTTGGATTTTTTTACCTCCCATTATCCATTTAATCCAAGTGTACTCGAACTGTTTATTCTGTATAATTTTCTCTAAGAAGTCCCACTCAACACGATCAAATGCTTTCTCAAGGTCAAGTTGAAGAATCCACCCTTTCTTCCTTTTAGCCCGATACTCCTCTCCAATATTTGTCTTCCTCCTATGAAAGCACTCTGAGACTCGGCAATAGTATATGAACCTTCTTAAGTCTCTCAGCTAAAACCTCGGCAATGACCGTGTAAGACAAGGTAGTTAAATTAATAGGTCTGAAATCTTTAACTGCGACTGCTAGCTCCTTTTTCTGAATTAAACAAATGAAATTCTCTTGGACGCAAGCATTTAACCTTCCATCCTTATAGAAATCTTCGAAAAGAGCTAGGATGTTTGGCTTCATATATCCCAAAATTATAAAAGAAAGTCTGTTGTAAATCCATCTGGATAGGGGGCTTTATTCTTGCCAAGCATCTTGATGGCTGCCATTATCTCCAACTCTGAAAAAGGTACTGTGAATGTTGAATTCTACCTTGGAGAGAAACCATTCCAATCAAAATTCAAAGGGAGATGTCTCAAACCCGAGCTTCTGGAGTAAAGTTGTCCGTAAAAATTCAGAATTGGACCTTCAATTTCTCTGAATGAATTGGTTAACCCACCCATATCCTAACTTTGACCAATTAATTCATCTTTCTCCTAAACATGAGACAATAAAAGAGTGGAGATTTCTTCCAGCATATCTCTAAGCCAAATTTCAGCTACAACTTGGCCTCAAAGCTTACATTTCACAGAAGATATGCGACATAAATACAACTACAAATCCAAGAACCCCCTTTCAGTCAAAATCTTTCTATTTTAAAGTTTAAAGAAAAATAAAAAATAAAAGAAAAGAAAGTCAGAATAAACCTTATGTAGCCCTTGTTCAAATTTATCACAAGCCCACCAGTATTTTATAGAGCTCAAGGCACACTAAAGCACATTAGCCCAAGAAAGCTTAAGTCCAAGACGAAAAAATAAAAAATAAAGACCACGAGGCTTTTTTTTGGCGAGGTACACGATGTATTAAAATGTAAAATATAGCTACATGCATATATATCTTTGGAAGGAGTGAGCAAAGAAGGCTGAAAAACTAAGCCCACCAACAAAACCAACTTCGACAATCAGTTTTTCGATCAAGGTCACTTTATATGGCAATATATCCTTAGAAAAAAACCCACAAGTCTCTAACAAAACCCTCACGTATCTAACACTATCTAGACAAGAAGAAAAGATAAAGGATACCTCTCTAGAAAAACTGAATAAGGGTAGATCTTTTCCTTTAAAGATAAAAGGAGAAAAAACCTATTCTCCCAAAAAAAACTAGATACTTATGAATGCTTCCCACAACTGGATCCCAAAACAAACCACTTGGCATATCATGGCCAAGAGAAAAATAGCCTACTTTGACCCCACCAATGACACCCACCTATTCAACTTAGTAGAATCACAATTAAGGCCAAAAATAAGACTTTTACTTCTATTAATCTTCAACCCAATTATCACAGAACGAAAGAACATGGTTTAGGTAAACCAACTTGAGAATGTTGCCCTCCATCCCAAGACAAACAAACTTGAGATATCAATTATCCACAACCGGCAAGAAAAAGAAAAGAAAAATGAAAACCTCATCTCAAACCTATTGAAGCTCCAAGTAAACTCCTCGCTTGCCATTAACAAGAATGCAGTTGATAAATATCCTTGTACAACTCTAAATTCAAGACTCCATTTAAAACCAAAGAGTTGTTCCCCCAATCTTATCTAGAAAGTCCCAATTCACGTCATCATAAACATTTTCAAAATCAACCTTATAGGGCAATTTTTTGTATGCCTATGAACTCTCCTCTTGTGTAAGTTTTCATTTTCCTCAAACTGAGTTTCTCGTCAAATAAAGAAATTAAGAATCCCCGCACAATGTTGCAATTTAAACCACCAAGAAAAAATTGAAAGACCAAGTCCTCCTTCGATGGAACTTCATCAAAGATACACTTCTTTTTCAAATTCCAGAGACTACATTTTCATAAAGTTCTATGGAAGCATTCAAAAATACCGACAGGAAAAACACAGGATGGAAGTCTAAACAACGATAGACTTAAAAGGCAAAACAAGCACCAATCTAAAGAATAATAGTGGAAGCTAATTACCTAAATTCCTAAGTACAGACCCAAAGAGAGGCCCTACACTTGGCCCCACACTTCTTAAAAGAATACCTGGTAAAAAAATCATTTTTTAGATAAAAAAACTACTTTCTTTGAGAAAAAATGAAAGAATACAAGGTCATAAAAAGAACCACAACCAGAAAAGCGGAGCTTCCCCTACAAAAGGTGGTTCGTTCCAAGTATGCAAAATAGTGTCAATAGAAATATTACAAAAGGGCTTTGAAATCTAAGCCCAGAGTTTCACTGGAACCTACGAGATCAAACTGACCCTAGCAAGCCACAAAAAGGTGACCCTTCTACTGAAGATGCGAATGGAGGGGGAACTCCCCAATCATGTCACTAGTATCCATGTGTCGAGCATGCAAAAAACCAACATCTGGAAAATAAAAATCAGGCAGGTCTTGCAAACTCACAACATCAAAGAATATGTTCTTTGGTCCAGATTTTCCCCTACCTTCTATTAAAGAATACTACAAAATGAGCCCACTAACAAAGGCAACTTCCTCACAAGCCAATCCTTCTGCCTAGCCAAATACTCCATTAAACAACAAAATGACTACTGCGCTTGAGAACACGACCTTTATCACCAAAAAAATAGATAAATGAGACACAACATTCTCCATCTTAAGACAATGATCAGTATTATAAGCCAAACAAACACCAAAAGTTTCAAAACATGATTTTCATATAACACGAGTAAACTGTCACTCTGACAGATGTGACCTAGATCCACATATGCTTCCAAATAAAGAATCCAACATGACAACCCAACAAGAAGATCAAATGTCTCTGCATAACCCAAAATGCAAAGAGAACAACAAGAGAATATGGGGGGAATGAGACCAAAAATGCCCACTATGAATTCAAGGACATAGTAGTAAAACCTATAGAACAAATCTGGTTCAAGTAAAGATCATATGAGTATCCCTAATATGAAAATTAAAAAAATTAAGAAGAAAGTTGTGTTTTTATTCCTTGCTTTCTCATATCTATGAGCATTTGGATTAGTTTACATGCACTGCAACTAGATCAAAAGACCACCATCTAACCATATTGCATTTAATTCCCAAGAAAACTCCTAGGAATTTAAATCCTGCGTAGGTGGTCACCATAGTTTGAACACGTTCCTTATGATTTACACCAATAATCCAGATATCTTCTTATGTGGTTTGAGTTTTATGCAAGCAAGTTTCTAGATATCGGTCATCTCTAAAGATGGTGTAAACCAAAAGTCTAATTTTTTTTAATCAAATGATTATTCACTCAAGAGAGGAGAGAAATGTTGTATTTATGGAGAAATATGAGTAAAAGGTCCAAACTACACTTCTAACTAACTTTCTTAACTAACATTTCTTTTCTATTACAATTAACTCTCTTTCTCACTCCTGGGTACACCATATTCCACCCCCCTAAAAATAAACTCATCCGGAGGTCTTCTAAGTTGATAATTGGAACTCATCCAGAGCAAAATAGGTCTTCAAATCAACAATATCGAATGGGTCAAACTGTCTATCCTTCAACTTATTGTAGATTCCCACAGGATATCTATTCTTCCTTAGATGAATCATCACAAGATCTCCCTTTTAAAACTGAACTTCTCTTGTAGTCTTTAGCTTCCTTGCAAAATTGAGTTGTCTTCTTGATCATCATTGCTTGAGAATCTGAATCTTGGAATTTTTGGAGCATTTCTTGAATATTTAGTTGCCTTCTTGGATTTTCTTCGACTTTTCTTTTAATTCTTCGAAGCCTTTCTTGAAGTACTTCTTGTTGAATTCTTCCATTTCTCACTGCAACCCCAACTCTCCATCCTCTTCCAGCCCATTCTTGCTCATATAGTCGACCATTCTCTTGGTTTTGATGAGCTGCCGCCACCACTTCCATCCTTCTAGTGACCGCATCAATGCTTTCTTAAAGATCAGTGTCACATAAATTCCATCCAATGAGAATTCAACGGACAACAAGTGTCGGGTTGATGTTCTTGGAGGGAGGGTGGGGTTTTCTTCCACCTCTTGTTCTTCCACATGGTTGTCCTCCACATTCGGTTGACTAGCTCTTCTTCAGGCCATCAGTCCCAAATCTTGGAGTTGCTCAAAGTCTATTTTTTTGTCAAATGATTATTCTCCCAAATGAGGATGTATTTATAGAGAAATATGAGTACAAGTCCAAACTACCCTTCTGACTGACTTTCTTAACTAACATCTCAAAACTACCCTCCTAACTAACTTTCTTAACTGGCATTTGTTTTCTATTACAATTAACTCTTTTTCTCACTCTTGGGTACACCAAAAGGTGACATTGTGTTTCTAGTTTTCTCTTCCTTAAAGTTGCTTGAAAGATGGAAGAGTATTCTTAAACATGCCTATATATAGGTGTAGGAATCTAACTTAATTTTAGACATAATAGAGTTCACATAGACATGTCAACTACCAACTTCAAAAAACTATGGCAGAATCATGTAGTATAGATCGTTTAGCTTTCTAAACGAAAGAACTTCTCAACAAATCTAGAAACTTTGATGAGAAGATTTAAGGTCATTGTTCTGAAATATGTTTGTCTAACTTAATCTTATGATAAGAAACAGATTTGTTACTAAACCTCTAGGCCTTTTAACATATAATTCATAAAAGTAAAGTAAGCACATAAAAATAGGTCAAGTGGCCTGGAAATCATACAATACACCTTGTGACATTTTCATTTTTCTAGATTGTTATGGTGTTGTTCTTGCACATAAAAACATGAAAAAGAAGCGAAAAAAAGTGTTGTTTGCATGTTCTAGACTGCAGGTATAACGTACTAGAAGTGTACAAGCTGTTTTTAATTAGAAAATGATTTTTTTCTATAAAAGCTCATATTAATTGAGTAAAAATGAAAGAAAACACAAGCATAAAAAAAATAATAATAACCTCCACAAAAGGGAGCACCCAAAGAAAGGATCTTTAATCTAACAAAATAAGACCTAGAGTATGGTGAATAATTACCTAAAGAACTTGTCATTCACACCTAGGAGAAACATTGCAGGGTTCTTTGGAGAGTTGGAATGAAATCATTGAATAATTACCTAAAGAACTTGTCATTGACACCTAGGAGAAACATTGCGGGGTTGTTTGGAGAGATGAAATGAAATAAAGATTACTGGAAATCAAAGGGGTATCAATTGAGGGGAGAACAAAAATGGGATTGTGAAGCATGAAAATATTGGAAAAGTGGGTTGGATTGAAAATTGTGGGAACGAAATGAGTTTAGTATTATAACTCGAGCCCAAAACGCTCAATCGAACCATGGGTTTTCCATTACATAACATTACATTTCTATTCCATTATAGTCCAACAAACACCCCCTAAGTTTACAAGGGACCATACATCAAGAAGGTCCCTCAATCCCTCTAAAAATTTTATTATTTCTTTCGTCCTAAATACACCGAAACAACTACTACAAACACCTCAGTAGTTTTTTTCTTTTTTAACAAGGAACTAATGGGAGGTAGCAAACACCTAAACAAATTTGGCTAAATAACATTCTATTATCCTGAACAATGTTGAGAATGCCAATGAACTATAGTCTTAACTTAAGACTAAGCACCTCTTTAATCTCTTTCAAAGTGAAAGGAGTCGAGATCTAGTACCCTACATCACCCTAATGCAACAGGCTACCTATCTAACAGGCCACTCTAAACAGTCGATGAACGGCCTGTGAATGCATAAAGAAGAAAAAGAATATCATCACTCACTCCATCTCTCTATTCCCAACAATACGTTCCATCATCTGTAACAAGAAACAAGATACAGTTCAACATACTCCTGAAAATAAACACCCCATAAAATAACTTCCTACAAATGGAAATCTCCTTCTTCAAGACCTTACTTCACTCCAAACTTCCTCCAATTCTTCTCAGCTTCATCAACTACCAACTCATATTCCCCTTGAGCCTAATATGTCATTCCCTCAACCTTTATAACATATGCTTGTTTTGTTTCATTCAATATTTGACACATAGGTTCAACCGTATTAATATGTGATGGGTTCCACATCAAAAAAAAGTGAAGGGTCAACGTAAATTATTTCATGGTGAACAAATAAAAAATGATCGCTAATAAGAACTTGTACCAATAAGAATAGCAATAGAACGGAAAACCATAAATGGTGAGGCCAACAAGCAAACACAAAGATTCAACAAATCCCCCCCCCCCCCCAAAAAAAATTGATTTCAAATGATAGCAAAGTTGGAAGGAATTTTTCTGATATCAAACTAACGTTCCAAATAAGTTCAAGTTAGAAGCACTGAAAATGAATCGAGTACTCACATCTGCTGGGTTCCAAAGAAATAGACAAGAACTTTCTTCCAATCGGTTGAATAACCCCATTTCTCTGGCTCGCTCACCTGTCATCAAAATCAGCTTGCACGTGAAATCAGAAAATTACAGTCTTTCCTAACTTAACCTAAACTTCCAAAAATGGAAAGAAATATTAGAAAACATTTAATCCAGAATTATAGACAAAAAATAATGAAATTGGGTGGCATGTGATTGTTCCAGTTCCAATATTTTCCAGAAATTTGTTGCCTTGATGATGTATTTTAAGTCGCCGCAACTATCAGTACATCTACTAATTTCCAACCGCAAAAAGATTAAAGTCAACAAGAAGAACAAAGAAGAAAAACTGAAATTTCTAAATTTTGTAGATTCCATTCAGTTCCATAATCGTTAGCACGCTTCCCAACAACCCATCCAAATAAATATAGTCCACAAAACCATCGTATCCCCAAACCTGTGAACTAAAATTCCAAAAGCTCCCAAATTGTGCAATGAAAACCCATCAGATATCCATAAAGTTAAAACCTTTTCTCAATCAGAACCACCACAATCTTGCTAAACTATCTCCAACACCTTCCCATACCACTAAACACCCCAAAACCCAAATACCCCTAAAAACATGCAATCCAAAACCCTTACTAAGCACAAAAGAAAACACTACCCCATCCAAAAAAAACCACACACAAAGCTCAATAAACTAAACCATACCGTAGCAGGCCAAGCAGGGAATCCTTTCACTTTAGCCAGTACAAGATCCCCAACTTTCCACTGCCGGCGCGAGGCGGCAGCAATAGCGGCTTTACCGGCACCTTTTCTTCGACTCGGTGCCATAGCCACAAGCACAAAGGGCTTCGATGAACAAAGAAACCCCACTATTTCAACTCAATTGAAAGCACAAAACCACCAATCAGCAGAAATAGCCCGAAGAACTGGAAGTTGTTGCACCGACAAAAGAACTTCAAGTAATTAACAGACATTGGAAAGCAAAACCCGTCAGAAAAAAAAAAGGTTGAAGTGATGGGAGGAGGAAGTAGAAGAGTGAGAAGACCCCAAAAAAACCCTAAAATTCCACGGCAAGAGAGAGAAAGAGGAGAAAGAGAAGGCGAAGGAAAAAACAGACTGTAGAGCTTTTTTTTTTTTTTGTTCGTGGAAGGAGCGCTTTCACACAGAGAGATATGAGTTGGTTAGGTGGGCGAGATGCTAAAATACGCTATTTGTATAATAAGAAATAATTTCATTGATTACTCTATTGTGCGCTTTTTTGTGTGAATTAATATCTTGCTTTTGGGTACTGTGTAAATAACACGTGACCCACCAAATCAATCATTCGCTTCCGGCTCGGCCCATTTCTCCGGGATTTCGGGTGGGCCGGAATATGCTTAAGGATTTTATGGCCCACATGGATTTTCGATTGAGAATTTGAATGGGAAACAAACCAATTCTTAAAAATTATCTTTTTAATCTTGAGGTTTTAACGGATAAGTCTGGTCGAAATTTGGTCATACATTCATGATAGTTTTGTTTTTTTAAGAAAAATAGTTAGAAACCGGTAAGAAATAATCAAATAAGTGTTGATATACCAAGGATCACATTCATCTTAATTCATATAGTCTCAATTTGTCTACCCTATTTATAATTTTATGGATTAAATTTCTTAATAATTGTATTTAGCCTGAACCAACCAGCATGATGGATATTACCACTAATCCTACAATTTGAGTTGGTAGATAATTTTACCACTTAACAACTTCTACGATTATATTATTTTAGTTTTTTTTGTATATTTGTAATATAAAGAGCATAAGGTTGAGGGCGCATGCCCCCCTGTGCTTATACTAAATATGTTGATGCCAATGCCCACGTACGAAAAAAGATATCTCTCGAAACCTTCAGCATTGGTCGTTGTCATGGCTCAAGGCTCAAAATCTTCGTATGGCATTAGATTTTTGTTCGCTAGTCGTTGTCATCCTTAAGCTGATTTGCGTCATATATTGTTATGGTCATTCGATGTGGGTTGTTTGAAGTGTGTCCGTATGTCATTTGTGACCAATTCTGGCATTGTGGCATCTAGTGTGGGTATTTGTTATCGTTTGGGCTTGATGTATCCGACGTATGGTGTGTGATCATTTGTTGTTTGTGTTTCATTTAGGTTGTTCGACAAGGGTGAGGGTTGTTCAACTTGAAGGGACTATTTTCACAGGGTTAATGGTGAAGTTATCTTTTGACTACATGTTTTGAAATCATTTTGTAGCTTCCGCCCAAGGTTTGTGTTTGTGGTTACTTTTGATGTGCGTCGGGATTGACAATGAAGAAAAAAACAGTCTTCATATAGTTCCAAGTAGAACCTCCTCATCAATCGAATGTTTATATAGGATCAATCGTGTTTTAGCAATTTTGACTCGAATCGCAATTTTGATTTTTTAGAGTTTTTTGTATATGGTAGTTAGTTCACTTGGATTAATACCCAAATTGGAGTTGGTTTAGTTCAACTAAGTTGATCTTTAGGGTTTTATATATGTGAGACTTTTGACCAGTCGTTTGTTGTAATGTTCTATATAAATGTACTTGGAGAAGTATTGAAATTGTTTACGTGTGTGGTCACCTTATTTCATCGATCATAACCAATTTGTATTTTTTAAAAGCCCCAATAATACAATGGACAATATTCTTTGTTGGTGGAGGGTTATCATAATAATGTTGCTCATGGTTGGTTTTGTGTTAAAAGGTAGATCTTCATAAGGTTTATGGCTCTATTAATAACTCCTTGAAAATATGACAAAAATAAGGTGGATCGTCGATTCCTTTTTTATTATTATTGATGGGTTGCTTGAAAATATTTTATTTGGGTGGATATGACTTAGATGTAAGGAAACCCGCCTTTGTCATATTTCTTTATGACTATCGTGAAAATGTTTTCTTATCTATTGAATTTTCATCCTCATTTTTTTTCATTTCCATCGCCATTGTGGTTAGATTTAACTCACTCATTTGTGTTTTTGCTAATAACTTGATGCATCTCTAGTATTGCAGACCACAAGTATTTAGTTTTTATGCATGTTATTTTGAGATGAGATTTAAGGGTTTCAGCATTCATAAGATT
Source organism: Cucumis melo (assembly GCF_025177605.1). Taxonomy (NCBI): domain Eukaryota; kingdom Viridiplantae; phylum Streptophyta; class Magnoliopsida; order Cucurbitales; family Cucurbitaceae; genus Cucumis; species Cucumis melo. The sequence goes on from NC_066857.1 coordinate 31,437,426, forward strand.
CTTATTTGCTTCTCTCCCACCTTGTTGTCTTGGTTTCCTTCTTATTTCAAGAACGATATCATATAAAATATTGAATTTTTTCTTTGTTGGAGAGAGTACTACTTTTGTGATGAGCTAGGTTGCTAACGCTTTTTCTTATTCAAGTCGATTAAACTTATTTGATTTGTTTTACAAAGCTCTCAAGTATAGTGTTCGTTTTGCCTGCTATAGTTATTAAGATTATGTTAACTTGCCTTGTTTCTTCATTTGGAGAGGAATAATGGATGGTGTTGGGGTGCAAAGGTTGTTTAGCACGACTGTTTGCCTTTCGTATTACAAGGGTGGTTGTTGTCTATACCACATTTCTTCTTGGGGTGTTGCTGCTTGTTGAAGAAATTGAAACTAAATAAAGAGACACTCACTTGGAAGAAAGAAAGTTTTATTAAGACAATTTACAAATGATGGACACCTTTAGAGAGAACACTCACTCACTTTCACTCAAAGTTTCTAACTCTCTTTCTCTCTTCCTCACTTTGCTTACTTGCTTTGATTTTGCTTGGTCCACAAATGAGGATCACACCTCTATTTATAGGCATGAATTCCTTGGAGCCCAAGGCAAAAAGAGGTCTCTAGAGTTCTACCTATTCTAGATATTTATCTATATAATTCTAGATATTTCTCTCTTATTCTTATCTAAAAGAATTCTCTAAAAATTTTTATTCTAAAAAATATAAGATATTTCTAGATTTTCTCTTTAATTTACATAATTCTAGAATTTTAATCTACTCATTTAATATCTCTAGAAGATTCTAGTTAGTGTTGCTATATACTTTAACACTCCCCCTTAACACTAACTATCCTTGGTCTTTCAATCATCCCGAGTTGATGCAGAAACTTCATATGCTTGGTTGCGGGTAGACCTTTCGTGAAAATATTTGCAATTTGATCTTCAGTCTTTATTGGCTTCATTTCAATTTCCTCTTGAAGTACATTTTCTCTTATAAAGTGATAATGTACCTCCACATGCTTGGTCCTTGCATGGAAGACTGGATTCTCAGCTAAGCGAACTGCAGATAGGTTGTCACAATATAAAGTTGTTGCATGATTAATCTCTTGGCACAAATCCTTCATTAGTTGCTTTATACACATATTCTCTTGTGCTGCCATGGCTGCTGCTCTATACTCTGCCTCTGTGGTAGATAAGGCAACTGTTGGTTGTCTCTTGCTACATTAAGAAACTGCTCCACAACCAAGTTTAAACAAGTACCCAGTAGTTGATCGTCGTGTATCATGATCTCCTGCATAATCAGCATCATAGAAGCCTTCAAACTTGCAATCTTACTCTTTCTTATATAAAAGGCCATATTCAATTGTTCCTCTTATATATCTTTCTCCGAACTGCTTCAAGATGGGGTTTCTTCGGTTTTTGCATGTAACGACTTATAACTCCGACAGAGTATGAGATATCAGGTCTTGTTAAAGTAAGGTAGATCAAACTACCTACCAACTAACAATACATTGTTGGATCTGCAAGATCTTTGCCTTCATGCATGCATAACTTTTTGTTAACCTCCATTGGTGTGGATATTGGCTTGCAGTCACTCATATCATACTTTTGTAAAAGATCCTTCACATATTTTTGTTGTCTAAGAAACAATCCTTTTTCGGAGCACTCCATCTCTAGTCTAAGAAAGTGCTTTAGTTCTTCAAGTTCCTTCATTTCAAAACGGACTAGTAGGTTCTGCTTTATTTTTCAAACTTTAATTGTGACCTTTGAGTCTTGAGCTTTGACAAATAAACTAGAATCTGCTGAAGCTACTGTAAAGCCACTTTCAACAAGGAATCCTACAATCTTTCCGTACCAGGCTCTTAGTGCTTGCTTCAAGCCATATAAAGTCTTTCTTAGCTTGCAGACATAGTCATGATGAATTTTATCCTCAAATCCTTTTGATTGCTCTATATATATATCTCGATCCAACTCTCCATTTAAGAAGGCATTCTTAACATCCATTTGCCATAGCTTCTAGTCCTTACTAGCAGCCAGTCCTAATAAGACTCGAACAGTGGTGAGCTTTGCTACTGGACTGAATGTCTCATCATAGTCTAGACCATACTGTTGAGAAAACCCTCAAGCAACCAATCGAGCTTTGTATCTCTCGATTGTTCCATCTGCTCGTGTTTTAACTTTGTAAACCCATTTACATGATTTGAGTTTAACATCCTTAGGCTTCGGTACCAAATCCCACGTATGATTCTTTTTTAATGCATCAACTTCTTCTTCCATGGCTTTTCTCCATTAGATGTTTTGTGACGCTTCTTCGTATGTTGTTGGCTCTTCAAATGTTGTTAATGTTGCATCTACATACTTAGAATTTGGTTTTCTTATTCTGTTTGACCTCTGCAATTATGGTTCTTGATTATGTATTCCACTTTGCCAAGGACTTTGTGTTCTTATCTATTCTTCTTCATCTTTGTCGTTTTTTTCTTCATCTTTTGTTGGAGCCTGTTGTACCTGACTTATCTCTTCTTTTGATCCTTCTTTGAAAGACTTATCATCCTTGGTTGACTTTTCTAATTTGGGTGTCCACCACGATGATGCCTCATCAAATATAACATTTCTTGATGTGTAGCATCGTCCACTAATAGGATCCACGTACCTCCACCCTTTTCTTTGGTTGTCATATCTAACAAAGATACATCTGATTGCTTACTTATCAAACTTGCTTCTCAAATGATCTGGTACGGATACATAGTATACACAACAAAAGATTCGTAAGTGTCCAACTGTTGGCTTGATATTCAACAAGTTTTCATAAGGTGATTTGAATTCAAGCCTTTGTTGAGGAAGTCTGTTAACCACATGGGTCGCTGTTCTCATACACTCAGCCCAAAATCTTCCTGGAACATTAACATGCTACGACATACTTCTGCAAGATGTCTATTTTTTATTTCTGCCACTCCATTTTATTGTGGAGTGTTTGGACACGTTAGCTAATGATATATCTTATACTTTTGCAAATTTTGAGAGAATTAATTAGAGATATATTCTCCCCCGTTATCTAAACGTAAACATTGAATTCTCTTTCCTAACTCATTTTCAACTTGTTCTTTGAATTCTTTAAATTTTGTAATTGTTTCTGACTTTTCTTTCATAAAGAACATCCAAACATACCTGGAGAAGTCATCAATAAAGGTCACCATGTAGTGCATTCCACCAATTAAAGATTGCTTGACAGGACCAAATACATCTGAATACACCAACTCCAATGGTTGTTTTGCTCTGAATTTGGACTTCTTGAATGGTAGTTGATGTGCTTTCCCATACTGGCAACCAACACATACCATGTCTTTTCTGATATCAAGTTGTGGCAACCCCTTCAACATGGACTTGTTTATTGTTGTCTTTAATTTGTTGTAGCTAACATGACTAAGTCTTGTATGCCACAAATCTGCTATTTCATTCTTCTGCATCTTGTTCACGTAGGCGGTCTCTGCTGACATAACGTAGATGGAGTCCATCCTTCGTCCTTCCATCAACGGTGTACCACTTACTTTAAGATTATGATACACCTTGACATTGTCAAGTCCAAATACGACGAAGTTGCCTGCTAAAGTCAATTAAGATACTGACACCAAATTCTTCTTCATTCTAGGCACATAAAATACATTATCTAATTTCACTTGATTGGAATTAGAACGAGGCACTATCATAGTTTTGCCAACGTGAGTTATTGGCAACTTTGAGTTGTTTGCAGTTACAACAACTCGGCTTCCTTTGTACTCTAATGTGTTTTATAGCTTCTTCTTATCTCCTGTCATATGGTTAGAACATCCTGGATCAACAATCCAATCATTTTCACAATTTACCACTTCTGCATGGAGAGCTAACACTTCATTTTCCACCACATTGGATGTCGACTGGGGGTTGGGATCTGTGGTTGCACAACATGCTTCTGCATCCCATTATTCTTCACTAATGCTCTCGGCCTGGGAGGTGACTCCATTGCTTTCTGATATCTTCTTCTTGCAGTGACATTCTCTCGCATAGTGGCCTATCTTTCCACAGTTGTAACATTCACCCTTCTTTCTATGATCGTGTAGACGATCATTTTTACTAGCTCCCCCTACTTGAGAGCCCTTTGGAGTCTCTTCAACTCCTTTTGACCCTACTTTCTTTTCAAACTTTGAATAACCTCTCCTTTGGCCACTAAAGAGCGCTTCTTCATATTACTCTTTATTGTGACTTTCGGCATTTGCTTAGCCAATGCTTCTTGACTGGCAAGCATACTCTCTAGGTCAATGAAAGAAGGTTGAACCACCCAACCTTGAATAACAACAATAAAACTTCTATATTCTAATTTAAGACCATGAATAATAATTCTTCTAATTTTTTATTCTGAAATGGCTGAAGTAGGATCTAATTCAGAGATTTCACGGCATAGAGATTTTACCTTGGTGAAATATTGGTTGATAGTCATCTCCCTTTGAGTAATTGACAGGAGCTCGTTCTCTAAAAACTGCAACCTTGCATCATTCTTCTTTGAGAAGAGTGAGGCGGATGTGTTCTACTTTCTTTGGTGTCTCCATAATACTAATGTGCTCCAACATTTCTTCATCAATTGTAGTTTTAATTGCAAACATGGCCTTACTTGCCTTGATATTCCATTTCTTCAAATCAGTAGCATCCTCGGTGGATTAACTCCAGTGCCTCCTACAACATCCCACAAGTCTTGCCCTTGGAGATATGACTTCATGCATGTGAAGGGATAAAAAGCCTTTTAGAGCGGAAGAATTACAGAGACCAACCCAATTTTAAATTAACCTAAAAATATCAATACATTACAAAATAATTATAAAAATAATTTCTATGGCTAAGCATGCTTTCAAGAAAATAAGAACTTACGCTCGTTGACGAATGTACCAAACACTAATTTGGGACACCACCACTTGGAAACCTTCATAGATTTATAGATTTGAGATGGTTTGTGGGAACCAAATTGGATTAGTGTCCATTCAAAATCACATAACTCCCTTTGTTTTAGTTACACAAAAAATTCTCTGTTCTTTGGACGAAAGAAGTGGAAAGTTGAGAGAATAAATGGGAACTTGGGAAAACCACCCACATTCCCTTTTAGTTTAATAAATTAATATATATTAAAATAAATAATTAATTAAATTAAGTAATTAATTAATTTAATAATTAATTAAATCATATTTAATTAATATTTTCATTTAAATCAAATTTAAATGAATATCTCTCGCATAACATATAATTTTCATTTAATTAGTTTAATAAAATCAAATTAAACTAAACTATTAATTAATTCTCTAATTAATTAATTTCTAAATTAAATATCTTATATTTAATTTAATCCAAAATTTGAATCATATTTAAATATAAATTTCTCTCGTAACCTATAGGTTTAATATGTATTACATACACATTAAATTTTAACCTATAGTTTTAATATGAATCTAATTCACATTAAATTAATATTTGAACTCATTCAAATATTTTATTTCCTCGTAATATAATTTTGAATCATATCCAAAATTAAATTTATATAATAAAGTCTAATTAAAATATAAACTCTATATTATAATGTATCAACATACATTATATTAATTCCCAAAGTAAATTTGAACATTTCAAATTACAACAAATATAAATTTATCTCATTACTCTCTATGAGCTAGGAAAGGGACCTAATGGACCTACAGATCAGAAGCTACAATTAATTGGCTAAACTCATTAACCACATTAATCAATATTCGTTAACTGTGTGTACACTTCATTAAAGGCTCACAGCTGAACTCTTCTCACCGTAGATATATTTCTATGTCCACAGATATAGACCAATACCATTAAGTCAGTCCTTCACAAGTGTTCATAACACCAGTGGGGTCAAATTACCGTTTTACCCCTGAGTTACTTATAGTCCAAATACCAGTGTTCCTCTAATGAACAACCTGTTTATGGTCCAACCACTAAATAGAAACCCCTCTCATGTCACAAAGAGGATAGAACCCTTTGTTCAAGTTCTGGAGACACCATTTAAGAAAACACTTATCTACTTACCCTAAAGGTGGGAATGAGTGAATTCCATCTTGTATGATTATGTTCCCAGCTCCCCATTCGGTCTTGTCCAGAAAATGATAAGTACATTGAGTCGACAATCTGGCCACTCTCACCCGTACAAATCAAAGGACAATCCCTCGCAAACAGGAGTTCATAATACATTCAGGATTAAGATTAAGTTACCTAGGTCATCCTAATGAAATAGAAACCTAACTAGTAAACGGAGTTACATTTAGTGATTACTATTTCGTGGTCCAATCTTATACAAACTCATTGTATAGGATACCCTCACTCGCATGTCGCATACATGAACGCATTGGATCAATGTGTTTGTATCAAATACAAAGTGAGCTGTATCCATAGTGTTAACAGGATAAGGTACCCAACCTTAACCCTATACTATAGACCCTTTAAGCTGATTTTGAACATTGATCCCCGTATGTCTCTACATACTGTTCAAGTTTCATTAAACATGTTAAGATGTTAGTTTATTGGATTTAGGTTATTAAGACAAAACTAATAATACAGTCAATAACACTTGTTGAAACTATAATAATAAAACATTTTATTAATAACGATACGAGTTTTAGGACATAAAACCCAACAACATGTTGACCATGTTTTGTAATTCTGAGTGTTAAGCTTTTTGATTCCTCAAACAACTTGAAGGTCTTCCATCATCATGTAATGGTGAATGCTCCACAACCAGTTGTGTCCCAGACAACAAGCTTCACAGTCCCATACTGTACTTGATTTGCAAGAGCTTTAACACTGCATGCTAAGCTAACCTTGCTCTGATACCACTTGTTGAAGAAATTGGAACTAAATAAAGAGACACTCACTTGGAAGAAAGAAAGTTCTATTAAGACAATTTACAAATGATGGACACCTTCACTCAAAGTTTCTTACTAACTCTCTTCTCTCTTCCTCACTTTGCTTACTTGCTTTGATTTTGCTTGGTCCACAAATGAGGATCACACCTCTATTTATAGGCATGAATTCCTTGGATTCCAAGCCAAAAAGAGGTCTCTAGAGTTCTACCTATTCTAGATATTTATTTACATAATTCTAGATATTTCTCTCTTATCCTTATCTAAGAGATTTCTCTATAATTCTTTGTCCTAAAAAATCTAAGATATTTGTGGGTTTCTTCTTTAATTTACGTAATTCTAGAATTTTAATCTACTCATTTAATATCTCTAGAAGATTCTAGTTGGTGTTGCTATATACTTTAACACTACTATCATGAAGTTATTGTGACTTATTCTGAGTAGGTGTATATCCCTATAGATTGCATAGGCGGAGGTGTATAATTTGATGGATCAAAGTATTTAGGTGGTTAGGGATTTTATGCCTTCGTCTTGGTGCTAGATGTTTATTCATAGAGTTTGAGATGATTTGAAGTCCTTAGTTCAATTTTATATTAGTAACAAACATCATTGTTTGGTTTGGTACGATGACCTCATCATTTGATGGTTTAGTACCATGGATATCTTTTATGCAAACATTTTTCTTTCACATTAAGGTGACCAATTTCCTATGTTCGAATAGGACTTGAAACTTGTCATCTACCTATAAGGATCTCATTTACCTTTTCGTATAGGTGTCGTTAATTAGTGTCAAGGTAAGGTAGGAGTAGAGTGTAACTTGCCTCCATTATCGTTGTGGTATGTTTTCGGTTGCTAATGCTTTAGAATCATCATCTTTAGACATTATGTGGTGCCTTGAGCTAGAATTCTTTGGTTTAGGAGGAATATACTCAAACATGCTTCCATTTCTTACCTTACTATTCATAATACGTTGCATACACTGATTGAGTTAGATGATGGTATTATGATATCTCGAGTGATTGTGTTCTGTGCATTAGTATAGTTGATTTACATATCATATATTTTTGTAAAGTGTTTTTCAGTAAAGCTATATGAGTGGACAATCTTTTTGTGGGGTTGGTGTTCCCATAGGAACATGATATATCTTATAATTGTCATTTTAGCAAGGAAATCAACATAGGCATAAAGTTCGAAGAATTATTTGGTGCGTTGTTATTTACCAGTTTAGTGTGAGCATTGTTGGCATGTTAATGGTGAGTCTTTAAGTCCTCCTCAAGGTGAATAATTGGATATGTGATGTGAGTTTTTTATATGTAGTTTAAAGTGGTTGGGGATTTTTACTTTAGGAACCAAGGGAACTTTTCTCCTTATGAGACATTTTTCTTCGAGCTGTGGGTGGATATAGTCTTTTTATGGATTCGTTTGTCAAGTAGTTATGTTGTTTTATATTGTTGTGCTTTGGCTGTGTCATGATCTTAGATTGGAAGTCTCTATATCTTTGTAATAATATATTTCATTTTGTAAAAAAAAAAACTATACATTGATATATTACTTATTTTAAAATAAAATTTTTAACAAACTACTTGAGTAACCCCAACCTGCCAACCCATGCTTTTTCATGGTTGGGTGAGGTAAAATTCATTATTTATCAACAATTTTTTTTCCTGTTGGATTGAATAAATTAATAATCCAAACAATTGGGTTGGGTAGTGCTTCGACCCAACCCACAAACATCCTTAATAAAGAACAACTTCCAGGGCAAGGCACTTGGAATGGGTTTCAGCTCATTTCTAGCCTTTTTATTGGTTTTTCTATCGAGCCATAAACATCACGTTAAGTTTCAATCACCTTCCTTTGACAATTTTATTATCTACCTAGCTTTTTAGGATGATTTTGTCCTTATATCTAAAAGTACCCACAATGAATGTATTTCATCTAGACTTTTTAAAACATATCCTCTTTAGTATTAAAGCTTAAAATAGCTATCGAGTTTCATAAATTTCCAAAAATATACTCTATTAGTTATTAAGTCTTGAACGATAGATTTAAAAGTTATTTAAGTTATTGTTTTTTAACTTAAATAATTTGATGACATTTTAAACAAGAAGTTCTCACCTATAACCTTGATTTTACTGACCCAAATATACTTTACAACGATAGTTTGAATCAAATATTATACTAAATTATAAAAAAAATGTCACCGAACCTTGTCTTTAGTATAAAAAATACTCAAAACTTCAAAAAATAGTTTGAAAATACCAAACAAACTAGTTTGATGAAGAAAAGATAGAGGAAAAAATGGAAAAGAGAGAAGTCATTCAACATTAACCATTCATATTCATACAACAATAACTAATTTACTTTTTACTTTAAGGATAATTTTGAAAGCTTCAAAAGTTTATGATACATCGACAACAAACCTAAAAAACCCAAAAAGAATATCTTTTTCCTAAAATAAATCATCATTTACAATCTACATTTTTAGTAAAACATAATTCATAATCGGTTATCATTGATTTGATTAGAAATTTTATTATCACATTGATTATCAAGCAATCAATCGTAGAAATACAATCACTAAAATAGAAAAAAATAATAAAGTTCATATAGAAATGGAAATAATAATAACAATAATAAAGTGCGAATAAGGGCAAAATGGTAATATAGGCAATTCGAATCAATATACATTAGTCACGTCCATAACGGTTATAATATAAATAGCGCGAGCTTAACGATTTCATGCGGACGCACTCTGATCCGATTCCGAGCTGTTGATTTGAAGCCATTATAACCGCTCTTCGGATTTCGAGCTGATTTCTGTCCCAAAAAACAATTCCTCAATTTCATCGTTTTGATTCTTCGTAGCTCCCCCCCGAATTGATCGAGCTCCTTCAGAATATCAATTAATATTCTACTTCAACGCTGGAAGGTTTGTTTTCGGCATTTTTTTCTTCCTGTTTTTGTATTCGTTTTAGCCAATTTTTTTTTCGTTTTTTTCTTGAGAAAATGTTTGGAAGGACTGGAATATCGATGTTTAATTTTATGAAAGTTGGACGAGAAGACCGATAGTGTTGTTTGGTTTGGTTCTCAGTGTTGAAATGTGGACGTGAATGTGTGGGGATGTGTAAATTTCTTTTTCTAATTTTCGCATTTGGTTTAGCCAAATATTTCTGTTTGTTTACCGAGAAAATGTATGGAAGGATTGGGATTTTGCTGTTAATTGCATGGAGGTTGGATGAGAAGACTGATACTGTTGTTTCGTTAAGGTTCTAGTATTGAAATGTAGTCGTGATTGTGCAGGCTATGCAAATCCTTATTTTCTTTTCTCAGTCTCGTTTTAGCCATATATTTCAGTTTGTTTCCCGAGAAATTTTTTGGAAGGATTGAAATACTGCTGTTTAATTGCATGAAAGTTGGATGAGAAGACCGATACTATTATGGTTAAGGTTCTTAGAATTAAAATGTAGGAATTGAATGTGCAGGGCTATGTAAATTCTAAATTTTTTTTGCATTCATTTTTGCCAAATATTTCCGTTCCCCGAGAAAATGCTTGGAGGGATTGGAATATTGCTGTTGTACATGAAAGTTGGATGAGAAGACTGATACCGTTGTTTGGTTAGGTTCTTAGTACTGAAATGTAGAAGTGAATGTTGAATGTTATGTAAATCCTAAATTTATTTTCTCATTTTCGCATTTGTTTTAGCCAAATATTTCTTTTTTTTTCCCTAGAAAATGCCTGAAAGGATTGGAATATTCCTGTTTAATTGAATGGAAGTTGGATGAGAAGACAGATATTGTTGTTTCCAGTGGCGGATCTAGAAAATATATTGACGGGGGCTGGAAGAAAAATATGAAAAATAAATTACATAGGTAAGATTTGAACCTGGGTGGAAGGGGGACTAACAATCATAGTAACCACTAAGCTAAAAGTAAATATTGAAATTAAGTAGCTTTCTTTATATATATTATATAATAGCAATAAAGTTGAGGGGGGGCTCGAGCCCCCCTGGGCCTATGCTAGATCCGCCAGTGGTTGTTTGTTTAGGTTCTGGAATTGAAATGCAGACGTGAATATACTGGGATTTGTAAATCTTAATTTTTTTTCTCTTTTTCCTGTTCATTTTACCCAAATATTGTCGTTTTTTTTTGCCTGAAAAGATGTTTGGAAGGATTGGAATACTGCTGCTTAGTTGCATGGAGGTTGGATGGGAGAAGACGTAAAAGTGCTGGATGAGAAGACAAAATGTATGGAGGGACTGTTTTGTTAGGCTCTAGTAGTGAAATGTAGACTTGAATGTGCTGGGATATGTAAATCCTAATTTTTCTCTCTTTTTCTAGGAGCTGTTATTTTTTCCTTTTTCTTGTTGAAAGACCATTAGAACTTGGAACTAATTTTCTTTCCCCATTTGGGCTTGTGTCAATTGAACTGACCACTACTTCTCACCATCATTCTTGTGATAACAAACTTGAAATGATGTTTATGATATCTTTTTTCCTGCGTATTCTTTATTATCTGAGATTAAAAGGCGTGGAGATGTGTGTAAAACTAAAAAATCACTGGAACTTGGTTTAGGGTGTAGGGCAATTTTTAATCTGGTTTGCTGAATTAGAAACAACTGATGGGACAGGATGTCTTTGAACTGTACATTGCACGACATTTTGTTTCTCCACTCTGAATAATTTTATAAACTAGCATCAGAACTATCAAACTAAATCTTGTCATGTTTTTCTGGTAAAAACAATCAGGAGATCAACGATCAAGGGGATAAATAATGGCCAATCTTCAAGACATTGGTGTTTCTGCAACAATCAACCTTCTCTCCGCACTGGCATTTCTGGTGGCATTTGCACTATTACGGCTTCAACCAATCAATGATCGAGTGTACTTTCCCAAATGGTATCTTAAGGGAATAAGGGGCAGTCCAAGACGTTCGGGACATGTGCACGATGTTGTCAACTTGGACTTCAATATGTATATTAGGTTTCTCAATTGGATGCCTGCAGCATTGAAAATGCCAGAACCTGAGCTCGTCGAACATGCGGGGCTTGATTCTGCTGTGTTTGTTCGAATTTATCTTCTTGGGTGAGTAGAATTGCAGTCTGTGCATTAAGTAGACTATAAAGTTTAAGTATATTCTGATATTTATTTATAGATCATTTCAGGATCTTATATGCGATCTAGTTTGTAACTGCATGTTATATATCACATTTCACATTGTGGAAGGATAATGAATTTCGCAAAACATATATGCAGCTTGAAGATATTTGTTCCCATAACTTTTCTAGCTTTTGCTGTTCTGGTGCCTGTCAATTGGACTGGAGAAACTTTGGAACATGAAAAAGGCTTGGCATACAGTGATATTGACAAGCTCTCATTATCCAACATTCCTCCTGCATCAAAAAGGTTTTCCTCTTCTTTTCTGTGACATATATGTTTCCACTTCCCTTTTTCCGTTGCTGCAAGAGAAAAATCATCATTTTCTGAAGTGCTAAATGAGCTAAGTTGTAAGAATAACTGTGAATAGTCCCAAGTATCGTTATTAATCCCCATAATCACTTTTCTTGAATTCTTTACATCAACTTTAAGACAAATCGAAAATTTTATTTGTCCTGAAGACAAAACTGTCATTTTTTGTTATGGAACAACCGAGAACCTTACCCGTTATTTTAAATTAAAAATCCATTGAGAAAATTGATTTTCCATCTCCTATAGAGTAAGTTCCTTGAATTTATTTTCAGTTTTAAACTCTAGCTTATAGTAGTTCTTTGTCATAGTATTGGCAGTATCTTTGTGATGCTAAATTAATATTTTGTAGTTGCAGTTTTTTGAAGTGTATTTATAAATCGTTGAATGAAGTCCTTGGTGTAAGTTTTCTCACTCTTACACAACGTTCTCTTCCAGATTTTGGGCGCACATAGTCATGTTTTATGTCTTCTCATTTTGGACGTATTACATTCTGTACAAGGAGTACAAGATTATAGCTTCCATGAGGCTACGGTTTTTAGCATCTCAAAAACGACGTCCAGATCAGTTTTCAGTGAGTTCAGATTATAAGCTTTTCTATATTTGTTATGTCCTTTTTTCTCAACGTTATACCACGAGAGGTGTTGGACCTCCAAACCAGAAGGTTTATACAAGAAAGGCAAAGGGAATTATGACTGTTTCTAGCCTTTAAAACTATCAGTTTCAAATTTCAACTCATTTAAAATTATTATGTTTGTTTTTAAATAGTAATTTGATTACTTTTATTGTTGATAACTTAGTTTCAAGCTCCTTTACAGGTCCTTCTGAGGAATGTTCCTCTAGATCCTGATGAGTCGATCAGTGAGCACATTGAGCATTTCTTTTGTGTAAATCACCCTGATCGCTATCTGACACATCAGGTTTGAAAACTTTTACCGAGATAAATAGAATGTAAATTTCCAATCAATTTTTTATGTTGCAAAGGAAATAATTTTATGATGTTGCAATACCAATGTAGAAAGAACTATATTAGTCATATTAGATGGGTGGTCGTGTCTGGATCTAAGAAATATGATTGTCTCTCATCCGAGGTTTCAAGTGGCAAAGCAACTTTGTTTGTTTATTTATTTATTCTTTACTGTAGCTTGTTTATAACGCAAACCATCTTGCGAAGCTGGTTGAAAAGAAAAAGGGTCTACAGAATTGGCTCGTATACTATGAGAACAAGTATGAGAGAAATCCTTCACAAAGGCCCACTACAAAGGTATTTTTCTTTACACGAGAAACTTAAGTCTCTTGCCTTTCTGAATTTTTTCATCGAGACATTCAATAACCTGTAAGAATTGAATTGCATTCATAGACAGGTTTCTGGGGACTTTGGGGAAGCACGGTGGATGCAATTGACTATTATACTACTGAGGTGGAAAAGATAAGTACAGAAGTGAGTAAACAAATAGATTACTTTTTTCATCACATTTTAACGAGCTTTCTTTCAATTCCTCATCTGATAACTGGTTTCGTTATAACTTAGTTTTGAACACATCAAAACTTCCTTTGTTGCCATGTTTTTGTTGTTACCTTTTCTTCCTTCCTCAGACTGTAGCCAAAAATGCTAGTGTTTGGTTTATAGGTCCATTTTCTTGTACTTGCCCTTTCTTATAAGGAGGAACATATTTTGGCAATGACCAACACTTGTTAGTCAAGGAAAAGACTGTACACAACGCACACATGTAATAAGAGAAAGGAAACGTGAATACAGACTGATAGTAGTCTGAACACCTACTTATCTTGAAAAAGCTTCATACAGTCTATTTAGCATCCCGTCTCCATTCCCATAAGCAAAAAGGAAAAGCTGATGTAGCTTAACTTTATGTTTCTTCAATCGTTGTTTTTCCTGCATAAGCACTTATTTTCAAGTCTCGGGTAATCAATAACCTGTCTTTGCTTGAGTAATATCCACACGTGGTACCAATTTTAAGAAAATATTGATGCCATATTTTTTTGCATCTTTGAATTCGAATTTTTTTTTTATAACTCAATTTGTTGTTGTCTAAGGTGTTATTTCGGTACAGGAAGATGTAGAAAGAGAGAAGGTTTTAAGCGATCCCAATTCCCTAATTCCTGCAGCATTTGTGTCATTTAAGACACGATGGGCAGCAGCAGTATGTGCTCAAACACAGCAGTCCAGTAACCCTACAATTTGGTTGACAGAATGGGCTCCTGAACCACGTGATATCTATTGGGAGAATCTTGCTATTCCATATGTAAAACTTGCAATACGAAAATTGATCATGGCAGTTGCTTTATTTTTTCTCACCTTTTGCTTTATGGTACCCATAACTTTTGTTCAATCCTTGGCGAACATAGAGGGCATTGAGAAGGTCTTTCCATTCTTGAAGCCCATTATTGAGAAGTAAGTTCCTTCTACCTTTATTACGTTCTAACAATATTAAGTTTTTTTGTTCCGTTTAATATGCCTAATTCTTAATACTATTCAGTACTCAAGCTTCTCAGAGTAAAAAAAATGCAACTGCAATTTATAATAACCCAGGCCAGGAAGTTCCCCATTGTTTACGATGGGCTATAGGCTTTAACATGCATATAAAACGATATGTCAATTTATTACCTTCTCTTAAACTTCGTGCAACAGGTAGATATCCTATTGTGGTGGCAGTTATGGCCTAACAGTTACAGTTTCAAACACTGGAAACATTTGTTGCAGGAAGGTTATAAAGTCTGTCATCCAAGGATTTCTTCCAGGAATTGCTTTAAAGATTTTCCTAATTCTTCTCCCAAGAATTCTCATGACCATGTCGCAAATTGAAGGTTTTACATCCCTCTCAGCGTTAGATAGGAGATCAGCTGAGAAGTATCATATGTTCATTCTGGTCAACGTGTTCTTTGGAAGTGTTATCACAGGAACAGCACTTCAGCAGCTTCAGAAATTCCTTAACGAGCCCTCAACAGAGTATGTTCTTTTTTATTCTAGGGAAAGTATGTTAGTAATCCACAAAATATTCTGTGTTATAGGGAAACACGTTTTTTTGGTAATTGGTCAAGAAGACAGAAAATTTAGAATCAAGTATAATGTCATTCAATAAGACCATTTAAATTGAGCCTACTCAAAGTTATGATATCTAGAATTTTGCATTTTCTGGCTATCCAGATTGCTGAGTATTTGTTGGACTTTATATTCTTATTTGTTTATTTTCAAATTGAATATTCTTTCTAGACATCTAAATTAATATCTGGACAGAAGACAGAAGGGGATATAAATACATTGGTAAGCTCGTTCAGTTGTTGCACTTTGAAGATCTGGGCCTTTTCTTATACTCTTATTGTCAAGTATGAGACATGGTCCCAACTTGGAACGATGATAAGCGAATATATTTTTTCATACTTCTTATACCATGGGGATACTCCAATATGATGTATCGTTTCATTCTGTTTTTCAGGTTCACAAAAACTGTTGGCGACTCCATTCCAATGAAAGCTACATTTTTCATTACTTATATAATGGTTGATGGTTGGGCTGGAATTGCTGCAGAGATTCTTAGGTTGGTTCCACTGATCATATTCCACCTGAAGAATACATTTTTAGTCAAGACAGACCAAGATAGGGATCAGGCAATGGATCCTGGTTGCTTGGACTTTCCCGTATCTGAACCTAGAATACAGCTTTATATCTTGCTGGGGTTTGTGTATTCTGTTGTCACACCCATACTGCTCCCTTTCATCATTGTCTTCTTTTCTTTCTCCTACCTGGTTTATCGTCATCAGGTGAGTCTGCTGAATTGTTGCCTATCATATTCTTGTTTTTTATTGTCAACTAGAGCAGAAATATTAGACTTTATATCTTGTCAATTAACATTGCTTCACGACATTTCTTGGGATTTAGCATATGGTTTTTAACTCCTTTTTGGCTTTAAAGTTCAGGAAAACTCACTTTAAAGAACTTTATAGATGCATGAAGGGTAGCGTGTTCAAATTACTCAACCATATTATGTTTGTCATGACTCATGACAAGAAATTAAGTAGTGTTTTACAAACGAATTAATGAACAAACATATGTAAAAAGTTGTGACTGCTCTCCTGATAACTTTTGAACTCAGAATACAGTTTGAGCGAACTACAAAATTTTCTCTATAATCTCTCAGGGATTTTTACTGTTTGATGGTGCTTATGATGCTTATATTCTTTAGATTATTAATGTATACAACCAGAAGTATGAGAGCGGTGCAGCCTTTTGGCCGCATGTTCATCGCCGAGTGATTATAGGTTTAATTTTAGCCCAGCTTCTTCTGATGGGATTGTTCAGCATGAGAGAGGCTGAGAAGTCATCACTATTTCTTGTTGCATTGCCTATTTTGACAATATGGGTTCACAAATTCTGCAAGGGGCGTTTTGAATCTGCCTTTGTCAAGTTTCCTCTACAGGTTAGTCAATACTAACAACACTTTTAATTCTGTTCTCAATCTTTGTGCGAGACCACCTTGCTTTTCCATTGGTATGCAATAAGGAAACTCAAATAGTGTGGAAGAGTACTAATAGGGGTATATTGGGAATATTAGGAAGGACAGAGTGGCATTTAGATCGGCACCAATTTTGCATTTAACCTAATTTATAAGTAGAGAGGCTTATCTCCCTCCTAAGTTTCACAATGGACGAATTCACCAAAATGATCCTATCCCTCCAAATATTCAAACTCCCTCTATTTATGATTAATTCTCCCCCATTTAATTACCACTAAGCTCTTCCTAATTTTCTTGATATGCCTCTATACCTGTCAGTACTCTCACAGAATATATTATGTTGCGAGTGCCTTTTACCCTGACAAAATATGCTTGCTTTTAAAGGGATTATAAAACCACTTCCTACATAAACCACACTATGGCTTTATCTTTCATATACCATAACAAACCTTCTTTTTCCCACTAATTAGTCCAAACTCTCATACAAAGTTTTTCTGAAAAAAATTTCATTTCACACATTTTCTCAAACTGATATCTCTCTCTTTGTTTTTTTCTCAAGCCAAATTGGAGGTAGGATTAGGTAATTTAGGCTAATTCCTTGATTAATCTGTGTTACCCTTGTTTGTATATTAATCCCTTATAAAATAGGGAGTCCCTATCATGTATTTAGCACTTGGAGATTTCTCATTTTTTGTCATTCTTAGGCCACATCACTATTTTTATTTTATTTTTTGCAACAGTGAACCTTCCCCTATTTAATCAGTACTCGTACCATCATGGTCAATATGAACCCACAGTGGCCATATTTATTATTGCATAGTCAGAGATTTTGGTGTCATTTCTTGTTCTCTATTTTCAGTTTCTTTCTCTTATGTCTTCCTCCCAAAGTGGAGAGAAAGGAAACCACGATTGATTATTCCCTTATAGTATATATTTCTTCTAAAAAAATTATATACACTATCTTTGTTTTGAGTTTTGAATTTTTGTCATTTATTAGTATGTTGTTTCTTAAAATCCCAAAATGAAGCCAAGAAAAAGTATTATTAGCAACATGTTAGGGAACTAGACAGTAGACACCCAAAACCTTACACTACATTATCAAAAAGACACTTATTTTAACAAAAGGTGCACCCAACATGTTGCACTTATAGTAGTGCGATCCTTCTCACCACTCACATAAAAAATATTAAAATATTTCAAAAAAAATTGTCAGATAACAAGTTATGATCGAACAATTTGGTAGAATACAGAAAGATAAGTGTTGTCTAAGATGCATACAAGTATTTTTCCTTAATAAATCATCCTAGAAAAAAAAATGTCATTATAATGCATCAATCTTAAGGTTTGAGGTTCGATCCTCTGCAAGGAGTAGTAGGCAATCTCTTTTAGGAGTATATTAGATATACATATTCGTTATCATGATAGAGTGAAATCCATAAATTTGATTACTGTTGGCAGGATGCAATGGTGAAGGACACATTGGAGAAGGCCACAGAACCAAATTTAGACTTGAAAGCCTATTTAAAGGATGCTTATGTACACCCAGTTTTCAAGAGCAGCTCAATAGAACAAACATTATTGATTGATGATGAAGAAAACAATACTTTGGTTCCTACAAAGAGAACCTCTCACAGAGGTAGTAAACTTCCTTCTGAAGACAACTCTGAGACAGATGCTTATGCAGGTTGCTAATATATACACATGCATATTCATGATATTTAACTGAAAAATATCATTTTAGAGCTCTTTGGATGTATGTAGCCTGACTTTGGTCAAACATTAGAAATCATGAAATTGCACTAATCATATAGAAAGTTTTAAATCATGTATTGTGTCTACTCAAAATGTACATTTGCTTCTCCTTTTTGCATTGCTTTGTGTTTTGGATCAATTTGTGTGATGCTTCTTCTTAGAGGTTCAATATGCTTTTCCTCTTTGCCTGCGAGATTTGAGCCTAACAAGATTTTAGTATCGTTTAAAATGAATGTTATAGTATGTTTTAGAATGGATATAATCATTTTTATCGATTAGTGAAATGTACTTTTAAATACATTTTAATCACTAAAAATCAATTTAAGGTGTAATTTTATATTTTTAAATGTAATTTTCATATTATTAAAATTATTTCCTTTTTCTTTTCAGTACACCAACAATAGAGTGGCAGATTGAACCTCCAACCTCTAAGATAGAGGTCATATCGATATAGTAAACAACTTCACATTATCATTTCAAGAATTTCAAAATCACTCCTAAAATGAATGTAACATTATATTTTACTTCTAAATGTGATTTTCATACAATCAAAATTGAAGAAAGACGACCAGTGATTATGTTGTTTTGTAAGGGTGAGAGAGAGAGCAAAAAGGAAAATTAAAAGTATCTGATTTATAATAATTTTGACTATAATTTTAACGGCAATTATAATTAACAACGGTTTTTATCTAGTAAGCCACTTAAAACATATGGATATAATATATTTAGCCACTTTAGTACAAAAATATTAATAACGAATCTCTACCAAAACCTACTGGAACAAAGAAAAATAAAACCTCAAGTTTTAAATATGAAAATTCATAAATCTAAATGTTCAGGTTAAAATCCCCAGTTTGATAACTCATGTATCTAAATGCTACAAAACCATAACCTTACAAAAGAATGATATAAATAACTAGTTATTTAAAATGAGTCTAAAACACAACCATCATAGATTGACCTAGTGGTAAAAAGACAATATCTAAGAAATAATAGAGTCTACAACAAATGAAGAAAGTTTTTTCATACTACCATAACAAAATACTTTTTATACTATTTTTATTAAGTTGACACATCTTCAAAAATATACTTTCATAGCAATAAAAGATTTTCATTTCCATTTGTAATTTCATACGTCATTAAATTATATATTCATTTATTCTGTACAATCCATCAAAGTTTTTCATAAATTGTGAACTTTCCCCTAAGTTTGGATCACAGCTCACAATGGTTGAACTTGGAAAAAAAAATCTGAAAAGAAAAAGAACTCTTTTAGTTAAAAAATTGAAAACGACAAATACTGATAATAATAATAATAATAATAATAATACCTTAAAAAGAATTGAAGGGACGATGGAAAATGGAATGCTGGTGGGTTCCTCACAAGAAGACGAAGCTGAGTTACAGAAACTCACTCTCCTTCGCTCCTGTCCCTCTCCATTGCCTTACCTTTCATTTGCGGTGCCTTTGATTTCAATTATTATTATTGTTACCATAAACAACAAGCCCATATTCGTCTCTCCTTCGTCTCCAATTTCTATTATTTTATGTTCTTCATCACACCCAGCAGAATCAAAGACTTGTAAGTTCAAATTCTCCAATTCTGAGTTTATTTCTCAATGTTTTGAAGCTTTTTTCCATCTGGGTTTTGCTCAATTTTGATTTCTGCTTACTCTTTCCTAATGTCCTGAGCTTTTGATTCGCAAAAATGGGTTGATTAGGCTATATTCGATGTATATCTTGATTAATGCTTAAAGTATCAATGTAGATGGAGATGTTGAGATCTTAGTTTTGCGACAATTTTAATGATAATATCTATGAATGACGATGTCATGGATATTTCTGGAAAAAGAAAACAAATTTAAATAAATTATTCGAATCAGTAAATAAACACTTTATACTCTTTAAACAAGTTAAAATGTTTATCATTTATGTTATATTAACATTCTTACATTTTGATGCTTGTCTTTTATATTTCATGAAGTTTTTCACGATATAATGGAAAATGTGAAAATGTCAATGCAAATGTCGACGTGTTAGATGGAAATTTAATATCATGAACTGATAGCATTGGTTGAGGAGAAAATGAGATAGTGGTATGACCTTAGTAAAGAGGATTGGTTAGATTAAAATGTATTTAATATTTTACATGTATCCTTAGATTCTCTATGTTTATTTGATGGACAGTGGTGTATTTAGTCTAGGAGCTGTGCTGTTTTCGGGAAACGAAATTGATGGTTTACTCTTGCTTGGCACAGAACAATTTCAGGTTTAGATGGTTTTGCAGTTATAGATGGCAACTTTCCTGTCTTCACTTGTCATACAGCCCTTCTGTGTACATAATTGTGGAGTTACTGAATCATTAAAACTTGCTGTAAGTGATCACCTTACATATGGACAAAAGACAAAGTATCAGTCTGGAAAAATGGATGAGGCTAGAATGCTAGCTCATGGAGAAAGTAAAGTAGGTGCTGTGAAATCTTCGCACCGCAACCTTAGTAAAGCATATGTTACATCGGGAATTTTGGTTGGGAAAAGTGGACAGAGATTGGGTATTGGTGGTAAAAGTAAGGAACAAAGAAAGGTTGCAACCTATCTATTTAGAACAGAGTTTGGGGATTTGGTGAATGTTTTTGTTGGAAAGACAGGGTCTGCTTTTACAGTCAATATTGAAATTTCTTCCATGCAACTAGTGAGCACTGATGAAACACTACTGCTTAGTTGGAGGGTTTATAGATCTGATTCGGCTCCTGTAACTTCCAACTTTCAGAGTTCACCCCCAGATGGGACAACTGGAGCCACTGAAACCCCTTTTGTAAAAACTTCTGAAGGAAAATTTTCTGTTGAATTGGAGTTTGATGCTAAGCACACTCCTTTCTACCTTTCTTTTGTGTTGAAATTTCCAATGGGTGTTGATTCAGGCAGCTCTGAAATTAGAAGTCATAGGAAGACTAGCTTTTCTGTACCTGTTGGGTTTGGTCGAGGTTATCCGAGTCCGTTGGGTCTTTCCATTTCTGGTGACGGTTCTATAAATTTTTCCATTTTCTCAAGCACTGCAGAAAGTGTAGTTTTATGTCTGTACAATGATAGCACATCAGAAAAACCTCTATTAGAGCTAGATTTAGATCCATATATTAACCGATCAGGTAATATTTGGCATGCCTCATTTGAAGGTGCCTCAAATTTTGTAAGCTATGGTTATCAATGCAAGGGGTTGAAGTCTCATGAAAATCAAGATGGACTTGAAGTAAGTCGGATTGTCGTGGATCCATATGCTAAGATCCTTGCACCATCTATTCCTAAATCCCGTGATCAGGGACTTGGATTTCCTTTAAAATTTCTTGGGCAAATATCCATAGTTCCCGCTTTTGATTGGGATGGCGAAGTCCGTCCTAACTTGCCAATGGAAAAACTGTTTGTTTATCGGTTAAACGTGAAGCGCTTTACCATTGACAAATCAAGTCAGCTTCCGGCAGATATTGCCGGTACATTTTCTGGCTTGACCAAGAAGTTGTTGCATCTTAAAAACTTGGGTGTGAATGCAGTTCTACTAGAGCCAATCTTTCAATTTGATGAGAAAGAAGGACCATATTTTCCCTTTCACTTCTTTTCACCGACAAACAATTATGGTCCTTCTGGGGCTTCAATTTCTGCTATAAACTCCATGAAGGAAATGGTTAAAGAACTGCATGCCAATGGAGTAGAGGTCATCGTGGAAGTTGTTTATACTCACACTTCCGTGGATGGAGCACTGCAAGGCATTGATGACTCATCTTACTATTTTGCCAATAGGGTCGCAAATTTGGAAGAAAGAAGTGCTCTGAACTGCAATTATCCCATAGTGCAGCAATTACTTTTGGACAGTCTTCGATATTGGGTGACTGAGTTTCATGTAGATGGTTTTTGTTTCGTAAATGCTTCATTTTTGCTGCAAGGACATCATGGAGAATTGTTGTCTCGGCCTCCTTTTGTAGAAGCGATTGCTTTTGATCCGATTTTATCAAAAACTAAACTAGTTGCAGACTTCTGGGATCCACAGGAGTTGGTATCAAAGGAAACTCGTTTCCCTCATTGGAAGAGATGGGCAGAGGTGAATTCAAAGTTCTGTAGTGATATAAGAGATTTTTTCAGAGGAGAAGGTCTTATTAGTAGCCTTGCAACCCGGCTTTGTGGCAGTGGAGATGTATTCTCAGATGGTCGAGGCCCTGCATTCTCTTTCAATTTCATTGCTAGAAACGTTGGTCTTCCTCTTGTCGACCTTGTGAGCTTTAGCAACAGCAATTTAGCTTCAGAGTTGAGTTGGAACTGTGGGGAAGAAGGACCAACGAATACTCTTAAAGTTCTAGAGAAACGACTCAAACAAATTCGTAATTTTATATTCGTGTTGTTTGTTTCACTTGGTGTTCCTGTTCTTAACATGGGAGACGAGTGCGGCCAATCTTCAGGGGGATCTGTGGCATTTAATGATAGGAGGTCATTCAATTGGGATTTACTAAAAACGGATTTCGGTACTCAAACCACACAATTCATCGCATTTTTGAGTTCATTTAGATCAAGGCGTTTTGACCTTTTCCAGAGCAGAAACTTTCTGAAGGGAGAGAACATAGACTGGTTTGATAATAACCAATCACCACCACAATGGGAAGATGCTTCTTGCAAATTCCTGGCTGTGATGCTGAGGGCTGATAAAGAGGAAAATGAATCAATCACTGAGAATCCCAAGACTCGAAGCGACATATTCATGGCATTCAATGCATCTGACCAATCTGAAAGTGTTGCTTTACCCGAACCATCAGAAGGTACATCCTGGTTTAGGGTGGTTGACACAGCTCTCCCTTTTCCCGGGTTTTTTTCATCCGATGGTGAGCTGGTGCCAATGACAGGATCTGTTACTTACGAAATGCAAGCTCACAGTTGTGCACTTTTTGAGGCTAAAAGTGCCAATGCTTGAAATCCTGCACATATTGTAACTAATAGAGAATCTCAAGCCAAGTAGAATAATAAGACACATAAAACAGCAAATGTGCCCAAATAAGGATGATTCATAAGGCAACTCCTTGTAGCCAAATATATGTATTTTCATAAGTTTCTTCCATCAAAAGATTTTCTTTCATTAGACTGACATTTGTTTTGCAAGAGAGAAGAAAACTGTAGTATAATGTCATTTGAACTTAACTAGAACCTATAATTGTCTCTGTAGTCAGTATAATGCACCATAGGATTATCTCGAGGGGGAGATCGATTCTGAAAATAATGATAAGTAGGTGGCTGCGGATGTGGTTGTAAGTGGTAACTGTGAGGTGTGAATGTATGGCCAGGAACTGATTGCTGATATGGCCACCCAGTTTGGTATCCAAATCGAGGCAAACTCCGAGAATACGAGTATGCATGAACATTAGAAGACTTAGCAGGCAGCAAGCTCCGAGAATACGGATATGCATGGACATTAGAAGACATAGGCGGCAAGCTCTGTGAATACGAACACGAATGAACATCAGAAGACGTAGCTTCCTTCATTTCCATTGTTTCTGTTACACACTTATGTTGTGAATGCCAACCAAACTGTTTGTTGTCATCTTCATCGTAACTATCAGATTCAATGCTGTCATGTTCTATCTTTGAAGCACTCTTCGAACAGTCGTCGCGGTCAGGTTCCTTTTGAAAGAACCAGAGCTTGGTTTCTTTGCCCATTGCTTGTAATTTTTGTAAGAGCACAATTGGGTCAATGTCGCCTATTACTGTTACCAGCCCTTTGTGTGGGTTTATGGCAACGGATTCCACACCTACCACAGTAAATTCACACAGCAAGGGGGAAAAAACTCAATACAACTGCAGGGTAAATGCAAGTTTTATATTGTGGTGAAAGAGAACGATTTTAATAATTCGTTTATTAAAAAGGGAACAAAGAAAGGATAACTTGTAAACTTGATCCAAGAAGAAAGTACTTGTGGTTTATAATTAGATTTTAAACGCAGTTTTATATGGTCTCGATTGTGGGGATTAATTAAGAGTATTTTATCAAACCATAGGGACTATTGATAAGGTTTTATCAAATTATAAGCACTAAATTCTAACTTTAGAAATCATATATACTAAATACCAACTTTCTCCAAACCATAGGATCAAGTTTGCAACTTGACAAAAAAAAAAAAGTCCTTTTTGAGTTTAGTTTTCATTGATTTGTAGCTTTCAAAATTTGTTATATTTTTATTCTAGAATGTTGAGTTTAGTTTCTATTTGATAATTTTAAAATGTTATCTTTGTAATCTCATGCTTTAAAATGCTACATTTCTACTCTTTACTTAAATAATAAAATACATGGTTAAAACTCATAACTCGGGTTAAACTATAGCATTCGGAAATCTAGCAACCAAATAAAAATCGAATTCAAAACTTCAAGTGTGAAAGAAGTAAACTCAAAATCTAGGACAAAAATAATATTTTTTCCCTTTTTGAAACATACCAGTTGATTTGAGGAGCTTCCTTTCTAGCTTTAAAGGGCACTTTTGACAGCAGTTGATATCCATTTTTATGGTACAAATCTGCAAATTGAAGAAGAAATATATATAAAAGAGAAGGTGGGTGGGTGAAGAATTAAGAAAACAGATAACTGAAAAGTGCTTACCGAAGAAGATGGTGTTTCATCATCCGCCATTGGGACTGATTAAGAGCTTCAAAATAAACTTTCCCACACACAAGATTTATTCAAACAGCAAAGACATTGTAATGAGAGATTTTCTATGGAAATTTTTACTATAGTAATTCTCTGAGGTTGAAAATTCCTAATAGGAAGTGCTTTTATTTTTTTGTGCTTACCATATTTGAGGTAGAGTATGAGAATTTATGGTAAAAAATTTATTTTAGCTGATTAGAAAAATTATTTTTAATTAAAAAATTTATTGGTATTATTATTTTAATACTATATTTCAAAATAGGGTTTGGTTTAAATTGAAAAATGATCTCGAAGTAAAATAATATATCATCTGATGACATGTCAAATACGATACAAAAGAAAGGTTATAATAAGACTTCTTTTTAGTTTCAAAAGATGGAAATTCGAATATCTTACTTTTTGGTAAAAAACATACTATATATAGTTTTATTCTGATATTAAAATTGGTTAAAATCACTTTTGTCATGTTTAAAATTGTTTTAAAACACATGCTTAATATTAACTAAATATTTAATTTTTCACCACTAAAAGCATATTAAATAATATTAAAATATTTTTTCAGTGATTTTAAAAATAATAAAAATGGTTTTAATCCTTTTAGAAGAATTATTCTAAAGTGTATATATATTGCTCTTTGCAATTGGACTATAATAAAGATGTTTAACAACACATAAGTCTCGTAAATAAACAACTTGTATTTAATAAATAATTGAAATAAAGTTCCAATGTAATAAATAATTAAATAATTTCTCTAATAGACTCTTATGAGTCATAGACTAATAATTTCAACACAATCAAAACACTTTTCGAAAACCCTTGATAATAATAATATTCATTGCCTAAATAATAACACACCCTTCTGTATTCTCGTCGTTGAATAGGTAGTGGCTCGGCGTATTCCCCACCGGTGGCTGTTGCTCTTGCAAATAGTAAGGTACGGGTTCCGGCCACCGATAATAGCTATGCGGCGGTGCCATTGCTGTCATCGGCGGCGGTGGGGGTGACGCTGACGACCATGGTTCCGACATTCCGGGCCAAAAACCATGACTTCCACGAAAACTCATATCTCCATATTGCGGAGGCGGTGGCAGGCGCGGTGATGACATCGGCGGTCGCATAAACATTCGGTTGGGAAGTGGCAGAGGCACTGGCGGATTGACGGCTGCCGCCTCGTTTATGTGAACCTTGTCGGACCGGCTACGGTGGTCGGAAAAATTACCGGCGTCAGAATTTCCATAGTGGGTCGTCCTTTCGCTTTTGCAACAGTGATTGTTTGAATTAATAGAATTCTTGTTACGAACATGATGACCCGAAGCATTGTCACTGGTAGCCGCCGGTGCCGAGGTCATATTCTCCCGGGTCGGAAATTGTGGGTTTTGGCCTATCGGTGTGGCCGTGGGTGTGGGTGCCGGTGCGCTGTTCTCCGTGGCCGGAAATTGAGCTTTTTTGCCGGTTTTTGCAATTGTTTTGACAAAGATTGATGGATCGAAGTTGCTTTCTCCACTGATTTTTACCAATCCTGTTTGTATATTCATCTCTACCGATGTAACTCCTTCATTGGAAGCCATTACAACACCCAAAATTACCAAGTTCTTACAATGTTCAATTCATGAATTTCAACACAAATCCATCTAATTTGGGAAAATAAAATACCTTTGATTTTAAAAAGCTTCTTCCTTATTCTCTTGGGACATGCATTGCAGCAATGAAGATTATTGACTTTAACGACATAAGTCTATACCCAAAAAAAAAAACAAAAGAATATTAATATGTTAATGAAAAAAAAATTAAGAACACAATAAGAAGAATGAAGAATTATTATACTAAATCATTAGAAGATTTGCAATATTTTCCATTGCTACCAAAAGCTTCAAATGAAACACTAAATGAAAAAATTACAAGATGAAGATTTGGTAATTAGGGTTTTTTCTTCTTCTAATAATTGCTGAATGATTTATATATGGAGATTAATATTCCATATAATATTTTCAAGCTCACTCTAATATACAAATTTTATTTTTTTTAAGGAAAAAAAAGTGGAAATTGGAAATTTCCATTTGTGATTTATGAAGTTACACATGTAAGATTTATTTTGGATACTTCTTTACTCTAATTTAATTTTCTCTTTAGGTATTTTTTTTTCTTTAAAAAAAAAATCAAAGAAAATCTCCCCAAATTCAGTCTTTTCTTCACTCATATGATAAGGTTAAACATAAGGTTACGTCTCAGTAAGGCCGGAGGTTTGAATAAGACAAGTATCCCTACTTAGTTAGAGGTATTATTCAAAGTGTAGACTACTGAACCATTAACGGTTCATATGATAAGGTAAAGATTAAAGTTAATTACACATTACTTTTTTTTTAAGTATTAAAAATTGAGTATTTAAGCCCTTGAATAATCTGTGTTCAAAGTGGGTGAAATTAAAAAACAACATATATCGTCTATCTGTATATATATAAAACATCTTTCGTTTTTTTATGAAGGAACAAATGTGAAGATGATAACCATGAAGTTGGAACACACACATATATATAAAGAATTTAAAAGGAGAAGAATTGAATAAAAAGTGCTTACTGGAAAAAAGCTTTGTTGATTGTTCGCCATTGGAAGTGGTTAAGATCCAAATAACCCCTTTTGCTCAATGAAAATAAAAAACATATGCAAATCGAGCATATATATATATAGTATGGAAAGTTGTGTATGCGATTATTTTGAGGTCGAAGAACAATCGATAAGATTTGATTTTTTATGTTTGTATGTGCTTTTTTTGTTTAATGAGGAGGGGGTGGTCTATCCTTTATGGAAAGAAATATATAAAAGAGATACTTTTTAAAATAGGAAATAAATATAATTGAAAGGGAAAATAATAATAGAGATTAAGAAATAAGGTGAATAACTACGATAGTAAAATAACAAACGTGTTTATTTAGGGAGGAAGGTCATCTCCCAATTATATATATATCTTTTGTTATAGCTTAAAATTTTGTCATTATTTCCATCAAGTTGGTGGTGGACTTGGCAGTGAAATTTTAAAGTGAATTTAACATCAATAATATACACGCAGGTTCAAGCACAATTTTATATTGTAATAAAACCATCGAAGAGGTAGAGACAAGAGACAGAGGGTTGGTATTTTAGTTGAGTGCAATATCCTTGTAGCCAATTGAAAGAAACTTCACTAACAAAAAAGTTAAGAAATTAGAACAAAAAGTCTATTAGTTAGATTCTTGCTATAGAGTTACTCACGTACAATCCACTCTTTAGTTTCAATTTAAGCTCTTCTGAGTTAGAGAGAGCTGTTCACAAATGTGTTTCTTTCAAGTTGAAATTTATTTAAGATTCCTTCGAGTAGTCCCGTTAGATTTCCTCTTAGAATCAGTTCTCCCCTCACCATTATGAAATAGTCTTTACCATCCTTATTCTAAAATCTCCTCGATACAACAGAATTTAGTCTCCCCCAAGCTATGAACAAAATTCTTTTACACTTGCAATGACAAATATAGCAAATGAACACTCTTAATCCAGTCTAACCTAGATGCCAATTAGGTTTTCTAACCGTGCATAAGTAAAATGCAAGATAACAATCTTATTCAAATAGGGTTAGCCCAAACAAAGACCAACCTGCACTATATATATGACACAAACCTTTAAAAAGATCTTAAAGAACGAAAATAATCCTCACTACAATTAGTCAATCAATCCTACAATACCAATAAACTTTTTAGAACCTTTATTATCTATGTTAATTAACTTTGAGCTGCCATTTAACATCTTGGATCTAATTTAATACTTTAGGGGGTGTTTGGGCCTCGGGTAAAGGGAGAAAAGGAAAAAGAATTTGGGCCAAACCTTGTTTGGCCCAACTATTTTGTTCAAAGGGGATTAGGGTTATCTAATCTCCTTTTAACCTATCTTCTCCTACTGCCTTACCCGTCGTACGCCTCTCCTAACCCTAGCATTTTCCGATCCGACGCCGTAGTTCTTCTCGCGATTTTCGTTACGTTTTCCTCTCATTATCTTCCATTTTTTTTCTCTGATTACCTCCCTTTTACCGATATCTTCTCTCTTCGTCTTGAAATTAATTTACATCTCCTTCATCTTCTTTCGAAGGAGATGTCTGTGTTCTTCGTGCTCCATTTTTTGCCCTACTCTTCCCGAAACCCTTCTTATTCTCTCTGTTTCGTTGATCGGTTGCCACCAACGTGCATGACCTCCGAAACGTTTCTCATCCTCTCTTCATATTTCCATACCCTTCATCTGCCGAAGAAACCCTTGCCGCTCCCCACTCTTGCCAGTCCTAGAACGAGTTTACTACATTTTTTTATACCGAGCAGCCATTTTATGGTAGATGCTACACTAAATCGATGAAAGGAATTCGAGTACGGGCATGGCGGAGCACGACTGGGGTTCTCGGTGTGCACCAAAGGTATGGTCAGCCTATGATGAGCATTGTGGTGGTCAATCTGATTGTTTTGTGCAATTTTTGTTCTTATTATCGATCCAATATTCATTCCTGTTCGCAGTGATGAGTTTAATTTAGGGCTTCTGTTGAATTTTTGTTTAATGCCTCGTCTGTGAAGTTGATTAATCATCCGCGCTCTCTATTTTTCACATGTATTCCAAATTTGTTCTATCATCCGCACTCTCTGTTATTCACATGTATTCTGAATTTGTTTACTCATCCCGACTCTCTGTTTTTCACATGTATTCCTTTGTTTTCTGTCCATATGTGATCATAACTTGTTCTGCCTCCTAATGTGCTAAATTTTGTTAGAATTCCGTATCTTGAACATGTTTTGATTTGTTTTAGAACATCTTCCATTTCAATTGTTGTATTCAATTGCTCTCACATCCTCAATTATATCTATTCCTGTAGCCTATGTAATAAAATGTCATGCCTTCTGTGTTGTACTCTGTTCCAAAAATGCTCCATTGTTTGATTCTGTAAATTTGTATATTCTTCAAAATTTTGACACTTTATTTCTTAATTGTACTAACAAGCATGCTTGTTGTACTCTGTTCTCCCTATGATCTTTTTTCCTTCTGCACTGTCACAAGTAATGCTTGTTGTTTTCAATGCTCCATGTTTGTTCCCGTACTATGTTGTGACACTGATCATTGTTTTCTGAATATGTCTCCATGAAACACATTAGAAGGATATCTATTTTATGTCTCTATTTGGTTGCTTCTGTTTTACGTATGATGTTATCAAGTCCACCGCAAAAAATGGTACCGTAAATGCGTTCTTCTTGAACGTCTTTGCGGGAATCAAATTAACTCTGAGGCTACCTTCTTTTACATACATTATGTACTCACACTTTGTTTGATTTTTTGAACCGTTCCATGGATTTGTGAAGTTTCATTTGTGGTTAAGGTATGTTTCATTTTCGTTTTGTCATTCATTTTTTTATAATACGTTATCTTTATGGGCACGCATATGTAATAACAAGCTCATTTTTTGTCTATATCTTCAGGTTGTAAAGGTTTAAGCATTCGTAAACGAGGTACTACGGTTATAAAACTCCTTCTTTGACGAAGTCGATGTATATGTCGTGTACTTAGTTGTTTTTTGTAATTAATTCTTTTCTTTCCTTACAATTTATTTATGTTATATGAAATGCTTCGAATAGTAGCGTATAAATTGTATTATTCTTAGAAAGTCATTTTAACTTAATAGTAGTTTTCCTTGTCTAAACGCAAACTCTTTGCTCACTTCACTCTTCTGGTGGTTTTTTGAAATTTCATTAAAAAAAAAAACTGTGCAGCTGCCCTCTTTGCTATACATTTTATTAAGCTTCTGTTTTGACATCCCACCAAATGCAACTCTAAAATTGTTATACTTTCAAAATTTTCTTGTAATAATTACACTTTTGATCCCGAGATATAGGTTTAGTATCATTTTTAATCAAAAAAGTTTTCAAAACCAACAAGAGAGTAAATTTTGAATTATTTAGAGTACAACAAAGAATATAGAAAAGTTCTAACAACGTATCTTAACATATATATCTGTACGTCAGTTGAATATGGTTCAGTTTGACACGCTATAAAATACAGATTGAGTGGTCAAATTGGAGACATATGAGTGGATGATGCACAGTAATGAGAATAAGGGAAAGTACAAAAAGAAAGAATTGTTTTCAAGAATCCTACTATTTATATTAATTTTAGAAGCCTGTTTTCTAAAAGCAATATAATTTATATTACTTTGAATTTTTTTTATATAAATGTCACGTTAGACAAATTATATGGATGATACTATTTTGTTTTAGTGGATTATTCTTATACATTCTCAAATTAAAATAGAGATCATAACTTTGAAAGCTATATAGCAATTTGTGATTTCTTTTTACAGACTGGATAATCTCTCTATTGACAAAGTAAAATTAATTGAAACGTTCACGATAGATTTCAATTGAAATTAGCAATATGTTTTATTTCTCAAATTTAAATACGTATACTTCCATATATACATAAATGGAAACATAAACATAAATGAAGTTTGCACAAACGTATTTTCAAAAAAGTAGTAGAAGTCAATTACTTAATTTGTAAACATGTTAACTTAGTTTACCTTTGAAGATATTTCCAACATTTCAAAACCAAGATTGGTATTAGGTGATTAGGTTAACAACATTCGAAATTAACGCGTTGTTAGGATTATTTTCCAACAAGGTGTCAACTATAATTTATAATGGACGAACACGAGTTGGCGTCTATTGTAAATGCGTTCATAGCATCCCAACGACAGTTGTTACTAATGTTGGAGCTCTTGAAGAACGATACGAAGAGGATAACGCACATCCCGTATGAAACTAGGCATAGGATTAGACAGTTAGAATATTGATCATGAATATAAAAAATTAAATTATATATTTTTTATTCTTATATTAACATTCCTTATTTAAAAAAAATAACATAAATCTAATTAACGTAATATTTGCCCCAAACAAGTTTTATAATAATACTATAATAATAATCCTTCCCCCAAACACATATTATAATAATACTACAATAATAATTCTTCCCCAAACACATATTATAATAATACTACAATAATAATTCTTTCCTCAAACACATATTATTATAACACTACTATAATAATCTCTTTCCCAAACACATACTATTATAACACTACATTTCATATTTCTTCCCCCAAACACATATTATAATAACACTACCAATAATAACTCTTCCCCCAAACACATATTATAATAACACTACCAATAATAACTCTTCCCCAAACACATATTATAATAACACTACCAATAATAACTCTTCCCCCAAACACATATTATCATAATACTAGGATTATCATAATCCTAGGATTATCATAATCATTTTCCCCCATAACTCTTTCCTTCTCCCAAACACACCCTTAAGATTATGAATATGAGTTGACTGATCCAAAGCTAATTTTGAGAAATGATACTTTTAAATATAGAATTTGCCATGTTTCACAATTTTAAGAGTTAAATATAATTTCAAACTTAATTATTGTATTATATGTATTATTATATTAATTTCAACAATATATAATTTAAAGTGAAAGAATTTTTTTCTTTCTACACGATATTTCAATATATAATTTTTAATGTTTGAAAATTTAGAAAAGAGAATTACCAATAAAATGTTCAAATTTATTAAATTAAAATCTGTCCAATGAACATAAATTAACCGACACTATATTTACTATCAAGTCAAAGTTAGAAGTTTGATAACTCCATCTCATACATTAATTCAATACATTTGCTATATATATATTCAGCCATGTCCTACAATTAAATTAAGCATCACTAAAATAAACAACGAACATAATCACCTAACTAATGTTTCTAACGGGGAATTTAAAAAAAAGGAAAGAGATATACAAACTTCAACAATAATTTTTAACTTCGAATCTGCCGCCCCTATCAGAGAAATTATATATTAGCACAATTCTCGAAGACTTGTTCGAAAGTCTTGGGAACAAATGAAAGTCTTTAGGAAACTAATTGTATGCTTTTATTTCTAAAGATTTGAAGTTTGACATTTTCTTGAAACAAAATTAAGCATACCTTCTTGATATTAATTAAGATTATGTGTTAACTTTTTCTTAATATATATATAAGATAGTGTTTTTTTTTATAAAAAAAGTAATAATACTACTTTTAGGACAATTCCCAAATAGTGCACGGTAAAAAGATTCAATCACCTTCCTCACTGCATACGATCAAAATCCCACTTACCAAAACCATTGTTGCTAGAAATCCTGCTAGCTTTCGCGAAAACCCTCCTTAGTAGCCAATCAAAGCGTTGTAAGAGAGAACGAAGAAGACAAGGGACGACGCTCTTTGCCTAAATCTAGATCTAGAGACTAGAAAACTTCCTCTTGGATCAGATACCGTAAACTAAGCATAGTTTAACTAGTTAATATGCTATCAAATAAGTATTTACAAAAGAACAATAAACTACCAACTGAATTCCCAAAGAACTATATTAAAAGAAAAGAAGTAAAACATGTAACTGTTTGAATACATCTTCTAAAAAAGAAAGAGATGTTAACTTGAACGTGAATATGCCATCCCCATTTATGTACTCTAAAATTATTGGTGATCAACTTGAAAGCAGAAAGAGATGAGGACCAAGATCATCTTGGACGGCTTGGGCTCTAACAACAACAACAAAATGGAACTTCCTTACAATTTTTGCAGATTACAAAGCATTTCTAACAATCTCTCAAGTGCCTAAAACAAATTAAACTCATCAACACTGACTCTGTAAAATAATGTCGAATAGCATCATTTTGTCAAGGATCTTTCAAAAAATTGTTTGGCCACACCTTTGCAATGGGTATTGAAAGAGCTTTCAAGGACAGTGATATGCAGTGCCTCCCTCAGCTAATAACTTTGGAAACTACTCCAGCACCAACTGTCCTACCACCCTCCCTCAGGGCAAATCTTTGTCCTGTAAATAATACAACATGGGATTTTAGAGGGTATTGTTGAATAACAAAACAAAATAACACCGTAACCCATGGATGTGACCCAATAGTATCAGATTCAGATTCAGATATGGTTGGTTACATGTAAAAAATCAAGGCTGTAAATAACTTGAAACCTAGGCAGGCTAATGCACATCCTTCTTTTTATCCCCCACAACATTTGATATAATGAAAAGAACTCAGTAAAATTTTAAATAATTTTTTTAAAAAAAAGGAGTAGACGACTCTGTTTAGTTAAATAGAAAACACTATCAACATCAAAATCTAAGGGAGGTCTGAGAAGAGAAAATTTTATTCTCCGAATAAAGTTGCAAGGATAAATGGTTGGATTAGAGTCATTTTGATGATTTTCATCCTTCAAGATTTTCTTCTATTAAATGTTTTTTAAATCCAGAAGTGTAAATAGTCTTTTTTTAATTTCTAATAGTACTATTTTATTGTTTCCAATCCCTCGTAATATTCCTTTTCAGTAGCAACACTCTCTTCAAGTCATTTTTCCAATGGTAATATTTTGTTGTTTTCAGTCACTAGTGAGATACTATCATATATTAATGTAAAAGAGAGACAGAGAGAAAATATTATTAGCTTAGTCTTTATATTCCCAGAGAGTTTAATTGTGACGCACCTTTTTCAAGGGGAACGGGTAAAATCAACTCAAAACCTGCAGTCACATTGTCACCAGGCATGACCATCTTAATATTTTCAGGTAATTCAACCCTCCCAGTGATATCTGCAGTTCTCATGTAAAATTGAGGCTTATAGTTGGACATAAAAGCAGTATGTCGACCACCTTCCTCTTTTGTAAGAACGTATATCTCTGCCTCAAATTTCTTGTAAGTTTTCAGACTTCCAGGCTTTGCAATGACCTACATATAAAGAAATAAAGGAAAGTTGCAAATATCCATACTCAGGTACAGGATAGTCACCTTCGAAATGTTTTTCTGTGGAAGTACGGAAGTTAAAGGAAAGGGGAATAGAATGATTTTCAATGATGTGCGTAGAGAGGTAGATGACTTCTTTAATCCAGTTAGCTTGGAGTAGAGGCTTTTCTTATGTTTTTATTTGTCAAACCACTGTTTCAATTCAAATAAGTTTGTAGTAGAAAGCATTATTTTCTCATTTTGACCAACCAAACCAGCTGATATTATTCAAATATC
Organism: Cucumis melo; assembly: GCF_025177605.1. Taxonomy (NCBI): domain Eukaryota; kingdom Viridiplantae; phylum Streptophyta; class Magnoliopsida; order Cucurbitales; family Cucurbitaceae; genus Cucumis; species Cucumis melo. The sequence continues at coordinate 31,472,812 of NC_066857.1, forward strand.
TACAAAATAAGAATGATTGGATGCCTAATGATAAAAGGATGAGCATGAGATTGTGTTACCAGCAGAACGGAGAAACCTTCAACCTCATTGTCATTATGTTCTAGATATTGATATTTTTTAAGTGAATGAATGTAAATTTGATGAAAATTTTCATTTGAGCATGAGTGAAGCCAATCTACATACCTGTCCACGTTGAATCTCTTCTCTTTTCAAACCACGGAGAAGGAGACCCACATTATCACCAGCCTAATAGAACCACACAAAAATAACATTAGACAAATATAGTTAAGAGATTTTAAATCATCTGGCCAGTTTAAAAGGACGTTCTTTTACTATTTTAGTTCCATTTTTAAAATTGAATTTCATTTCTGGCAATAAAAACACACACAAACACAAATAGGTCCTAGCTAATTTAGAATAAAAACCCATAAAGTTATTCATATTTAGGTGGCTTCTAATTTTCTAGCTTATATTGTCTTCGACTTTACAGTTTACTTCTTTTATTATCCTTTTGGTAAATGTGTTCTACTTAAAGAGAAAAAATATGTATGTAAAAGAAACAACAATCTTTTTCTTTTCTTTTTTTCTTCCCTGACAGAAAAGAAAACAACGGTCAATTACTTGTCCTTGGTCCAAAATTTTCTTGAACATCTCAACACCAGTTACAGTAGTTTTCAAAGGAGGTCCCTGCAAAATACATCACAAAGAAACATTATCGAAATAATCTTTAATTTGCAGAAACGAGGACCATAATGATAAACACACAATAACTAGCCCCATGAATGCAATCATTCATAGCTAGTTGTGTAGGTTCAATAGTGGCTCAAATGAGCCACAAGGTGCAAGTGTCCTTGCCCGCACACACAAAACATAGTTAGAAATAGAACACAGTAACATCATTTTACCTGAGATAACCCTAGAACTTCAACTTCTTCACCAACTTTAATAGTTCCCTGCTCAACACGGCCAGTAGCAACAGTTCCACGACCCTTCAAAACAAACAGAAAGAATAAAGTACAATTAAATAACAGATTCCTATAAGTACTTTAGCAGCAAAGCATCAACATCGTATTGAAATTCAAAAGTAAAGTGACACATACTCAATGTATAAGTATTCCACATTGTGACTTCGTAAAGCAAACTAAGACAATCTTTCAGATAAAATGAAGGACGACATTACAAGAAAATAATTAAATAATAACAACAATAATAATAATTACAACTATAGGTGCACATGTTACAGTCTGCACCCAAAAGAAATGTTAGGTACTCACTGGCTGTAAATCACACTTGATGATATACAGCCTAAGTCTAATGAGCAAACTCTTAATTTATTTTCTTGAAGTCTAGTTCATAGGATATAGTTACAGGAAAGAAGTAGAAGAGGATGGGAATTCTTCTTACAAAGGCAGAGAAAATAAATTTCACAGAAAGTTGACCATCCAGAATAAATGGAGGCAACAGAACGAACCATTTCCTACAAATCTATCATCAACAAAATCCAGTGCAAAATTTCCATACCTGAATAGAGAAAACATCTTCAATTGGCATCAGGAAAGGTTTGTCAAGCTGCCTAACAGGGTCAGGAATGTATTCATCAACAGCATCCATTAACTTTAGAATAGCCTGTTTACCAATTTCTTCGTTTGTACCCTGTAATGCAGATAAAGCAGAACCTCTAATAATGGGAATGTCGTCGCCAGGGAACTTGTAGAAGCTGAGAAGTTCTGCCAAAAATACAAACCAAGATTGAAAATGTTCCCAATTATTTATCATCCTAGAAACAGTAGCTAGAACAAAATACAAGTGCATCAATCATACCACGGAGTTCCATTTCCACAAGGTCCAACAGTTCAGGATCATCGACAGCGTCAACTTTATTCAAAAAGCACACGAGTGATGGCACACCAACCTGATTGATGCAATTAAACAAATCTATAGTGCATCAATATTACATCCTAGCAGACATAAATGATGCTAAACTCTGCAGAAAATCCATATGCTCCAAATGAACAAATGTACACCTGCCGTGCTAATAGAATATGCTCTTTCGTCTGAGGCATGGCCCCATCAGGACCAGACACAACAAGAATACCGCCATCCATTTGAGCAGCTCCAGTAATCATGTTCTGCACCAATTATCATCATCCTTCACTCTCAGACGACCACAAAAATAACCAATTGATGTAATTGCCATGCTGTTGGATGTAAGAACTTATATTTTATATCTATAACGCCGTGATAGAAGTTAGAAAACCTCCTCTTCTCAATAAAAGAAATGTAACAATATGTACACTGTCCACCAATAAATGGCATTCAGCTAGCAATGGACCTGACTTGATAAATTACTGTACTCCACTAATATATAAAAGTATCGACCAAAGCTTACTTTAACATAATCTGCATGTCCTGGGCAATCTACGTGAGCATAATGTCTCTTAGCAGTCTCATATTCTACGTGAGCCTGCAAAATTAAAAGGTATCATTAACCCTAGTCAGGTGATGGTTAGGGGGGAGGAAGACATAAGCAATAGAGTAAATGGAGAAGTAAGCGGCCGACAAATAGAAAATTTGAATTCCAACCGTTGCAATAGTAATTCCTCTCTTTCTCTCTTCCGGGGCTTTATCGATTTCATCAAATGCTATAGCCTTAGCTTTCCCTTCCTCGGCCAATACCTAAAGGAATTTGACATCTCCAATATTAGATAACTCAACATTACCATGTAATTTGCAAATAGCAAAACATATCCTTCTAAAAAACATAGTTTTCATTGAAATGCCAATTAAAAGTGTATAAACACTTAAGTCAATCATCAAAAAGCATCTGTAGTCCAACCTTCGTAATAGCTGCAGTCAGTGTAGTCTTTCCATGGTCAACATGGCCAATTGTCCCCACGTTTACATGAGGCTTTCTGTCCAACAGCAAAGTAAAGAGAGAGAAATGAACAAAAATAGTGAGGAACAACGATAAAAATAAATAAATAAGAACAAAATCATCTACTAAATACAAATCCTCCCCACTAATACCGCGATCTGTCTCTCGAATAAATAAGGTGGAAAAAACATAAATTACTTACGTGCGAGTGAAAGTAGCCATGGATCTCCACGAAGGAATGGAACTGGATGCTCCATCGTTTCTGGAAAGCAATTCGGAGATGGAAGAGTGAGAAGAAACGGATCCTCTGCAACACCATGATAATGGAGATGAGTGAGCAAGGAGGCGCTTAGAAATGGAGTTTCGGAGTGCAACCGAGGCCATCGGAACTCAAATCGCTCGCCGTCGCCGGAAGCAGCCCTAGAAGAAAGTAGACAGCGGAAGAAATGAAAGCTTCTTGGTTGGGTTTGGCGGAATTCTTTTGGGGTTTTAGGAAGAGATTGTTCTGCGAGATGGCTGAGGGTTTTAGAGTCTTTGGGCCCTAACTTTCTATGTATGGACGGCCCATTCCAATTTTAAGGCCCAAGTGGATCAAAATATGCGTAATCCTCTTTTTAAAGGTAGTTAACTTAGTAGCAATGTTAGTAATAATAATTAATTAAGTAGCAACATCTTAAAAATATTGTAAATATAGAAAGTGATGGATGATAGATTTTTATCGTTGATGAACTCTTGTTATTTATAGATTTTGATAGATTTTGTTATATTTGCAACCTTTTAAAAATATTGTTGTATATTTAATTATTTTGAATTTAATTACTATATTTGTAAATTTTTATATAATATAATTTTGAAAATTCATACTTTTAGTTACAATTATATCCTTAAATTTAAATAATTGAAAACGAAGTAAAATTATTTATCCAAAATTTAAAAATGAACTCTCAAACTTACACAATTGTATAAAATATAATAATTATATAAGTTTGAGGTCTCAATTTTTATCATCTATGGGTTCAAATTTTAAAATTATTGTAAGCTTGAAGGTCTGGTTTTAGAAGTTTAGAGGTTAATTGTTATTAAAAGTTTGAAAGGGTAACTACAATTACCACCATAATTTAGAGGTGATATTTGCAATTCACCATTTTTTTTTCTTTTACACTTGAGGTTGGTTAGGTTTTGTTTGCATCAACTTCTTGTTAGTGCTTAAATAATGCTTTTAAATGCAATAAAAAGTCAAACCCTATGAGTTCTCAGTAAAGTGAGTGACAATCTAAATGCAATTAGAAAACCATCAATTGTGAAGTTCGTGAAGATCGATATATTGTCTATTGAAGAATCATGGTATTTTGTTTGTCTCCTCCTCTATTGCATGGTATAGTTTGTTGAACATGACATAAACAAAAAGAAAATCAACATGTTAATAATAGCTTAATTTAATTGATATTTAAATGCACTGATAACTACCAAGTTTATAGTTCGAATCATTTACCTTCGATTGTTTTGTACTAAAAAACAACATTCTTTATTTATAACAATGAAAAAAACTTAAAGAACTAACAATTTGATACCCAAATCCAAACTCCAACCTCAAAACTTTTCATTAATGTCCAAATAAACATTGTTACTAAGCATGCGAACAGTGCCTTGTCATAGTATGGGATGGGTCCGCTGTTTTATCTATCCTTGGTGCCTTTGATCTACAGCCCCACTGACGATGTGGTAGATTAGCTTAGTCCATTGAAGGCAGGGAAAAGAGAGGAATATTTTCTATAGGAAACTATATGGGTCCAATCAAGAAATTGATCGATATTCCTTCGATCATTCTTTGAGCCTTTGATTTTCAGAGTGCAACTGTGACCACTTTCACAACAAGTGCAAAATCAAGATAAATAAATAAGACTTGGTCTTGGCTTCATCAATCGTCTATTCCCATTAGGACTTAATATCTTTTCGGTGAGACCTCCTATGGTCAAGCGAAATAATGTTTTTTCCTTTATGCATGGACAACCACAACTTTGCGATTATTATGCCTCATTTTCTGATTTGAGCACTGTCACACCATTTCTTGGTAATCTCTATGTCTCGGGTAAAAGTTGACTTTTTGATACTATACTGGGTGTTTCAAATTTGCTAAGAAGTTCTTTGTTACATGTGAAGGTTGGAAAAATTAAACCTTGAACCTCCATCATTGGTGGATCTGCTTTCGGATTAAATCTCTATTTATTCTTCTTGGAGAAGTTATTGCTTTTCTTGCAGCATCTTCAGTCCATTTCTCTTTCATTAAGGTAGAGATCTTGCTTTTTATAGGGCTAGAGGCAGAGTCCAAAAGTCGAAAGATCGGGGGAAGAAGTGCAAGACCAGACCTAACTGGGAGTCCAGTTTCATGGGCCTTAGCCTGAGATCGTTGTGGGAGACTTTCTTTTCTTTCTTGTGCACGAGTCCTTTAACCGATTATTTTCGGAGGTTTAGAACCTTCCTTGTTCATTGATCGTTCATCATATACCATAGTAATCTTCATAATAGCTTTTCAAGCGACTTATCAAGCAGAAGAAGAGCAGAAAGGACTGTTTTCCTTGAAAGCGCACAAAGGACAACTTTTAGTGGGTTTAGGGTGGAGCTCATTCCTAGTTACGAAAGAAAAGTTTCACTAAGACTTCGCCTCTACAACTCTCTCTCTCCTTCTTTGTGTTATGCCTACCACCCCGTGGGAAACATGATAAGGAAAGAATAGATGTGGAATCATGCCTATTCATCGTCCGCTTCGTATCCCGCTCTATTCTTTATTAATATTAGTCGCTCAAGAGTCAAGAGTGATTCAAGAATGAAATCCTTTCTACTGTGCATATGCAAAAAGGAATGCTACAGTCATGAGATCAGACCTTACTGCTTCTGCTGATATATATCCTAATCTGATTCATAAATGAAAAAAAGATATATGGAAATGAGATCAGTCCCTAATAATAAGAGAAAGGATTGGAGACAGTGTCCATCTGAATCAATAACATTTTTGATAAGCTGGGAGAATATGTCCATTTCATATTTCTTAAGAGAATTCCTTCTTTCCTCATATATGAATTATTGAATCTCTTTTGAAAAATTCTTGAATTGCATAAATGGTATCCCAGAAAATGGCAAAGATCGAAGATCTCAATTAATGATTGAATAATATCCTCTTCACCTAGGCAATCTTCCACATATTTATCCTATTATATCCTTTTATCAAAATTGATAGGTAGATTCAGAAATCAATGAACAAGGCTCAAAGAATTTAAGAAGATAGAATTAGACTGAATTCATTCTAGATGGATGGGCATGGGATTGACTCATTAGCAAGTTCTTTTCTGGATTTTGGATATACTCAAAAAGAAGAATTATCATTCCCAGCAAAAAAGTTGAAAGTATTTTGGTTTTCACCTCCCTCGATTTTTATTGTTGCTTATGATGGTGATGGAATCAATGGACCTCTTGCCAAGAGTGTTCATATCACAACTTCTTGTACTCAGGTGTTTTTCACCAATTTCTTTACATGCAGAAATCTAAATATATATGTTTTTTCATTTTGAAATTTGGCTGCAACTTGTATCTGGGTTGGCTCTGCAGTAAGTGTATTGTTAACAATGTAGTAGGCATAAGGTAGGAATAGGATGCATTTTGTGTGTTACCCATTTAAGTTGTTGTTGTATGCAACAAAACCTTAGCTTGAATTACAACTTTAATTATTTTTCCTATTGCATTCAGACATAAATAGAAAATACACCGAAGTATGATGCTTTGGTTGGTGCTCTGGGTTCCTTGGCATGGGAAAAACTTTCGCATTCAGAGTTTGAGTAATTAGCAAAGTGCTAATAAACTCGATCTTTTCTTTTTTAGTAAGCTCAGATGGTATTCTCTTGCAAAGTTCAACCCTTGCAGATTCAATTTCTTTTGAATTTTTTGATGGCATTATTGCTTCTGTTCCCTATTATTTGGTATTGCCTCAATATAAGCATCTTCCATAAATAAAGATAATCAAAACAAAAGATTGAGATAATTGAAATTTTAAAAGTTAAGAAAAATGGAAAAACGAACATATATATTCCAAACTTGTACAGGTTAAGGAGTATCACAGAAGGGATGGGTTTGAAGTAGGAAAAGCTGATAAGATCTTTGAAAGTACATCCAAATAGAAGCAAATGGCAAACGCTTGAAGGCAAATTGCTACACAGAGAAAGGACACGTGAAGGTTTAAATGCGATGTGGAAGTATGAATTCCACACCCTTTAAAATAATTCTCAATTTGAATAATTGGTGCGAATTTTATTAGTGTATATGTTTGTCAATTCTATCTATACTTAGATATATGTATATATAGCTGAAATCCTTGCTAATATGATATCGAATAATTTACCGTCCTTCCTGGCATGTGCACCAAAGTTGAGTATTATATGCAATGAAATACTTGCTAATATGATATCGTTTTTTGTACAAGCGGCATCATCAATTAGTATTTGACGTGTCAGAGTTTTATATGCAATGAAATACTGTGATATTAAGGAAGAAATTGATGGAACTACCCAATAACTTTCGACTTCTCTTTCTTCTTTCTCCTACTATATTTAAATAATATTGGAGGTCTAACAAAAGTGGCCAAAAGTGAAAAGTAACACGCAAGTAATCAGCCAATTGAAAAAGCAGATAATGTTTTTTTCCTTTGTATTCTCCTCCCACATTCACTAATAATCTTCTCAAAACATTCCTAACTTATTACATGTGCAATATCATGGGTGCACATTAACCTTGTCTTGTCCTCATGTTCATACCATGCAAATTGGAGGCAAAAATCATCTATGTTCATTCATATGGTTTCATGCTCCAAGAGGCCCTTGCAACTCACCAATAGTTCCTCGGTGCCAGATTGGGCTATTCAAATATGTTGGCTGATTTTGTTATCCATTCAAAATATTTAGTCAACATCTTGCTTTGTTAGGGGATGATTTTGAAACAAATGACACCATCGGCATCAAATAGGGGGCAAAAGCAATTAGACCAAGAAGATAGCCTCTCTTAAGAAAGAGTATGAAGAGTGTCAATATAAAGATCCAAATCAACGTATCACTTAAAAGGTGGAACGTAGCAAAATAACTAATTGGGTTTTTCTTATGAAGACTTACTGTGGGCAAATTAGATTAATTACACTTATAAATATATTATTATAGCTTCATAAAAGGAGAGCCAATTCTTCACTTGCAAACTCTAGACTTGTTGCACTTATTTGCTTTTTAACTTAAGCGTTGTAAATAGTGTGGCAAGCACCACAATTGTCTAAAAAACTTTTACCTCGTAAGAGTTTTTGCATGAACAGACTTGTCCATATTCTAACAAATAGACAGAGGCAAGATAAGTACGCAACGCCATAGGAATTAGAGAGAGATTTTTGACAAAATAAAGTTGCTGATATATTCATATGCATTCAAATTAGAACGAAAACAATAATTCTCTATAAACATCTTCTCCCACTGAAAAAGTAAAAAAAAAAAAAAAAAAAATTCCCACATACTACTTCTCTTGGGATGGTAGATTGAATCCTTACTTCCAATCTTTTATAAACTTGTTTGACGATTAATGAAGTTTCTGTATTTTTAAATTTAAGGAACGTTTCTAAAATTTGGACTGAATTTCAGAAACTACAGTTGAAGACATATTTTCTCCATGCTTTTTTTTTTTTAAAAAAAGTATTTATCCATTCATTCCTCAAATTAGCACGATGCATTTTTGACTATTTTCTTAATTTTTATGAAGCTTTTATTTCTTTACTTGTGAAGAATTAGTGACTTAACAATGATCAATCACATAGTTTTAGTGATGATGATGGTGACGATTGTGCTTCTCCCTTGTCACAATCCAAATCTCGAGCACAAACTATAAAATATAGTAGATATAACTTCAATAAATCTCCTACTAATGAATTTGAAACCTTTAAACCCAGTATTTGAAAAAGAAAAAAACTTAACAACCAAATAAGAAAAAAATCTTAAACATGATTTATTGATTTTTAATTAGAGGTAGTTTTGGAATAAATAAAATAAATGATCACAAATCAAATCTAACCTAAGGTTAATTTTACTTGTTTTCAAGATTTTTCTATAATTGCAATATGACATAGATACTAATATATAAAATACATTTGCTATCCGATGCAATTTCTTATATTATAATATTTTAAAAAAGAAATTTAAAATTTTAAAATATATTATATTTAGGAGTTTTTTTGAAAAATAGTAAAAATATATATATAAAAAAGAAACTAAACAAACTTGTAAATAATTTTTCATTATATCATTTTTGACAATATATTTATTAATTTTCAATCACAAACAAAAGGATAAAAAGAAAAGAAAACAAGAATCCTCGTAAGTAAACTGAAGTGGCGAAGGGCATTGACAGGTTGGCTCGGTCCATTTTAAAATTCAAAATTCACACTCTAAAACGATCTCATTTCTCAGAATAATCCTTTTCAAAGCCCCTCCACTTCTCCAACTTCATCGAATCCCTTCATTTCTTCAATCTGAACATAAATTTTGTCTTCCTATCGCCTTGGATTTCCATACTTTGTCAAGGGGAGAGCTCCAAGTCCTTTGTAAGACGAGTAAGATTCCGGCTAATATCACCAATGTCGCCATGACCGACGCTCTTACAGCTTCAATCCGTGAGTTCATCTTCTTTCATGCAGTGTTCATCTTTTGATTTTGGATTGTTTGTTCAAGATTTTTCTTCTGGTACTGTTAATCTTATCATTTTGGTGATTTTGAAGCGTATAATATAATTCTACTTTGGTTTTTTGAAAGTTAATTTAGATAACAAAGTTAGAAGAAAGGAAGTTCTGGGGAGTATGTGTGACCAGAGGGCTAGGATGCTTCAGGATCAAATTAGTGTCATTGTCAACCATGCCTTGCTTTGGCCATTCTCATTTCCACTCTCCACTACTCCAAAAATGTCTCAGCAAATGAACAGGTATTTGTGTTTCGATTTCTGTCCTTGATTCATCTCAGTTAGTTAGGCTTAAGAGCAAGGGAGATAATTCATTTTTCCTGTTTCCGCCAGAAATTACCTTGATGTCTCAATTTAAGAGAGGCCGTGAAGTTTTCTTCTTCGTATTGCTTAAAAATGCTCGCCGTGCTCAAAATCGTTGGATGGTGCTTGAAAACCCATTAAAGTGTTTTTTCTTCTTCATGACAAGAATCTGGAAGGTGCGTTGTTTGGTCTTAGACGATCGTAATCTCTCTTTTCCTTGTCTTCCCGACTTCTTGAAAAAATTTATGGGATACGAAACTAGTTTAGTTTTATGTTAGATTATAATGGTTTTTGTGAACTTTGTTCTACCCCAAATTTCTTTGAGAAATGGTTCTGATAGTGCTTGTTTTTTATGGGTTGGTTTTTGTATAGAAATGTTCTATTTGTGGAATTAGATCATGATCGGGATGTTGATTAATGTGGAATGCATATATCAAAGTTTGGGTGTGGGAGGGATATTGCAGGCCAATTGTTTGTTAAGTTTTCAAGATTTTCTAGGAATGTTATTTTGGTAAGTGGGCATTGGTAGCTTTTAGTGCCAGAGGGAATAAATTGCAGCAATTTGCTTATTTTTCATGGTTATATGAAATTAATTAGCTATCTATGCCTGATAATGTTTTCTATGTATTCTGAAGCAAAGTTTAGCATAATCTAGGTAATACAGAGAACCTGGATATCATTGTTATTACTATTAGTATGAATAATACATGGATATTATTGTTATTACTATTATTATGAATAATACATGGATATCGAAGTTTGTTCTTATAAAGTTTGTTGCACGAAAAATGTCCATAGAAATTGCTTGTAAAATGTTCTTACGTATGAGAACTTTGTGCAAGATCACAAATATCTAGTTTTGAAAAAAATTATGAACAAGAAAATGGATGATTATGAAGCAATAGTTTTGAAATCATGAAATGCATTATGAATGAGGAATGGTGGGAAGATTCCAGGGAAGCTTTATTAAGTCTTTCTTTCTAGGTACGGGTAGACTTCATTTTCATGGCATGATTATTTAGCCAAACTTCTCTTTGAGATAGTGCCCACTGCCCTGGTCTTTATGCCTTCCATGTGGTTAGAACTTACCCAACAATGAAAATTTCTACTTTAGACCATTGTAGATACAATTGTTAGCCTTCCATACCGATCTGTTTTATTCAAACCCAAACCAAGTCTTCAAAGAACTTAAAGCTTTTTAATATTTCTAGAAATTTGTTTCCATGTTTGTCACATATGATCTGTTAAGGATCTGTTTCCATGTTTCTCAGAAGCCAGAACTCACAAGGATCTGTTGGTGTTGTAAAGTTAACAAGACTGAACTCGAGGAAAATAAAAACCCCCTTCTAGATATTCTCACGTTCTGTGGAAGTTGAATATAGATATACCGTTCTGGTTAATTTTCATGATTTGCTTTCTAGATAATTTTGGAAATTCATACTTTTTTTGTTGTCTCCAACCCCCAAAAAGAGTATTCTTCCATTTTTCTTTAGCTGTATACCAATATTCTAGATGTTTCATGGTTCAAACCGTTTTAGCCTTTTAGTTCTTGGGTTTACTTCATTCCTGGTTAAGAATTTTGGTGTTCTTCTATTGTGTTTCGGTCTTAACTCCATACAACTATCATTATGCTGATTGTATTTATTTATTTTTCATCTTGTTCTCGGCCTCAGATTAATTTTTTTTACTTTTATAGGTCAGTTATAAATTTATTGGTGCCCTAGGATTGGTGTTAATTACATTACCCTCATCCTCAGATTAATTTTTTTTACTTTTATAGGCCAGTTATTGTTAATTTTGAGGTGATTTAGAAAAGTTGGTTGTCTGGGAATCAATGTTTGTATATTACCTTAACTCTACCTTGATAGAAGACATGTGTGTCATGTCTCACATGTCTTCTAACCACACATAACCAAGATTATCTCACAGTTTGCTTGTGCATGCTCAAATGAGAGCTACTTTCCAGAACAAATAAAAGAATACAGGGAAAAACAAAAAGAGCCAAACAGAAAAAGAAGGCTGCACCAAATGGAACTAAAAGAATAACAGAAAAAAAAGAAACAAGAAAATTAGAAAAGGGAATTACATAGGAAAAAATATTTGAGAAAACAACCAGCATTTTTCATTTTTCAAAATTTTTGTTAACACTTCTGGGAAATGTTACTTGATTATGTGAAGATGTCCATATTTCCATCATTGTTTGTTACTATCCATATCAACCTATGTAAAGGCTGATTCAAATACGAGACCATAAGAAAAGAAGTAAAAGGGATGAAAAATGAAATTAGGTTAGGTGGCCCAATAATAGTTCCTCTCCAAGACGCCTATACAAAGGGTTTGAAAAGTTCAATCCCTTCCCTCTTTTATATGACATTCTTTTAGTTTTGGTTGTTTTCTAATTGAACTATTGGATTGTTCAAATAATTGTTACTCTTTCTTCTAGATGTTGTTATATTCATTTTTCTCACTTTTGTGACATTCTTTTAATTTTATTAATATGTGACATTCTTTGTTTTTTTATTTTACTATTTTGTGACAGTCTTTTATTTGTTGGTTATCTTTAGTTTCACTTTTGTTTTTTTAATATTTTCTTTGTTTTTTAACGAGTTTGACAAAATACGAATTGTATTAATTGTCTTCCATACTCTCAATTTTGGTAGTTCCATTTTTCTATTGTATATTATTTTCTTTGGTTATTTGTTGTGCAATATCCTTTTATGGGACACTTTTAATATGTTTGTGTGTTCCTTAGGTAGCTGCAGCACAACATGCTAATTTAGATGTGAAATGTTTCTTTGAAGATAAAAAGTAAATGAAGCTTCCAAAGATGATGGATGGAGATTTCTACTGAGAAAATATATAAAAATTTGTCGTTGTAAAAGACTTCACCAGCTTTCCCTCTCAGGTTTTTCTATTATTTTTCTTCCTATTATTTTTCTTTAATATTTTGGAATTTTGCTTGTGTGATTTCTGTATATATTATTTTTTCTTCATCATTTATTTTGATTTTGGAGAGCATCTTTGATAATTTTTAGGTGATTTAAGAAAAACTGGTTGTCCAAAATCAATTTTTCTTATGTTACCTTAACTCTACCTTAATAGAAGATGTGTGTCTTTTAGTTTCACTTTAGTTGGATTTTTCTTTATATATTCTTTTAATTCTAAATCTTACTCATTTGCTCACGAGGAATGAATATTCTTTTAATTCTAAATCTTAACCCTACCTTAATAGAAGATGAGAATCAATTGTGTTGTATTTTTATAAGACATCATCTTTAATTTAGATTTATTATCTTTTAGCTTCTTTTGCATTTTGTATTATGGATTGTTTTTTGAAATTTTGAGTTTTTTTTTTTTTCATTTGGTACTTTGTGGGCCGATGTTTTTTTTATGAGATATTTTCAATTTAGATTTATTATCTTTTAGCTTGTTTGTATTATGGATTGTTCTGAAATTTTGAATTTTCTGTCTTTTCTTTTTTTTTGGTCATTTTTTTTGTGATGTCTCTATATGAGATATTTTTAATTTAGGTTTATTATTTTTTAGATTGATTGTATTTTGTATTATGGATTGTTCTTCAATTTTGAGTTTTTTCTTTCTATTTTTTTGATTTTTTGTTGTGTAATGTCTTGTTAGGAGAGATTTTTAATTTATATTTATCTTTTTGTTTGGATTTTTGCATTATTGATTGTTCTGAAATTTTGAATTTTTTTAATTGTGCAGGTTCTTTTGTGAGACATTTTTAATTTAGATTTATTATGGATTGTTTTTTGAAATGCATTTTTGCATTATGGATTGTTCTTAAATTTTGATTTTTTTTTTTATCTTTTGTTGTGCGATGACTTTTTATGAGCCGTTTTTAATTTAGATTTATTATTTCTTTTACTTGTTTGCATTATTATGTATTGTTATGAAATTTTAAGTTTTTTTTTTCTTTTATGTACGATATCTTTTTACGAGACATTTTTTAGTTTAGATTTATTATTTTTTTGCTTGCTTGTATTTTGTATTATGAATTGTTTTTTTGAAATTTTGAGTTTCTTATTTTTCCTTTTTTTGGTCCTTTGTTTGATGTCTCCTTAGGAGACATTTTTAATTTAGGCTTATTAATTATTTTTTAACTTATTTGCTTTGTATTATGAATTGTTTTTCTTTGTTCTCAAATTTTGAGTCTTTTTTTTCTTTTTTTGGTCCATTGTTGTGGGATGTTTTTTAGTCGACATTTTTAATATAGATTTATTATCTTTTAGTTGTTAATTATGAATTGTTTTGAAAATTTGAGTTTCTTTTGTTCTGCCATGATATTTTTAATTTAGATTTATTATTTTTGCATTTTGTATTGTCATGAAATTTTGAGGTTTTTTTTTGTGCTTTGTTGTGTGATCTGTCTTTTTACCAAGACATTTTTAATTTAGATTGTTTTATAGGACATTTGTGCTTTGTTGTGCAGATGTCTTTTTATTATGGACTGTTTTGTGCTTTAGCTTGATTGCATTTTGTATTATGGATTGTTTTTGAAATTTTGAGTTTCTTTTTCTTTTTTTGGTCCTTTGTCGTGTGATGTTTGTTATGAGACATTTTTAATATAGATTTATTATCATTTAGTTGTTAATTATGAATTGTTTTGAAAATTTGAGTTTCTTTTGTGGTGCAATGACTTTGTATCAGACATTTTTAATTTAGATTTATTATTTTTGCATTTTGTATTGTCATGAAATTTTGAGGTTTTTTTGTGCTTTGTTGTGCGATTTGTCTTTTTACAAGACATTTTGTGCGTTGTTGTGCAGATGTCTTTTTATTATGGATTGTTTTGTGAAATTTTGAATTTCTTCTTTTTCTTTATTTTTCCTTTGTTGTGATGTTTTTATGAGACATTTTTAATTTAGATTTATTATCTTTTTAGCTCACTTCTTCTTTATGAAACATTTTTAAGTTAGGTTTATTATTTTTTAGCTTGCTTGCATTTTGTACTATGGAATATTCTTAAATTTTGAGTTTTTTTCTTTTTTTTTTTTTTTGATCTTGCGATTTCTTTTTAGGAGACATTCTTAATTTAAATTTATTATCTTTTAGTTAGCAATTTTTTATTATTGATTGTTATGAAATTTTGTGTTTTTCTTTTCTTTTTGTGCTTTGTTGTGTGAATGTTTTTTTTATGAGATATTTTAAATTTAAATTGTAGTTTTTATTATGGATTGTTTTTTTTATTATTGGCTTGTAGTTTTTATTATGGATTGTTTTGAGTTTTTATCTTCATTTCTTTTGTGCAATCGTTTTTTTTTTGTTTTTGCATTTTCATTTTACTTGTTGTGGTTTAATTTCATTCATAGTTTTGTAATTTTTTTAATTACGAACTTTTTTGAATATTTCCATTCTATTGGTTAAGGGTTCAACAACCATGTCCAATTGGGGAACTCTGTGGATTACCTTTTTCTTCACATGTTGTAAATAGATGAAGCTCTTGCTTTTTCTTTTTCAGTTACCGTCAGTTTAGAGCTCTTTCATTCCCTATTCCTAAATCCAGTGGAAAGGAATATAGATTGAAACCATTGAGCGATGCCTTTCATGAGCAGGGAACCTTCCTGCTTGGACCAGGATTTCGAGTTTCAAGCGCAAGGCGATTCTAGTCTTGTACAGATTCCAGGATGTATATATTATATATTTTATTCCAAATATATATATAACATAAATAAAATAAACTAACTGTTTCTCTATTTAATTTGAAATTGGAAATAGAGATGAAGCGTTGATCGGCAGTTGACCGCAACGGTAATATTTGGATATAAAAAGCCATAAAAGGGGGTAAGTCTTCGCTTGTGCTTCTGTTATGAGGGTTTTCATTATTTTTTTCCTCTCAATTCAACATCACCAGGTTAGTCAATATTTTTCTCCTCTTCAATTAATTATAATAGATATCTTATCGTGGTCTCTGCTTTAGTTATTTTAATCTTTGTCGTTATGATTTCATATCAACATCCTTTCCAACTCTTTTTCTCTGATTAATTTTTTACTTTTTCTTCTTCTTTGATTAATTAGGGTTGGGAGTTGGAACCAAATTATGCTGAACAAATTAAGCAAACACGACCATGGTATTTTGATTTTAATTACATTAATTTTAGGTAACTAATTTCATCATATTAAATTTGGTCATCCTCTTGGATTTGATACACATAGGGGATATTCAACCTAACCAGCTTTCCCTCAGGTTTTTCTATTCTTTCCTTTTTTAATATTTTAAAATTTTTCTTGTTTGATTTCTTGGATATGTTATAACTTTTTTTCCTTTATCATTTATTATGAAGATGCGTGTCTTTTAGTTTCATTTTTGTTGGGTTTTTCTTTTTTATTTTATTTTCTTATTTTAAAATTTTACTCCTTTATTATAACATGAATGATTATTATTATATTTATAGTGTTAGAACGACCATAGATGATTTTTTTTCCTAGTACTTCGTTGTGCAATGTCTTTTTAGGAGACATTTTTACTTTAGATTTATTATCTTTTAGTTTCTATTATGGATTATTATGAAATGTTGAGTTTCTCTGATGACTTTCTATGAGACATTTTTAATTTAGATTTATTATTATTTCGCATGCTTGCGTTTTGTGTTATCGAATGTTCTAAACTTTTGAGTTCTTTTTTGTCCTTTGTTGTGCGATGTCTTTCTACGAGACATTTTTAATTTAGATTTATTATGTTTTAGCTTACTTGTATTTTGTATTATGGATTGTTTTCTGAAATTTTGAGTTTTTTTTGTCCTTTTTTGTGTGATGACATTTTATGAGATATTTTTAATTTAGATTTTTTTTTCTTGCTTGCATTTTCTATTATGGATTGTTTTTTTTTTCTTTTGTAATTTTGAGTTTCTTCTCTTCTTTTTAAAGTCTTTTGTTGTGAGATGTATTTTGATGAGATATTTTTAATTTAGATTTTATTATTTATTAGTTGGTTTGCATTTTGTATTATGGATTGTTTTTTGAAATTTTAAGTTTCTTCTTTTTTTTTGGTATTTTGTTGTGTGATGTCTTTTTGTGAGATATTTTTAATTTAGATTTATTATAGCTTTCTTGCATTTTGAGTTTCTTACTAGACATTTTTTGGTCTTTTGTTGTGCAATGTCTTATTAAGAGACATTTTTAGTTTAAAATTATCTTTTTGTTTGCATTTTCGCATTATTGATTGTTTTGAAATTTTGAGTTTTTCTTTTTTTGTCCTTTGCTGTGGAATCTTTTTTTATTAGACATTTTTAATTTAGATTTATTATTTTTTGTCTTGTTTGCATTTTGTATTATGGCTTGGTTTTTGAAATTTTGAATTCCTTTTTTTTTTGTCTTTTTCGTGAGATGTCTTTTTATGAGATATTTTTAATTTAGATTTATTATTTTTTATAGCTTGCATCTTGTATTATGGATTTTGTTGAAAATTTGAGTTACTTCTTTTTTCTTTTCTTTCGCTTCTTTATTGTGCGATGTCTTTTTAGGACACATTTTTAATTTAGGTTTATTATATTATCTAGTTTGTATTTTTGCATTATGGATTGTTCTTAAATTTTGATTTTTTTTTGGTCATTTGTTGTGCAATGACTTTTTATGAGACATTTTTAATTTAGATTTATTATTTCTTTTGCTTGCTTGCATTTTTATTATGGATTGTTATGAAATTTTGAGCTTTTTTTCCCCTTTGTTGTTCGATGTCTTTTTACGAGACATTTTTAGTTTAGATTTTTATTTTTTTGGCTTGCTTGCAAAAGTATTATGAATTTGTTTTTTGAAATTTTGAGTTTCTTATTTTTCTTTTTTTCGGTCCTTTGTTGTTTGATATCTCTTTATTCATTTTTAACTTAGGTTTATTTATTAATAATTTTTAGCTCGCTTGCATTTTGTATTATATATGGATTGTTCTCAAGAGTTTATTTTTTCTCTTTTTTTTGTCCTTTGTCGTGGGATATTTTTTTTAGAAGATATTTTTAATATGGATTTATTATTTTAGTTGCATTATGGATTGTTCCAAAATTTTGAGTTTCTTTTGTTTTGGTCTTTTGTTGTGCAATAACTTTGTATGAGATGAGACATTTTTAGTTTTATTATTTTTCCACTTGCTTGCATTTTGTATTATGGATTGTCATGAAATTTTGAGGTTTTTTTGTGCTTTGTTGTGCGATTTGTCTTTTTACATAACATTTTAAATTTAGATTTATTAATTTTTAGCTTGATTGCATTTTGTATTATGGATTGTTTTTTGAAATTTTGAGTTTCTTCTTTTTCTTTTTTTGGTTCTTTGTTGTGTGATGTTTTTTATGAGACGTTTTTAATTTAGATTTATTATCTTTATAGCTTGCTTCTTGCATCATGGATTTTTCTAAAGTTTTGAGTTTTTGTTTTTTGTTTTTTCTTTTTGTTCCTTTGTTGTATGATTGTGAGACATTTTTAATTTAGGTTTATTATTTTTTAGCTTGCTTGCTTTTTATATTGTGGAATGTTCTTAAATTTTGAGTTTTTTCTTTTTCTTTTTTTTGGTCTTTTGGTGTGCGATTTCTTATTAGGAGGCATTTTTAATTTAAATTTATTATCTTTTAGTTTGTATTTCTTTATTATTGATTGTTCTGAAATTTTGAATTTATTTTCTTTTTGTGCTTTGTTGTAGGGATGTTTTTTTAATGAGATATTTTAAATTTAGATTGTATAGTATTATGAATTGTTTTTTATTATTGGCTTGTAGTTTTTATTATGGATTGTTTTTTTTTTAAACTAGACGAGGAACTTTTCATATTGAGTTTCTTTTCTTTTATTGTGTGAGTTTTTTTTTTTAATTTTTTATTTTCATTTCTTTTGTGTATTCGTTTATTTTTTTGCATTTTCATTCTACTTGTTGCAGTTTAATTTCATTCATAGTTTTGAAAATTTCTTTAATTACAGATTTTTCTGAATATTTTCATTCTATTGGTTAAGGGTTCCATAACCATGCCCGATTGGGGAAGTCAAAATGCTAAATAATCCTCCTTGTCCTTTGTGGATTACCTTTTTCTTTGCTCTTGCTTTTTTTTTCAATTGCCGTCGGTTTAGGGCTCTTTCATTCCTTATTCGTAAATCCAGTGGAAAGGAATAGATTGAAACCATTGAGCGATGCCTTTCATGAGTAGCGAACCTTCTCGCTTGGACTAGGATTTCGAGTTTCAAGTGCAAGACAATTCTGATCTTGTACAGATTCCCGGATGTATATATATTATATATATTTTATTCCAAATATATGTATATAACATAAATAAAATAAACTAACTATTTTTCTACTTAATTTGAAATTGGAAATAGAGATGAGTGTTGATCGACAATTGACCGCAACGGTAATAGTTGGATATAAAAAGCCATAGAAGGGGGTAAGTCTTCGCTTATGCTTCTATTAGGAGGGTTTTCATTATTTTTGTCCTCTTGAATTCAACATCATCAGGTTAGTAAATATTTTTCTCCTCTTCAATTAATTACTGATGTCTTATCGTCATCTCTGCTTTAGTTATTTTAATCTTTGTTGTTATAGTTTTCATGTCAACTTCCTTTCCAACTTTTTTCTCTAATTAATTTTTTTACCTTTTCTTCTTTGATTAATTAGAGTGGGAAGTTGGAACCAAATTATGTCGAACAAATTAAGAAAACATGATCATGGTAAGGAACCTCTAATTGTGAATTGGGAAGTGAATTAACAAATCCTACCCTTTGTTACCTTCATGTCCCTTGCTTTAGGGACGTACAACCGATTACCCTTTGTTACCAATAAGTCCTCCTCGACCCAAAACTGTCTTGTTTTACCCGTTTTAGCTAACTTCATGGCATTCTGAGTGGCAGGATCTTTCTGCAAGAACTCTCTCAAGATATCTTTAACTGACCCTGTCAATCTTACTCGTTTGGAGGTAAGCTAACATGCACATGGCCGCATGTTCATTTTTCCTGACTCAGGGCATCAGCAGCCCGACTGCTTGACCCTTTCTTATTTTCTAACTTAAAATCAAACTCGACCAGAAATTCCTGCCATCTTGCTTGCTTTAAAGTCAACTTTGGCTGAGTAAAGAAGTGGCAGGTCGCACTGTTTACCGTCTTCACCATAAATGACGAACCTGGTAGGTATTGTCTCTAAGCCCTCAAGCAATGTACTACTGCGGGCATTTCTTTTTTAGACACGGTATATCTCTTCTCAGCTGGATTCAACTTCAACTTTCATATGCGATCGGGTGTCGATTATGTAGGAGAACACCACCCAACGCATAATCAGACGCATTTTTCTCGACCTCGAAAGGTTTGGTCACATCAGCAATTCCCAGAACTGGCCCCTTCATCATGGCTTGCTTCAGGCCATCAAAGGCGACTTGACGCTCGAGTGTCCAGCCCCATCGAACATCCTTTTTCAGTAACTTAGTCAGCGAACTTGCTCGTTTGGAGAATCCATCCATAATATCGCTTATAATAATTTGCTCACCCGAGGAAGGGGCATAATTTCGAGACTGATTTTGGTATTGCCCAATCATGTATCGCAACAATCTTTCCTTCTTCCATCCAATTCGACCACACTCTATCACATGGCCCAAGAAGTTTATCCGCTCTTGCGTAAAGGAACATTTTTCTCTCTTGACCCAGTTGGTTCTCCTTCAATTTCTGAAAATCCTTTTAAAGATGGTCCCTGTGTTCCTCCATGGTTGAGTTATAGACCATTCTATCATTCAGGTAGACCACTATATAGTTGTCAAGATATTCATGGAAGACCTATTTCATCAATTTTCAAAAGGTTGCAGAGGCATTGGTAAGACCAAATGGCATTACGAGGAACTCAAACACTACATATCTGGTGACATAGGTTGTCTTAGGCTCATCTCCCTATGAAATTTTTACTTGGTAATATCTCGATCGCAGGTCTAACATTGAATAATACTTTGCTCCATGTAAGCGGTTAAACAAGTTAGTGATTATGGAAAGTGGATATTTGTTGCAAACCTGAGTTTGTTCAAGGCATGATAGTCGATACACAATCGTAAATTTCCATCCTTCTTCTGGAAAAGAATTGGGCCCTATACGGAGCTTTTGCAGGCTTAATAAACCATGCATTCAATAACTCATCTAATTGTTTTCAAAGTTCAGCTAACTTTGAAGGCGCTATACAATAAGCATTCTTCATAGGCGATTTTGCCTCTGACAATAACTCGATCTCATGATCAATCATCTTTCGACGTAGCAAAGACTTGGGCAAACTGTAGGGCATCACGTCACGATACTTCTCTAGGACACACAGAATGTCCTTTAGGGACTGTCTCCTCCGAGTTCTTCAACAAATCAAGTGGGATGACCATAAACGATGGTTTGTCTTGAGCGAGACCCTTCTTTAATTGCATGATCGAAATCATTTTCAATCCGTTAGGCTGACGAATGTTGGTCTGTAAAACAGTGGGAGCAGATCTAAAACATTTGGCTAAAGGCATTGGGATCACCTGATGTTCGAGTAGAAACTCCATTCCTAGTACCACATCAAAGTCATCCATTTTTACCACCACAAAATCTACGAGGCCGTTCCATCTCCCCAACCTTATCACCATTCGTTTCACTAGTTTGACGATAGATAGGGCCAAAGAATTCACGGCTTTAATTCTCCCTATATCTTTTTGTCAATGAAGATTTAATCTTCAAGCTTCTGCCTTTATTATAAAATTGTGGAATGCACCAGAATCAACCATAGTACTCTTGGTCAGTTTCTGGTTGATCCAGGTGTCAACATACATTAAGCCCATTTCCATTGGTGTACTTATCTCCAATACCTTCTTTTGAAGAGACAACAAGAATTTTAAGGCCCCCATTCGAGGGTTATCACCTTCCTCTGTCTAGTCCATTCCCTCTTGGTTTGTTCCAGTTTATTGTCTGAATCTGAGGCTAAAAAGGCTTGGAAGAAATTGAAGCCAGTTTTGTTCGAACATACTCTAGTCAAGTGTAGTCCCTTACATGTGAAACAACGAAGAGGACGATTAGACACATTTTGGTTATTTGGTCCTCACTAGGTGTTTTCTGTATTCGGTTGGTAGGGCTTGCGATCTCCATTAGGACGTTTGTCTCCCCCAGCAGTTCTGGGAGAACTCAGGCGGTTGTTCTTATTTCTCCTAGACGAAGAGCTTAGATGACGTCTCACATCCCGAGAGTCATTATACACGTCAAACAACCGTTCGACCGCAGCGTACGCTGATGAGAGGTCTTGAACCCTTTGTTCATATAATTTTGTCTTTGCCCATGGTTTCAGCCTTTTGACGAAATTGAAAACTTTGTCTTTCTCTAACATATCGCGTATGTCAAACATCAGTCCTGCAAACTATCTTATATACTCAACTATACTGTCGGTGTGTTTCAGTTTACACAATTTTTGCTGAGCGAAGATTTCAACATTCTCAGGGAAGAATTGCAAGTGGAGTTCTTTCTTCAAAGCATCCTAATTGTCTATTGTGCAACGTCTTTCTTGAATGTCAACATACTTGGATCTCTACCATAACTTGGCGTCCTTAGATAGATGCATCGTCACCAAGATGTCTTATGATTCTTGGCGTGGTTGTCCGTGGTGATACAAGATGTCTTACGATTGCTTCTTGCTTGGTCGAAGGGTTTGGTTGGAATTGGTGAAATGTTGTGCCCGTACGTTGGGTGGGGAGTGAGAGCGGGATGTTGAGTTGATGAACTCAGATGGGCTTGCTAGGATAAGCTTGCACCTCGTTGTGGGCGTAGTCTGGGTGTGCTTGTCTGTGGTGATACAAAATGTCTTGCGATTGCTTCTTGCTTGGTGGAAGGGTTTGGTTGGAATTGATGGAATGTCGGGACCTTACGTTGGGCGGGGAATGAGAGTGGGATGTTAAGTTAACGTACTCGGAAGAGCTTGCTTGGATAATGCTTGCACTTCATTGTGGGCGTATTCTCGGTGTGCTTGTCCCTTGCGATACAAGATGTCTTACGATTGCTTTCTACTTGGTGGAAGGGTTTGGCCGAAATTGACGGGCTGTCGGGCCCCTATGTCGGGCGGGGAGTGAGAGCGGGATGTCGATTTAATGTATTCAGGTGGGCTTGTTTGGATAATGGTTGCGCACCTTATTGTGTGTGTATTCTTGACCTTGTTCCTCACGATATAAGATGTCTTACTATTGCTTCTTGCTTGGTTGAAGGTTTAGTCAAAATTGATGGAATGCTGTGCCCCTTTGTCGGGTGGGGAGTGAGAGTAAGATGTCGAGTTGATGTACTCTGATGGGCTTGCCTGGATATTGCTTGCACCTCGTTGTGGGAGTAGTCGGGTGTGCTTGTCCGTGGCGATACAAAATGTCTTGCGATTGCTTCTTGCTTGGTGAAAGGGTTTGGTCAAAATTGATGGAATGATGGGACCTTACGTTAGGTAGGGAGAGAGTGGGATGTTGAGTTGATGTACTCGGAAGGGCTTGCTTGGATAATGCTTGCACCTCGTTATGGGCATATTCTTTGCTTGCTTGTCCGTGGCGATACAAGATATCTTACGATTGCTTCCTGCTTGGTGGAAGGGTTTCATCGAAATTGACGGGATGCCAGGCCTCTACGCCGGGCAGGGAGTGAGAGCGAGACATCGAGTTGATGAACTCATATGGGCTTGCTTGGATAATGCTTGCACCTCGTCGTGGGCATATTCTTTGCTTGCTTGTCCGTGGCAATACAAGATATCTTACGATTGCTTCCTGCTTGGTGGAAGGGTTTCATTGAAATTGACGGGATGCCAGGCCTCTACGTCGGGCGGGGAGTGAGAGCGAGATATCGAGTTGATGAACTCATATGGGCTTGCTTGGAAAATTCTTGCACCTCGTTATGGGTGTATTCTCGGCGTGCTTGTTCGTTGCAATAAAAGATGTCTTGCGATTGCTTTTTCCTTGGTGGAAGTGTTTAGTAAGAATTGACGGAATGCCGGGCCCATATGTTGGGCAGGGAATGAGAGCGGGATGTTGAGTTGATGAACTCGGATGGGTTTGCTTGGATAATGCTTGCCTCTTGTTGTGGGCGTAGTCTGTGTGTGCTTGTCCGTGGCGATACAAGAGATCTTGCGATTGCTTTTTTCTTGGTGGAAGCATTTGACGGAATGCTGGGCCCCTCCTTCAGGCAGGGAGTGAGAGTGGGATATCGTGTTGATGAACACGGATGGGCTTGCTTGGATAATGCTTGCACCAAGTTGTGGGCGTAGTTTGGGTGTGGTTGTTCGTGGCGATTCAAGATGTCTTGCGATTGCTTCTTGCTTGGTGGAAGGGTTTGGTTTGAATTGATGGAATGCCATGACCCTACGTTGGACGGAGAGTAAGAGCGGGATGTTGAGTTGATGGACTCGGATGGGCTTGCTCGAATAATGCTTACTCCTCGATGTGGGCGTATTCTCGACCTGCTTGTTTGTGGCGATAAAAGAGATCTTTTTATTGCTTCTTGTTTGGTGGAAGGGTTTGATTCGAATCGACAGAATGCTGGACCCTTACGACAGGAAGGGAGTGAGCGGGATGTCGAGTTGATGTACTCGGATTGGCTTGCTTGGATAATGCTTGCACCTCGTTGTGGGCATAGTCTAGGTGTACTTATCCATGGCGATACATGATGTCTTGTGATTGCTTTTTGCTTGGTGGAAGGGTTAGGTTGGAATTGATTGAATGTCGGGCCCCTTTGTCGGAAATGGAGTGAGCGTGGGATGTCAAGTTGATGTACTCGGATGGCCTTGCTTGGATAATGCTTGCTTACCTCGTTGTGGGCGTATTCTCGCATCCTTGTTTGTGGCGATACCAGAGATCTTGCGATTGCTTCTTGCTTGGAGGAATGGTTTGACCCAAATTAACAGAATGCTGGGCCCCTACATTAGGCGGGTTGTGAGCAGGATGTCGAGTTGATGTACTCGGATGGGTTTGCTTGGATAATGCTTGCACCTCGTTGTGGTAGTATTCTCGATGTGCTTGTCCGTGGCGATATAAGATGTGTTACGATTGCTTCTTGCTTGGTGGAAGGGTTTGGTCGAAATTGACGAGATACCGGGCCCCTATGTCGGGCGGGGAGTGAGAGTGGGATGTCGAGTTGATGTACTCGGATGAGATTGTTTGGATAATGCTTGCACCTCGTTGTGAGAGTAATTTGAAAGTGCTTGTTCGTACAATACTAGTCTTGTGATTGCTTCTTGCTTGGTGGAAGGGTTTGGTTGGAATGGATGGAATACCGGACCCCTACATCGGGTGGGGAGTGAGAGCGGGATGTCGATTTGATAAACTCGGATGGGCTTGCTTGGATAATGCTTGCATCTCGTTGTGGGCGTATTCTCAGCGTGCTTGTCCGTGGCGATAGAAGATGTCTTGCAATTGCTTCTTGGTTGGTGGAAGGGTTTGGTTGGAGTTGATGGAATGTAGGGCCCCTACATCGGGCGGGGAGTGAGTGGGATGTTGAGTTGATGTACTCGGATGAGATTGCTTGGATAATGCTTGCACCTCGTTGTGAGAGTAATTTGAAAGTGCTTGTTCGTACAATACTAGTCTTGTGATTGCTTCTTGCTTGGTGGAAGGGTTTGGTTTTAATTGATGGAATGCCGGGCCCCTACGTCGGGCGGGGAGTGAGGTCGAGATGTCGAGTTGATGAACTAGGATGGCCTTGCTTTGATAATGCTTGTACCTAATTGTGGCCGTATTCTCGACATTCTTGCCGTCCTACGATTGCTTTTTAGTTGGTGGAACGGTTTGGTTTGAATTGACGGAATGCTGGGCCCCTACATTGGGCGGGGAGTGAGAGTGAGATTTCGAGTTGATGCACTTGGAAGGGCTTGCTTGGATAATGCTTGCACCTCGTTGTGGGCGTATTCTCGGTGTGCTTGTTCGTGTCGATACAAGATATCTTACTATTGCGACCATCTTGGTGGAAGGGTTTGTCGGAATTGACGAGTTGTCAGGTCCGTATGTTGGGGTGGGAGTGAGAGTAGGATTTCGAGTTAATGTAAACGGATGGGTTTTTTTGGATAATGGTTGCGCACTTCGTTGTAGGCATATTCTTGACGTTCTTGTCTGTTGTAATATAAGACGTCTTACGATTGCTTCTTGCTTTGTTCAAGGTTTGGTCAGAATTGACGGAATACTGTACCCCTACATCTGGTGGGGAGTGAGAGTGGGATGTCAAGTTAATGTACTCGGATGGGCTTGCTTGGATATTGCTTGCACCTCGTTGTGGGAGTAGTCGGGTGTGCTTGTTCGTGGCGATACAAAATGTCTTGCAATTGCTTTTTGCTTGGTGAAAGGGTTTGGTCTGAATTGATGGAATGCCGGGACCCTGTGTCAGGCGGGAAGTGAGAGTGGGATGTTGAGTTGATGTACTCGGAAGGGCTTGCTTGGATAATGCTTGGACCTCGTTGTGGGCATATTCTCGGCTTGCTTGTCCGTGGCGATATAAGATATCTTACCATTGCTTCCTACTTGGTGGAAGGGTTTTGTCAGAATTGACGGGATGCCAGGCCCCTTTGTCAGGCAGAGAGTGAGAGCGGGATGTCGAGTTGATGAACTCAGATGGGCTTGCTTGGATAATGCTTCCACCTCGTGGTGAGCGTGTTCTCGGCGTACTTGTCCGTGGCGATACAAGATGTCTTGCGATTGATTCTTGCTTGGTGGTAGGGTTTGGTTGGAATTGATGGAATTCTGGTCCCCTTCGTCAGGAGGAGAGTGAGAGCATGATGTCGAGTTGATGTACTCGGATAGGCTTGCTTGGATAATGCTTGCACCTCGTTATGGCTGTATTCTCGGCGTCCTTGTCCATGGAGATACAAGATGTCTTGCAATTGCTTCTTGTTTGGTGGAAGGGTTTGGTTGGAATGGATGGAGTATCGGACCCCTACATCGGGTGGGGAGTGAGAGCGGGATGTCGATTTGATGAACTTGGATGGGCTTGCTTGGATAATGCTTGCATCTCGTTGTGAACGTATTCTCAGCGTGCTTGTCCGTGGTGATAAAAGATGTCTTGGAATTGCTTCTTGGTTGGTGGAAGGGTTTGGTTGGAGTTGATGGAATGTAGGGCCCGTACATCGGGCGGGGAGTGAGTGGGATGTCGAGTTGATGTACTTGGACGGGCGTGCTTGGATAATTCTTGAACTACGTTGTGAGCATAGTCTAGGCGTGCTTGTCCTTGGTGATACGAAATGTCTTGTTGATTGCTTCTTGCTTGGTGGAACGATTTGGTCGGTTCCCCTCATGCCCCTACGTTGAGTGGGGATATAGAGTGGGATGTGCGGTTCTGGTGGGGGATCAGCTTGCTTGGATAATGCTTGCACATCATTGCAACATGTTCCCGGTGTGCTTACCTCTGTCAAAGATTGAACGTGCTGCGATCGATCCCCGTTTGGGGAAGGGCTCGCCCAATAACAATGAAAGTGTTTCGGTTGCAATGTTCACGTGGGTTACACAATGCTCAGGTTCAGTGTGCACGACTTTTTATGCTCGGGCTCGTGTGATGACTCTGTGGCACTGCTTGCTTGCTTTAATGCAGACAGCCAAGCGTTGCATACGGCGCGTGAGTGGTGATTCGATAGTTTTTGTTGGCAGGCTTGTTGCTCAGCATCGAACTGTCACCTCGACTCCTCCTCATTGACGTGCCATAAACAAAGTTTGAGTTTAAGCTTTAGCAATTGATCGGTTCTTGCATCGGTACCTCACATGATGGAAGCGTTGCATCTTGTTTGGCCCCTTTCTGTCGGCATCCGTCTTCGGGTGGACGATGAACCCTATAGCCCGCGTCTCGTTTCACCTAGACATCTTTAGTTGTCATTGTGACCTACATCATCGATGCACGCTCTCTCGGATGCAATGCATTTAGTGGCATGATATGCTCGGAAAGTCCCTTAAAATGTGTTGCCTTTGCTCATTGCTCGAATGAATGATGCTGGCTCCTTGCGTTGCTCCAACGCCATACGCTGCTAGCATGCATGTGGGCTGCAACATCGTGTTGGAATTCTACCCGGTTGATCCTGCCAGTAGTCATATGCTTGTCTCAAAGATTAAGCCATGCATGTGTAAGTATGAACTAATTCAGACTGTGAAAATGCCAATGACTCATAAATCAGTTATAGTTTGTTTAATGGTATCTGCTACTCGAATAATCGTAGTAATTCTAGAGCTAATACGTGTAACAAACCCCAACTTCTGGAAGGGATTCATTTATTAAATAAAAGGTCGACGCGGGCTTTGCCTGTTGCTATGATGATTCATGATAACTCAACGGTTCGCACGATGCATCATTCAAATTTCTGCCCTATCAACATTTGATGGTAGGATAGTGGCCTACTATGGTGGTGACAGATGATGGAGAATTAGGGTTCGATTTCAAAGAGGGAGCTTGAGAATCGGCTACCACATCCAAGGAAGGCTGCAGGCACGCAAATTACCAATCCTAACACGGAGAGGTAGTGACAATAAATAACAATGCCGGGCTCTTCGAGTCTAGTAATTGGAATGAGTACAATCTAAAGCCCTTAACGAGATCAATTGGAGGGCAAGTTTGGTGCCAGCAGTCGCAGTAATTCCAACTCCAATAGTGTATCGTAAGCAAAGATGTCTTGTTGGGTCCTTTCTAAGGTCTTTAGGAAGATTATTGAGAATGTTAGCAACATCAACACCTCTAGTCTTCCATTATGGGTAGACCTAACATTAAGAGGTTCCAGCCAACACCGCCGGCGCATATATTGAGAAATAACATCCTCCAACCGTTGCCTTATTGAGTCAATTCTCCAACCACCACTGTCCAACTTTGGAACGTCCCAACCGTTGCTGTTCGATTTTTTTCCTTGCTCCCTCATCCATCTAGTTCTCTTTTTATTCCTATAGTACTTTTTGCTTGTTTTTTCATTTTATCGCTTATGTTTTATAATGTTGGAATTTGACATATAAATGCTAAAGTCTATCAAACAAGCCACTGCTAACCTTTCATTTTATTTCTCCATCTAATTTGCGAACTTTTTTTTTTTTGGGAAGATTTGGATTATGCTTGCAAAGGATTTGATTCAAAAATTGTCTTTAGAGAGATATATAGTGTTAGAAATATAGGATACAACTACACATATTTAATTCAAATTCTACCACCGCTAGTACTCAAGCTTAATGTAATCAAATAGGCATAGTGAGCATGACTAAATCATGTGGATGTAGAAGCACACATTTACACATCTGGTTACTTGAGCAAAGCGTCACATATTTTGATTTGGTCGTGTGGTGCCTTGGGCTTGAGTCGCTTAACACTGAGTTGATAAAAGATGCCCTTGTACGTAGTGTAAACTCCAATAGTGTGAGACTATATTGAGTAGATGATTGGATTTGAGTTTATCGAGTCTGCCATCCACGCCTGCAGGGAACTAGGCTGGACGAGTTAAGTAAAGTGTCTTGTTTCAGTTTCATAGGGCTAACACTAAATGAGCTGAAATTCTTAGACACTGGGTGATTCTTTCTTCTCCCCTCATTTTTCTTTAGGGGTACTGTCATACTTTTTGTCGACCATGTGGTACAATTGTATCTTGAGTAGTTTGATGTAATTCCAGCGGTAAAGGTTTCATATGTGTTTACGGTTCTTGTATGTGTTCTTGGATGCTTTCGATTGATAACCATGTTGTAGAAAAAATCCTCCTACCCATGAGAATGTCAAGACATATTTGAATTTATGTTCAAGTAGTAGGTTTGAGCACCTTTTTGTTTCGGTTTGGCTTGGGCAACTTCTTGGCCTGGTTTCTTAGCGTCTTCTTAATATTGATAAATGAAGGCATGTCGTTTTACAATAATAAAAAGGAGTTATAGGAAAGCTGATTAGCATGTAGAATAAGTAGTCACTATTGCCATTATGGAAAAATAATTAGTGCATCAGTTCCTCTATTTTATTCCTGTTTTCTGTGAATAATTCTGTAATTGATATCCTTTGAATAAATTTTAATGTTGAGTTTTGGTCGGGCAGAAGTTAAATGTTTGTCTTGCCTTTGTAAGAAGGTCTGAATTATGAGGTTGTCGCTCCATGCATGATGGCCACTGATCTATGTTTGCTTTGTAAGTAGGTCTGAATTATGGTTATTGAATTATGTTTGATTCGTAAGTAGGTCTGAATTATGAGGTTGTCGCTCTATACATGATGACCACCTATCTATGTTTGCTTTATCGCTCCAACGTAGGTTTGTCATTTAGGATCCGTAGAGAGATCACTATATTTTTCTTTTTTTGAAAGGAGACAAAACTTCTTTATTAATAAGAACTCAAAGTACAAGAGAGTTATACAAAGAGAGCAATAAAGAAGTTGTAATCGAGGGAGTTCTAGAGTTAGTTTCATTCTTTGTTCCACATTTCTGTAACACTCTTTCACCACTTTTCTTAAATTATAATGACTTTTTATTGGTGAAACTTGTAAAATAGGAAATTTGCAAAATTAGCATAAAAAAGTTTCTTTCCTGGCGTGACTGCCTATTCTGCATTTAGTTACTGTATATTCTTCATTACGAACTTACAATCTCTTAGGAAGAACAAATGGGTTAAATCTTACTTCTTTTCAACTAAAATTGGATTTTATGTTCATTCTCAAATATGGAATTAAGCACCAACAAGGCGGACTAATTTTCATTTTATTTGAATTTATCGTAAATTACCATATACACATTTTTTTACCAAGTAAATCTTTTAGACCTTCCCCCCTTTTTTGCGTACTTACAAATGTGTCCACCATCATGAAGTAGGACCTTTTGGAGGCCTTGAATCAACTAGAAGAGGAGCTGAAAGGTAACATCAAGAAACTGAGTTCTTTCGACAAGTATAAGCAAGAAGTCCTTCTCGAGCATCTTAATTGGTCTCCTATGCACAAAGATGTCAATTTCTGGCGAGAAAACATTACAAGCTTTGAAGAGAATGACTTGAAGGTTTTTCTCCCCCCCTCATTCTAGATTCTTTTCTTTTTCTGCCATTTTCTGAATCGTCACAAAGCCATTGTCAAGCTCAAATGAACTCCGTAAATATGCTTATTATGTTACTCCTACTTAAATAAAGAAATCACTTTATCCTACATAGATCTGTAACGATTATATAAAGAATTTGTTGGTTACATTAAAAGTGAAAGTAATGGTGAACTATTTAATACAGATATTGAAGGTCCTAATCACAATTATGGGTAGTTCCAGTGATCCAAGGGCTTTGGCAGTTGCTTGTTTGGATCTTTCTTAGTTCATTTTCCTTGTTTAATTCAATCCAAGGTCTTGCATTTGTTTTTGGTTATTGTTATTTTCTTTTTTGTTTAATTTTAGTTACCTATGCTTGCTACCTTCTTGTTCTTAATTACTCAAGTGTCTACTTTAAACATGGAGATCAAACTTTTGAATCACCTTTCCATTTACTACTTTTGCTACAGTATGAAATTTTATTCACGAATTCTGATGAAATATAGGCTTTTTTTTGGTGAAGAAAAGACTTCACGATTTTCTTTGTTTTTTAAATTATAATGAGTATTCAGGGTTTTCGAGGAGCTTGAAAGAATATCTTTCTTTATTTAACTCGTGAAGATAAAGATCTTTTCTCTGCTTGTGTTATGTATTTACTTATGTTGGCTTTGTAGTTAATTGTAAAGTTCGATAGTTTTTGTGAATACGAATGAGAGTGTCTGAATTCAGCTTAGGCATGTCTATTCGGACACTCAAATTTTTTCATGATGCACTGATAATTTTGCGTCGTTAAAACCTAAATTTATACTAGTGTTTCCAAAATGTCCATACATAATTTGTATGCCATCCTTTATATTTTGAATATTGTAATTTTATAGATTGGTGAAATTGACTTCAATGTGCGTTGAAATCATAAACTCAAAGTTAATCATCAAGTTTTGGACCTTGTTAAGTGAAATTAGTTCATATTACTAAAGCATGAAAAAAGAAAAACTTTAATAAAGATTAAACAATGTTTGACACTTTATGGTCTTGATTTGTGTCATAAACTCCATGATCATCATGATATTGTGAAAAATTGCCTTTTGTAGTTCATGGTCTCCACTGTTCTTCCTTTTCATGGTTAACCTTTTAAAATGAATTGAATATACTTTTAAACACCATCTTTATAACCTCATAATAATTATGCAGGGTTTATCAAATAGGAGGACTGGTGCAACTAGTGTTAACTCTGAGAGTTTGCGGTCACATACTGTTTTTACCTGTGTTGTTGAACCCCGATCCAAGGTAATGCTAATGCTAAAATAATGTTGCCAGTATCTGGAATATGGTATTATTGGATTAATACCATCAATTTTTTTGTTATATAATTTTGTTCACAATGGTTGATGGTTGTAGTTTTAGTTAGATGTCCTCAAAATGAGTATGTATAAATCGATTTTCCAGTAGAAAGCCAGAGTGGATCCCAAAGCGTGAAGATTGTTAAAATAAAATCTATTAGGTCTTATTTGATCCTTCCAGAGTGGATCCCAAGTACAATATTAAGGTTGTTGAATTCTAGTTGAACCTTGCTAAAATTTTCATTAGTTAAACCCTTGAAAACATATTTTCATTTTTACAATAATAGTAGCATATAGGAAAATAAAAAAAAGAACAAATATAATAAAAGTTTGCATATCCTTGCCTCTTGAATTCATTTTTTCTTAAGTAGTACCATATATGATAGAAAATATGAAAAGATTACATGCTCTCTTTTCCTCTTCTAGCTTATAGTATATGTATGATCTTTACTCTTCTTGCTTTCTAATGCATGCCTTCTTCTCTAAATAAACCGAAGACATAGGATTAATAGAAAAAAGATTAAGAAGAAAGAAGAGAGAAAGAAACTTAGAAGAAATTACTTTAGGGTCAAACAATCATTGAGAAGATCCACCCTTAGAACCAACTTTGAGCAAAACTTTGAACAACCTAGAATGGGGGAGGAAGCTAGAGAGAAAACGTTAAGCGAAGCCCGACATTAACCAAAAACTATCTAGCATTATAGTTCCACCTACCACCCATCTTTTTGAGTTAAAATCCAATATCCTTAGTCATTTGCCCATCTTTAGGGGATGTAGTGGGGAGGATCCAAATAAGCATCTTAAAGACTTCTCTATGGTATTATGACTCGATAAGACCACATAACGTGATGGAAGAACAATTGAATTTGAGAGTCTTCCAATTTCCCTGATTAATGGTGCACAACGTTGGTTTTATTAGCTAGAATCCGATTCTATTACAACTTGGTCCCAAATGAAAAAGAAATTCCTAGAGAAATATTTTTCCATAACCAAGGCTAACTCAATCATAAAAAAATCTATGGAATTGAACAAGTCAATGGGAAAACTTTGAATGAATATTGGGAACAGTTTAATGAGCTTTGTTCTAGTTACCCAGACTACCAAACTAATGACCAAGCCTTAGTATAATACTTCTAGAGTGGCCTAACCCTCTCAGATAGAAATTTTGTCGATGCAACGGTAGGGGTTGCACTTAGGGATAAAATCCCAACGGAGGCTAGAGCATTAATTGCTAAAATGGCAGAAAATACTCAAATCTTTAGGGGTAGGACTAGGAGCTCAAATTCTTCCTCTAGTGAGATAAGTGAGCTTAAAAATCAAATGAGCTACCTTACAATCATGGTTAGAAGATACCCATAAATTGATGATTTGTGGGTTATGTGAAAAAACTGGAAACTTTAATGATTAATGTCCACAACTAAAAGATGTAAACCTAGCTAATGGGTTTAGAAGATATGAACCATTAAGTTCCAGCTTTTACAATCCTTCATGGAAAGATCACCCAAACATTAAGTGGGGATCTCAAGAACCTAGACAAACATATCCATCAAATCCTTTTTCCTCGACTAGCATGAACTTAGAGAACATTTTAACCAAAATGGGAAACAACAATTTGATTTTTCAACAAACAATGCAAGATTTTCAAAAAGATACCTTAGCTTTTCAACAAGAAACAAGGGCTAGAATTTCTAGTTTAACTAGCCAAATGCCTTAACTTGCTTCAATGGTGAGTAAACTTGAGTCTAAGCCAAGCTTCCTTCACAATCTGATGTTGCAAATGTAAGTGCCCTTACTCTTCGTAATGGTAAGGTTGTAGACACTTCTAGTTCAAACACTACTTTGCATAAGCCTAGCAACCCTTTCTTATTAAAAAGGATAAGGTAGATTCACATTCAACTTCTTCTTCTCCAAAATGTACTTCTTCCTCAAAACCTTTGGACAATGTTGCTAATGCTCCTTTTCCATCTAGGTTAAATCCACCAAGGATGGACAAAGCCAAAGATGAAGAAATTCTTGTAATCTTCAAGAATGTGGAGATAAACCTTCCTTTACTTAGTGCGGTGAAACAAATTCCAAAATATACTAAGTTTCTCAAGGAGCTTTGTACAAAGAAGATAAGACATTCCGACAAAGAAAATATCATTGTAAGTCAAAATGATTATGAAATAATCAAGAAAGATATGCCAGAGAAAAGCTTGGATCCAAGTATGTTCATCCTTGTGTGATAGGGAATAGACAAATTAACTATGTCATGTTTGATGTTAAACCTAGGGGCCTCAATAAATGTTATGTCTATGCATGTTTTTAGAGAACTAGGACTAAATAATTTGAAAAAGACCAATGTAAGCATCCAATTAGTGGATAGGTCCTGTGTTAGCCCCTTAGGCGTAGTTGAGGATGTCCTTATTAAGGCATGAGAGCTTATTTTTCCCTCTGATTTTACATCCTAGATACCCATAAGACATGCACACCTAAAATACTTAATATCTTGTGAGGTAGGTCATTCATGAAAACCGCTAAGGTTATTATTGATTTCGATAAGGGTAGCTAGAATTTGGTGGAGATAGGTTATCATTTAACATTAGTGAGTCTATGAAATATACTATGGAGAACTTTTCTCTCAACTACCTTGATTCTTTCAAATCTATTCCCATGGCATGTGAAAGCTTGTTTGGAAACCATTTTGAGAATCATGTTGTTGAATTTGAGTCTTTTGAGAACCGTTTGTATGATGAATAAGTTTCTTGTAAGAATTCTTTTTGTGAATGTGATCATTGCATACGTTAATGAAGGAAATGTTTATTTTGGGAAAATTGTATTTTAGATGAAACCTTGTTTGAAGTTGACTATGAGCTATAGTTTTTGGAGAAGATGAGAACTCACTTGATAGTCTCATATACCTTGATAAATCCATCCAAGTTGATTTTAAAAAGAATCCAAAGCTAGCTCTAGAACCTTTATGTGCACCTAGTCATAATTCTTTGAACATTGACAAAGAGGTTAAGCATGTTCTAGATTCTTCTTTGTTTACTAAAAAAGAGAATTCTTTAGAACAAAGCATGCATGTTGAATTAGATGTTGAAAATAATTCCTCTTTAAAGCATGTTGGCTTGGCATGATAGTTGAAAATGACTCATTTTTTGAAAATGATTGTTTGATGGGTGATAACATTGAAGAGGCTTCTTTGGAATATTTTGATCATGAAAATCTCTCTCATATTGCTTCCACCCATGTTAGTGAGTTAAAAAAATGTGATTTTTGACAAACTCACTAGTGTTGAAACTTTGCATGTGAACAATTTAAAGATAGAAAGTTTGGATAATAATGTTGATTCTTTCAAGAACCTACTTGATGATTGTGTTAATGACTACATTGTAAAAACTTTTGGTCATTCTTCTCCCTATAGTGTGCATGATTAACTACCTAGAAAAAGTTGATAATGAGCATGAGTTAGAAGATGAAAATGCAAGCTTAGAACAAAATGATTTCTTTGACTTTGATTTTTGCAAAGAGGCTTCAAACTTTAGGCATGTTATCAACTACATCTTTTTAAGTCAAACACATGCATGGTATAAAACTTTTCCATCTAACATTTCTTGTTTTTCTCTTAATGATGATCACCGACTCCTAGCACCAACTTTCTCCATAGATAGTCAACCAAAGCTTTGAAGGTCTTCAAGAATCAAAGAAAAAGGAAAGAAACCATTGGTCATTGATCCGGGTTGAATTAGGGAAAGTACGGTTGCACGACTGACCTTAAACAATGCAAACTTTTATTTCTTTCTTTTAAATTTTGCACATCTAGGTTAACATCTTTAATAAAATTTGATAGAAATTATTGTTTTCATTATGTAGGAATAAAGGAAAATGAAGTATAACCAAACTTGGAACCTTTGCAGGCAAGGGGAGGTTTTCTGTTCCCCTTCTTTTTTTTTCCATCCTTAGAATCTTGCTTAAAATGCTAAGGACAAAGAAAATTTTTAAGTTGGGGGAGGGGTTAAGCCTTGCATGTTCCATGTCCTTTGGGAAATTTTCATTTTGCAAAAAATGTCCAAATTTTAAAAATTTTCAAATGATTCTTAGAATAAATACTATGTCTACTTTACTTTCTAGCATTGAAAAGCATGTTTGCCTAATCTTGAGCATGAAGCTTGGGTTTGTGATTGTGTTTGTTATTTGAATATCTTAAATATGTTGAAAATGCATACTTTGATAGCTAAGAAATTAGTAGAAGACACGCTATCCATTTTCTAAATATTGTGAATACTATACATACTTAATAATATGTGCTACTGTCTATTTTTTTATATTAATACCCCTCTTTTGGCCATAACCACTTGCATATGATTGTTTGAATGCCAAATATGATTGTTAATGAATGCTTGATTGCTTGTATAAAAGAATAAATGAATGGATGCCTTTTCTTAGCTAGTCTTCTTTGTTGCATAAAAGGACGTGCCTATGATTGCCTATGTAGATTTTGAAAATGATAGGAAAGCTTTTTAGAAGTTTTGACAGTCATAACTTTCTTGTCCAGTTAAATCATGAGTTAGGAGTCTCTTGTCTAGCCACAAAGAAACTAAAAGTCTTATCTAAAGGGTAGGTGTTCAATAAAGCTTGTTGTCACTTCAAAGGTAACGATCACACTAGAACTAAGTTAAGAACCCTAGACAGGGATAGCCCATCGATTCTAGCAAGGCCTAGTTACCATTTGCATACCAAAGAAAAAAAAGAGTGGCATGCTTCTAATTTGTGAAGCATTAAAAAGTGAGGTTAAGTAGAATGCATGGGGAACTCTTCACTTTTGCCCTAACCAAAACTAAACTTACCTAGTTCTTAGAGTTCAGTCGGTTAGGTCAAGTAGAATGCGTTGAGTTCTTTCAATATTAGAGCTTGTGTGGGGAACTCTTCACTTTTCAACTAACCAAAACTAGACATACCTAGTTCTTAAAGTTTAGCCGGTTATGTCAAGTAGAATGCATTGGGTTCCCTCAATATCAGAGCTTGTGTGGGAAACTCTTAACTTTTGGCCTAACCAAAACTAGACTTTTCTACTTCTTAGAGTTCAACAGATTAAGTTAAGTAGAATGCATTAGGTTCCCTCAGTAACAGAGCTTGTGTGGAGAACTCTTCATTTTTGGCCTAACCAAAACCAGATTTACCTAGTTTTT
Source organism: Cucumis melo (assembly GCF_025177605.1). Classification (NCBI taxonomy): domain Eukaryota; kingdom Viridiplantae; phylum Streptophyta; class Magnoliopsida; order Cucurbitales; family Cucurbitaceae; genus Cucumis; species Cucumis melo. Next base: position 31,510,171 of record NC_066857.1, read on the forward strand.
AGACTTCAGCTGGTTAGGTCATGTAGAATACTTTAGGTTCCCTCAATATCAGAGTTTGTGTAGGGAGCTTTTCAATTTTGGCCTAACCAAACCAAACTTGCCTAGTTCTTAGAGTTCAGCTGGTTAGGTCAAGTAGAATGCATTGGGTTCTCTCAGTATCAGAGCTTGTGTAAGGAACTTTTTGCTTTTGGCCTAACTAAAACTAGATTTGCTAGTTCTTAGAGTTTAGTCGGTTAGGTCAAGTATAATGCATTGGGTTCCCTTAGTATCAGAGCTTGTGTGGGGAACTTTTCACTTTTTGCCTAACTAAAAGCAAACTTCCTTAATTCTTAAAGTTCAGCTAGTTAGGTGAAGTTGAATGTGTTGGGTTCACTCAGTATCAGAGCTTGTGTGAGGAACTCTTCACTTTTGGCCTAACCAAAACCAGACTTACCTAGTTCTTAAAGTTCAGTCGGTTAGGTCAAGTAGAATGTGTTGGTTCCCTCAGTATCAAAGCTTGTGTAGGGAACTCTTCAATTTTGGCCTAACGAAAACCAGACGTGCATAGTTCTTAGAGTTTAGCCGATTAGGTCAAGTAGAATGCATTGGGTTCCCTCAGTATTAGAGCTTGGTGAGGAACTATTCACTTTTGGCCTAACTAAATAGATTTGCTTAGTTCTTAGAGTTTAGCTGGTTAGGTCAAGTAGAATGCGCTGGGTTCCCTTAGTATCAGAGCTTGTATGGGGAACTCAATATTAGAACTTGTGTGTGACAAATTCACATGGAGGGTATTGTGAGCTTTACTTGGTTGTTAAATATCTACTTTCATCTTGTACTCAATCTACTACCTCCAATGTGGATTGCTAATATTGAAAATTTGCTTGATTTATGTTTTTGTGACATGGAATGGGTGGGTGATGTCCTTGAAAAAAAGTTAAGGAAATGAAATCTTGGAGGAATGTTGGAATGGGAATTTAGGAATTCCTCTTTCTTACAAGAATCCAAATCTATACAAAAGTCTTCTTCTCTATTTTCAATCATTTGAGGTAATCTTGTTGGGTCTTTAATTCTTGGTGGAAATTATTGAATACTCTGAGGTAAGTCTTGCTTTCTTAATAGGCTTTGTTGTTTGTTTTCAAGCCTTTATTGAAAATCTTGAGGTTATTCTTTACTGTTCCTATGCTTGGTTTATCGCAAGAACTTCTTGAGTATTTTTTGGTTTATTATCAACCATTCTTCCCGTTGGATCTAAAACCCAAATGTCCATACCCAAAGTGAAATTTTCTTGTGGAAGAGCTTCTTCCACACTAATTTTCCATTTACCACACAGGTGCTCTATATTAGAATTCAAAGGACTCAACTTGAGTTACTATTCGCCTTACAATCATGCAAATCTCAGAATTCTCAAAAGTTTTCCTCTTTTGTTTCAGGTGTTTGAAGAAGTGGGATTTCTCTCTTTCTCTTTCAATTTTACATAAGGGAAGGGATAAAAGAAGATAGAACGATTAACAAGTAGAAGAAGATGAAGATAAAGGTTAGGGAAAGAAGAAGGGACACAAAGGTTAATTGGTTCGACTAGGTTTATCTTCTTTATTGCTTTTCAGTTTGTGAAGAATTTTACAAAATGAATCCTCCCTCAACCTCATTTATGACTTCTTTTGCATGTAGAAATTTAAAGGAAATGCTTCAATAATGGGCTTGATGGTTACAGCAGGAAATAGGTATTTTTTTTATTTCTTTTTGTGTAACCGACTTGGTGAGCATATCAAAGCATTGCCAGAGGTATGGATCTTGACAACTTCGATTTCTTTTTTTCTTAATTTCTTCTCTAATGAAGGGATACCTAATATCTATGTGTTTTATTATGTTGTGAAATTGGTAATTCTTAGATATATTATGCTCTAACTATCATAATATATTTTGATTTTTACTTGTTTGATTCTGAAATCATTCAATAACCATTTTTCTCTCAACGTTTTGAAATCCCCCCATCACATATGACTTATTTGTCAAGTAAAGAGATTACAGGAATATTGATTGAGATATTAGGAAGCTTCTATTTTTCTATCGTGCTTCCAATTTAGTATTGACTAAAAAATTTGCATGGAGGATATTGTGAGCTCTATTTGAACAAAAATGTAATTGATCACTTCTGCTAGCTTATGTTGTTGAGTTTTCTTTCTTAGCTTGAACGTTATTTCAAAATTTAAAGTTTTAAAACATGAATAACAAAAGAAAACGCTAACAAGTAAGAAAAAAATAGTACACACATACATATCTATGTGAATATATCAATCTAAATTCATGTAGTTTTGCTTTCAAATTTTCAAGAATGAACTGACTCAATTGAATTCCAATTCCATGATTGAATTTGATTTCTGAAAAATATAGGCTAGAAAAGGAGGGGAGCTAGCATGAAATGGAAGAACCATAACAAGAGGAGCACTGGATTCATTGAGAAAGTGGCGAGAGACTCCATGGATCCCATTTGTGAAACTCTTGCAATCGATATTAATGTCGATCTTGACAAGCAATGTTAATCTATTTAAGTTGAGAGGTTTGGAGTACTTCATGAAGATTAAGTTTAATATAGTCCTTAATTTAATGTTATTCTTGTGGAAAGTTCCGACAAAAAAGTAAATGTTGGTTGAATTTGAGATTGATATGGAAAGAACTGAATTTTTTACCTGAAAATTTTGATGAAATTGCATTTCTCTTTCGTGGGAGTCAGATTCTTCTTTTGAATCTTTGAAATTTTCTTGATTCATGTTTCTGTAATGTTGAGTGGGTGTGAAACTAAGTTAGGGGCTGAAATCTTGGAGGAATGTTAGGATGAGAATTTAGGAATTAATTCCTCTTTCTTAGAAGAATCTGAATCTATACAAAGGTCTTTTTCTTTGTTTTCAATCATTTGAGATAATCTTGATGGTTCTTTATGTAAACTCGAGATTCTCTTTGGATTTTTTTAAAATATAAAAGAAATAAAAGAAAATGAAAATTAATTATATAATATTTTTATATAATTAAAGGTCTTATTAAAAAAAAGAGAGGGAGAAAAGAAAGGATAAAAAGGGAAGAAAGAGGAAAAGAGAAAAGGCAACTCCTTACCATTTTCATCCAAATTTGAAAGCTTTCTTTTGAGAGAAGAATTGGAGAGAACCTGAGGAAGAAGAAGAAGATTTCTTAGTTCTAAGATTGAGGAAGAAGGGGAAAAACTCAAAGGAAGTTTCAATCATGGCAGATTTTGATCCACTCTGCACACTTTTTTTTTATTCGGTTTGATCTTCTCAAGAAGAACTAAGAGGTGAGGTTTGAATTTCCTAAAATTTAATTCATTTTTCAACAATTCTCGTGAAGGATGTTTGAGTCAATTTTGTTGTTAATTGGGTGATATTTGACAGAGAAGGCAGAGAAGGTGTTTTCAATACGAAATCAGATATCCTCTAGTTTTTTTTATTTATTTTTCCAATGTGTATATGTTGAGTTAAAATTGCTAATTGATATGGTTGGAAAGATTATTCAATTTCCTATAACTTTTAGGAAGATGTTGAGAGTCAATTATGACTAGAATTGTGTTAAATTATAGGGACAAGTTGAAGGTCTGTAGAGTGCGCGATTTTGGAGTGGTTTTAATTTGTGGTGTTTCTGTACTTTTCAACTGGGCATTTGGGTTACATATCTTCAAGTAAATTATAGAGGACACCAAAAATGAAGATTTGGACATAAAGAACACTCATTTTGGTTAAGTATTGAGGGAGTTATGGTCATTTGAAGTTTGTGTTAGAAATCTGAAAAATGCAGAGATTTGTTCAAATAGGATTTTATTTATTAAGCTTTGATTTCGTGAGTGTCATCTTTAGTGTGACATTTAAGTCTATCTTTAGAAAATCAGAATATTTAGGGTTCTAATACTCGGTTTGGTTGTTGACAGGCCGAGAAGAATTAAACTGAGCGTACAGACCAATGATCTAGCTCAAGACAGTGAGTGACAAAACCAGTTTTGAAAATATTTTCTCTAATTATTATTTATGATTAACCACTCTACACGTTTATTTACGAAGATATGAAAATCATTTGAATTCCATGACTATTTTCAAGTATGAGTTTTGAGACTAGATTTCTTAATGAAAATTTATGTTAGCACGTGAATATCGAATGTTTGGAAAATATTTGAACCACAATGTTTCAGAGTTAGCAAGTTTGTTTTAAGAACTACAGTTTTTCACGAACAATCTAAGTAAGCTTGAGCTTTACGAAAGTTAAAGATAGTAGGCATGTTTTAATATTTTCGTATGATTCTGATGTTTTCATTAAGTACATAATTGAGATGTTGAGCCCAAGGCTATATGGTACCATGTGCACACAAGTTAGATTCTGTTGTTGACGTTGAGTGTACTCTGTAACAACGATGTTGTCGTGAGTGCTGGACGGGCCCCGCTATAACAAAGACGATGGGAATGCTAGGCAGACCCCATTACATTGTAGAGCTTATAAACGTTGGTTGTATTGGGTCTGCCCTATACAACGTAGATTTGTCATGTTAGTTAAAATGTTTTGATATACTTGATATGTCTTGCTATATTTCAATGACGTACATGCTGAGTATTTGAGAAGGTTATTCTTACGATTATTCGTTTATATTTACGACTTGTATAAATAGATTTATATGTGTAAAGCTTTCACGTGCTCTTATCTTTAAATTTATAGTTTTAAACGAAGTCACTCACTGAGCTTTATAGCTTACCCTTCCAAAATGTTTTACCCATTTTCCAAGTAGAGATCAATTTTTTGGTGCATGATAGACTGTCTTAGTCTGTTGAAGCTCCAATATCGATTGCTAGTACATGGTTAGAGTTGTACGTAGAGTCTGTTGTATTATGTTGTAAATTTCTTTGTACGATATAGATGCTCTACAGTTTGTGTAAGCTCTAGGAGTCGCAGTTGTTTAAACCTTTGTTGGTTATGTTTTGGTTAAGGTGTCTCTAGGTTTATTTGCAAAATCAGTTATTTCCAGGCTACACTTCATGTATGTATATGATTAGTCTAGGTTTCGATGTGTTGTGTTACATGTATAATAGTTTATATACTAGATTAGCAAGTTTATCATGTTCAAGAGTTCACCCTAGAAGAAATATGGCCTTTAATGTCGGTTGTAAAAAATGGAAACGGATCTTTAATGTCGCTTTTTAAAATGCAGATGTTTAATGTCGGTTTTAAACCAACATCAAAGATGAAGGATTAATGTCGGTTTTAAACCGATATTAAAGATCTGTTTTTTTCAAACCGACATTATAGATATATAACATAATAATTTTAAGTTTTTTGGAGTTTCATATATAAAAGTTATATTTAAGGTTTAAAACCCCAAATCACCATCTCTACTGCCGCTTTCCATTTCTCTTGCCTTTTCCATTTCCCTTTCCCTTCCCCTTTCCTTCATCTGTCGCTTTCCATTTCTCTTGCCTTTTCCATTTCCCTTTCCCTTCCCCTTTCCTTCATCTTCTTCAGTCGAAGGAAGACCCAGCGCCGACACTTCTTCTTGCCATCGAACATCCGTTCGCCGGTCGCCGTGTCTCCCAACTGCGCTCAATCGCCGCCTCGACCCTCCATCTGTCCAGAGCTAGCATCATTGTGATGCTCTCTGCTTACATTGCTTACTTGGTCTTTCAACTCTGGACTCATCGACAACTATTTGAAGCTGAGGTACGATGACTGCTCCTTTGAATATTTAATTTTATGTTTAATAGATCTAATGCATGTTTATTTCAGCTACGTTTGTTATAAAGTTTTGTTCGATGATTACACGATTTTTTAGAATTTAAATTCGCAATGGAATTGATTTTTTTTTTAACTTATAAATCAACTAGAATAATTGATGATATAGTGAGTGATGTTGATAGGAAACAAACTCTAGTATTTGCCAACAACTATGGTTGTGAATCAAGCACTGGAATGGAAATTTGTTTCTAGGTATAACCAACCTAAGGTGTGTGGATCATTTTGATTGTATGACAACAAATCAACCACACCGTGACAAAATTTTGATATAAAAAGGATTAAAATATTATCTTTGATATTTTATTTTATCAATAAATTATAAAAATAATCTCTATTTTTACGATTAATCTTCTTTTTTTAAAAAAATAACTAATCTATCCTTAATCTTCTACAAAATTTGAAAATATATTCAATTTTTTTAAATGTAAATTATAATTATTATCTAAGTTCATGACATAAAAATTAAGTTCAAACAAAGTAAAAGTTTAATTAGGAGCAACGTTTTTTAATATTTAAAAATATAGAGATGAAAGTAGAATAATTTCAATTTGAAGTACTATAAAAATAGAATTTTAACGAAATATATAATAATTTGTAGTTTGTTTTGTTAAGATGAAATGAGTTTAACTTTAACTGTAATTAACATCTTGTTTTAAGAATGGAAGGTTCTTGATCTCCATTATTCTATAATTGTTGTACTAGATAAATTGAGTGAAAATTTTGAGAAAGAAAGAAATAAATTTATTGTATTATTGGAAAATGAATTAGAAAGGTGAAGACGATGACGTTCCAGGAGAAGAGGAGAAGTGGCAGTGATCAGATTATGTGTTTTCCTTGAGGAGAATGTTCCCTATGTCCTTCCCAAGGTTCTGTGTTCAATGTGGGAAAAAAAATAACCTAATGTGTTTAATATTAGACAATTTAAAGGGATATAAATGGAATAGAATATCAGGATAGTGATTTGTTTGGTAAGTTAAGGTTTTTCTTCATGACATATTGAGTAAGATGGTAGCTGATGTCTTTTAATTTTACTATCAATTTAAGGGATATAAATGCGTGGAATTGAAAAACCTAACGTGTTTAGACACCAAGTTTGGATTATACAATTCTTTTTAACTATCTTCTATTTTCCTTTGTGTGGCTACTAATTGTATAGAGATTTGTTGCGTCAAATGGTAGTTTAGGGTATATTTTCCTTTTTGATTTAGTATATATGTAAGGAAATTAAAATTTCACTTCGGCAGGTTATAGCTTGCAATTAAAGGGTGATGGTGGATCCATTGTAGCAGGTGAACAAGTTTTATTTTGGATCTATAATTAAGTGGAGCTTCCATTGATCTTGCTACAGGAAACTTTTTTACCCAACAGTAATAAAGTGAAATTTTTGCTATCTTGTTCAAGTTAAGTTTGTTTGCTATTTTATTGGATTGCAATTGGTTGGATGAATCTATTTTGATGTAGGGATAGTTACAAATAAAGTGATCAACTCAATGCAAAAGAATTTGCAATTATAACAAAATTTAGATCTAGCTAGCCCTTCTTAGAATCTATTAGTATTAGACCATATCCGTAATAAGAGTTATGTACTGTTCCTTGATTGAGTTCTATAATGTTCGTTGATTGAGTTCTATAATGTTCGCAAGTCCACTAGTTCTTCGATCTAGCAACGTTCATTCAACGATAATTTTTTGTTTTGCTCGAGTGATTTTACCTATATGTTTTGGGATTGTAGTAGATTGGAAGTTGTGTTCTAATAGGTAGGTACAGGTATTATATGTTAGATTTCGATTTGGGATGTAAATTACATATGTAGAAATATGATCAATCACATTATTTTTTAGTATTTTTTCTGAAACTAATTATGATTAGGAATTTGGAAGAATTGAACCTTAAGACAGAATGATATTAATTTCTATGATTAGCGAGGATAATTATAGTAGTTTGATTTCAGCTTTGGTTGATGGGGACAAGGGAAGAGGGCACACCTTCTAAAACTCTGAAACCTCCCTCTTCATCCTAGGTGATATAATTGACCTTCCTTCCTTTTGCCTATTTTCATTCCCAAGTTGTTGATAAATTGATATTTTTTTACTTGTTACGCATAAGAAATAGCTCCAACACCTTCATATCCTGATTGGTCAAGCTCAGTGCAGGTCTATCTATATGGTTTTTTGATTTCATACTAATTGTTTTTTGGATTCATAAACACCTAGAATAGTATAGTTCAAACACTTAGAATAGTAACGAAGATGTCGATGAATACTACTGGCTTAAAGTTTAGCCTCTTCTGTAACTGTAGGCTTATTATAGTGTTGGTGCTACTCCACGTCCATTCTTTGCATCTACTATTGCTTCTCCAACTCCCCACCCTTACATCTGGGGAGGTCAGGTAATTATAATTTTCTATTGTCCCTATGAAATTTTATGGAGTTTGATATTTTCCAAAGAGGACAAGATAATAATGTTCCTATTTTCTTAATTTTACGTTACATTTTTCAACATCTTTTATTGTTACCTTATGGGACTCCAGTACCTTATCCAGCTATATATCATTGTGGTAATCACTCTTTTATAGGAAATACTGCTTCAGCTGGCGGTAGGAAGAGTGGAAAGGTGGCTTCAAGTTCCGGAAATGATGGTGCTTCTCAAAGGTGTTTTAACTTGAGACTTGGTTCAAGTTATGCTACTTTTTGTTTTTTAAATTTTCAAATTTCTTTTTTGATATTTTTGTACATTCGTAAAGAGTATATTACAAAAAGTTGATCGAACAACTCTTGCAGGGCCTGTTAATGAGCCTGGTTCTTCGAGTAGGGAACCTAATGCTAAAGCTTAAACTCATAACGACCTAGTTTAAGGTAAAAGGATTGGACATGATACATAACATAACTGAGACTTGAGATTATTCATATTATCTTTGCATTTAGTTTTAACTTTTAAGAATATTTTCTTTTGGGAGAGTATGACTTCTCTTTACATTTACTTTTAGGATGGATGCATTTATTTCACAGCAATGAGCAGTGGTTTATTAATTGATGATGATGTTAGATATTGATTCTGCCCGTTATTTAGCACACTTTGTCTGTATTATTTTTCCTCCCTTAATTTTGTTTAATTTAGTTCCAAACCTAATGATTTTGAAGGCGATTTTAGTGAGGGAATGAAAAGTGAAGTTTTACCACTTACAGTTTCATTGTTGCACTATTATGATAAAGTATATATATATTGATATTTCTCACACAACTTATCATTCTTGGCTATGTTTTCTCCCCCTTTCTCATTCCCAGTTGTTGATAACCTTGGCTTTTTCCTTTTCATTTTCATGTTTTGTAGCTATTTACCTGAGGCATACTGGAAATATTTTTCATGTAACAGCCAACAGGATGCCATATTTATTATTTATTCAGAAAGTTCATTTGTTGTTTATAGTTTGTTGCCATATTTTTCAGTCAGATTATGGCAAGGAGGAAATACCGCTGGCTTTGGTGTGATGTTTTTTCTTTTAAAGATTTTTTAAAAAAATCTTTGTGATATGTGGTTTGCTTGCTTTGAACGACCTTTTTTTTCTTAAATAAGTTGATTTCTGTTTTTTACATTTTTGTTTTGTTTGTGATATGGGCACTTAGTTACGTAGGTTTCGGTTGCGAGGACTTGCAATTGTGTATTTGTATATTTTTTTGCTTTAGTAGAGGCGGCTTGACATTGAGTTTAAGGAATTTGCTGAGGAACAGAGACAGTGATGAACAGAGAAAGAGGTAACAATATTCTCTAAAGTTAATATATTGTACGACATTACCAAATTCTCTAACGTACGTTTAGCTTTGTTTTGGTATTGTTTGTAGAATGATTGAAGTTATATCGGGTTGAAAGCTGAGCGATTGTGTAGATAGCCAGGCGATCGTTGAAGGTTGAAGATTGAAGATTGAGAAGACGTTTAGAATTTTTCTTATTTACGTCTTGTATTAGGATCTTTTTTCATGTACTGTTGTAGAATATATAAACACAATATTAAGTTTTCAGTTTGTGTATACAAATGTAAAAGATAAATATTATAGTTTCTAAAATAATATTAATTTTATTGATTTGTTGGAGCAAGAAAAAAATATTTATCTATATGGATTCAATGTTGGTTTATAAAAAATGGACAATAATACAACAATTAAATAAATATAAATTTCTAAAAATGGACAAAAACAAGTCTTTAATGTCGGTTTTAAACTAACTTTAATTATTGACCTCTTTAATGTCGGTTTTAAAACGACATCATAGTCCAATCGACATTAAAGGGCTTCATAACACTATCAAAGATGTCGGTTCAAAACCGACATTAAAGACCTTTAATGTCAGTTTTAAACCGACATTAAAGTCCAACCGACATTAAAGGACTTCAATAACACTATCAAAGATGTTGGTTCAAAACCAACATTTTAAGAGGCCTTTAATGTCGTTTTTGAACCGACATTAAAGGCCTTTAATAACGCTCACAAAGATGTCGGTTGCCAAGTGACATTAAAGGTCAAATTTCTTCTAGTGTTAGCAGAGTCGATAGATATCGTTAGAGGAGAGCGATCTCAGTCGGCTTCACGTCGTCTTTTGGGCTAAGCTAGAAGGTAGTTTGGGAGGGGGTGTGACACTTTAACTCTTGTTAGAAATTCTAGCATACTCTGAGGTAATTCTTGCTTTCTTCATAGGTTTTGTTGCTTGTTTTCATGCCTTTGTTGAAAATCTTGAGGTTGTTCTTGATTTTTTCCATGCTTGGTTTATTACAAGAACTTCTTGAGTGTTTTCTGGTTGATTATCAACTATTCTTCCCGTTGGATCTAAAACCCAAATGTCCATATCCAAAGTAAAAACTTATATATGGAAGAGATTCTTTCACACTAATTTTTCATTTACCACACAGGTCCTCTATCTTGCAATTCAAAGGACTCAACTTGAGTTACTCTGCGCCTTACAGTCATGCAAATCTCAGAATTCTTAAAAGTTTTTCTCTTTTGTTTTAGGCATTTGAAGAAGTGGAATTTCTCTCTTTCTCTTTCAGTTGTACATAAGAGAAGGGATAGAAGATTTTCAAAGGTAGAACAATTAACAAGTAGAAGAAGATGAAGAGAATGGTTAGGGAAAGAAGAAAGAACACATAGGTTAACTAGTTCGACTAGTTTTATCTTCTTTATTGCTTTTCAGTCTGTGACGAATTTTACAAAATGAACTCTCTCGACACCTCATTTCTACGTGCAAAACATTTCTAACTTATTTTGCACGTAGAAATTTAATGGATATGCTTCTACAGTGAGCTTGATAGTTACAACAGAAAATAGGTATTTTGTTTTGATTTCTTTTTGTGTAACTGACTTGGTCAGCATGTCGAAGCATTGTCAGAGGTATGGATCTTAGCAACTTAGGTATTTTGTTTTTATTTATTCTATGTCTCCACCTTTACAAGCAACATGCAAACTACTACCCAGGTGTATTGTTCAAGTAGATCAAATTCAATTGCATTAAGGCATCATATGAATTTTTTTTTTGTGTAACGATTTGGTCAGCATGTCGAAGCATTGTCTGAGGTATTGATCTTGACAACTTCATTCTCTTTTCTCAATTTCTTCTCTAATGATTTATTTTATTATTTAATGAAATTGATGATTCTTAGTTAGATTGCGCTATAGTTATCACAACATATTTTTATTTTTCTCGTTTGATTTTGAAATCATTCAATAACCCTTTTTCTCTCAAAGTTTTAAATCTGCACATCACATTTGACTTATTTGTCAACTAAAGAAACTCCATGAATATTGATTAAGATATTAGGATTTCGAAGCATGAATATTGTCGAATTGCCCCCTTAGCCGCATGGCTTATGGCCACATGGCATTCCTTCTTGGCTGCATGCCAACCTCTTTAGAGGTTCTTGACATTTCCTAAACGCGTAGCTTACTTGCCTAGCATACTCTTGGATATCTAGCCTTGTCCTATAAAGGTTGTCTTGATGCCTCTCGAAACATAACACATCTCAACCTTTGGTCGCCATACTTCTCTCTTTAGAGCTTCTTTGGACTCTTTTTGCCGCCTACAGTATGCAACATGCCTTAGCCAACACTTGGCTAATCTTCAAAAATACTTTAGGCCTTCCTTTGTTACGATGAATTTTTTCTTTTGTCATCTTAAAAACGATACATCTTCCATAACACTTGAACTTAACCATATAATCTTATTAAAATTCATTTCCAATCTATCTTGAAGCAACGATCTTAAACCATCTTTCTCCTAACTCAACCTTTAATCTCCTCTTGAGTTCCTTAGATGACTTAGGGATTCTTGGGTTTTGGAGTGTAGATGCGAGATTTACGTCTTCCTCCTTGAAAATATGTATAACAGTGTGCGAAGGGGGAGTCAAATATTAGTTGAAAAAAAAAAAGATCCAAGTGACAGGTTAGGCCTCTTTTATCCACAAAAATCAAGGATTCCACTAGTTGACAATCGTTCGTGTCGAACTCTGAATAACAGGGCTTTGTAGAGTCTGAGTAGGAGATTGAGCAAAAGCGAGGGGTTTCCAAAGTCAATATGGTTCATAGAAAAGACAAGAAGAAAGAAATCAATGAACAAGGGGTTGATTTTAGGTTAATGGTCTGTGCCTATCAAACTGTTTCGGGATGATATGATCTCTTTGATCAGTGATTCACCGGCTGCTAGATCCAGGAATCTCACCGCCTCAATGAACAAGGGTCTCAAACCCCTCGACTGATTGGCACTCCTATAGGCTCAATGATATTCTCTTTTATCCGAACCTATCCAGCCGATGCAAGTAGTGCCCTTTAAGGGCTCTAAAGCCTTCCATCTTTCCTTATCACCGCCCTTAACTTTTCATGATAAAGGGTTTTAGCAATTATTCACGTCTTTAAATGGTAGAAAAACTTTCAATAACTAGAAAGCAGGCCTTAAATCAAAGGGAGGAAGAAAACCTAGCTAAACGAGACTGCTCATCAACTAAAGCTGAAAAGGAAAGAAGTTCAGATAGATCACTTTGCCCACACAAAGCCCCATATAGCTGTATTTGACTTGAAAAATGCCTAAAAAACCATTTGGTGAAACTAAGCATCTGAAACTATTCTTGGAGCACTCACAGACATTTCTATTGATTAATATAGTAATTGAAGAAAGAAGGTGAGAGAGCAGACGCAAAAGAAGGTCTCTGAGTGCCGACTCAGTTCATGCATAAATGCTTCTCTTTCAATATATGGAATGCATCTATAACTGCACTCCCACTCTTCCTCTGCGATCTTAAGGGAGTCAATGAAACGAGGGTAGTGAGATCAGAACCTTCAACACTGAGAATAAAGACATATATATAGTCGTATGATGGTTGGATTGATCCTCTTATCCATTTCCAAAGAAAGGTGTACAACTCAAGCTAGCACTCTGAATTTAGCTCAAAAGAAAGATGAATATGTCCTTATCAATGAGACAGGTTGAAACTCTTTGATCCACTAAGTCAAAGATAGAACTAGAAGAATTTGAAAAGCGAATACTCGTGCAAGTGCTGGAGTCTTAACCTGCTTCACCTTTTTGGATTGAGAATTCTGATTTGTCAGAGGTTCGCTAATATATAGGATGAAAGTAGGAAGTTAAATAGGAATTACCTTTAAAGTCCTTGTAGACGAGAAGTATAATAGGAACTAACTGCCTTAGCTCTTTCTCATTTTCTTTGAATCAATAGGATGCGCTTAAGATGTATAAAATCAAAAGAGGGAGATACATAAGAGAAATCATGTATTCTCAGGCAGAGGCATCTGTCTCAGAGGTAACCAAAGAATTAGCAACGAGGCTTGGGAGGGCCATTACCCTTCAAGGTTTTGTCAAATTCACAATACTCTAGGTCAGAGAAAAATGTATAGGACTACAAATAAGGTTTGTATTTAAGTAAAGAGCGAAAAAGTAGCTTGAAGGTAAAGTTTTGGGATCAACTAAAAGGACTCGACCCACTCCATGAAGGAAAGAAGAATTTCATTTCTAGTCGACTAAGGAAGCTTTTTTTCCTCTTGTAAAAGGGAGAGAAGTCCTCAAGAGATGGGGTTGCAGGCTTTGTCGTGGCCCTTGTTCTTGTTCCAGTTCTTCCCCTATGATTCTGTCTTACTGGAGAAGTTTCTCTATTGCTATTTCCTAATGCAAAAAGATAGGCTTTTCCCTCAATTCACTGAGGTTCTTTCTCACTCATTTTCTTTTTTAATGTTATTCAACTTTCTTTCTTTCATTTTACCGAGTCGTAGGCTAGTTGTAGATCAAGGAGATGAGAGATCAATTGAGAAGGGACTTGCAAGGATCATAACTGCAAGGGGACATGTGCGAGCCCTTGATTTCATATCTGGGTTTAGGATCAAGATAAAGAGAGAGAAAGAGAAAATGAATTCAATCTTCATTTTCCCACATAACGGTATTTCATTATTAGACTAAGTTAAATCAAGAGTTCGATAACTTAAATCTCCATGTAGCGTAGAGAGATAAGAGTCAGGCATAGACAGAGCAGGAATCGATCGAGCAACAAAAGAAAGCAGGACCAACTAGGATCAAGGAAGAGAAAACGGGAGTAGTAAGCAAACACAGGATAAGTGAACCTCTTCCCTTCACTTAGAGGGAGAAACCTCATTTTTCTTTCATCATTGATGAAGCACAAACAAATGAAGGAAGAAAATATGGGGGCACCAGAATCAAGAAATTTATTCTTCTTACACTAAGCGGATAGAAGACCTACGAGTTGGTGAGAGACTGGCTTTACCGAGTGGAAGGGGCCTTTCCTATGCTAAAGAAAGCACATAGTCAAGGTGGGTCTGAATGCGGGGGTTATGAAGGAGGAATGCCTCCAAGCATACTACCACTAAGAAGATTAGAAAGTGCTTTACCGAGTGTGAAGGCTTCATGGCTATTTCACAAGGCTAGGGCTTTGTTCTATCTCATTAAAGAAGATAATGAGTGTCTAGATTATAAGAAATAATGAAAATAGTAGACAAACAGAGGTATATGATCAGAGTCAACCAGAGAAAGTCATAAACAAGCTTCTCAAATCTTTGATAATCAACATAAGAAAGAGAAAAGCTTTGTTAACTACTTATAGATTATGAGATCAATGCCTTCGCTGTAAGGAAAGCTGGATTCATCCGCTTCTTAAATTCTCCCCCCCCCCCTTTAGTGGAATGAATGAGTCAACCTATATACTCCTCCTACAGTTATCTAGACTTGTTAATGGAACTAATTATAGTAGACGAAGGACTTGTTCATTATGCCATATTAATCTCTTGTTGCTAGACTTGTGAATGGAACTGATTTGCATTTACTTATTAGCGAAAATGAAGAAAATGCTAGGTTTTGACATAGGGAAGATGGAAAAAAGATCTCTTTTCGGTAAAAAAATGACTATTATCGTTAGATAAGACCAGTCTCTAAACTCACATTTTACAACAAAAAAGTTGAGAAAACGTAAACCTTTTAGTCTGATGATTTGCTTAGCACATGCATTCTTTGAATTCATTCATTTCTCATTCAATGCTAGGTTATATTCCATCCTTGAGTCAAGACGTTATATAAATTCAGAAGACAAGACAAATCCAAAGGAAGGCTATATAAGTTCAGAAGAACTAGACAACTCCAAATGAGCCTTCTATGCGGTAAGGTTCAAAGAATATTAACAGACACATGCAGAGCATATTTATATAAGAGACAAAAGTCAGGAGCGCAAGTCTAAATGGTGGTCTAGAGGCTCCAGAGGAGTTTCCACTAAAAGGCTATTCAAAACACTAGTATCTGAAAGTTGAAAGCTGCAAACGAAGTCCTTCTCAAATTCTTTGAGCCTCTCTTCTTCTCTTTCATTTGTCCAAAGGCATACAACTACTGACCAGATGGTGGGCTACAATGATAGAAAAGATCCCACCTATCTAAATCAAAAGATATGAGATCAAAGCCTTATGAAGAAGGCCTGACTTCAAGGTCTGTAGTTGAGTTTGCTTCATTCTCTTAAAAATATGGTCGAGGGATAAAGTTACGAGACATTTAGGAGAGGTTCAAAGAATTGGAGAAGAAAGATAAGTGAGAGTTAAGACAAGAAGTCCAAGAATTCAATCTCTGGTGTGAGACGGTACGAGGCCTCAAGCCTTACCTGTGGTACGACATTTCATGAGATCAGCTTTCAATGAAATGGGATTTCTCTCTGTTTGAGTGAGGATAGAAGGAGCGAGACTGCCTTCACTTTAAAGGAGAGAGAAAAGAGGCGATCTCATTCACTTCAATCGAAAATCAGTGAATTCCAAGAAGCAGAATAGGCAGGCCAGAGGCCAAATAGGGGTTGTAAAACCGAGGTCTTTTCAAATGAGACTAAGAAAAGATTAGTAGAATTAGTAGCTATGAATGAAAGCACCCTCTCTCATTCCATTCCCTATACCGAACCAATCGAAAAGACAAACTCTGAGGAATCAATCTTTCTATGAACAAGGCACATCATGACAAGAGGTTATCAGTCGATTAGTAGGTCGAGAATCCCTCCAAAGGGAACCTAACCCCATCACCTCTTTCTGTTGTGGTTGCACCAGTAGCTCTTGTCCCTCTTTCAAGGGAAGTTGTGGTTGCAGCAGTCTCAGTAGTTCTGTTCAGTTGCTTTTCATCTTTTTTAGCTAATATTTGATATTATTGTATAATCCATTAGAGTCTAGGATGAAATAGCTGGATTCCTTATATTCCTGGTCATGAGGTCCCACAAAATTGTAGACGCGGACGAGAAACTCCACTGGCAACCCGCACATGTAGACATAAGGGCATAAGATCTTTTGGCCCACTACACGGTATGAATATGCTCGACCAAGAATAGTAGAGATTGAGTGGGATCGATCGATTAGAACTAAAGTGGGCGGTTCCTTATTGTAATGCTATTATCTTTCTCAGCTTAGGACTAGGAAGTGGAATGAGAGAGAAAAAGAGTAACTTAAAGAGTGTCTTTCCATACGGGTGTACGATAAGTGGTAGGGAAGAAGGGGTATTCTCAGTCTCCGTTGAAGAAGTACTCTAATCTAAGAAGAAATATCTTGAATAGGAGTCCTCGGAAGAAGTGAATATGGATATATCAGTCCAAGGAGAGGTGAGTATGGATATGAAAAAGTCCTTCATAATATGGATAAATCAATCCAAGAAAATGAATATGGTAGAATAAATCAGTCCAAGCAAAGGTGAAAAGAAAGCTAATATTCCACTCAAACAAGTCAAGAGGTCTTCAGACTCCTAACTACGAGCTCTAGAGGATAAACAGATTCATATGGATATAAACAAGCCCTTCGGACCACTAAAAAACTGAAATTCATATTCATATTCAAGTTTGGACCTTTGTTTTTGGGCTTTTATGGACTATGAAAGAGAGGGTCGTCCGCTGTCGAACGATGTGGTTCTCTTTTCTTAAGTGATTGAATTATCAAGAGCTACCCTTGAATGATCTTCTGATCCTGGGATCTCCACCTTTATCGAGTGGAGTTAGGCGAACCTAAAGACTTGTGTGTGCCTAAGGAGATAGGCTTTCTTCCAAATAGTAGGTTCTAGTGCAAGGTTTTCCATTCATTGGTCAAATCACTACTACGTGGACCGTACATGGGTTTGCCCTTCTTCAATTCAATATGAGAAAGAGCTTCTAGATATAACAAGGGTTCACTCGCTCGCTAATCTTGAGTTCTGGAACTGAGGCTGATAATTCAATGTGTGGAAGACTGATGGAAACTTCCAAGAAAAGATCTAGAATGAAAGAATCCAAACCTACTAAATCAAGCATATGGCATCAAAATAGAATATGATCCTTCCACTAGGCTTTTACTCTTTCTTCATTTCTTTACATAGAAAGATCTCAACCTTGACTCTTTAGTGCTCATTCTCCATTTGGAACGGTTTGAAATATGTCTAGATGTTAGGCTTTCTCTTCTAGGTCGATAATGAAACTAGTAGTATGTGCCTGCCAGCGAGTCCCCTATTGTGGATTTGATTTTCTGTCTCTTTCAATTTAACGAAAATTTAGATATCGCGATACGATTCAGTCTCTTTCATCCCCTTCCATTGATAAAGTTGCAGTTTTCGTCCTTGTGCCCTCCTCTTTGAGTCTGTTGTCACCACTCTTGCTTTTCTTTGCATCTGGACGCCTCAATGAACAAGGCTCAAAGAATTTGAGTTCTTCTTGTCTTCTTCTTCTTTTTATTTCCAACCTACTAAACCTACTCTCAGAGGTAAGGAATCTTCAAGTCCTACGGAGCATCTAGAGACATAGAAGGACGTAGAAGTCGATTTGTGCTTCTTCCAAATCTACTAAAAAGATTCAAGCCTATCCTCCTAAGAAAAAAGCCTAGACCGAAGAAATTGAAGGAAGAAAACCTATCCTTCCTGCTCAAGAAATCATAAGATATTCAGAACTCAAGAAGAAGATAAGAAAGTTAGGAGATCATGAAAGATCGAATTAAGAGAGATCGACTTCGCCACCTTCTCTTTCTTTATCTTGATCTTAAACAAGGTTGAGCCGAATTAGCTTCTAAGTCTGATCAATTCTTTCTCAAATTCTTCTAGTTCCATCTTTGATAGATCTACATTGTTCAAATCAAGCCTATCTGCAGAACCAGCCTTGTTCCTTCTAACCAACTCTAGAAGGTCTAGCATATTCACACCTCTCTTTATAGTAACTTCGCATAAAGAGAGAAATTCCTTGTTGTCAGATTCCTTAAGATTTTTATATCGTCAAAGGATATTTGAGTCTTCCTCCACTCCATGGGCTTACTAGTAATTCTGAAGTTTTCTACGTCTTCTACATCCGAGCAATATTCTAAAAAGATATTTGTCTATCCTCTGGGACTGATTTCTTGGTTGACCTTATTCTGGATTGAACCACTCTGTCTTCCTTATAAGTCGATCCTCACCGAGAAATTCCTCATCCTGCTTAAGAGGCTTATAAGAAGAAGACAACTCCTTCAAAGGCATAGTGCTTTCTTTGCTTTCTTTTCTTCCTTTTAGGGGTTTTAGTTCATTCTTTCGGGTTTTCCTTCTATACTCTCTTGTGAAAGGCTTTGAACTTTCTTATCTGTCTAAAGGACATGTTTTTATCCATATGAATTTCTTCTCCCCTAAATTCAGGGATTTAACGTGTTCACCTTGATAAGGAAACCCCAGGGATGAAGTAGGGAAATCTCATATTTCCCTCGAAGCGTGTCGATACGCATTGAAATAGGAAGTTAGTATAAGAATCTCAACTCTGGTGTGCGAAGGCTATTGATGAAGCCATGAAAGAAAGAGTTGGGGATGTTTTATTCTTTTGAGAAGTTGCATTATCTGTTGATCAGTAAGCTCTGACCCTATCTCTCAAAGCCAAGGCAAATCGGTTGAGAACTCTAAATCCAAGTGTAGGAGAAGAAGCTCAACTGCCAGGGCCAATGAACCCGTCTTCTCCCATTTAGCCTCGTCCCATAACCTCCAGCAACCTTGTTTTGCTTCTGAAAGAAGTAGGAAGATTTGCGTGATTTTGCTTTTTAGAAGTGGCCTATAGAAGTTAGAAAATTCTCGAACTGGTAAGATCTCTCCTTATTAAGCTCAGGCCTAAGGAAAGGTGTATGAAAGGATTGACTGCCCAAGAATTGAGACGTGCAAACCATCACCTAAAAAAGAAGAAAGCGTGTTCTACTCATTTGCTAATTTATATGGTAGAGATCTCAGAACATGCTCTTTTGACGGTTAGACAGAGCCCCTAGTTAGAAAGCCCATGGAGGGTAAAGAAAGTCATTAGTCCTTTCTTCAGTTGCTTCTTTTGTTCTTAGTAGAAAAATAGATAGGTACGATGAGATTGTATTTCCTAACACGTTCAACTCAAATTCATAATATTCTTTGAACCACATTCATCGATTAATCCGAAGTGTAATATGAATATGGATTTCTGAGTTAGAGGAGCGAAAGCAGCTCGATTGTAAGAAGAGGAGTCGTAGTTAAAAGTTTGAAGACCTCTTGACCTGTTCATTCTACCATATTAATCTCTTGTTGCGGGACTTGTGAATGGAATTGATTTTCATTTGCTTATTAGCTAAAATTCAGGAAATGCTAGGCTTTGGGTATATAAAGCAGCAAGAAATCATTCAAAATCAGTCATTTTTAACTTTTCTCGTGAAATAGAAAGATTCTCCTATTAGCTTTTTTTGCTCTTTTTATCTTCTTATTAGCTCAAATTCAGAAAATGCAAGATAAAATCATGAAAGAGGAGGATCTGTATTTCAGATCAGATTAATGGGTGATCTGAATTCTTTCTTTTATCAATCGATTTGTCTCATTCCACTTTTTGAAAGAGAATAGTTATCTAGCGGATTGAAACTAAGCGCTCACGGGTGATTACCCTAAAGAGGGGCTTCTCAATAAAGCCTTTTTTCTTTTTCATGCATTTAGGGAAAGATCTTGTTCACGAGTAGTTGAGCTCATAATCGACTACAGGTTTTTTTTTATCGTACTCCCATAGATCTCATTCTAGATCTTTGCTGGTGGGCTTCTCTAGTAACTAGAACCCTTTAGAAAAGACAAGAGGAAGTTTGCCTAGGGGTCTGATTCTTTTCCAGCACTGCTCATAAGCTCGTCTATTATTCTCTTTTCTTATAGCATCAGAGCTACCCAACAGCTTCCAAGCTTCTCCTAACTTGTTTTTAGTCCAATGATAATCTTTGGGTCTCAATGACTCTTCCTCTAAATTTGGATGCTACCTTGCTTCGTCTATAGGAGACGAATAACTCTTTAGTCGTCAAGCATGGCGTCCTAGTCAACAGGGAGAGAGTCGATGATTTCTTCTTTTCTGATATAGAAAATAGAGTGGGAACAGAAAAAAGAGAGATTACCAAAGTGGTGCCTAACCGCATAGTGGGCGTCTAGGTTCCTCAAACTCTTCATCGAGTGCTTTCATTGTGCACAAACCCTACATATGGTTAAGCTGCTTCGTGGGCTTCAAGGGATGCCTCGCTTGCTCCTTCTACCCTAACCTTTCCTCACTTGACTCTTCCACCCTAGGCTTTCTTTCTTTTGCTCTCGAGCTATCATCCTCTTTTATTTATTTGTTTCCTATTGATGTTACCTTTCACATGAATCTCAATCCTTCTATTATTAGACTACTACTTTAAATGCAAAAGGAAGTTAGAACGTTAAATCAGTCATTTGGAAGGTGGAGGAGGTGTTGATGAACCTACGACATAAATAAGGGTCAAGACGTCTTGATGATCTAGAAAAATTTCCAAAAGACCTACTAAAGGAAACACACTCCTTTCGATTTGAGAGTCTTACTATGTCTGAAATCTACCACATTCACATTAACAATGATTGAGGACCTTCGAAGGAGTATATAGGTTCTCTTGAGTCTAAAGGGAAACTAAGTTGACTTTGGTTAGGAGTAGAGGTAGTGGTTAAAGCTCGATCGGATATAGAATGCCTTATGAGCTAGCCATCAAGTGCTTTCTTTTTTTAGACACTTTGATTTGTCAATCTTCTCGAATCTATGGTTATTTAACCTGATTCCCATGATGAATGCGGATGGAAGGAAAGTGGTAATAAAGTCAATGTCAAATTGGGACATCAACCTTTCATCTAAGCTTTTTAGTCATCAATGTGATGGAAGCCAAGTCACCTCGACCAATCAACGCTTACGACACCTGCTTGATTCACTCACTGAAGGTTGGGATCGAGGGTTAGAAAATGTGATGGTTCTTGAACGACGGAGATCAGATCTACCCTTAGGAATTTTCTAAATAATAGGGATGATTATGAATCTCAAATAGAACGGGCCCTAGTGCGTCCGTCCTCTAGATTTCGTATGAAAAGTGACTCAGGATGTGGAACGAGATAAGTAAATAAAGAAAGCAGAAAGAAAAGAATGATATGATTGACTATAAACCTGCTTCTTCACTAGATTGAAGTTGCCTCATGGGGGAAGAGAGTGCTAGGCCACTAAAAAAGGATCTCTTTCATTCATATTCGTACACAAAAGTAGAATAAGATAGGCTCACTAGAAGAGTCGAACAAATGATTTTTTTTTGGCCTGCAATAGGGTTTCTTTCATTTCATCCGTGCATGGTTCGATGGTAAGCTCTAGAATGTGATTCGAAAGAAGTCCTCTCAAATCAAGGCCTTTCAGTGGATAGGAAATGAAGAAAAAAGCCACTTTCTTTGGCCAATCCATTAGTATGAAACTACTGATCGAGGAACAAAGGCAAGGGAAACTGCCACAAACGGAGCAACCTCCTCAAGGAAAAAAGAATATTGACTACTCTCATTCTAGAGTTTGTTCCAAGCGGAAGCTAGGTTGAAGCTGCTATCTCTCTTGCTGTAAAAACTGCAAAACCGTGGTGTTAATACCCTTATTTCATGTGAATGAATTGAAACCAAGGCATCATTATCTTGGTAGGCTTTCCTAACTGAACTTTATTTTCTTTCCTGCTCCATGGGCTGCTTCAATGAACAAGGTTCAAAGAATATTTCATGTTATTCTCTTTCCTAATTGAACTTTCTTATTAATGGTATCAATCATATTTCATTGATCCTGGAGATACTTTCTTTTCCAACTTTATCTCTTCTCAAATTCTTTGACCGTTAGGAGTCATGAAATTTCATATTAACCTATTCAAAGGACTAATATGTATGGAATCAAACTAGTCTTCCTCTTTATTATTTAACCTCCTACAGTCCTCAGGACTCAAAAATCTATATGAACCTTCTGTGGTCTTCTTGACTCGTTTTCTCTTCTTTTCTTATAGAAATGCACTTCGCTTCATGCCTTGCTATTGTAGGTGATCACGTTCTCAACTAGAGCTGATTTACTCTCTCACTTTCAATGTATTCCCCCGATATTCTAGCTTTCCTCAACCTTTAGAGGAAGAGAAGGGGGTAGAACTGCAAAAATCTCTAGGGGTTGAACTGCACGTCTTGATCCTTTTTCAACTTCCTATTCCGAAAGGAAAGGAGAATTGAGTTCAGAGCTGGAAAGAACAGATTGAGCTCCTTTTCTCACTGCTTGCTGATAACATATGCTTTCTCTTCCCTTTCCTATTCCACATATAGGGGGACAGGGCCCGAATTTCACGCTTGAAATATATCTTTCTGATCCTTAAGACTTGATTTCCCTTTATTGTCGAGACAAACTAATATTTCCATCTCTATTAAGCTGTCTAACTCCTATCCCTTAATGGTCGAGTTGCTTGCTTTGCTCCTCTCTAAATAAGGAAAGAAGGTTTCTAATTGAGCGCCCTAACCCAAGTCAACTAGGTCCCGTGACCCCTCTTTACTAAGTACCAAAAAGGAAGGGTGTGCGGTTAGCAAGGTCAGATTGTAAACTCAAGATTCTCTTTGGATTCTTTGTTATTGTCATACAATATAAGAAGTTGAATTTGAGTTGTTGAATAAGAAAATGGCAAAGCTTTTGTTTCAAGTTGTTTTAATCAATTTAGAATTTTAAAAAAAATTGAAAAGAAAGCGAAGGAAAAAGAAAAAAAAGGTGGAATTGTGTGTTTATGTAAAAAAAAGAAAGAAAAGAAAAGTTAATTTAAAAGGAAAATTAAAGAAAAGAAAGTGGAAAGGAAGAGAAGAAATAAAAATGGGGTTTTGGTTTTCTTTTTCTTCTCATTCATCTTCTCCACCGTCAAGCTCTCTTCCCCTATTTCTCCTTACTTTTGATTCTTCAACTGTAGCTCTATGTTGAGAGAAGATTTGTAAAGATTGGAAGCAAATATTCTACAATTTGAAGGTTGAAGAGGATGGGGAACATCAATCTCAATTCAATTTCTGGACAGATTGAATTCAAAGAGACATCTTCTAGTTTTTGCATCGTTTTGAACTCCTTAGAAAGAATTAGAAGGTGTGGTGTGTTTTTCTTTTGGAAAGTTCATTACATTTCTAACAAGTTTTGTGAAGGAAGCATGAGCAAATTCTGATTTTAGATTGGTGTTTTTCGAAGAGGCATTCAAGTCATAAATTTTGGGTGCGAATTCGTGAATGCTCTGTTTTTTAACATTGTCCAGATCGTACAGAGAGAGTTAGAAGCTCTATTTGGTATTGCTGGAAATCTTATAAAGTTTCCTACAACTTTTATGAAGAAATTGTGAGGCCAATATGACTGGAAGTAAGCTTATTTTCATGAGCAAGTCAGGGGATGACAGAAGACTCGTTTTTTTACTCTCTTTGTTTTGGGCCATTTCTATAGCAATCTATTGCAAATCTTGTTTCTCTTCCTTCCAGTAAGTTATAGAGGAGTTAAAAACAAAGATTTTGATATAAAGTACATTGATTTTGGTGACGTATTGAGAAAGTTATGAATGTTTGAAGTTAAGCTCTTAAATTTGGAAAATTCTGGGGAAATATGAGAAATACTCTTTTATGCCTAAGTTTCGAATAGTTGAATGTCATCATTTGTGCGTCATCAAAAGTTAGTATAAAGATACCATACTATATAAGGTTTTGACGCTCAGTTTTGGTTTGTTTGACAAGCAAAGAGGAAATAACTCGAGTCTACACACCGAGGAACTAGGCAAGGTTGTGAGTGACAAAACAGATTTATAAACTGTTATCTATGATTATATTTCTATGAATAGTACATGATTTCTATGAACGGTTTCTTAACTGTTATCTATGATTATATTTCTATAAATAGTACATGATTTCCATTAATGGCATAGTTCAAGCAAAAAGTTTTATGATGAATTTTATATATGAGCACGTTATTATCAACTTTCTGAAAAGTAGCTGAAGCCAGGTCATTTTAAGCAAGTATTGTGTTTAGATTTTCAATTTTCCATGAACAATCTAAATAAGCTTCAGCTTTATGAAAGATAAAGATAACATACAAGTTCTAATGATTTTCTGATGTTTCTGTTAACTACATGGTTGAGATGTTGAGTCCGAGGCTATATGATACCGTGTGTACACAGGTTAGATTTTGTTGTTGACGTTGAGTATACTCCGTAACAACGATGCTATCGTGAGTGCTGGATGGACCTCACTACATCGTAGAGCTTATAAACGTTGGTTGTACTGGGTGTGCCCTACCCAACGTAGATTTGTCATGTTAGTTAAAATATTTTGATATACTTGATATGTCTTGCTAGATTTTAATGACATACATGCTGAGTATTTGAGAAAACTATTCTTATTATTATACGTTTATATTTACAGCTTGATTAAATAGATTTATATCTGTAAAGTCACGTGCTCTTATCTTTAAATTTATAGTTTTAAACTGAGTCACTCACTAAGATTTATAGCTTACCCTTCCAAAATTTTTTACCCACTTTTCAGGTAGAGATCGAGCTCCCTGTGCCTGAAAGACTGCATTAGTTTGCTGAAGCTCCCATATTGATTGCTAGTACATGGTTAAAGTTGTACATAGAGTCTGTTTGGTTATGTTGTATATGTCTTTGTAAGATATAGATGCTATATAATTTGTGAAAGCTCTAGGTGTTGCAATTGTATAAACCTTTGTTGGTTATGTTTTTGGTTAAGGTGTCTCCATCAGGTTTACTTGCTAAATTAGTTATTTCAGGGCTTCATTTCATGTATGTCTATATTTGGTCTAATCTTCATTGTGTTGTGTTGCATATAAAATAGTTTATAAACAAGATTAGCATGTTTATCAGGTTCAAGTGTTCAGCAGAATCGACAGATATTATTAGAAGAGAGTAACGTCAGTCTACGTCACGTCGTCTTTCGGGCTAAGCTAGTAGGTTTTCAGGGAGGGGGTGTGACATAGATCTTGGAAGGCTCTTAAATATTATGTATCTTGAGTATGAGATCTTTAATATTATGAGAAAGAAGGAAAATCCTAACTGAGAGATGTACATGTCCCATTTGTGATTCAATTTGACTTTGTATTCCATATGCAAAGGGACTTATACAAGGTCTTAAGCTACTGCTCAAGCTGGGAAGGATCCATTTTTCGACACTTAGCTGATTATCTGACTCCAAGTTCTTGCCTTCCTTTCTTTCTTCTTTCTCATTCGTAAACTCAATCTTCCACTTGTCTGAGAATTGAGCCTTGTCAGTTGTTTTGCGCCTTTTCATTGTTTTGATTAAGGGACGAGGGTAGCTGAATCAGGGACAGTGGCCTCAACCTGCCTCTCCTTTTTAGTCGAGTTGCTTCTATCCTAAACAATCTTTGCCCTTTCTTTCTACCTACTTATGGGTTCCTCCTCAAAGATGAAGCCGACTCGAACCTTAAGTCTCCTATCAAATCAAAGGATATCAGCAGAAGCTAACCTATCCACCTCTGTCCCTCTTTGAGCTTATCCTTCATGTCGATGCTTTGTCTTTGTGGTTAGAGAGCTTGTCTCAGAAGTCTTCCCTTTATTTCAGGATGAAAGTCAAATAATAAGAAATCTGCACTTATGCTTGCACGAGTATTCGCTTCTCAAATTCTTTTTTCCTCTATTTCTCTTTGAGTTCCATCTTTTCTTTAGCGGAATGAATGGAAAGCTAATAAATATGGAATCAAACTACTCCTCTGGATTTTAGAGTCATCTGGACCTTTGTTTTTGCTTCTAAATCTTCAAATCTCTTAACTAGAAATCCATTATTTTGACAGCCATTGTCTTGACCCTTATTTTCTACCATGTTAATCTTTCTTTGAGCCTTGCTGGAAATGGATAGAAATGGATGGAGAACTTGAAGTAAGGAGGAAAGCGCTTCTTTCTATCTACCTACACAGAAAAGTTACGGAAAGTATACACTTAACTCATTCATCTGTACAATCTCTTAAAGAAGGAAATGTAGCTAGTCTTCCTTCTTCATTTTTTATGCCCGGACATATTTATGAATGAATGTCAAGAATGACAAAGAAATAGATGTTGTGGAAGTCTTCCACTGCTTCATGAGTTCCATCATTCAATATCTAAATATATGGATCCTCTTCAACCATTTTCCTACACCAGATTACTGGAGAGACTTACTCGTTCAGCTAAATACGTGAGACCAACCATATCTATTCAATCTCAAACTTCTGCACAGACGATAAAGCACTTTCCAAGCTACTTTTCTGGAGATTGTGAGGGTTTGTCAACTCTTATCTTTCTATTCAAAAGATGTCCTTTTTCACGAAAGATTTGGAAAGAACTTGAAATTTCTTTCAGGACTTCTTCGTACATTCCCTCCTTCCCAGTCACTTCGCATAGTAATCTTTTAAATATTAAAGTAAAGGCAGAACGCAAGGAAGAATCATATTCTATTATTATGTCGCTTCTTTCTATAGTCCTACAATAGTAATCTTTGTAATAGTCAAGTCAAAAAACCTACATACTTAAAATCAAGAGAAAGTCTAGCGAAGCAAAGCGACTAAGAACCTACTACAAAGGAAAAAGACGATAGAGGCTCAAAGAATTTGAGAAGCGCTCTCGAGAAAAATCAATCCGAGTATGATGGAAAGATGAACCCATTCATAAAAATGTAGATTCTTTTTATTCATTCCACATGGCAGTCTAAATCGATTTTTTTTACTATATTCCATTTCTCTAATTTCATGATCAAAGTTGTTTATTGACTGTCTAAATCTAGGTGTGAAGCACAAAAACAGAGTTGTATCAGCCTACATAGCAGTTAGAAGAAGTGAGACCTCAATGAACAAGGGCAACCTCATCCCTTGATCGGTATGCTCTTTTGTTAGATATCTTTCGTATGGCCTCATTCAAGGCTGATTTTTGGATTTCTCTATAATAAATGTCCCAAGTCATCCTATTGAAAAGACTGTTATTTGACTTTGAGTGGTTCGGAGGACTTGTTCATTCCACTAATATTGTCCAATAGACGGCTCTAAAGGACTTGTTTATCCATATTCACCTCAACCCTGGATAAATATGAAAGGTCAGACAATAGGAATGAGCCACATAAAGAAATCAATGAACCAGGGCTAGACAGTAGAAGAATCAATGCAAATAGTAACTTAAGCAGAAATGAGAGACTTGATCTTGCAGTTTTTCCTCCCTTTATCCTTAGTCTCGGTTCCAAGGTATCATAGTAGAGATAGGAATCGGTATGAAGGAGAGACCCATGAATAGGGTAAAGAATAACTAAACTTGGAGGGCATACTTTCGATGTATGGTAGAATAAACAAGTCATCTAGACCTTTGTTTTCTAAGTCAAAGAGGAAAGAAAAGATCAAGAATACGCTATTGAGGATTAAGGCTCTTTCTAAAGTAGTTGTTAAAGCTCTTGTTTATGGCTATTTGCCCATTCAACATTACAGAGAGTCGTTTAGCCACGATTTGAAAGCTACTTTTGAGTTCTTCGACTTCATTTTCCTAGGTTTATTATCTCATTCCTACAATCCTACGTTCGTCCATTCTAATCCAGACACGGGTCTAACAGCTTGGCATCCTTTTTTGCCATCAAATATCTTACTACAAAGTGATCAGTATGTACCGTGACTTTAGAACCAACAATGTAGCTTCTGTACTTTTCAATCGCGAATACAACAATGAGCAAATCCTCTTTTGCAGTTGTGTAGTTCTCTTGAGCATCATTTAAGGTTTTTCTCACGTAATATATTGGGTGGATCACTTTATCCTTCTTGTAACCCAGTCATAGCCCTTACCGCAACATAAATTGTGTCATACATCAATTCAAAAGGTTGCAACCAATTAAGTTGAAGTTTAAGGGTCCAAAAGTGAAATTTTAGCCTAAGTTAAATCATTTGGAAGATATTTCAATCTAAATCTTAGGAAATGCTTAAGGTTATTGGTCCCTTGTTGATATAATGGATATAAATCCCAAAACATCATTGATAATAGAGATAAAAGTGTATCTACATAAAAGACTCATTGAGTTTGAAGTAAGTTGGATGCTCATGGGGTTAAGTATCTAGATTTCAAAGTCTAAGGGTTCGTAGGTGAAAAGCCTAGTCTAATCTAAGGCGAACTAAGAATTCAAGGACTTTAGAAACTAAAATAGTTTGAGTTGGCCTTATGAAGTATTTTGAAGATTGTTGTATCATCTTGCTTTGTGAATATAATTGATAGACCTTAATCTTTGCTTCAGGCCAAATTAAAGTGAGAAAGCATATAATCTCGAGGGATCAAGTCATGATTGTGAGTGGCTCATTTTCAATCTTTCTTTATACTTATACATGTTATCTCATGATAATGCTTGGAAATTACCATGATTTAATCTTTTTATGATCATGTTTTCGTTTATGTTTAAACAATGTATTTACGCATTGTGATTTTAAGAATGTTTATGACTTGGATTTTATAAAAGTGGATTTCAAGTTTTTGTTTCCATTTATACTTAAACGATGTGTTTATTCATCACGATTTTAAGAATGTGTATGGCTTGAACTCTATAAAATCGTGTTTCAAGTTTTTTATTATACTTGGTTTTGAAATATGATTAACCAATGTTTATGGTGAACGAGAAGATGATTTCTCTAAAGCTATGTGAATGTGTTTCCGTAGCGCCACCTGTGGTTGTTAGGGGATTTTGAGGCTAAAAGAAGTCGTGACTGAAGATCTGAGAACCTAAGCCTAGATGAGGACGTGGATGGAGGATTATGATATGGCTTCGGGCCTAGCTTAACCCATGGTGGGTGGCTTTATGTGCACATAGGAGCGAATATGGAGGTTGTTACTATGGTAGGTGCTAAGTATACATGAGCTCCGTTTGACCGCGTGTTTTCTTGTGGATATGGATCGCGTCTAAATTATTTCGTGACGTGTATTTAGTATGCTATCATTGTTAGATTTAATGGAGGTTGTTACTGTGGTAGGTGCTAAGTATGCATGAGCTCCGTTTGACCACGTGTTTCCTTGTGGATATGGATCACGTGTAAGCTATTATGAGTCGTGTATTTAGTATGCTATCATAGTTAGATTGGATGGAGGTTGTTACTATGTTAGGTGCTAAGTATGTGTGAGCTTCGTTTGATCGTGTGTTTCCTTGTGGATATGGATCACGTGTGAGCTATTTCGGGTCTGTATTTAGTATGCTATCATGATCGAATTGGATGGAGGTTGCTATCATGGTGGGTACTAAATATGCGTGAGCTAGTTTTGGTCGCATGATTTCTTGGTCAGGTGTGAGCTATCCTTGGTCATATATTTAGACGTCTTGCCATTGTTGGATTGAGTATAGGTTTGCTGGTTTGATTGGTGGCTATGTGATAATGATGTTTCAACTAGGGTGTCGTAGTTTGGTTCAGTTTGGTTTGAAGCTAAAACCACACCAAATTGAAAAATAAAAAAAAAATCTCATTTGAAACCAAACTGAATCAATCATCTGTGACAAATCGAATGGAAATCGAACCATTTATGCACAAAAAAATCAAATAAAAAACGAACCGCTTATGCATAAACATAATTAAATAAAAGTTCTACAAAGTTTCAAACATAGATTAAATTAATTCCTATAAAGTTATGAACATAGAAGTTTCAAAGTGCGCCTAGCATAAATAAAAGTCCTACAGTCATACAAACTTCATCAAGACAACTTCTCCTTTACGCTCTTATTCTTCTCGTTCTTCTCCTTCTCGTTCCTTTGCTTGATCTTTGCATCTATACCCGCTTTGAAATCTAAAAGAAATCTTATTATTAACATAGTAATGACATAATCAATATATCTGAACTTTGAAGTATACAAATTAATTAGAAAGGAGAGTGTATTTGCGTCGCCGGAGGGAGAAACACGCTTACTTTGCACACTTTTTGCTGGAAGGAGAGTGCGGTTGTGTCTACATCTCTTCTTTTTTTCGTCTGCCTCGTCTCTGTGGTATCATTACGTCTTCCAAACTCCCAAACTTGACTTTTACCTTAAGTTAACTTATATGTTTAATTCTTTATATATATATATATATAGATAGATATATATAGATATATATAATTATTTTAAATAAAATGGTTCGATTCAGTTTTAAAATCGATTTTAACATCTTAAATTGAACCAAACTGCATATAAATTGGTTATTTAAAATAGAAACCAAATTGAACCGCATGCATTCGATTTCAGTTCAGTTTTTAACTTCATTTTGAACACCCCTAGTTTCAACTATTATTTCATTACTAATGCAAATTTATAGATTTTCTTTTTGAGCATGTTTTATGAGTTTTTACTTCTAAAAATCTTTCACTCTCTGAGTTTTTAGCTTACATTTTCAATGTTTTTCTTCCCCCCCCCCCCCCAGGTACCGGTCAAGGACCAAGCCATCTTTGAGCTCTTCGTCATTGATTGTAAATTATCATTCTTATTATATGTATTTACTTAAGTTTTGTATTGTATAATGGGGTGGTTAGAAATAGCAAGGGTCACACCAACGTCACGTGTTTTGAGACCCCTCTTGGATAGTAATTATTTTATAACTAATATCTAGTTTAGATAGAAACTCTGACTAAGACTCTAGAATTATCTGGATGAGTGTGTGGTAAGACATGTTTGATGTTATTTAAATTTGAAAAGCATAGAAATGTGATTTTCTTCTAGTTTCTAGGTGTGGTTAGTCCGTTTTTCAGAGGAGACTCTGCCCAAATTTTTATAGAATATTTTTGAAAAGTGTTTTACTAATCTTACATTGGAAAATGAATGTTTTTAAAGAGTAGATTTACACCACGATCTAGGTTAGAGTGGAAAATCTAGAACGAGGTGTGTCACTCAAACATGAGAGTTCGTTGA